>NC_142872.1:27194375-27808750 GCF_051225735.1 Oryctolagus cuniculus
GAGAAGAGGGAATTTCCAGATGTCAACCAAGATTAATTTTTTTTGCTTTATTATGCTTCTGTTCTTTTAACACAAAGAAAATCTATTTAATGAACATGTATAATGTGTAAAGTGTTCATATGTGCATGACATATATAAGATGACACGAATGAATGAATAAATTTTTGATAAAGTAAAGAAGGAACAAAATGGAAGGTACAGGGAAGCTATGCATTTCCTTCTTTGCCCCTCTTTAGTTTGAGTTCTGGAGACAGGAACTTAATGAAGTTATAATCTTAATTATCCAGGATAACATACTATCATCTAGTGTGAGAACAAAGTATTAATGCACCAGAAATTACCAAAAACAAACGTGTGCACAGCACTTTGGTATAACCTATCAGCTTATGGCAGAAGACAGATTTCTTCCCTCTTGTTACATACAGAGGCGACAAGACAGTGTTCTCATTTTCCTATTCATCCTGCACTAAACTTTCAAATTCCTGGGTCATGAATTCAGTTGTGTGCAAAATTAAAGAATTCTATGACTGATTATATTATTTTCCATTTGCATAAGTTTTCTCTATTCTGTAAAAAATATCTCAGAGGGCTGGTGCTGTGGTGCAGTGGGTTAACACCCTGGCCTGAAGAAGCACCAGCATCCGATATGGGCACCGGTTTGAGACCCGACTGCTCCACTTCCTATCCAGCTCTCTGCTGTGGCCTGGGAAAGCAGTAGAAGATGGCCCAAGTGCTTAGGTCCCTGCACTTGTGCAGGAGACCTGGAAGAAGCTCCTGGCTCCTGGCTTCAGATTGGCATAGCTCTGGCCATTACAGCCAACTGGGGAGTGAACCATCGGATGGAAAACTCCTCTCTCTCTCTCTCTCTCTCTCTCTCCTCTCTCCTCTCTCCTCTCTCCTCTCTGTGTAACTCTGACTTACAAATGAATAAATAAATCTTTAAAATACATATATGTATCTCAGAGGCAGGCACTGTGGCACAGCAGTTTAAACTGCTGCTTGGAATGCCCACATCCCATTTTGGTGTGCCATTGCGAGTCTCAGCTACTCAACATATCCAGCCCACCTTCTTGCTAATGCACGAGAGGCAGTGGATGATGGCCAACTGCTTTGGCTCCTTCTACCACATGGGAGACCTGGGTGGAGCTCCTAGCTCCTGGCCTCAGCCTGGCTCAGCCCTGGGGCTACAGGCATTTGGGGGAATGGACAGCAGATGGATGATCTCTCTCTCTCCTATCATTCTGTCTTTCAAATAAATAATTACATATGTTTTTTAAAATCTCAAAATAGTATATTTTTCTCTCCATTTAAAAAATGACAGATTTGGATATTGGAACTGACTTCCAGCATGAATTTTTTCCACTATACAAAATATTGTCTCTTTTTCCCATGTGGAAGGGCACTGAACATGGACATGAAGCTGGTGTCTTATATCGGTGCCAGTTCACATCTTGGATGCTCTGCTTCTGATCCAGCTCCTGCTAACGTGCCTGGGAAAGTACCAGAGGATGGGTTCAAGTGCTTGGACTGTTGCTACCATGTCGGAGACCCAGATAGAGTTCCTAATTCCTGGCTTTGGACCAGCCCAGCCCCCAGCCATTGCAACCATTTGGGGAGAGTAAACCAGTGGATGGAAAATTTCTTTCTGTAACTCTGCGTTACAAGCAAATTTTTTTTAAAGTATGCAGAATTTGAAAAAATAGCACAATGAGCACTTGGGTGGCCACCACCTAGACTGCTAACTTTTTGAATGTACAAAATTTTTTTTTGCTGTATCATTTGAAAGTGTCCTAAACATCATTAATTTTTTTCCTAAATGTTTCAGAATGCATAACCCAAAAATGTAATGTTCTCCTTGCATCGTGATGTTTTCATCCTATAAAAATCTATAATTATTCTCTAATATAACACTTAGTCTACAATTAATCTCTTCAATTGTCCCCTAAGATTTTTAAGATTTAGATATTTGAAAGGCAGTGTGAGAGAGAGAGCAGGAAAGAGAGATCTTTCATCTACTGTTTTACCCCCAAATAGCTGCAATTGCTGGGATGGGCCATGCTGAAGCCAGGAGCCCATAACACCATCCAGGTCTCCCACATGGGAGGCAGGCACTGTGGTGTAGTGGGTAAAGCCGCCACCTGCAGTGCCTGCCTCCCATATGGACGCCGGTTCAAATCCTGACTGCTCTGCTTCCAGTCCAGCTCTCTGCTATGGCCTGGGAAAGCAGTGGAAGATGGCCCAAGTACTTGGTGTGGGGAGCAATCCGGACTAGACTAAGTTACTCGAATTAGGACTTATTCTATGCATCTGCTCTCCCACAATATGGCGCTGGGAGAGAAGTAAACAGCTTCCGCACAGCTGCCTCCAGTTCAACCAATTAACTGTAGGACTTGCTCCTGATTGGAGAGCAGCGTACTCGGCGTGTGGGCAGCCGAGTTGGGATTGGCGGAGGAGGACTATAAAGGAGGAGAGAGACGGCATGCACCAGGAACATCTATGGGGAACATCTAAGGGGGAACATCTAGCTGAAGGAACACCTGTGCAGCCCCCGAGAAAAGCCGGCCGGCGGTGTGCCGCTCCCCTGCGGAAGTGGGGAATGCGGCCAGGGGGAACTGCCCTTCCACGGAGGTGGAAGGGATAGTAGCCAACCCGGGAAGAACCAGCAGCAAACCCGGGGAGGGCCAAGCAGACGAAAGAACAGCGCAGGGTCCTGTGTCGTTCCTCCACGAAGAGGGGGAGCGACACTTGGGCCCCTGCAACCATGTGGGGAGGCCAGGAAGAAGCTCTTGGTTTTTGGATCGGGATAGCTCCAGCAGTTGTGGCCAACTGGGGAGTGAAACCAGCAGATGGAAGACCTCTCTCTCTCTGCCTCTTGTTTTCTCTGTGTAACTCTGACTTTCAAATAAAAAAAAAGAAATCTTAAAAAAAAATAATATATTACATATGTAGGTAGGTACTTAAACCTTTAATAGAAGTAGGAGAAAAAGGAGAGCACAACTTTCTACAATAAGACAGTTCATGATTTGGTCTTTGGAGTACTTTAACATTGTTCTGTATTTGGATGGTGACAAAGTTTAGGTTTGTTGGGATTATTTTTCAGCAGCCAATCAGCAAGCCAAATCTGTAGAAAAAGGGAGGGGAAAAAAGTCAGTAAACATTTCCTTTCAATATATACTATTCTATCAATTGGAAACAAAAGTAGTTTTCAAAAATCACTTTAAGAAAATGGAGAACGATGTTGTGGTATGGCTGGTTACAGCACTCCCTACAACATCAGCATCCCATATGAATACTGGTTTGAGTCCCACTTGCTCCACTTCTGATCCAGTTCCTCACTAATGGCCTGGGAAAAGCAGCAAAAGATAGCCCTAGTGTTTGGGCCCCCCGCCAACCACATGGGAGACCTGCAAGAAGCTCCTGGTTCCTGGGTTTGGCCTGGCCCAGTCCCGGCCATTGTGGCCATCTGGGGAGTGAACCAACAGTTGAAAGATCTCTCTCCCTCTCTCTCTCTGTATAACTTTGACTTTCAACTAAATAAATAAATCTTTTTAAAAGAATAACAACTGTTGGCCAGCGCCGTGGCTCAATAGGCTAATCCTCCGCCTTGAGGCGCCGCACACGGCATACCAGTCGGGGCGCCGGATTCTGTCCCGGTTGCCTCTCTTCCAGGCCAGCTCTCTGCTGTGGCCAGGGAGTGCAGTGGAGGATGGCCCAAGTCCTTGGGCCCTGCACCCCATGGGAGACCAGGAGAAGCACCTGGCTCCTGCCTTCAGATCAGCGCAGTGCACCGGCCGCAGCGCACCGGCCGTGGCAGCCATTGGAGGGTGAACCAATGGCAAAGGAAGACCTTTCTCTCTGTCTCTCTCTCTCCCTGTCTACTCTGCCTGTCAAAAAAATAAATAAATAAAAATAAATAAAAAAATATAAAAGAATAACGACTGTGGAGCAGGTGCTGTGGTGTAGTGGATAAAGCTGCCACCTGCAGTGCAGATGTCCCATAGTGGGCCAGTTCAAGTCCTGGCTGCTCCACTTCCAATCCAGCTCTCTGAAATGGCCTGGGAAAGCAGTAGAAGATGGTCCAAGTGCTTGCATCCCTGCATCTGTGTGGGAGACCTGGAAGAAGCTCCTGGCTCCTGGCTTTGGACTGGCCCAGCCCTGGCCATTGCAGCCATTTGTCAAGTGAACCAGCCAATGGAAGTTCTTTCTCTGAATGCCTCTCTGTAACTCTGTCTTTCAAATAAATAAATAAATAAATCTTTTTTAAAAAGTGCATTAAAAATTGAAACACTGATTTACATTAAATAAGATTATCAAGAGTAGATCCAGGGTACATGTTGTGGCACAGTAGGTCACACTACTGCTTGGGATACCCACATCACAGATCAGAGGGCTGGTTTTTGTCTCAGCTTCTTGGATTCTAATCTAGCTTCCTGCTAATACATCCTGGGAGGCAGCAGATGATGGCTCAAGTGCTTACACCCCTGCCATTCACATGGGACATCAGACAGGGTTCCTGAATCCTGGCTTCAGCCTAGCCCCGGCTGTTGCTGGCATCTGGGGAGTGAACCAGTGGATGGAAGATGTCTCTGTCTCTGTCTGTCTGTCTCTATCTCGCTGCCTTTTAAATAAATGAAAATAAGTAAACAGTAAAAAAAAATCCAAATTGGAAAGAAAGAAGTAAAACTATTTCTATTGAGAGATGGTATGATGGATTATACATATATGAGAAACTCCAAAGAAGTCGCAAGAAAGCTACTAGAGCTAATTAAATTTAGCAAAGTTGTTGTCTGCAAAATCTGCACTCAAAAATCAGTTGTGGCAGTGCGGGTTAAGCTGCATCCTACATCAGAGTGTCTGGTTTAAGTCCTGGTTACTTTGCATTCTGATGCAGTGCCAGCCCCTGCCTTTCAAAATAAATAAATAGGGACCGGTGCTATAGCGCAGTGGGTTAACGCCCTGGCCTGAAGCGCCAGCATCCCATATGGGCGCTGGTTCTAGTCCCGGCTGCTCCTCTTCCGATCCAGCTCTCTGCTATGGCCTGGGAAAGCAGTAGAGGATGGCTCAAAGTCCTTGGGCCCCTGCTCCCATGTGGGAGACCTGGAAGAAGCTCCTGGCTCCTGGCTTTGGATCGGCGCAGCTCCGGTCATTGCGGCCAATTGGGGAGTGAACCATCGGATGGAAGACCTCTCTCTCTCTCTGCCTCTCCTCTCTCTCCGTGTAACTCTGACTTTCAAATAAATAAATAAATCTTAAAAAAAAGCTATGCTGTTCAAGAAAGGAAATTCAAGTTACTGATAGAGCGTTTACTATGTGGAAGGAAGCACCACAACCATTAAACTTTCAAATAATATTAGGGTACTGGACTGTAGCCCACACCTAGATAGTTTTTTAAACAGCTTTATTGAAATCAAATTGACATCATAAACTGTAAATATTTAATGTGTACAATTTGATATGTTTGGGCATATTATATTCACATGAAACCATCACCACAATGAAGTAATGAACATATTTACCATCCCTAAATTTCCTCACCTTGGGGACAGACAGTTGTCTCAGCAGCTTAAGTCCCTACCAGGGAGACCTGCACCCTAACTCAGTGCCTGGTTGGAGAGCCAGCTACTCCACATCTCCTGCAGCCTCCTGTTACTATGCATCCTGGGAGGCAGCAGATGATGACTAATATATTTGGGTCCCTGGCCCCAGCACTGGCTGTTGTGGGCATTTGGCGAGTAAACCAGCAGACGGAAGCTCTCTATATTTGTCTCTCTGTCTCTATCTCTCTGCTTCTCAAAAAAAGAAAAAAAATTTCCTCATACCTTTTGTAATCCATCTCTGCCTGTTCCCCACACCAACTTAGGCAAACTCTGATCTGCTTTCTGTTGCCATAGATTAATTTGCATATTTGAGAGCTTCATACAAATAGAATAATAAAAAATAGTCTTTTTATTTTTTCACTCAATATGCTATTTTTTTAAAAAAAGATTTGGCCGGCGCCGCAGCTCACTAGACTAATCCTCCGCCTTGCGGCGCCGGCACACCGGGTTCTAGTCCCGGTCGGGGTGCCGGATTCTGTCCCGCTTGCCCCTCTTCCAGGCCAGCTCTCTGCTGTGGCCAGGGAGTGCAGTGGAGGATGGCCCAAGTCCTTGGGCCCTGCACCCCATGGGAGACCAGGAGAAGTACCTGGCTCCTGCCATCGGATCAGCGCGGTGCGCTGGCCGCAGCGTGCCAGCCGCGGCGGCCATTGGAGGGTGAACCAATGGCAAAGGAAGACCTTTCTCTCTGTCTCTCTCTCTCTCTCACTGTCCACTCTGCCTGTCAAAAAATAAAATAAAATAAAAAAAGATTTGTTTATATATTTGAAAGTCAGAGTTACACAGAGATAGAAGGAGAGGCAGAGAGAGAAAGAGAGAGAGAGAGAGAGAGGTTTTCCATTCACTGGTTCACTCCCCAGTTGGCCACAACAGCTAGAGCTGGGTTGTTCAGAAGCCAGGAGCCAGGATATTCTTCTGGGTCTCCCACAAAGGTGCAGGGGCCCAAGGACTTGGGCCATCTTCTACTGCTTTCCCAGGCCATAGCAGAGAGCTGTATCAGAAGTGAGCAGCTGGGACTCAAACCGGCGCCCATATGAGGTGCCAACACTGCGGGTGGCAGCTTAACCTGCTAAGCTACAGTGCTGGCCCTTCAATATACTATATTTGCAGTTTACAAATGCTGTTGTGGTTATCCATAGCTGATTGCCTTTTATTGCTAGGAAGTGTTTCATTATCTATATGCAAATCTTGTAAACTATTTCTCCATGACATGTTGATGAACACTTGCATTGTTTTCAATTTGGAGCCATCATAAATAAAACTGTTATGGACATTTATGTAAAAAAAGGAATCTATAATGAATGAGCACAGCAACTCCACTTTTAGGTATATACTCAAAAGAACTGAAAACAGAAATTCAAATAGATACTCACACGTCAATGTTCACTACAATGTTATGCACATTAACCAAATGGTAGAAACAACCCAAGTGTCCATCAACAGATGAATGGATAGAAAAAATATGCCATATACATGCACAAAATATTATTTCATCATAATAAAAAGAATGAAATTCTGATACATGCTATAACATGAATGAAACTGGAAAACACTACACTAAGGGAAACAAGCCAGATAGATATAAAATAACAAAAATGATATGATTCCTCTTATAGGAAATATCTAGAATGGGCAAATCCAGAGAGACAGAAAAAAGTAGAGGTTACCAGTAGATGAGAGAAGGAGGGAATGGAGAATTACTACTTAAGGGTTAGAGTTTCTGCTTGGGTCAATGGGAAATTTTTGGAAATAAGATACTGTTAATGGTTGCACAAAGTTGTGAATACAATTTAAAAAGAAAAACATTTATTTATTTATTTGAAAGGCAGATTAACAGTGAGAGATCTTCCAAATATTGGTTCACTCCCCACATTGCCACAATAGCTAGGGCTGGGCCAGGCCACAGCTTGGAGCCAGGAACTCCATCCTGGTCTCCCAGGTGGTTGCAGGGGCCCAACCACTTGGGCCATTCTCTGCTATCTTCCCAGGAAAAGGTGGAACAGCCACGACTTGAATTGGTTCTCATATGGATTGCTGGCATCACAGGTGTTGGCTTAACCAGCTGTACCATAATGCTGGCCCCAAAAATATTCAAAAAATCAATTTAGATATTTATTTTGTGCTATATATGAAAATAAATTCCAGGTGCAGGTAAAGACATTTTTAAAAATCTAGAAAAAAAAAGTGAATATTTAGCAAAATAATTGGGTAAGACTTCTTAAACCTAATTAGTACTGGAAAAGTATATGAGAAGGGAAAAAAATCAAGATTTGACTTATTAAATAACTTTTAAAAGGCAAAACTGAACATTAATAAAAATAAATTTAAAAAAATATTTGTCCATTTATTTATTTAGGCAGGGATCCAAGGATTCTGCCATCTTCTGCTGCTTTCTCGGGTGCATTAGCAGGGAGCTAGACTGGAAGCACAGCAGGTGGAATTTGAATTGGCCGCCCATATTGAATGCTGGCATCGCTGGGGGTGGCTTACCCCTCTATATCAGCATGCTGGCCCCAGGGAAATTTTTTTTAAAGATTTATTTATTTATGTGAAAAACAGAGTTACACAGATCTTCAACCTATTGGTTCATTCCCCAAATGGCTATAACAGCCAGAGCTGGACCAGTATGAAACCAGGAGCCAGGAGCTTCTTCCAGGTCTCCATGTGGGTGGCAGTTAGCCCAAGTACTTGGGCCAGCATGTGCTGCTTCCCAGGAACATTAGCGGGAAGCAGAGGCAGGACTCAATTCTATGCACTCTATTATAGATTGTGAGTTTCCCAGAACAACAGCCTAACTCCCTGCCCTAGCAGCTAATATCTGAGCATTTTTCATTCAAGAGACACTCTAATAATTTTACATGCATTTATACAATTAATCTTAACAATAGCCCTGCTGGGCAGGTAGATATTAAAATATTTACATTTTATTAATGTCAAATAGACTCAGAGAGAAGTTAGGTGTCTGGAGCTGGAGTTGAATGACCCTTACTGGGCAAGATGACTTCAGGGTTAATCTGAAGGAAGGAGAAATGGAACCAGGTGTATCTTCTTCTTCAGTCTGAAATGGTCTAAGGTTGGGGGAGGCATCGTGGTGCAGTGGGCTGGCTGCTCCTGGGGATGTCTGCCTGCTCTATCAGAGTGACAGCTTGGGTCCCAGCTACACCCCAGATACTGCAGGCTAAGCTGCGACCTGCAATGCCAATACCATATGTGGGCACAAGTTTGAGTCCTGCCTTCTCCACGTCTAATCCAACTCCCTGCTTATGTGCCTCGGAAAGCAGAAGAGGATGGCACAATGCCTGGATCCATGTACCTGTGTGGGAGACCTAGATGAAGCTCCTGCCTCCTGGCTTTGGCCTGGCCCAGCCCTGGTTGTTGAGGCCATTTGGGGAGTGAATCAAAAGATGAAAGAGCTCTCTCTATCCCTACACCTCTCTCTCTGTAACTTAACTCTGCCTTTTAAATAAATAAATATTATTAAAAAATAGATAGCACAAGAAACAAAAAATGTTGAATACAATTCAAGATTTATCTATCATTTAAACATGATTACTCAAACTATACACAAAAGCACAGTTCACTGAAATACAGTCACTGAAAAAGTATTTAGAAACATGTTTTTTTGTTTGTTTGTTTGTTTGTTTTTTGACAGGCAGAGTGGACAGTGAGAGAGAGAGAGAGACAGAGAGAAAGGTCTTCCTTTGCCATTGGTTCACCCTCCAATGGCCGCCGCGGCCAGCGCGCTGCGGCGGGCATACCGCGCTGATCCGATGGCAGGAGCCAGGTACTTCTCCTGGTCTCCCATGGGGTGCAGGGCCCAAGGACTTGGGCCATCCTCCACTGCACTCCCTGGCCACAGCAGAGAGCTGGCCTGGAAGAGGGGCAAGCGGGACAGAATCCGGCACCCCGACCGGGACTAGAACCCGGTGTGCCGGCGCCGCAAGGCGGAGGATTAGCCTAGTGAGCCACGGCGCCGGCCTAGAAACATGTTTTTTAAAAATCAAAGCACATGTGGCCAGTGTTGTGATGTAGCAGGTAAAGCTGTTGCCTGCAACACCAGCATTTGGGCACTAGTTTGAGTCCTGGCTACTCCACTCCCAATCCCACTCCCTGCTAATATGCCCAAGAAAGCAGCGAAGGATGGCCTAAGTGCTTGGGCCCCTGCACCCACGTGGGAGACCTGAAGGAGTTTCCTGGCTCCTGCCTTTAGACCTTTGCAGCTCTGGCCACTGCAGTCACTTAGGGAGTGAACCAGCAGAAGGAGGATGTCTCTGTCTCTTCTTCTCTCTCTAACTCTACCTTTCAAATAAAAAAAAGAAATAATTAAAAAAAAAAAAAGAATTAAAACACATGAGAGTGTTGTAGCATAGCAGGTAAAGCTGCCTCCTGCAATGCCAACATCCCATATGGGTGCTTGTTCATACCCCAGCTGCTAAACTTCCAATCTAGCTCCCTGCTAATGGCCTGGAAAAAGCAGTGAAAGATGGCTCAAGTATTTGCACCCCTGCACCTACATGGGAGACCTGGAAGGAGCTCCTGGCTACTGGCTTTGGCTTGGCCCAGCCCCAGCTGTTGGTGGCCATCTAGGGAGTGAACAAGGAATGGAAAAATCTCTGTTTCTCCCTCTCTGTAACTCTTTCAGATAAAATAAAAAAAAGAATTAAAATGTAGCAAGAAAATCATCAATAGTTATACATAAGGAAGTGTCTAAAATATGCATAAAATCATTTCTATAAATTCTTACTTAAAAATGTTCTCAAGACTGAGAAAGCAGCAGATGATGGCCCTGTAACTCTCCCTTTCAAATAAAAAAAAAAAAACTTAAAAAAATTCTTTTGAGATACAATTCACATGTCAAAAAACTTTCCCACTGAAGTATACAATTCAATTAGTTTTAGTGTATTTACTGACATGCATTTATCACTTCAATCCAGTTTTCATCACCAAAAACTGTTTCCTTGTTTCAACAAACACTATTTTTTAAAAAAAATTATTTATTTATTGGAAAGGCAGAGTTTCAGAGAGACAGGCAGAGGTAGAGAGAGAGAGAAGTCTTTCATCCCCTGGTTCACTCCCAAATAGCCTCAATGGCCAGATCTATGCCAATCTGAAGCCAGGAGTCAAGAGCTTCTTCTGGGTCTTCACATGGGTGTAGGGGCCCAAGCACTTGAGCCATTTTCTACTGCTTTCCCAGGCTATAGCAGAGAGCTGGATCAGAAGTGGAGCAGCCAGGTCTCGAACAGACACCCATATGGGATGCTGGCAGTACACATGGTGGCTTTATCGGCTATACCACAGTGCTGGCCCTCAAAGAACACTATTTTAAGCAGGAAAATGATAGACACTATTCTATATTGTAAAAGAAAATATTTCTTACAAAAGGATCTGCTGGTTTTTGCTTACAAAGCTTCGTGAGTCCTTCAAGCAGAGTTGGTATTACATACAAATTTAAATAGTCCTTAGCAGCTTGTCCAACTGGAATAGGCTCAACAATCACTGCAAATACAAAAACATTCTCTTTAGAGCAAACATAAATGATTAAATATTGCATGGTCATTAAGAAGGATATCTTTAAATAACTTTTGTCAAGAAAAATACTCAAAAAATAATTACATACACAGCATAACAGTTTGTTTAAAACACACACAAATAGGCAGCATTGTGGCACAGCAGGTAAAGCTATTCCCTGGAACACCCACATCCCATATCGGAGTGCCAGTTGAATCATCCTACTCTACTTCTAATGAGCCTGGGAAGCAGCAGATGATGACGCAAGCCCTTGAGTCCCTATTGTCCACATGGGAGACCTTGATGGAGTTCCTGGCTCCTGCCTCTTGACTTTTGTTCCTGGACTGGCCCAGGTTATTGCAGGCATCTAGGGAGTGAAGCAATAGATGGAAGATGTCTGTCTCTCCCTCTGTCACTCTGCTTTTCAAGAAGAATAGAAAATAAACATTTTGGAGCTGGTGCTCTGGCATAGTGGGTAAAGCCTCCACCTGCAGAAATGGCATCCCATATGGGTGCTGGTTCGAGTCCCAGCTGCTCCTCTTCAGATCCAGCTCTCTGCTATGACTTGGGAAAGCAGAAGATGGCCCAAGTGTTGGGGCTCCTGCACCCACATGGAGACCCGGAAGACATTCCTGGCTCCTGGCTTTGGATCGGCCCAGCTCCAGCTATTGTGGCCATTTAGGGAATGAACCAGCAGATGAAGAGCTTTCTCTCTGTCTCTTCCTCTGTCTGTCTGTAACTCTACCTCTCAAATAAATAAGTAAATCTTCAAAAAATAAAAAAAATAGAAGGAGGGCAGTAGGCTGTCCCTTGGGAGAGTGACAGGCAAATAAAAAGACTTGTTATTAAGAAGAATGAAGGGGATTGGGCCTGCGCTGTGGTGCAGCGGGTTAACTCCCTGGCCTGAAGCGCCAGCATCCCATATGGGCGCCAGTTCTAGTCCCGGCTGGTCCTCTTCCCATCTGGCTCTCTGCTATGCCCTGGGATAGAAGATGGCCCAAGTCCTTGGGCCCCTATACCCGTGTGGGAGACCCAGAAGAAGCTATTGGCTCCTGGCTCTGGATTGGTGCAGCTCCGGCCATTCCAGCCATCGGGGGAGTGAACCGGCGATGAAAGACCTCTCTCTCTGTTTCTACTTCTCTTTGTAACTCTGGCTGTCAAATAATAAATAAAATAAATCTTAAAAAAAAAAAAAAAGAAGAAGAAGAAGAAGAATGAAGGGCCAATGGAGGAAGGTTTTCACCTATCAACAGGTCAGCATCAGGCTATTCCCAAGCCTACTGGTGCCAAAAAGTAACAGATCAAATTAGGAGACAAATTCAGAAATTCTACATCATTGCATGTTAGTAAATTTCCAACACAGTTTTTAGCTTTCTTTGAATAAATCTTCAATAGAAAATACTGAGAACATGGGATGGGCATTTGGCCTACTGGTTAGGATGCCAACTAAGATGATTCTTAACTATGTTCCATTCCCGGATTAGGCTTTTGCTTTCTGCTAATAAAGACACTGAGAGTTGATGATAGCTCAGTTAATTTGGCTCCCACCACCATGTGGGAGACCTGGATCTAATTTCCAGCTCCTGGCTGTGGCCTGGCCCAGTCCCAGCCATTCTGGGCATTTGGGGAATGAATCAGTGGATGGGAGCTCTCTCTGTCTCTCTGCCTCTCAAATAAATACATTCAAAAATAATTTTGGAGGGCCAACATTGTGGCATAGTAGGTTAAGCGTCCACCTGGGGTGCTGGCATCCCATATGGGCACAGGTTCAAGTCCCAGCTGCTCCTCTTTCAATCCAGCTCTCTGCTATGACCTGGAAAAGCAGTAGAAGAAGATGGTCCAAGTCCTTGGGCCCCTGCACCCATGTGGGAAACCTGGAAGAAGCTCCTGGCTCCTGGCTTTGGATCAGGACAACACTGGCCATTGCAGCCATTTAGGGAGTGAACCAACAGATGGAAGATCTCTCTGTCTGTAACTCTGCTTCTCGAGTAAATAAATAAAACTTTAAAAAAAGTTTAAAAATATTAATAATTCTCTATTATTAATTGGGACAGGTGTTGTGGCACAGTGCATTAAGCTGCTGCTTGTGACACCAGCATCCCATATGAGTGCTGGTTTGAGTACTGGCTCCTCCACTCTGATCCAAATCCCTGCTAATGTGTCTAGTAGGGAGCAGAAGATGGTCTGAGTGCTTGGAAATCTGCTACCCACATAGGAAACCTAGATGGAGGTCCAGGCTTCTGTGGCTATTTGGGGAGTGAATCAGTGGATGGAAGATCTCCATCTCTATCTTTCTCTGTATCTGGTTTTCAAATAAATTAATAAATCTTTTTTAAAAAATTAATTTCATAGCACATGAGACTTTGTTAGACAAACAGTAAACTGTTAGAGAAGATGGTAAATCCACCAAAATTTCCAAAAGAGATTATTTTTATTCATATGTAGAAACTTTACTAAACATTAAGGATACTTATAAAGAATTATAACACTTCGAGAAGAGAAACCCTAAATATGTCTAGTCCAAAGACAACCAAGAAAAAAAAGTATTAAATTCTTCTTAAAAAATTGCCTAGAGGGTACAATTTAGTTCCGAGAGAAATTTTGAGTTTTCTAATGGTGACTGTGAGTTTTTAGGTAAGTACAACTTGAAAATAGTATAGAGTGGAGAAAAATCCTATTATCTTCCTTTACAGCTACAAAAGCAAACAATAAGGAGACAAAAATTAGTCAGCTCTAACTCACCTTTAGGAAACATGAAACGAATTTCTCTTTCTGCTGCAGCAAAGTCATTACTCCCGTGAAGTGCATTCCTTAGGTCATCTGTGCCATAAATTGCCCTTAGACTAAGCACAGGTTAAAGACAATGTCCATCCACTTTGACATCCTTTCCTTAATCATATTCATGCATTCCACTTAGGATTCTATAAAAAGACTTCAATCTATTTTTAATTTAAGCTTAAACAGATCTAAGTGAGGATCAAATATATTTAAAACTGTAGGAGAGATATACAGGGAAAATAGTTCTCTAGATAAAAAAAAAAGCATTGTTTTATAAGAAGTGAAAAAATAGCACATATTCAAAAATGCATACACTCAATGTCTTCTTGTTTCCATACATTATTTATGATACTGAAAATATGTATTTCTGCTCCTGTATTACCAATATTCTTTCAAAATGCCACCCAAAGTTTCCCACAAAAAAGTCCTACTTCAGTGGCACTTTAATTCAAGAAAGAATAAAGCTAACTGAACATTTCATGAGATCTTTTGTGGTATTTGATATTAAAACTAACTTCTGAATGGTTAAAACGTAAAACACACTCACCGCCCCCCGCCACCTCCCCCAAAAAAGTTGATTTAGAAAAACAAATGAAACCATTACAATGAAATCAGATTTTTGAAAAAATTTTTATAGACATTACCTGTCTGGGTGTGTTTCCTTAGCTATTAAGCTGTTACTTGGTCCCAAAAGTTCTTTCCAATAAGAAATGGCTTTGTGTCTAGCTAATATCATGGCAACAAGTGGTCCAGAACTCATGTAAACTGTTAAATTGGGGAAAAACATTTTTCCATACTGTTCCACATAAAAATTACTACATTGTTCAGGGCTGAAACGTAGTTTTCTTCTCTATAAGAGAAAAAGTTAACAACAGCATTTAAAATGACAGTTTAATAATACCTCATTAAAGTATTAAATAATTTAAAATTGGTACCAATCTGATCACAGATATGAGGTTCATCTTTTTATTATGAAGAAAGGACATGACAATTAAATGGTTTTTATAAATATAACAATAACAGAAATTATTTAACCTACTTAGGAAAAATGATTACTGCTCGACAACCTCCCTCAGCATAAGTTTATTAATGATACATTCATTATATCTCTCTCTTAAAAATTATTTGAGTATTATTTATTTATTTATTTATTTGAAAAGCAGAGAGGAAGATAGAGGGAGGTCTTCCACTGCTGGGTCACTCTCTGAATGCCCCCAACATCAGTGGCAAAGCCAAAACCAGGCTAAAACCAGGAGCCAGAAACTGAATCCAGGTCTTCCACATGAGTGGTAGTAAGCTGCTACTTGGGCTATCACTGCTGTCTCCCATGTGTGCATCATCAGGGAGCTAGAACTTGGAGCAGAGACGGGACTCCAATCCAGTCATTCCAATATGGGATATGCGTGTCCAGAGCAGCATCCTAACCACCGTGTCAAACACCTGCACCCATATCACCTTCCTAAAGCAAACAGCTCTCTAATGATAGAAACTTTGTAAATGGTACTTTGAATTTTTTCAGCGAACAAAACTAGGCTTTAGAATATTCCAAATCCACCTTTCCCTATCTGGGGTGGGCATCTGGAACAATATTTAGAGAACTCTGCTTGGAATGGATTGCATTCCTAGTTCTGACTCTGGCCCAACTCCAGCTCTTGCAGGCATTTGGGGAATCTCTGTCTCTCAAATAACAAAAAATCTATTACTGATGTTTTTCAATTCCACCTAAAGATAGATCAGTAGGGGAAATGCTCAAAAATACAACAGAGGGATTAAAAATAAGACAGTGAGGGCCAGTGTTGTGGTGCAGTAGGTTAAGTAAGCTGCCACCTGCAACACCAGCAGCCCATGTAGGCACCAGTTCAAGTCTCAGCTGCTCTACTTCCTAATCAGCTCCTTGCTAATGTGCCTGGGAAAGCAGCAGAAGATGGCCCAAGTTCTTGGGTTCCTGAACCTACATGGGAGACATACATGAAGCTCCTGGCTTTAGTCTATTCCAGTCCTGGGTGTTGTATCCATTTGGAGAGTTACCCAACAGATGGAAAATCTCCGTGTTTCCTTCTCTCTGTAACTCTTCCTTTTAAATAAATAATTTTTTTAAAAATATGATGAGACATGGAGATAAGTCAGTAAGGCTAAAAATACACTTAAGATGGAAATTCACCTTTCTAAAATGAGTTAGTTTCCTAACACTATAGTGTGGATTCTTCCAAGTCATCTACTTGTTTTGTTTTTTTTTTTTTTTTTTAAGATTTATTTATTTATTTGTAAGTCAGAGATACACAGAGAGAGAAGCAGAGGCAGAGAAAGAGAGAGGTCTTTTATCCATTGGTTAACTCCCCAATAGGCCACAATGGCCGGAGCTGCACTGATCTGAAGCCAGGAGCCAGGAGTTTCTTCCAGGTCTCTCACATAGGTGCAGGGGCCCAAGGGCTTGGGCTGTCTTCTACTGCTTTTCCAGGCCATAGCAGAGAGCTGGATCAGAAGTGAAGCAGCCAAGATTCAAACCAACGTCCACATGGGATGCTGGCACTGCAGGCGGCTGCCTTACCCACTACACCACAGCGCTGGCCCCCCTAACATTTTTTTTAAGATTTATTTATTTGAAAGGCAGAGTTATGGGGTGGGGGTGTCTTTTTTTTTTTTTGGACAGGCAGAGTGGACAGTGAGAGAGACAGAGAGAAAGGTCTATGCTGGCGCCACGGCTCACTAGGCTAATCCTCCGCCTTGCAGCGCCAGCACACCGGGTTCTAGTCCTGGTTGGGGCACCGGATTCTGTCCCGGTTGCCCCTCTTCCAGGCCAGCTCTCTGCTGTGGCCAGGGAGTGCAGTGGAGGATGGCTCAGGTGCTTGGGCCCTGCACCCCATGGGAGACCAGGAAAAGCACCTGGCTCCTGGCTCCTGCCATCGGATCAGCGCGGTGCGCCGGCCGCAGCGCGCTGGCCGCGGCGGCCATTGGAGGGTGAACCAACGGCAAAGGAAGACCTTTCTCTCTGTCTCTCTCTCTCACTGTCCACTCTGCCTGTCAAAAAAATAAAAAAAAAAAATGTATAAGTTACTGGAATTAAGACTTATTCTATGCATCTGCTCTCCCACAATATGGCGCTGGGAGAGGAGCAAACAGCTTCTACCCAGCTGCCTCTCACCAACTTGACAAGCTGCAGGACCTGCTCCTGATTGGAGGAGAGCAGCGTGCTTGGCGTGTGGGTAGCAGAGTTGGGATTGGTGGAAGAGGACTATAAAGGAGGAGAGAGACAACATGCACCAGGAACATCTATCTGAAGGAACATCTGAGCAGCCCCCGAGAGAGCCAGCCGGCGGTGTGCCGCTCCCCCGCAGAAGTGGGGAAAGTGGCAGGGGGAACCGCCCCTCCATGGAGGTGGAGGGACGGTAGCCAACCTGGGAAGAACCAGCAGCAAACCCGGGGAGGGCCGAGCAGATAAAAGAACAGCGCAGGGTCCTGTGTCGTTCCTCCACGAAGAGGGGGAGCGACAGCAGAGGCTTTACCAGCTCCACCACAGCACTGGCCCCTTAGTTACCTACATCTTAAAGCCCCTTCCAAAACTTTCATTTCCTCAGGCTTCTGAAAGTTGGTAAAATTGCTTAGTTTGCAGCAAGAAATCTAAATTGCATAGATCAAGCAGTTTAGGAACATGTTTGTCTAGGTGGCTCAGCACTGTTATGAACAGGCCCTGCTGGACATTTTCACCAAAGACTACTTAAAAGGTCTTGGTATCTGTTCTCACATGAAATTCATATAGTCAAAGAATTAAGATACATGAGAAGTTACTAGAACACCTGATTTAGCATAATTTTTTATTCTATTTTTTAATTATTTTTATTTATTTATTTTGACAGGCAGAGTGGATAGTGAGAGACAGAGAGACAGAAAGGTCTTCCTTTTTCCGTTGGTTCACTCTCCAATGGCTGCTACGGCTGGCACGCTGCGGCCAGCGCACTGCGCTGATCCGAAGCCAGGAGCCAGGTGCCTCTCCTGGTCTCCCATGCGGGTGCAGGGCCCAAGGACTTGGGCCATCCTCCTCTGCACTCCCAGGCCACAGCAGAGAGCTGGCCTGGAAGAGGAGCAACTGGAACAGAATCCGGTGCCCCGACTGGGACTAGAACCCAGTGTGCCAGCGCCACAAGGCAGAGGATTAGCCTATTGAGCCATGGCGCCGGCCGATTCTATTTTTTTAAAAGATTTATTTATTTTTGACAGGTAGAGTTACAGACTGAGAGGGAGAGACAGAGAAGGTCTTCCATCTGCTGGTTAACTCCCCAAATGGCTGCAATGGCCAGAGCTGGAGAGATCCGAAGCCATGAGCCAGGAGCTTCTTCCAAGTCTCCCACACAGGTGCAGGGGCCCAAATACTTGGGCAATCTTCTACTGCTTTCCCAGGCCATAGCAAAGAGCTGGATTGGAAGAAGAGCAGCTGGGATTTGAACTGGTGTCCATATGGGATGCTGGCGCCACGGGCGGAGAATTAACCTACTGCACCACAGTGCAAGCCCCTGATTCTATTATTTAAAATTAGGGGTCGGTACTGTGGCTAAGCTGCCACCTAAAGCACAGGTATCTCATATGGACACAGGTTCAAGTCCAGGCTGCCCCACTTCCCATCCAGCTTCCTGGTAATGTGTATGGGAAAGCAGCATAAGATGACCCAAGAACATGGGCCCTGGCCAGCCATATGGGAGACCCTGATGAAGATCCTGGCTCCTGGGTTTGGCTTGGCCCAGCCCTGTCTGCTGCAGCCATTTAGGAAGTGAACTAGCAGAAGTAAGATCTCTCTTTCTCTAACTCTTTCAAATAAATAAATAATAAATAATTAAAGATTTATTTATTTGTTTGAAAGGCAGAGTTACAGAGAGGCAAAGGCAAAGAGAGAGAGACAAGTCTTCCATCCGCTGGTTAACACCCCAAACGGCTGAAACCTCAGGAGCTGAGCCAATCAGAAGCCAGTAGCCAGAAGCTTCTTCCAAGTCTCCCATGCAGGTGCAGAGGCCCAAGGACACGGGAAGTCTTCTACTGCTTTCCCAGGCCATAGCAGAGAGCTAGACCAGAAGTGGAGCAGCCAGGACTTGAACTGGCGCCCAAATGGGATGCCAGCACTGCAGGCAGCGACTTTTACCCAGTATGCCACAGCACCACTCCCAATACTTTTAAAAAATAAAATAAAGGGGCCGATGTGGCGTAGCAGGTAAAGCCGCCATCTGCAGTGCCGGCATCACATATGGCCGCCGGTTTGACTCCCGGCTGGTCCACTTCCAATCCAGCTCTCTGCTATAGCCTGGGAAAACAGTAGAAGATGGCTGAAGTCCTTGGGCTTCTGCACCTGCATGGGAGACCTGGAAGAAGCTGCTAGCTCATGGCTTCAGATCGGCACAGTTCTGACCGTTGCAGCCAATTGGGGAGTGAACCATTGAATGGAAGACCTCTCTTTCTGCCTCTCCTTCTCTCTCTGTGTAACTCTTTCAAATAAATAAATCTTTAAATAAATAAAATAAAATAAAGACACAGGGGTGGACATGCTCACTGGAATCCCTTCATCCCATACTGGAGTGCCTGGCT
Organism: Oryctolagus cuniculus; assembly: GCF_051225735.1. Lineage (NCBI taxonomy): Eukaryota > Metazoa > Chordata > Mammalia > Lagomorpha > Leporidae > Oryctolagus > Oryctolagus cuniculus. The sequence continues at coordinate 27,213,824 of NC_142872.1, forward strand.
GAAGTCCTAGATTCTCTGTTTCCCGCTATTGCACAGCCTGGGAGGCAGAAATGATGGCTCAGGCCGGCGCCCCGGCTCACTAGGCTAATCCTCCGCCTTGTGGCACCAGCACACTGGGTTCTAGTCCCAGTCGGGGTGCTGGAGTCTGTCCCGGTTGCTCCTCTTCCAGGCCAGCTCTCTGCTGTGGCCAGGGAGTGCAGTGGAGGATGGCCCAAGTGCTTGGGCCCTGCACCCCATGGGAGACCAGGATAAGTACCTGGCTCCTGCCATCGGATCAGCATGGTGCGCCGGCCTCAGCGCGCCAGCCGTGGCGGCCATTAGAGGGTGAACCAATGGCAAAGGAAGACCTTTCTCTCTGTCTCTCTCTCTCACTGTTCACTCTGTCTCTCTCTCTGTCCACTCTGCCTGTCAAAAAAAATTTTTTTTTTTAAAAAGAAATGATGGCTCAAATATTTGGTTCCCTGCTACCCATATAAGAGACTTCAATGAGTTCCAGGTTCCTGGTTTGGGCCTGGCCCAGCTTTGCCTGTTGTAGGCATTTGGGGGAGACACCAGCAAATGGAAGATCTCTCTGTCCATCTCCATCTCTCAAAACTAGTTTTAAAAATACATTACTGTTATCTATGATTCTTTGCATTATTAGTATTTTTTTTCTAGCTGAGATTAAAAATAAGATGCTCTCTGTCGCAGTATAATCCCTTATTGGCCACATGTCTCTTAATAAGAAGGGGAAGGTACCTCTTGCATGTATACTAGCTAATGTGGCATCTTTTTTTTTTTTTTAAGACTTATATTTATTTGAAAGGCAGAGTTACATAGAGGCAGAGAGAGAAAGAGAGAGAAAGATGCTGGTGCCGCGGCTCACTAGGCTAATCCTCCGCCTTGCGGCACCGGCACACCAGGTTCTACTCCCGGTCGGGGTGCCGGATTCTGTCCCGGTTGCCTCTCTTCCAGGCCAGCTCTCTGCTGTGGCTAGGGAGTGCAGTGGAGGATGGCCCAAGTCCTTGGGCCCTGCACCCCATGGGAGACCAGGAGAAGCACCTGGCTCCCACCTTCGGATTAGCGTGGTGCGCCGGCCGCAGCGGCCATTGGAGGGTGAACCAACGGCAAAGGAAGACCTTTCTCTCTGTCTCTCTCACTGTCCACTCTACCTGTCAAAAAAGAGAGAGAGAGAGAGAGAGAGAGATATCTTCCAACTGCTATTCACTCCCTAAATGGATGTAATTGCTGGGGCTTTGCCAGGTGGAATCCAGGGGCCTAGAATTCCATCTGGGTTTCCTGGGCATGTGTGGCAGGAGTCCAAGCACTTGAGACATTTTCCACTGCTTTCCCAGGCATACTAGCAGGGAAATGCAACAGAAGTAGAGCAGCAAGGACTCACAATGGTGCTCATATGGGATGCTGGTATTGCAGGCAGTGGCTTAACCTATCATGCCATAACAGCAGCCCAATGTAGTGTAATTTTTAAAAAGGTTCATTTATTTATTTAAAAGGCAGAGCATTAGAGAGATATCCTCTATCTCTGATTCATTCCCTGATGAATTTCCCAAGTAGATGCAAATGCCAGGAGCCAGGAATTTCATTAAGGTCTTCCACACAGGTTGCAAGAGCCCAATCATTTGGGCCATCTTCTACTATCTTTCCTAATAGATTAGCAGGAAACTGGACTGTAAGCAGAGCAGCCAGAACTCCACCCAGTGTTCCAGAATGGAATGCCAGCAACCAAAGCAGTAGCTTAAGTTGCTTTGCCCAAAAACCAGTCCCCTATAGAATAATTTTAAAAACTAAAGGCTCCCTTGGAAGCTGGTGTTGTGAAGCAGCAGGTTAAACTGCCATCTGAAATGCCAGTACCCCATTTGGGTACCATTTGGAGTCCCAGTTGCTTCATTTCCTATCTAGCTCCCTGCTAATGCACCTGTAAAAGCATCAGCGGATGGCCCAAGTGTTTGAGCTCCTGCACCCACATGGGAGACCCAGAAGAAACTCCTGACTCGTGGCTTCAGCCTGGCCCAGCCCTGGCCATTGTAGCCACTTGGGGAGTGCACCAGCAGATGGAGATCTCTGTCCTTCTCTCTCTGTAACTTTTTTTTTCTTTAAGATTTATTTATTTTTTTGAAAGGCAGAGTTACAGAGAGGCAGAGGCAGAGAGAGAAAGAGAGGTCTTTCATCTACTGGTTCACTCTCCAAATGGCTGCAACTGCTAGAGCTGGGCAGACCTGAGGCCAGGAGCCAGGAGCTTCCTACAGGTCTCCCACATGGGTGCATGGATCCAAGCACTTGGGCCATCTTTCACTGCTTTCCGAGAACATAGCAGAGAGCTGGATCAGAAGTGGAGTAGCCAGGACTTGAACCGGCACCCATATGGAATGCCAGCACTATAGGTGGTGGCTTTACTTGCTATACCACAGTTCTGGTCCCAACTCTGCCTTTCAAATAAATAAGTCTTTTTTTTAAAAAGTAAAGGCTTCCTTTAATTAACATCAATATAGAATAAATAATTCCATTGTTAGCTTTACAACTAGATCAAGAAAATTTTAAATAAGATTGTATCAGACAAACTCCTTTTGAAATTAGGTTGAATAGTTTCAGAAACAGAAGCAGTGATGGGGCCGGTGCTGTGCTGTAGTGGGTAAAGACACTGCCTGCAGTTCCAGCATCCCATATGGGCACCGGTTTGAGTCCCAGTTGCTCTACTTCTGATCCAGCTCTCTGCTATGGCCTGGGAAAGCAGTAGAAGATGGCCCAGGTCCTTGGGCCCCTGCACCTATGTGGGAGACCAGGAAGAAGTTCCTGGCTTCTGGCTTCAGATTGGTGCAGCTCCGGCTGTTGTGGCCAGTTGGGGAGTGAACCAGCAGATGGAAGACCTCTCTCTCTCTCTGCCATCACTTCCTATCCAGCTTCCTACTAATATGCCTTGGAGGGCTGACAACGAAGGACGAAGTGTTTGGGCCCTGACATCCATTTGGAAGACCCAGAGAAAGCTTCTGGCTCTTGGCTTGGGCCTGGCCCAGTCTGGGCTATTGCAGCCATCTGGGGAGTAAACTAGCAGATGGAACATCTCCTTCTGTCTCCCTTTCTCTGTCACTGTGTTTTTCAAATGAGTAAACAAATCTTTAGAAGAAAAAGCAGTGATATAAAAAACAATCAGGAACAAGACCCTTAGTCTGTACCAAAGGAAAGACTGCCACCTACTGAAAGACATCATTTTCACAAGGTTTTCCCTCTCGAGTTCAAAGGACTCCCAACTACAATATCTTATACAAGCATACAATTCAGAAGACAAATTTTGTATGATTCCAATTTAATGAGATAGCTAGAATAGTCAAACACCCAAGGACTGGGCAGGAGGAAAACTGGGTGGTATTGTTTTAATGGGCTACTGTTTTGTTTTGCTTTGTTTTTTTAAGATCTATTTTATTTGTTTGAAAGACAGAGAGTTACAGAGAGGTAGAGCCAGAGAGAGAGGTCTTCCATTCGATGGTTTACTCCCCAAATGACCGCAACAGCCAGAGCTGAGCTGATCCGAAGCCAAGAGCTTCTTCCGGATCTCCCACGTGGGCACAGGGGCCCAAGCACTTGGGCCATCTTCTACTGCTTTCCCAGGCCATAGCAGAGAGCTGGATCTGAAGTGGAGTAGCCGGGACATGAAGCAGCGCCCATATGGGATGCTGGCGCTGCAGGCCACGGCTTTAACCTGCTGCGCCACAGTGCCAGCCCCTGGCCTACTGTTTTATGGGCACATTGTTTCAGTAGGAGATGAAAAAGTTAGCTTACTGTGTCACAGCGCTGGCTTCTAAACCTTTTTTTTTTTTTTTTTTTTTTTTTTAAGATTTATTTATTTTTCTGGGCAGAAGCCAGGAGCTTTATCTGGGTCTCCAACAATGGGTGCAGGAGCCCAAGTACTTGGACCATCTTTGCTACAGAGTTGGATTACAGGTGGAGCAGCCAGGACTCTAATTGGCACACATATGAGATGGAGACATCTCGGGCATGGCTTAACCCATTATGCCACAATGTCAGCCCCTATTTAATAACCTTTAAAAACACTTTTTCTATTCATTTTCAGTTCTTTAGAATGACAACGTTGGGGGCTGGTGCTGTTGCATGGTAGGTTAAACCTCCGTCTGCAACACCCGTATCCATATGGGCACCAGTTCAAGTCCTGGCTGCTTCACTTCCAATCTAGCTCCCTGTTGATAGCCTGGAAAAGCAGTGGAAGATGGCCCAAGTACTCGGGGCCCTGTACCTGCATGGGAAACCCAGAAGAAGCTCCTGGCTCCGGGCTTTGGATCGGCCCAGCTCCGGCCATGGCAGCCATTTGGGGAGTGAACCAGCAGATGGAAGACACTCTGTCTCTTCCTCTGTCTGTAACTGCCTCTGAAATAAACAAATCAATCTTTTTTTTTTTTTTTAATTTATTCAAGTCAGAGTTACACAGAAAGAGAAGGAGTGGCAGAGAGAGAGATCTTCCATGCGCTGGTTCACTCCCCAACTGGCCGAAATGGCCAGAGCTATGCCGATCTGAAGCCAGGAACCAGGAGCTTCTTCCAGGTTTCCCATGTGGGTACAGGGGCCCAGGGACTTGGGCCATCTTATATTGCTTTCCCAGACCATAGCAGAGAGCTAGATCAGAAGCAGAGCAGCAGAGATTCAAACCGACATCCATATGGGATGCCAGCACTGCAGGCAGCGGCTTTACTCGCTATGCCACAGTGCTGGCCCCAAACAAATCTTTAAAAAAAAAATGTCAGTGTTATCAACTACAGAAAAAAATGTAAGGCTTCAATATTCAGTGTTTTATAACTGAAAAAAAAATACCGACAACCTAAAAAAATCTATCAGCAGAGGATCAAATAAATTAACTGCAATTCTAACATAGAGAATATTACTTAGAATTTAAAAAGAATGGGTAGGTTCAGATTAATGACATGAAATTCTAAGGCAGTGAAGGTGAGGGAATTGGTCTATTTTATGGGAGAAATATCTTTGTAAATTGACAGAAAGAAAACTGGTGGAAGAACTCAAGAGTGTCAAGTGGTATCTCTGGAGACTGGACTTGCAGTGTGAAAGGACAGGTAAAAGAAAAGGCCATTTCAGTTCCCATTGTACATCCTTTTGAAGTATGGGGGAAAAAAGTCAGAACTATCACATATAATTTCTATATTTAAAGTATCTAAATTTAGTGGTAAACACTAAGTATCTAAATAGATGGACACAATTCCATAAGCATTAAAAAATAAAATAATAAAAAAGCAATTAGAGACTAAAAGCCCTGAACATGCCCAGAAGTTACCTGAACAATGGTGAATCCAGATCTGAGAATAATATCTTGTATCTCTTCCTCTTTGTCAACAACATCTGGTTTGATAATGGCCAGGGTTTTTTCTACATATATCTGAGGTGGAGACATTGATACCTCCATTTTGGCTTTTCGGGATACAATTTAAGAGTTTCTTGACAGGTATCAACTGCAATGACAGCATTTCCCCCATCCCAAATATAGGTGTGATTAAAAACAGCAGTATTAAGAGTTTTTTGTTTGTTTGTTTTGGTTTGTTTTTCATAAAGGTAGAAACTGCCCTGGCTTCCTATAAACAGTGTCTCAACATGATTTCTACTGCATCTACGTGGGGTCATTGGTTTTGTAAGGAGCTTTCATCAGCAGGGAGGACCCAGAGGCTCACATGACCAGCGGTGACCCGAAGGACTCGCCTAGTGCAGACTCCCTGCTGCAGACGGTGGACCAGTGGACATTTCATGGCGCTCCGGGGGCGTGGGGGGAGCAGCTATAGTCAGCTGCTTTAGTGGAGACTCCCCGCCCCACAGGACCCTCTCTGCATACATGCAGGTCCCCAGGTCCTCTGTCTCTCTTTGGGCTGGATTCACACACTCCACGTCTGAACCTCTCACTCACCTCAGCGCTAGCTGCTCCCAGTGCGGCAGCTCGTTGCTAGGATACCTGAAGCCTCGGCCTAGGGACAGTGGCCGCTGAGGGCCAATCCCAGCAACAGGTTTGGAACTTCTCCGGATCGTTTTAATCAAGGACGTCAGCCACCGGCATTTTACTCTCCTTGTGAATCTCAGAGCGCTATTTGTTTCCTAACATTTCCCTCACAATTTTTCTTATGCAACTCTCCTGCCAATTAGACACTACCGTCCACACAGACCTGTGGCAAGCACCTTCTTGTTCTACCAGATCATGCTGTTCTCTCTATACCCAGTTTCTTTAAAATTAAAAAGCAATCTTTGTTTGTGAAATATTTATTTATAAAGCAGTAATAAAATGTTTAATTACCTCTAAATTGGGCCTATGGAACAAAGATGTGGGGTAACATTTATGACATAAATCCAAATCTCAACCCTCCTCCCTTTGTTTTAATATTATATCCACAGGCACTGGTGCCTCCTTTTACTAGAAAAGACAACAGAGAAGTGGTAAACAAAGTGTTGGGATTTCTCTGGGCCAGAGTTTCAGGAAGAGGTCCAAACTTGAGAAAAAAACGTCAGAGTAGCAGCTCCAGGTCAACCAAATACGTTTTCATCACCCACTGGATTGGTTGGTTCTCACTCCAGACTACTTAAGTCTCTCCTTTTGTCTAACCAAATACTCAGCACCTGCAGGGTCAAGGCACAAATAGTAAGCTATGAACTTAAAAGCTAGATGATTCAACATAATTTTCCCCCTTATTTGGCAAATAGATGCAATTACACTTTTTTTCTTTAAAGTATAATGCTGCCCAGAAAAGAAACCCCCAAATGTTTCTTTAAAGCTACTAAGTCTTTTCCCCCAAAGATAGAAACCTGTGATGTGATTAATAGCAACAGTTGTAGTAACCAACAAATGGACAGTGGCTCCAGCCTTTGGTTTGCTGTTCAGTCTTCCCACTTGAGGCTCTAGAAGCCGGAGTTCCCATCACTCGCCTATCCCCAGCTTTCTTGAGAGGTCTTCACTGTTGCCTGTGTTGCTAGACTACATCACTTCACCTCACTCTCTACTAAAAATAGAACCTACTGAGGTTCGGGGTCCAAAGCAGTAGACACAACACCAGGTGTTGAATCACTTCTAAATATAAACTTTGGAAACACAGCACCACTTCAACATCACCTTTACTGTCACAGACTTTCCAAAATCAGATCGTAGTGGCTACACCCCTTTTACTTGCAGCACTCTACAAACAGTACCTGAATCTGCTCCAAGACTTCTCGCTGCATCTCCACAGCCATATGGTACACATGATGATCAGAATCATTGTACATCACAGCATTCTGGAACATCAGCATCAGGTCCCGCTGGAACTGAGCCAAGGTGCGAATTCGTCCCTTAGACAGATTTCTCTTCAGGCTAGTTAAGTCCATGGGTCTGTAAATTGGCCAAGAGAAAGAGAGGAGATCAAACATTAGTATGGAAGATGTGGTGACCTACCATGCTCTTTTGGAGAACTGGTTCCTAATAAAAATAAATAGCAAGGTAGGCTGGTGCCGCGGCTCACTAGGCTAATCTTCCGCCTTGCGGCGCCGGCACACCGGATTCTAGTCCCGGTCGGGGTGCCGGGTTCTGTCCCGGTTGCCCCTCTTCCAGGCCAGCTCTCTGCTGTGGCCAGGGAGTGCAGTGGAGGATGGCCCAAGTCCTTGGGCCCTGCACCCGCATGGGAGACCAGGTAAGTACCTGGCTCCCAGCTTTGGATCGGCGCGGTGCGCTGGCTACAGCGGCCATTGGAGGGTGAACCAACAGCAAAAAGAAGACCTTTCTCTCTGTCTCTCTCTCTCTCACTGTCTGTAATTCTACCTGTCACATAAAAAAAATAAATAAATAAAAATAAATAGCAAAGTAACAACTCCCATCAGATAAAAGCAACTGCGATTAACATTTGACTGTTCATAGTAGGCTAACTTCTACTGTAGGCACTTTCTGTAGTAACTTAGTCCTCTGAATCCATAAGGTAGGTATCATTATTATTTCCACTTAACCTATAGAGAGGTTAAGTACTTGCCTAATGACACACACCCTGGATTCAAATTCAAATCAACCTGACTACAGAACCCCATGGTCCAAGCCACTATTCTTACTGTGGGTGGTTGGCCAGGCATCAGAGCTGTAAGGGGACCCGATTATCAATCAGTTTGCCACACAATAGTTTTTGGCTGTTGGCAATGTAGTCATATAATAGGTATTTAATCTACTTCTCTTGTTGCATAAATCAAAAGTGAATTTTTTTCCCCTTTCACTAAGATGAAAAGAACGGAGATCAAATGAATAGTCACACAAATAAATATTTACAAAGAATAGATATATACGAGAAAGCACAGCAGTGTAGAAAGGGCTGAACTGGAAGAATCTATAGCTTGGGGCAGGACTGTGGCGCATTAGGTTAATCCTCTGCCTGCGGCATCGGCATCCCATATGGGCCCCCGGGTTCTAGTCCCAGTTGCTCCTCTTCCAGTCCAGCTCTATGCTGTGGCCTGGGATAGCAGTGGAAGACGGCCCAAGTGTTTGGGCCCCTGCACCCACATGGGAGGCCAGGAAGAAACTCCTGGCTCCTGGCTTCGGATTGGCGCAGCTCTGGCCATTGCGGCCATTTGGGGAGTGAACCAACGGAGGGAAGACCTTTCTCTCTGTCTCTCCCTTTAACTGTCTGTAAACTCTACCTCTCAAATAAATAAATCTAAAAAAAAAAAAAAAAAAAAGAATCTATAGCTTAACTCTGCTATTAACTGTTGGTTGTTCATAGGTAAGTCACAACTATCTTTGGACATTAATTTCCCCATTTATATTACAAAGGAGTTTGTCTCTGCTATAGTTTCAGTGATGATGTTCTCTCTGAAATTCACGTTGAAACATATTCCCCAATGCAACAGTTCTGAGTTATTGGTCTTGGAGAGGTGATTAAGTCATTAGGATGCCACCCTCATGAATAGGATTAGTACCCTTATAAAGGAGGCTGAGATTGATGGAAGCCCTCTTGCTTGTCTATTCTTCCTACCATGTAAGAACACAGCATCTGCCCCCTCAAGAGGATGTAGCAATAGGGCACCATCTTGGAAGCAGAGAACAGCCCTTTAGAGACCAGTCCTGCAGGCAACTTGATCCTGAACTGCTCAGCATCCAGAACCATGAGAATAAATTTCTGTGGTTTATAAATTACCCAGTCTGTGGCATTTTATTTTAGCAGTACAAATGGACTAAGACAATCTCTAAAGATTCTTTCCTGATTACCATACTAACAGCATTTATGACACAATTTTAGATGAAGTATACTACAAAAATCCAAAATATTACAATTAACCAAGGTTTGTAACCAAGGTTTGGGTTAACATCTTTGCTTCAGCACACCTATAACCAACTACCTGAATAAGTATAGGATTTCTTTTAAAGTTTCATTCCAAAGAACAGGGTCAAAACTAACAAAGACTAATATATAATGAACGGACTGTAGTACTTAAAAGTCAATACTTCAAATAAATAACAAATAGCCTACATGATCCTTTTGTTCCCTGTATTCTTTCCCTAAAGAATATACTGAGCTCACCATAACTTACAAACTTCTTTGGTTGTAAAATGTATCATGAGTTTACATGTAAAAATAAATAATCTAATGGATGGGAAATAAAAATCGAAGTCAGATCTAAAAGCTACCAACCTTTTTTTTAACCCCTTTTCCACTGACCTTTTTACCACATCCTTGTATCCTGGGGCCTGCCTTTCTGACACGGGCTTCAGAAATGGACTGCTGAATCTGTTAATGGACAAACCCAAAGAGGATGAAGTAATGCTGGAAAATCATTCTAAATGAAAAGAGTGAACAAAAACACTTATAAACTATGGAGTAGAACTTAGTTCTTGTTAGACCTGTCTTAGGGGAATGCCAACTGTGAGTGCCATTAGGAAGAAATCTATTAGTTTTCTCTTGCCAAATAGGAAGAGTTGAACAAAAAACTATGAAATATTTACTACTATACTGATTAATGGTTCAAAAATTTATTCAAGGGGTTGGTGCTGTGGCGCAGTGGGTTAACGCCCTGGCCTGAAGTGCCAGCATCCCATATGGGCACCGGTTCAAGATCTGGCTGCTCCACTTTCTTTTTTTTTTTTTTTTTTTTTAACACCTTTGTTTTTTTTTATTTATTTATTTATTTATTTATTTTTTTTTTTATTTTTGACAGGCAGAGTGGACAGTGAGAGAGAGAGACAGAGAGAGAAAGGTCTTCCATTGCCGTTGGTTCACCCTCCAATGGCCGCCGCTGCAGCCGGCGCACCGCGCTGATCCGATGGCAGGAGCCAGGATCCAGGTGCTTTTTCCTGGTCTCCCATGGGGTGCAGGGCCCAAGCACCTGGGCCATCCTCCACTGCACTCCCTGGCCATAGCAGAGAGCTGGCCTGGAAGAGGGGCAACCGGGACAGAATCCGGCGCCCCGACCGGGACTAGAACCCGGTGTGCCGGCGCCGCAAGGTGGAGGATTAGCCTATTGAGCCACGGCGCCGGCTCTGGCTGCTCCACTTTCAATGCAGCTCTCTGTTATGGCCTGGAAAAGTAGAAGATGGCCCAAGTTGTTGGGCCCCTGCACCCACGGGGAAGACCCAGAAGAAGCTCCTGGCTCCTGGCTTCGGATAAGTGGAACTCTGGCTGTTGCAGCCAATTGGGGAGTGAATCAACGGATGGAAGACTTTCTCTCTCTCTCTCTCTCTCTCTCTCTCTGCCTCTCCCTCTCTGTGTAACTCTGATTTACAAATAAATAACCTTTTAAAAAATAAATTTATTCAAAGTCCCTGTGTTCTCTGTGGAAAAAAAGATAATCCACCATATTGAAAAGGAGGTACACCTAGTCTAAATACAAATGTTATCATCTCATTGGAACGAATTTGTAAATGCAATTTAAATGTCACAGCAAGTATGTTTTTTAAGATTTATTTATTTATTTGAAAGTCAGATTGAGAAAGAGAGAAAGATTTTCTATCTGCTGGTTCACTCTCAGATGGCCACAAAAGCTTTGTGTAGGCCAGGCGGAAACCAGGAACCAAGAACTCCATCCAGGTCCTCCCATATGGGTAGCAATTGCCCAAGTACTTGGACCATCTTTTGCTGCTTTCTCAAGTGCATTAGCAGGAGGCTGGGTAATGAGCAGAGTAGCCAGGTCTCAAACTGGCACTCTGATACGGGATGCTGGCATTGCAAGCTTAACCCACTGTGCCAAAATATCAGCCCCAGCAACTATTTTTTGTACAGACTAGTGAAAGCAGATATGTGTACTTGTGAATAGGCCAGGTTTAGATATAAGATCTGACTCCCAACTACGGATTGTGTGATGGGTGAATGGTCTCCTTAATACATGATACTGCTTTAGTTCTAGACATAATCTTATTATCATTTTGGGGACCTACCTGTGACTAGCAATCATCTTCCAAACTGGCATAACAGTCTTCTTAAACAGCAAATGATCCTGAAGAGGGTCACCCTGGCTTAGATCAGTCCTATGGCATAAAACATGACAGAGACAGTAACTTCACAAATGGTATTCTGTCTCCCCAGGTGGATAAAGAGGTTTTCTCAAGACATCTGCTTCCAATTAACATCTGAAGGAATATAACACCACAGGAATAAAAATATACTTAATGCTTCTTAATGGACTCCAAACTCTATATTTCTGTTTATTCCCTTACTTATCACTATTACCCAATGAAGTAGTTGCCTTCTTACAAAGTGTACTACAAATCTACAATTGCCTGTGGTGCCTTTTCCACTCACTCTGATTTGCTTTTTAGCACTTGTGATTTTAAAGAACTGGTCAATGAAAGTAGTCTGTTCACTGAAGTTTACCAAGTGCCTTTTACAGTTCCTAATACATAGCAGGTGCTCAATAAATATCTAATAAATTAATCTGATCCTGTTTTTATGCAGAAACATGCTACAATGATAAGTATCTTGCCCATGTTTCCAGGGAAGGAAATATTTTGTTTACATACCAAAGAATTCTCTTATGTTTCATCTGAATGCCGTACAACTTTTTTTCTTTTTCGCTCTCTTCCACATAGTAACCTTTAAGATACCTAAGAAAATTTCATTTTTTCTCATGATCCCTCTCCTTGTTTCCCCTCTCCTATTCTTCCTCCCTCCCTCCCTTCCGTCTTTCCTTCTTTGAAGGAATTGTCTTATTTACTTAGCTTTTCTTTAGAGATGCAACTGTCAAATGTTTTATTTTTAATGAAAATGTCTAATGAATTTTAAATGAATTCATATTTATAATGAATTAATGAATTTTATAATGAATATTATATTTCCAGTTGGAAAACTGTCTAATTACTGGATAGTTAAACATCATGTTACACTGCTTACTTTATACCCTTAAATAGGTTCTCTTCACATCCTCATTTTGTATAATGGAACCAGATGGTGCTTACCCATCTTTAAAAATATCTATTTATTTATTTATTTATTTGAGAGAGAGAGAGAGAGTGCATGCGCTGAGCGCGAGCGTGAGCAAGCCATTTTTCCATGTGCTGGTTCACTCCTCAAATAACCACAATGGCCTGGGCTGGACCAAACTTAAGCCAGGAGCCTGGAACTTCATCCAGGTCTCCCATGTGGGTGACAAATGTACAAGTACTCAGGTCATCTTCTGCTGTTTTCCCAGGCACATAAGCAAGAAGCTGGATCAGAAGAATACACAGGAGTTGAACTGGCACTCTAATATGGGATCCCACCATTGCAAGCAGCAGCTTAAACCACTATGATACAACATCAGCCCCTGTCCACCAATTTGAGAACCATAACCTTCATTATTTTTCTTCAATCGGAGCACTTCCACGTAATTATTCATCTTCATTATATCACACTTCACCTATATCTAAATCACATACCACAAAAATCATACAGGTTTCACTATGGTCTATAGTCAACATACCCTTCAATGCTGTTATAGGATCCTACCAGAACAACATTTAAAGCCCCCAAAACACTTTTTTCTTTGTTTCTGGTCACTCAACTGTAATGAACAATAATTTCTTGGTACTGGTGATATAACTTCATTCATACATCAGCGTTAACAGATACTTAATGTTTCCAGTGTATGAAAGATATTATGCTAGTTTCTGTAACCTTAAAATCAACCAACTTTGTTACATTTTATGAAACAATATCTTGCACATTTTTATATCCATCTGCTGGGGAATAAATGTCAAGCAACTACAAGTAAAACTGGGAGAGCAGAAAGGTGGTGCTCCAAAGGCTCTAATTCTCTACTCCTCGGAGTTAAAATAGTTTAAGAGAAAAGCCAGAGAAGAGGTGCCTAGAGAATGTCTATGTTTTAAAGTAGTTTTAGGGGCAAGTGTTGTAGCACAGTGGGTTAAGCTGCCTCTGGAGACTCACACCCCTTATCAGAGTGCTGATTCAAGTCTTGGCTTCTCTGCTTCTGATCTAGCTTCCTGGTAATGCACTTGAGAAAGCAGCAGAGGATGGCCCAATTACTTCGGTTACTGCCACCCATGTGGGAAACCTGGTGTTTTCAGCTCCTGGCTTCAATCTGGCTCAGACTTGGCTGTTACAGGGATTTAAGGGGTGAACCAGTAGATAGAAGATCTCTCTTTCCCTCCCTCTCACTCTCTCTCCCTTATCACTCTACCTTTCAAATAAACAAACAAGTAAATAAATAAATTTTCAAAGTGCAAAAAAAAAAAAAAAAAAAAAACCTTAAGAACCCAGCTCTCTATCTCCCCTTAAGGTATCTGGTCAAGTAGACTTAATAATTGGTATCTATTATTTTCTAATAAAGATCTCATGTTTAACATAAATTCCAAGATAAGCTGATAAGAAGTGTGCCATCTAACAGACTAAACTGTTAGGAGATAAAATGTCTCAGATGTCAAAATTTTCTATTCTTGGCAAAGTCACACAATGTCATGGAAGTATTCTCTTGCTCTTACTTGCATAAGGAGTTATAAAAAAGCAAAAGATGTCATTCTTCAACAAGCTAGGTTTCAAGCTATAGTTAGGTACACAAATTTGAAATGTTTTAAAAATATATGTATGTTTCAGCTGTATACACAAAATTACACTAGCACAATTATCGGTTTTGCCTTCCCACACTAATGTGGATGGATTTGGGATGTAGTAAAGAAAAAAATAGTTCAGACTATATTCTCTCATTAGATAAAGACCAGAAAAATAACTACTTATTTATTGCCATAATAAAAATAACTTTCATATTCAGCTTTAAAAATTCATTCAATTCACTAAAAAAAAATCAATATTCTAAAATGGGCTCTTTAGCCCCCATAATTATCTATAAAAATGAGACAATTATATAACAATTTTCCAAGATATGTGAAAAAGAAACCAAAGAAATCATAAACTTCAAAATAATTTTTATTTTAAGTTCAGAGGAGTTATTTTAGTACTTTTAAAAGAGGTATAGTTTGGGGGCCGGAGCTGTGGCACAGTAGGTTAATCCTCCGCCTTCAGTGCCGGCATCCCATGCAGGTGTTGGTTCGAGTCCCAGCAGCTCCTCTTCTGATCCAGCTCTCTGTTATGGCCTGGGAAAGCAGTAGAAGATGGCCCAAGTGCTTGGGCCCCTACACCCGCGTGGGAGACCTGGAGAACACTCCTGGGTCCTGGTTTTGGATTGGCTCAGCTCCAGCCATTTGGAGAGTGAACCAGTGGGATGGAAGACCTCTCTCTCTCTCTCTCTCTCTCTCTCTCTCTCTCTCTCTGTCTCTCCCTCTCAACGTCTGTAACTCTACTTCTCAAATAAATAAATATTAAAAGAGGTATAATGGGGCCGGCACTATGGCATAGCAGATAAAACCGCCACCTCCAGAGCCAACATCCCATATGGGCACCAGTTTGAATCACCGCTACTCCACTTCCAATCCAGCTCTATGCTATGGCCTGGGAAAGCAGTAGAAGATGGCCCAAAACTCATGACTAGAGCCTAGGGAGATTACTGATGCCATAAACAAGAGTGTCAAATTGTTAAGTCAACAACAGGAGTCACTGTGTACTTACTTCCCATGTGGGATCTGTCCTTAATGTGTTGTCCAATGTGAAGTAATGCTATAACTAGTACTGAAACAGTATTTTACACTGTGTTTCTGTGTGGGTGCAAACTGATGAAATCTTTACTTAATATATACTAAATCGATCTTCTGTATATAAAGATAATTGAAAATGAATCTTGATGTGAATGGAATGGGAGAGGGAGTGGGAGATGGGAGGGGTGCGAGTGGGAGGGAAATTATGGGGGGGGGCATTGTAATCCATAAACTGTACTTTGGAAATTTATATTTACTAAATAAATGTTTAAAAAAAAAAGAAGAAGATGGCCCAAGTGCTTGGGCCACTGCACCCACACGGGAGACCCGGAAGAAGCACCCGGCTCCTGGCTTTGGATAGGCAAAGGTCTGGCTGGTGTGGCCATTTGGGGAGTTAACCAGCAGGTGGAAAACCTCTCTCTCTGCCTCTCCTTCTCTCTCAATGTAATTCTTTCAAATAAATAAATAAATCTTTTTTTTTAAAAAAAAGGTATAGTTTGTATGATATTAGACTTTAAGAGTTAATGACTCAGTAATGTTTCCTGAATAAATGAAGCTAGTAATTAGGATTATTTATGGGACATATTTCTTTTTTAAAAATTAATTTCAGAGGCAGAGAGACAGCGAGAGACAGAGAGCAAGCTCCCATCTGCTGGTTCACTCCCCAAATGTCCACATGGGCCCTCAGAGCTGGAGCCAGGGACTCAATCTAGGTCTCCCACATGGGTGGTAAGAATCCTACTATTTGAGCCATCATTGTTGCCTCCTAGTCTCTACTTTAGAAGGAAGCTGGAGTCAAGAGCCAGAGCTGAGTATGGAAATCTAAACACCTGGCCCATATGAAAAAGAATCTTAATGTTGATCAAATACTTGTTTGGGGCTTGTGTTGTGGCACAGCAGGTTAAGCTCATATGTACAACACTGGTATTCCATATCAGAATGCTGTTTCTAGTACCAGTTGCTCCACTTCCAATCCAGCTCTCTTCTAATGTGCCTGGGAAACCAGTGGAGGATGGCCCAAGTACTTTGGCCCCTGCCACCAATGTGGGAGACCCAGATGGAGTACCAGGCTCCTGGCTTCAACCTGGCTCAGCTCTGGCCATTGTAGACTTTTGGGAAGTGAACCAACAGATGGAAGATCTCCCTCTCTCTTTCTCTGTCACTCTGTCTTTCAAGTAAATCTTTAATTTTTTTTTAAAGAAACAACTTTAACAGCAAAGCATACAGGATTCTAGTTATGTAATGTTAAAATTGTATTTAATTCTATGGGCCTGGCATTGTGGTGTAGTAGGTTAAGCTGCCACCTGTGACACCAGCATCCCATATGAGCACTGGTTTGAGTCCCAGCTGATCCAGCTTTCTGCTAATGAGCCTGGAAAAGCAATGGAAGATGGTTGATGTGTTTTGTTCCCTGCCACTCGTGTGGGAGACCTGGAGTCATTTGGGGAATAAATCAACAGATGGTAGCCCTTCTCTGTGTCTGTCTCTCCCTGTCTCTGTAATTTCGCCTTTCAAATAAAAAAAAAATCTTAAAAAAACTTTCAAATTTCATGGTAAATTCAAATAGGCATAAATAGAAGTAAAATATAAATCTTCACAAACTTGTATAAAAATCTATACTTACAGCTTTGAGGAGGTTGCTCGGCTGAAAAGGATATCCACCAGGGGAGTCTCTTGAATGCTGAAGCCATCATCACACTCACCTGAAGGGGACTCTTCTGTCTCTGACACATACCCTTCACCCTGGTCCTCCTCTTTGGATTCTTGTTGAGCCTGCTCCTAGGAATCCAAGCAAACGCAGGCAATTTTAGAAACAGATCGACGATAATTTACTTGCACAGAGTAAATGAAGGCCAATGTTAACATAAGAAGAGGCCAATTATATGAAACTGTAATAGAAACTAGATAAAGTTGATTTTAATAGACCCAAGTCAATGAATTATTAGTAACAATCTTGCTAGACAAATTTGACTCTGCCCCTCTTTCCCACTCCCCTACAATGAAAAATCACTACTTAGTCAATTCTAGTTGGATGCTACATGCTTTAAAAACCACCATCACTGTGGCCCTGGGGTTAACTACACCACCCGGCCAGATAATATGCATAAACATAATGGTATTTTTTTAAAGATTTATTTATTTATTTGAATGTCAGAGTTACACACAGAGAGAAGAAGAGGCAGAGAGAAGGGGGGCGGGGAGAGCAAGCAAGCGAGCGAGTTGTCTTCCATCCACTGGTTCACTCCCCAACTGGCTGCAATGGCTGGAGCTATGCTGATCCGAAGCCAGGAACCAGTAGCTTCCCCTGGGTCTTCCCAAGCCAGTGCAGGGGCCCAAGAACTTGGGCCATCTTCCACTGCTTTCCCAGGCCATAGCAGAGAGCTGGATCGGAAGTGGAGCAGCCGGGACCAGAATCAGTGCCCATATGGGATGCTGACACTGCCGGAGGTGGCCCTACCTGCTACACCACAGCACCGGCCCCCATAACGGTATTCTAGATTTTATTGATTGTTTATTATAAATGAGGCACTCTTCTAATTGCTTTACATGAACTGTCTTATTCAAACCACACAGCAAACTACCAAGTAGAAGTAGAGCACTATTATTTCATTTATAGCAGAAAATACTGAGCTTCTAAAATGTTCAGTAACATTCCTTAGGTCACACAACTAAAACTGGTGCTAACACCATGATTTGGACTCAGGTGTTAAGTCTCTGGAGTTAGCCTACATGCTAACTTGTGCAGAATACCAACTAGACAATTGATTTAATCATTCACTTACCTCTTCACTCTCTGTGGTTAGTCCCTGAACTGCACAAATATCCAAAGGAACTGGAGCTTCCTCTGGCTTTCCATTGTCTCTCAGTGACATTTTTTCAGCTTCTAAGGGGTCTACACTGGCTGAGAGCTCTTCAGTCATTCTACAGGACTCCCTTTCTCCTTTCGTAGCTTCAATTTTCCTTTCCTCTTGTTGCCTGGTACAGGATGGAAGGCAGCAGCCTTCACTTGATTCTCTGCTGCTAATGCACAATGGCTCCATTAAATAAGCTACCTGTAATCCAAGTTTCTTATTAGATGCATAGAAACATCAAGGGAAATCATCATCTTCATAATAATGCCACATGCTCACACTGTTACTGTGACTAAGTCTGAGATGACAAGTGGGCTTACTTAATCCAATCATTTAAAGTTCATGACATCTCATATACACAGGTACTAGACTAGTTGCTTAAGTTATAACAGTGATCAAAATAGACAACGGTTCTTGCCTCTTCCAGGAGCTTATGCTCTAGTTTTTCATCTGAAGTATCAACCACAGTGGCTTTCTAGGAAAAATATTGACAACTTTGTGTCACAGACACTTCAGAGAGAAGGAGCAACATATGAACTGAATACTTAAAGATCTTTACCTAGGTTCTTTTCACTGTGTTCAGTTGCAACTATCCAATTCTGTTTACTTTTGTTCCTGAGGGTAATGACATTTTAAAAACACTACCTTGGGGCCAGCACTGTGGCATGTAGGCTAAGTCTCCATCTGCAGTGCTGGCATCCCATAAGGGCACTGGTTCGTGTTCGAGCTGCTCCTTTTCTGATTTCTCCTCACCCCCATTTATGGCCTGGGAAAGCAGCAGAGGATGACCCAAGTGCTTGGGCCTCCACACTTACATGGGAGACCTGGATGAAGTTTCTGGCTCTTGGCTTTAGCCTGGTCCAGCTCTGGTCATTGAGGCCATTTTGGTAGTGAACCAGAGGATGGAAGATCTAGCTATCCTTCTCTCTCTTTGTAACTCTGCCTTTCAAATAAATAAATATCTTAAAACAAACAAACAAACAATCTTATGGGACTCGAGTTGTGGCATAGCGGGTAATGTGGCATAGCCTGCAGTGCTGTCACCTCATATGGGCACCAATTCAAGTCCTAGCTGCTCCACCTGATCTAGCTCTCTGCTATGCTTGGTAGAAAGGCTGGCTCAAGTCCTTGGGCCCCTGTACCCGCCTGGGAGAGCCAGAAGTGAAGAAGCTCCTGGCTCCTGGCTCGTGGCTTTGGATTGGCCCAGCTCGTGCCACTGTGGCCTTTTGGGGAATGAACCAGTGGATGGAAAGCTTCTCTGCCTCTGCCTCTCTGTAACTCTCCCTTTCAAATACATATATAAATCTTTTTAAAAATAGCATCTAGAAGTCATAGCTTTTTAAACTTCAAGCAGGGGGGACAGCAAGATGGCACAGTGAGTTAAACTGCCACTTGTGAGGCTAGCACCTAGTATGAGAGCCAGTTGGAGTCCCGACTGCTCCACTTCAATCCAGCTCCCTATTAATGTGCCTGAAAAAGCAGTGGAAAGTGGACTAAATGCATAGATCCCTGCACCCATCTGATAGATCTGGATGAAGTTCCAAACTACTGGCTACTGGTTTTGGCCTGGACAAGCCCTGGCCATTGCGGCCATTTGTGGAGTGAACCAGTGGATGGAAGATCTGCCTGTCTCTCCATCACTGTGCCTTTGAAAATAATCTTTAAAGAAAAAAAAAAAAAAAAAAAACTCAAGGAGAGTTTATACAAGATTAATCTTTCAGACACTCTCAAGGCAATCTTACACTCAGAAATTCCAGTTCTGGGTGGGAATCAGGCCCCTAATGACTGGAATCTTGAAACAATGTCAAAAATTTGGGAGCTTACCCTATAGCACAGCAGTTTCAGCTGCCACTTGCAATGTCAGCATCCCACACTGGAGTGCTGATTCAAGTTCTAGCTGCCCTACTTCCAATCCATTTTCCTGCTAATGCATATGGAGGAAAGCAGCAGCAGGTGGCCTAAGTATTTGGACTCTTGTCACCCATGTCGGACCTGAATGGAGTTCCTGGTTCCAGGCTTCTGCCTGGCTCAGACCTGGCTGTTGAGAACATGAGTGGACCAGTGGATGGAAGATCTCTCTCTCCCTTCCTGTCATTTTGCGTTTCAAATAAATAAATAAATATATTTTTAAAGAATGCACTTGGTGCATACTCTGTATCAGCACCAAGTGCCAGGGATACAATATTAAATCATTTCTGTCAATGTGAGTCTCCTATTTTAGTAAACAATATTAAGAGCATTAGAAACATGTGAGGGTAAACATTCTCTTAGAAAGTGGAGGTTCTCCCAGCTTTGGAAGTAGCAGCTCACCATTACCTCAGAAAGAAAGTGGAGGAGGTTCTGGCGGTTCACTTGCTCTGCCTCTCTCTGAGATTCCTCACTGCCTTCATCCCCTGCAAGCAGCTCACTAGGTTCTCTCCTTGGGCTGCTTTCTTCTAGTTCCTCAGCCCCTGGATCCTCAGTTTCCCTCCAGCTGCCCACATCAAGATCCAGACTGGAGTCCCATGAGCTGAAGAGGGACCTGTAGTAGTTGCTCAACTCAGAGTCACTGGGATAGTCTTGTACAGAATCCAACCAAACCCACTCATGCCCCATCTGTAAATACACAGAAAAAAAAGAGCATTAAAATCATTCCAATTCATATTCCCAGGGACCTCAATCTCCTAAGTTCAGTAGAAAGATAAATATCAGAAATGTCTCATCAAGAAGTATAAAACATAGCAGAAGAAAAATGCTGGGAGATGACATGATCTTTAGGAATAAAGAAGTCCCATTTTAATAAAATAAAGATGTTATACTGTACAGTGCAGTACAATGTATTACCCAATAACTATTATTTCCTTATACTCCAAAAGGGAAAGAGCTAGAGCATAGCTAGCTTAACAGACTTCCTCTATCCCCCAATCACCCATAAACTCAGTTGCAAGGCAATAAACTTAAAAGGAACACGGGATACTTTCCTTGTTTTTTTAAGCTGTTTACCATTACATACTGAAAATACACTTTGATATTACCTTTGGCATCCTTATCGTCAAATCCACTATCACTTCTCAAAACGAGATCCTCAAGTTTCAAAAATACCTTCCCTTGCTTTCTTAACTACCCTATTCTGATTCTCTTACAACTTTCTCCAATCCCTTTTGACTTTCAATAAACTTTGGTCTTCTATTTCCTTGCATAGTCCAGCTTCCTTAACACTTCCTCTAAAAAATAAAGCATTTTTTAAGTTTCAACTTTGACCTCTATGAAGATGATTTCCTGTTTCTTGTCATTGTGTATACACACAATGTACACATATATGCATACTGTTTCAACTTTGTACTCTATCAAATCTCTCAACCTTTTATACATTCTGATCTCATTTCTCCACGCATCTGAAAGCAAATTCTCTTTTGAAATCCTACTACTATCTGCTTCAACTCAGCATTTTTATAACTAAAATCAATATTCTTCCTAATTTGCTCTCAATTTCTTTATCCCTATCACCAACACTATTTTCTTAGTCTACGCAACTCAAAATTATTCTTAAAGTCAGCAATTTTTTCACAATTTTCTGTCATCATCCTTTGTTTCTGGGGAAATGTCAGGCTCCTTAAGAGTTAAACAATCTTTACTTCAACCTGCTCTCTGCCAAGTGTCAAGGCTTAAGAACAGCTTTCATCTCAAACATGTTCTTAGTCTACCACTAAAAGTCCTCCATAATTAGTCCTACTTTATCCTCTTGACTGGTGTTATATCTCACTATTCCTTAGTATGATCACTGTTCTCTTATCTCATTGCTCCTACCATGGATGTGCAACACTATTAACTCATCTTGCAAAGCACATCCATCCCTTTTCTAAAGCAATACCTATGTCCTTTAATGGACTTTCCCCACAAACCTGCAATTTTTATTGCTTCAGTGTTTTTATCACATGCCTGTTTGTGGATAGCTTTGGCAACCGAATATTATAGGTACTTCATTTTCTAACTGTTGGGTTGATTTCTTTCCATCACCACAATAGGACTATTATTTCCTACTTCCTGACAACTGCTGTAATTCCTTTTGAAGGCCAAAAAATATTATCATGATCTTCTTAAAACTTTCTCAACAATGCAGAGTCTAGATAACACCCCATTAATATCTCTATACAATAAAAAGGCTCATAATTAGTTCATTATCACTAATGAGCTAAAGTTTTTGTTGTTTAGTTAACAAAAATTGGAATAGAACTCAGTGCCTAAATTTGTTAATTCTTAAACTGAGATTAGCCTTCCAACAGCAATATAAAGAATTCTATTCACAAGAGCCCTACCCACAGGGAGTGCAGTGGAGGATGGCCCAAGTGCTTGGGCCCTGCACCCCATGGGAGACCAGAAGCACCTGGCTTCTGCCATCGGATCAGCGCAGTGCGCCAGCCGCGGCGGCCATTGGAGGGTGAACCAATGGCAAAGGAAGACCTTTCTCTCTGTCTCTCTCTCTCACTGTTCACTCTGCCTGTCAAAAAAAAAAATAAAAAAATAAAAAATAAAAAATAAATCAGGGGCTCTTAAGACACAGATAAGCCCCTAAAAAATAAAAATAAAAAAAAAGGTATGATCTACAGATAGTCTGAAGTAGGACAAATTTTCCTGAAAGAAAGGTTAATGCTACCCATGTAGCATGCTTGAATCTTCTTTTAAAAGTGCTATGAATTCAACTCTAAAAAACTTGTTTTCTCATTCAAAAGCTGAATAACTAAGTTATTGTTGAACAATATCTCAAAACAGTAATTATAAATTCAATCCTGTTTACTCACCGTCTCTCAATTAAGTAGGCAATTCACATTATAAAGTCACTTTATCCTCTAATAATATTTTCACAAATAATGTAGGAAGAAACAAAATTTTCAAATATACACACAAAAAGCACACACCAAAGGCTAGCATTTTTTCTTTTACATTTATTGTATACACATACACTTCACAGGTTTATTTTAAAAAAATCTGTACACTTCACAGACAGTACAAACTAGCTACAATCTGTTAGCTACACATTAGGACATTAACACAGCCCATGATTTTTGCCCTAAAACAGACAATTGTGCTACTTCAACTCTCTGAGAGAGATTTTCCCAGCTTATGTCATGTGGCCCAGGCACTCCTCTTCTGTAACTTCCACTTCTGGAACTGGGCCTGCAAGCCCAAGCTTTATCTTGTTTACTTCTATTTCAGAGTCAGCTCAAAGAGGATACTTTCAGGCTTTACTTTTTCATCTTCATATCTGCTTCAATGGCACAGCGGCGTCCCCTGGTTCCTCCATCCTACATGACAACAGAAAAAGAAATGGAGCATGAGTGAAAATGAGTGAGCTGGTTAGCCGCTGACAAAGTACAACAAGGTTGGGGATTTGATTTCTTGGGGGTAAAAGGGAAAGAATCAGCAGAAAAATCCAGAGTTATGAGGGGTGTATTTCTGTCTTCCCAGAGAGTGGCTAAAGAACACGTGGTAGTTTTTAAGAAGAAATGTAGGACAGTATCCTGCTCTTGCCCACCACACAGTCCTTGAAATTCACCTGGGGTCCCACAGAGTGATGAATAGTCATCCCACCCAGGTCCAAATCATGTGTAAAGGAAAGGAAGACTGAAAGAAAGGTGGGAAAGTAAAAGGGCGGTGGATAGTGAGGTTCTGGGCTAACATACCTGTCCAGCTGCTGGTCCCTATAAGAAAGGCCTTTCCTGCAGACTGACCCTGGCACTAGTTCCCTAGCACCTCCTGACAGTTGTTTTCCATGACATCAGGACAATCAGAAGGCTTCTTTCCATTTGCTGTTCTCTCCCTGCAGCCCAGCTCCTTCCTCTTGTGCAATACTTTGCTGTCTTCATCAGATAAAAGATCCTATTAACCAGCCTTGCAATAGCCAGCCAATTGCTTGGGGATCCAGAGTCACTGTCGCAGGCCAATAAGAGCAAACGGAGATTATAGTGTTCTGTATGTTGTACAGGCTGAGAGGCCTGCAGGCAAGATGAACTAGTGAACACTTTGTTGGGCCAGACCATTTTAACATTTCTAATATGCAAGGACTCTTACATTTTTAGAGTTTGTGAACTTAAGTTGCATATGTGGCAACAGCAAGAATCAAAATACCACCTTGCATTTACGTAACATTCTTCTTCTTTTTTTTTTTTCCAAGCCAGTTCCATACCTATTATCTCATTTGATCCTCACAACACCCCTGTGAGGTAGCCTGGACAGGTACCTCGTTACATGAGCTCCATCACACATAAGAGAAAAATAAGGCCCCCCAAAATTATCTGAGTAGCTTAAGACCATACAGTTTTCTAGCCTGATGCCCCTCTTCCATTACATCATGCTCATTGCCCCATAATGAATAAACAGAGTCAGAACTTTTTAATTCATGGAGAAAAAGAATAAAATTCTTTAGGCTAGTTCTACTAAGCTTACAAGTAATTCCATCAGTCACTACAGTATACAGTTGTCATTGTTACTGAAATATTTAACTTATAATTTACTTATATTGTTTGTGTACCAGATATTAGTCTTGCAATTTAATTTTAGGAGAAAAGAGAAAAACTATGTGCCAAGTATCTGCCAGTACCAGTACAAAGCCAGGTATCAGCTGCTGTTTTGCAAAACCCATTTGTAAGAAAAGAACTGATAAAAGATGTAGTAAAGAAATGAGGAGCAGATGCATCCTAGATACTTTATCCCCAGAATACCTCATTTCAGCCCAGTGATCTCATAAACGATCTCTACCCAGCATCCCCTTGCCCTAACCGCCCCCACATGCACAAAGACAGGAATGCAGAAGACAAGACATTTTCTTATTCAATGACCCGAATAAACAAAAGTTCAAGACATTGCAACAGTCTGAGTATTGGATTTCCCTCTGTCACTCATCCCCAGAAGGAGCTGAAACTTTCTGGCAACACCACCCTTTGCAGCCATTCAATACTTACAAAGAGAGAGAGAAGGAAGGCAGGAGAGCCCATGGGGACACTGTCCTGTGAGAGCACAAACACACATTGATCAGGTTCCAAAAAGTCAGCTACAAGCACCCTACATAGCAGGACAGACACAAGCACCAAACACACAGAGACAAAATTCAAAAACTTAGCAGCAAGAGAGATATCCCATGGCATTCTAGCCATTTTGTCTCTCAACAGGAACTGCTGCAAGCTAAGGCCTTTCCCCCACCTTTGAGAGTACTTTCCCAGAGGAATTAATTCACTTACTTAGCTCACAATTTCTCCCATGTGACTGGACCTCACAGTCATAAGCTTCTTCAGTGTTTAGTGTTTTAAGTGGGAGCAAATAACAATCATTCTAAGACCTGAATGTCTTTCCACCACTTGAAGGTAGAAGCTTAGAAATACAAGTAGTAACACAAGGTTCCCTCAACAGTTCAGACTTCTAGCACTAAAACAATGGTTCAGTGGCTCCTTCCTGGAATCCTCACCTTCTCTGAAGAATCCTGTTTGCGGGTAGAATCTCTCCCTCGAAGACTTTTAGCACTGATACCAGACTCTGATGTTTGCATAATCAACTGTGTGGCCAAGAATTGCTATACATAAAAGAAACAGAGTTGGGCATAGAGACTTGATTCAGTGGGGAAAAATTACAACACTTCAGGCTTTGCAATTAGGACTTTGTATAGCACCCTGCTACTTAAACACTTTTTGACTTATTGGAAGTTTACCTTAGAGATTTTTTTTTTTAAATATTTATTTATTTATTTGAAAGAGTTACAGAGAGAGAGAAGAGGTAGAGAGCGAGAGAACAAGAGAGAGGTCTTCCACCCACTGGTTCACTCCCCAGATGACTGCAATGGCCGGAGCTGCACCTATCCGAAGCCAGGAGCTTCTTCCGGGTCTTCCCATGTGGGTGCAGGGGCCCAAGGACTTGGGCCATCTTTTACTGCTTTCTCAGGCCACAGCAGAGAGGTGGATGGGAAGTGGAGCAGCTGGGACCCGAAACAGCGCCCATATGGGAAGCCGGCACTACAGGTGGCGGCTTTACCCACTGTATCACAGCACCAGCCCCTACCTTAGACTTTAATTATAGTTACAGGTGTGCTGAAGAATCTGAAATGCCAAAGAGCCTTAATTTTTTTGTTAAAATATAGCCTACTTGAACAAAACCTCTATCTTTTAAGAATGAGAAAAATAGAAAGAACAGGATGAACCAAAAACTATTCAGCAATTTAAGTAATTAGGCAGACTCCACGAAGATAGATAATATTCCTTTAGGTTCAACATCCCAAAGAGTACCTGGCAATTCAAGTACAGAGACATATTATTTGTAACATAAAAAAGAGAAAAGGGCCTGTTGTTGTGGCAAGGCAGGTAAAGCCATTGTCGGCATCCTATATCAGAGTGCCAGTTTAAGTCCCAGCTGTTCCACTTCTCATCAGTTCCCTGCTCATGTGCCTAGAAAGGCAGTGGAAGATGGCCCCAGTATTTGGGCCACAGTTAATCCACTTGGGAGACCCAGATAGAGTTCCAGATTCCTGGCTTTGGTCTGGCCTAGCCTTGGCCATTAGAGCCATTTGAGAAGTCAACCAGCATATGGAAGATCTGTCACTCTGCCTTTCAAATAAGCAAACATTAAGGAAAAAGAAAAAAGAAAAACTCTTGTTGAGTGTCTGTTATGTATTACTACTTCAAAAAATTTAAAAACAGAGGCCGGCGCCGCGGCTCACTAGGCTAATCCTCCGCCTAGCGGCGCCGGCACACCGGGTTCTAGTCCCGGTCGGGGCGCCGGTTTCTGTCCCGGTTGCCCCTCTTCCAGGCCAGCTCTCTGCTGTGGCCCAGGAGTGCAGTGGAGGATGGCCCAAGTACTTGGGCCCTGCACCCCATGGGAGACCAGGAGAAGCACCTGGCTCCTGGCGCCTGCCATCGGATCAGCGCAGTGCGCCGGCCGCAGCGCGCCGGCCACGGCGGCCATTGGAGGGTGAACCAACGGCAAAGGAAGACCTTTCTCTCTGTCTCTGTCTCTCACTGTCCACTCTGCCTGTCAAAAAAAAAAAAAAAAAAAAAAAAAAAAATTTAAAAACATGTATTTACTACTTACAGAAAATTTTATTAAAAAACTTCAGGGAGCTTAAGCTATTTGCCCAAGAAAGGTATTCTATCATAACTCTTTCATCAAACCAGGGAAAATCAACCTGAGTTCAGTATGAACCAAAATATTCTAACTATGTCCCCAGTGGCTATTCCGAATAAAAGCCACAGCACCTTTCCTTGAGAATTTTCACTTCATTCTTCCCAAAACACAAAGGATTCGTGAAGTACCTGGATCTGTTCCAATACATCTCGCTGCATCTCCACTGCCATGTGATAGACATCGTGGTCTGAGCTATTGTACATCACAGCATTCTGAAACATCAGCATAATGTCACGCTGAAATTCAGCTGTGCTGCGAATCAGTCCATTTTCAATGTTTTTCTTAATAGTTGATAAATCCATAGGCCTAAAAAAATGAAGAGGAGTAAAGAGCAGCAGAAGTGGGAAAAGGACTCACCTGATCTCTGAATAAATGATAAACATGATAATACATGATAAACTTTCTTACATATACCTTATTCCTTCATTATTAGCTGCTAGGACACAAATGCCAAGCCCCCACTCCAAAACATGCACTTAAGACAGAGAGAGAAATCTTGCATCCACTGGTTCACTCCACAATTGCCCACAACAGCTGGGGACAGCCCAGGCCAATGCCAGGAGCCAGGAACTCCACCCAGGTCTCCCACATGGATGGCAAGAGTCCAAGTACGTGGGCCATCATCCACTGCCTCCCAGGTGCATCAGCAGTAAGCTGGATTGGAAGCGGAAGAATGGGACTCAAACCAGCACTGCAATATGCGCGATACGGGTGTCTCAAGCAGCAGTTTAACAGACTATGCCACAACATCTACCTTTGTACTTAGATCTAAAGTAAAAATTCACTAAGACTGGACAATTTATAATTCAGGCAAGTCAGCAGAGCATGGCTTACCTCTGTACAATGCTGTGATAACCAGGTGCTATGTCATCTGTAACAGGCTGTAAGAAGACATTCGCATATCTGTCCGAAAATAATTAACATGCAATTACTAAACAGATGCACATGGGAAGGAACTTAGATCAAGTAGCTAAAGGTAGGTAGAGACACCACCAACAGTCCCACAGAAGCCTACTTAGACTGCTTTCTTCTCATCTACAAAGAGGAGGGCCAGGAGGGAATGAACCTACTGATGGGTAAAGCCACTCACCTATGATTAGCTGCCGCTCTCCACACAAGCATGATGGCTTTCTTCCATATTTTCTGTGCCTGAATAGCTTCTTGATCCTCACTACAGACAGAACTGAAATAGACACACAGATCAGTAGGCAAGGTGAAAGAAAAAAAAGCCCTAATTATTTCATGTCAGTTATTTCTTCCAGGCCAAGAATAGGAAGATGAGAAAATAAGATTAAAGAAAAGGGGGCTGGCATGTGGCATAGCAGGTTAAGCTACCACCTGCAACACTGGCAACCATATGGGTGCCAGTTCGAGTCTTGGCTACTCCACTGCTGAGCCTGGTAATGCTCCAGGGAGGGAAAGCAGCAAATGGCCCAAGTACTTGGGCCCCTGCACCCATGTGGGAGACTGGGATGAAGTTACTGGCACCTGGATTCAGCCTGGCTCAGCCCCACCTGTTGCCACATTTGGGAAGTTAACCAGAGGATCAAAGATATCTCTCTCCCTCTATCACTCCGCCTTTCTTTTCTTTTCTTTTCTTTTTTTTTTTTTTTTTTTTGACAGGCAGATTCGACAGTGAGAGAGAGAGAGAGACGGAGAAAAAGGTCTTCCTTTGCCGTTGGTTCACCCTCCAATGGCCGCCGCAGCCGGCGCACCGCACTGATCCAAAGCCAGGAGCCACGTGCTTCTCCTGGTCTCCCATGGGGTGCAGGGCCCAAGCACTTGGGCCATCCTCCACTGCACTCCCGGGCCACAGCAGAGAGCTGGCCTGGAAGAGGGGCAACCGGGACAGAATCCAGCACCCCGACCGGGACTAGAACCTGGTGTGCTGGCGCCACAAGGCGGAGGATTAGCCTAGTGAGCTGCGGCGCTGGCCAAAAATCTTTTCTTTAGTCTTACTGTTTTTTTATTTTATTTTATTTTATTGATTTGAAAGGCGGAGTGGCCGGCGCCACTCCGCCTTTCAAATCAATAAAATAAAATAAAATAAAAAAACAGTAAGACTAAAGAAAAGATTTTTGGCCAGCGCCGCAGCTCACTAGGCTAATCCTCCGCCTTGCGGCGCCGGCACACCAGGTTCTAGTCCCGGTCGGGGTGCCGGATTCTGTCCCGGTTGCCCCTCTTCCAGGCCAGCTCTCTGCTGTGGCCAGGGAGTGCAGTGGAGGATGGCCCAAGTGCTTGGGCCCTGCACCCCATGGGAGACCAGGATAGGTACCTGGCTCCTGCCATCGGATCAGTGCAGTGCGCCGGCCACAGCACGCCGGCCGCGGCGGCCATTGGAGGGTGAACCAATGGCAAAAAGAAGACCTTTCTCTCTGTCTCTCTCTCTCACTGTCCACTCTGCCTGTCAAAAAAAAAATTAAAAAATAAAAATTAAAAAAGAAATAAAGGAAAGATTTTCTCCTACTTCTCACCTTGACTGCCTTGGACTCAAACAAAGAAATCTCTAATACTCACAACTGTGAAGAAGCAGGGCTGCTGGGGATGGAGTCGGCCAGTGTATGTGACTGCAGTGTAGCATTGTGTATGCTAAAGCCATCATCACTCTCGCTCACAGGGGGTTCATTATCCATTTCTGACAAATAGCCTTCTCCTTGATCTTCTTCCTTAGGCTCCTCTAGGCTGGCTGCTTCACTGACCCCATCTTCTTCCTCATCCTCACCTGGGGCATCCTTAGACACAGTGTGCTCCGGTCAACAAATGCACGTAAAGCTATCCAGCAAAGCATCATTAAACATGGTCTGTCTTTTGGGTTAGATCAACTCTAGAAATGGCCTCACACTTTGAGCCCTCTATCACTCATACTACCATCTACTTAGCAGACACTGACTAAATAAAGTAATCTAGAACCTGGACAAAGAATAAAATCCAGGATCTTTTTAAAAGGAAGAAAAAAAAAAAGCTACTTACTTAAGACTAAGCTAAGAGGCGTTCCTTCTTTCCCCTTGCTCTTGAGAGGAACTCTGACCCTGGGTACAAAGTTATCAAAAATAGTTTTTACTTCGTGTCTCATTTGATGGAGCAAGCTCACATCGCATTACTTCAAATCTTTTTTATTACTGCTCTAGTAACTCTAAAATAAAAACTTCAGATGATTCTCTTTGAATAGTCTAAAAAAATCTGATTTTCTATAGTTTCTTCCTGGCTCTAGTATTCCTATTGACTCCAAATCACTTGGGGTGCATCAGAGCTTCTTTGTATACTTCATGCCAAGAAAATAACCATGTAATGTTCAGATGGGTAGCACGTGCAGTAATTATATGTACTCCCATATGCCTGACTGTCCACTACAGCTTTTCCCCATGCAACTCCTTACCAGTCTCATCTCAGAGAATAAAGCTGTGAGTTTACTGAAATTCATTAAAAAAGGGAGTGCTATAGGGAAATCTATCACATGGCAAGAGGAATAAAGAAAAATCTGAAATACCTTTATCTGGCTTCCAAAAATAGCCCCTGATTCTTCTTTCAATGAGTCTGCAGAGGAGAGAAAGACTACCTGAAGATTTTTCCACCTTAGCCTTCCCCTACTATGGACCGTAATCCCCTGCAGCTCTCCTTTCCATGCTGACCTATTCTACTTCCTGTACTTGCCCACAACCCACAATCCCTTAGAAGCCAAAGCAAATGATTTCAAGTTAGTCACAGAGTACAGGTTTCCTGGTCTTTATTTACCTGACATTTCAAATTTGTGTTGAGTCTCTGTCTCTAAAGGATCTTCAATGGGATTTGAGCCATGTGAGGGAGATAACATGCTCTCAGGGGATGCCTAAAGACCCCAAAAAAAAAAAAAACACCAAACAAACAAACATCAATACTCTAAGTAATGGTGAATTCTAAGAGTTCACAAAATTTCATTTTTCAATAATAATGAACCTGTACAGAGAATTCTAAGTCCTACTCATATAAAGACTCCAGTGGTCATCTTAACTGGAATAAATATATACAACAATATTCACAACATAAGTGCTTTTGTAGGATGCACCAAACATGTGAGAACTTCAGAACCGAACAAGAAAACAAAAGCCTGTCACCTTTTCCCTATAGTATAACTCTCCATCCTCCCAACCCTCAATCTTATTAAATACCTCTGTCTTCACAGTTGTAAGTGTGGTCTCATCGCCTTTCCCACTGGAAACATCTGCTTCAGAGATCTCTCCAGTTGCAATACTTCTGGGTTCTTCATCTAAGTCCTGACTCCTGAGTTCAGGTGGTTCCATACTTGTGGCTGGGACAACTCCAGCTACCATTTCAGGCCCCGAAATGCCTGGCTCTGTTTCTGCAGGTTCCACCTTGATCTCAACACTGGGTTCCCTCATGTCCACCAGTTCATGGATCCCCTTGTTTTCTGTTTCCTCAAAGTCCAATCTCTCTTGCTTAACCATCAATTCGGGTGCAGGGAGAGGTACTGGCTTTTCCCGCTCCTGCTGGATAGGATGCTCCCAGGGGCCAGGCAGGGACTGGGGATCATCATTCTCTTCACAGAATGATAGTGCTGCTTCCACTGCTGCCACATCCAGCACTTCAGGGTGATCATCTACCTGTCCCACAATACACAGACTGTTGAGGTCACAGAAAGAAGCCCGAGTCCCTTAATTTTGTTAGCACTGAATGAGATGGCCTGAATCTGCAGCTTCTCTCTCCATCTTCTCCATGTAGTGGAAACAACCAGTGGACACCCACCTGTCCTATGCAAACCAGTAACACAGGAATGGCTGGGGAGATGACTAGCAAGTCAGCACCAAAAGGACTTGTGGACTACAGATATGGAGGTAGGCAGAAGAAGGAGAGCTGTTTAAGTAATTCTAAGACAGGCAGAGGAGAGTGGCCTAGGTAGGACGCACGAGAGACTCTCTAGGGCCTTGCTGAATAGTTACCTTGTCCTCAATGATGGCAATGATGTCTCCAACAGTTTCAAAGTCCAGCTCTTCACCTGTGTAAGACACAGCAATATCCATCTTCTCAGCCAGATCTAAATCTTCCTTCCCATCTATGCTGGGAGGTTTTGATCCTCCAGGGGCCTCTGCTACCCCTGATCGGAAACACTCTTCTTTGATAGAATTAATAATCATGGAGATTTCACTGCTATCCATGGAAACAGTCACTGTATGTGGATCTCCCACAGTCTCCATAGGAACACAGGCATCAGGCTGACTCACTGAATAACAGGAAGAGAAACACATCTCAGACACTTATTGAGTACGAAGTAACCACCCAGAGATCACACCAGGACTGTAGACAGATGTCAAGAACCCACACAGTTGCAGTGAAAAAGCTGCATTTGCCCATGGTTTTCTCCACCCCAGTTTTGAGAGTTAAGCCTGCTCATATTTGTATACTTAGCCGTTTCCCTACCTCCAAACACTTTCATGCCCACCCACCTCTTCTCACATTCTTTATTTTCTAAGGCTAAGGAAAGCTTATGTCTATGGAGAACAGAACAGATGCATCTGAATGGAGTTGATGCGCTTGGTTATCTTTCTCTAACTGAAGCTCAAAATGAAATTCTGGACCTAGTGGCTGCTCAGGGCGTGGGTCAAGGACGCACCTGGAGCTACACTTTCAGGAGTGGAGACAGCCGGAGCAGAGGACGGTGCTGGCAGCGCAGGCATCATGACAATGGTAGCCTGGGACACAGACTCTACAGGGGGTGGCACAAGTTTAACTGGAGGCTCACTGGCAACAGTAGTGAAGGAAGCAAGAGGTGTGGTAAACTGTGTAGGACCAGCTTCTAAAAGCCGGGAAAGAGTGGGAGCACCTAACAGACAAAGAGGTACACAAAATGATGTAAGAAGATAGCATGTGAACAAGAAGTAATAGCCACTTAAAGACTCAACCAATAAAAATTTTAGTCTCAAAGGATGAAAGCCAACTCCTGTGTTGAACAAGCTAATTATCTATATCCTTAGTTCTCCTAATCTCACTTAAAGACTCTTCTCCAAATTAAGAATGAATCAAAGCACTAGAACACACAATGTGTAAGGAAAACAGTGGCAATTTTTCTTCAGAGGAATAAGAAATAATCTTCGAAAACAAAACAAATAACTAGTATGAATAAACCTGTCACTTCTGTTTTGGTTCAGCATGCTGTAAACCATCCAAGTTCAACATCAAATAAGTATCAGTATCTTATGTCTATATAGCATTTCTCAAAGAACTTTTAATTTGGCTTTACATTCACTACATCATTCAAGTATCACATGCTTGTGAAGCATCACCATTAGTAAAAAGGGTAACCAATGCTCAATAGCTACTCATCCAAGGTCACAAAACCAATGTGTGGCAAGCATAGTTCATTGGTTCTCAAGCTCTCTCTAGTGTACATAAAGTGTACATAAAGCTTTTCCACAATTTTGCAAACCACATAAAAGCAACTTTACTGTGACTTTTATCAGTATGTATGCTGTGGTCAACAGTGAATAATCTGAATAGGGAATGGATTTGTAATTTGTAGCATTATGTCGTTTAATAGGTAAGGTAGTTCCAAAAAAAAGTTACAAAAAGCATTTGGGCTTTAAATCTTAGGATTGACAATTGCTTAGTAACAAACTCTAAAACCATGGACAGTCAATGCCAAAAACAGCATCTCTGGAGTAAAGAAATGACTTACCTGAGGCAGCAGGGGAGGCTGCAACAGTATTGGGTGTTTGCTGTATCTCCCCACCATGTATCATGGGAAGGACCCCGCCTACCTCCAGGAGAACACCTGTACTGTTCAGGTGGCCAGAAGCCACAGCCATTTCACTCTCATTGACCTAACAGGGAAGAATAGAGGTGAAGACTACCCTCAAGCTTTCCTTTACTACTATTTCCCAAAAAAAGCTCCAGCAGTCAACCAAACTTCATGAAAACTATAATATCCACAGAGAGGGAAAATGTAAACTGTAATATTCAGAACTTATTTGACAAGAGTTCTCTGGAGAAGAGAACCAAAATAATTGTAGTTCAGAAACCTCGGGGCCCAAGGACACTAGCAACTTATTATATATTTTTTAAAAGTCAACAATTTAACTAAAAGATGTCTTCCTCTTTTGAACTTTTTTTCCATGTTATATTTTAGGTCCCAGGCACTCCCTTCCAAGTACTAATCACCACAGCTCTCAAACACCCACAGAAGTCTCCATACCAGTCTGGGGCTAGTAGGCAGGAGGCTGCCCTTCTTCAAGAGCTCTGACAGCAGAGGGGAGGGGGGTGGAGTTGCTTTCTGTCCAAGCATCTTTTTCTGGGGTGAATCATCTGTTACTGGGGTCATGGGGGCTTCTAAGGGTGCAGAGCCTGGAGGAAGGGTGTCAGGAATCCCAGGAAACGAGGTGACTGGGGTATTCGGCAAAGTCCCAGGGGTTACCTAAGAGACAACAGAGAACCTTTATCTGACTTCTCAAACTATGGAAGGTTCTACTAATCTGGATGGGTTAGTGTGTCTGCCTATTACTTTATTAGTTCTGAGTGAAATTACCCAGAAACCCTCTACCCCTCCTATTCTAACCCATGTTCTTACAGTTTTTTCTCTTCCACCCACCCATTCAAACCTACAGTGACCCAACCATTCCTGCCTTTTACAAATTCTTCACTCACTAGCAATTTTATTTACAAGGAAATTCTCTCTCATTTCATCAGGAATGTCATATGCCTAGTACTTAGCAAACAATGATTAACATGGTCCTTTATCTATCTCACAAAATGCCTTTGTCTCTTTATATTCAACCTTAACTTAGAACTAAATTAAATCTTTTGTAATCAGACCAAGAGAGAAATTTGCTTTAGGCCAAAAGTGGTTTCCTCATCACTGATCTCTCTCCTGGCTTATGGACCCTTTGCTGATCAACTCCAAAGAATGGAAATATACTCACCCCAGAGGTGGCCTCTTCCATAGTAGCCGGAGTCAAGTCCCCAAGTGGATAATCACCTCCAGGGGAGGCAGAATCTATAGGAGAGCGGACCATCACAGTGGGTAACCTCCGAGGGGGTGTTTTTACTGCTTGACGGGCTAGAATATAAATACACAATAAAGGAAAACAGGAATGAAGCCATCACCAGAACAAAATTAGAACCCTGGGATTAGAAAACCTTCTGTAAATGCTTTTGGAGAAGGGTCATTTTTTGTCCCAGGTTTTCCTAGGGGCAATGCGCATACTAAACAAACTCATTTAAACATTTAATTATTTGAAAAAGTCCTTAGAGGGGGGTAAAAAAAAATCCCTCAATATCCTCTTCAGCAACTTAAAGAAGATGGCCCAAGTCCTTGGACCCCTGTATCCGCACGGGAGACTACGAAGAAGCTCCTGGCTCTGGATCAGCACAGCTCTGGCTGTTGCGGCTAATTGGGGAGTGAACTGGCAGATGAAAGACCTCTCTTTCTGCGCCTCTCCTTCTCTCTCTGCAACTCTGACTTTCAAATAAATAAATCAATAAATCTTGAAAAAAAAAAAAAAAAAGATTAAGATACTGCTTTTAAAATGAGGGAAAGATCTCATCGGTTCACCCCATATATTTGTAGAGTTGGAAACAACTAATTTTCCTGTCCTCATCTAATGACTCAGTTATTTTCAGTATTTTCACAGGCCTTTGACTTCTAAAACCTTAATTATGTTCAGTGTGCTATTATCGAGTTCCTGTGTCCTCAAAGTTGATTCAGTCAAGTGAGATCTGAAGAGAACTAAAGAGACTTTTCTTCTAGGCATTACAGAATGTTTATATTCTAGTAAAGGAGAAGAGCAAAGGGCAAGGTTTGCAAGTAAATTTAAACTGGTGAAATACATATTACAAAACACTCTTCAGAGGCATGTGTTAAACTTGGTGGTTAAGACACTGATTGAGATGTTTGCATCCCATGTTAGAGTACCTGGGTTCAATTCTTGGCTCACTCTCAATTCCAGCTTCCTGCTAATGTACACCTGGGTTGGTTCATGGAGGAAGACCTGGACCGAGTTCCCTACTAGCAGCCTGGCCTAGCTGCAGCCACTGCAAACATGTGGGAAGTGAACCAACAGATGGGAGCTCTCTACTTCTCAAATAAATAAATTTTCTAAAAGTCTGTAAGGGGTCTACTTTGTGGTATAGCAAGTTAAGCTGCCACCTATGAAGCTAGCATAGCACATGAGCAGTAATTCAAGTCCCACCTGCTCCACTTCCAATCCAGCTCCCTGTTAACACAACAGGGAAAGCATTAGTAAGTGGCCTTGGTGCTTCGGCCCCTGGTACCCATATGGGAAACTCCAGATGGAATTCCAGGCTCCTGGCTTTGGCCTGGCCCACCAATAGCCACTAGAGTCTTTTGCAGCATGTATCAGTTGATGAAGATCCCTTCCTGTCTCTCCCTCTCTCTAACTCTGCCCTTCAAATAAATTAATCTTTAAAAAAATAAAAAGGCCCTAAATGTCATTAGTATGTAGTACTGTATAAATTGCTAAGACACACTAGGTTTAGCTTACCCTGATATGCAGCATCTGTAGCTTTCCTTTTTACTTCAGCCTCTTCTTCCTCCAATTTCTTTTTCCTTGAAAGGGAATTAAGGGTTAAATGTCAGCAAGCTCTAGCTCCTCTCCACAGTTCACAGTTGCCTTCCAAAGAAATTTTTAGGAAAACCAGTATTTTGTGGAGAAAAGGTCTCAATAGGAATACCAATCAGCAAAGCAGAGAATTGGATTCTATTAATTCCCAGTTCTTTACTCAGGCAAAACCGACTCACTTTTGAGGCAGAACAAAGTTATGTCTGCGTATTGAAATGTCCAATTGCATCCCCATCTAGGACTCACTCCCACTCCCAGCCACCAAGCCACTCTACATGTTTCCCTTTCCAGAACTTTCTCAAGTTTAAAGGGAAGGTAGTTGCAGGAAATAAGCCAGATTATTGAGAGGGAAAGAGAGTGAAACAACAGAAAAAAGCACGAACATATGAACACCACAATATAACCCACATTGCAATGTCATTGCAAAGCTCATCCAGTCTGCTATCCATGTGTCCAGCTTGAATTAGTTCTGCATCTCTTTTTAGCCTTCTGTTGGAAGAAAGAGAGGTAGACTTAGCCTTTTAATCTGCTATTTAAAAAATGCTGACTAATATCACAAGTCAGCCACTTGTTTTTCCCAACCACTTAGCATTTTCTCTGATAAGTACCTATATCTCTCCTGGGTTTCCTTTATCACTTTCTTTAGCTCCTCTACTCGCTCAGCCGTCAGTTTCCGAACAATCACATCTTCAACAGTTTCTACCACTTCTCCCTTCTCACCCCGTTTCCGTCTGTGGAAAAAATTTTTAAAATAACAATAAGATAAATTCACATTTGAATAAGACAACATTAGTTCTCACTCCCACTTGATTTCTGCCTTTTCCACCACTCAGTAACAGATAACTTCTGCTATACTTTCACCACTAATATAAACAAAAACGAGACTTCCTCAGTAAACACTCTCCACTAAAAGATCTGGCTTTGTACTCACTTTGGAGTTTCAGTGGTCTCCAGAAGCTCTGAATACTGAGAAGCACAATGCTACAGAGAAAAAAAAGTGAAAACATGATAAACAAGCTTTGCAAGGAGTGATCTTTCAAAGTTTCAACAGATTAAGGTTGGTAGAAGAAAGCTACATGTAAGATGTGAGTGGTTTCAAGGAGGGCAATTTCTTTTCCAATCAAATTAGTTCAAAATAATCAAAACCAAGACACAGATAGGGCCATCTTCTGGTCTACAATTTGTGTCTTTGGGGAAAATAAACTGTATGTCAATATTTACAGCTACTATCAACTGCTCACCACATGAAAGGCTCTGTGCTAAAAGCTTTACACATACTAGTATTACAATTAACTTTACACTACTCCAGAAGCAATTCTATTTTATAAATGAGAAAGTCCAAAGAATTAGGTAAAGACATAATTAACCCAGATCTAATCTGCAATTGTGGGTTCTTATTTGTTATGCTACACTGACAAAGAGTTTGTAAACAAACAAACATACATTACAAACAAGGATGAAGTGAAAAGGCATTCCATATTATTTTCCCACTTCAAAAAGCCTTGCAATTAAAAGACTTGAAGTTGGTATGGTAGCACAGTGAGCTAAGTTGCTGCCTACAATGCCAGCATCCTATATCAGAACACAGGTTCGAGTCTCAGCTGCTCTGCTTATGACCGAGCTCCCTGCTCATGTACCTGGGAAGGCAGTGTAAGATGGCTAAAGCACTTGGGCCTCTGCCACCCATGAGGAAGACCTGGACTGAGTTCTCTCCTCCCAGCTTCAGAACTGCCCAGCCCCAGCCACTGTGAACATTTGGAAAGTGTACCAATGGGTGGAAAAACTGTCTCTCCCTATCTTTTCCTTCTGCCTTTCAAATAAATAGTCTTAAAATAAATGAAGTCTTTTAAATAAATAAAATTATCAAAAAAAAAATTTTAACAAAGGACCTAAGCAGAACCTATCTCACATCCCAAAGACTGCTCTAAAAGAGCAGTTGTAGGGACTGGTGCTGTGATGCAGTGGGTAAAGCTGCCGCCTGCAGTGCCATCATCCTATATGGGCAACGGTTCTAGTCCCGGCTGCTCCTCTTCTGATCCAGCTCTCTACTATGGCCTGGGAAAGCAGTAGGAAATGGCCCAAGTCCTTGGGCCTGTGCACCCACATGGGAGACCTGGAAGCTCCTGGCTCCACATAGGCACAGCTCCAGCCACTGCGACCATCTGGGGAGTGAACCAGTGGATGGAAGACCTCCCCCTGTCTCTGCCTCTGCCTCTCTGTAATTCTGCCTTCAAATAAATAAATCTTAAAAAAAAAAAAAAAAAAAAAAAGGAGCAGTTGTAGGGCCATCGTTGTGGCCCAGCTGATTAGCTGCTGCTTGTAACACCAGCAACCCAAGCAGGCTCTGATTCAGCTTCCTGTGAATGTGCCTGGGAAGGCAGCGAAACATGGCTCAAGTATTTGGGTCTTTGCCACCCACGTGGGAAACCTGGATGGAGTTCCCAAAACCTAGGTTCCTGGCTTTGTCCTGGCCCAGCACTGGCTGTTGCAACTATTTGGGGAGTACACCAGCAGTTGGAAAACCTCTGTCTCTGTTGCTATGCTTTTCAAATAAATAAAAATAAAAGCTTTTAAAAAAGAATAGGGGCCGATGTTATGGCTTAGCGGGTAAAGCTACTGCCTGCATTGCCGGCATCCCATATGGGTGCTGGTTCGAGACCTGGCTGCTCCACTTCTGATCCAGCTCTCTGCTATGGCCTGGGAAAGCAGAAGAAGACAGCCCAAGTCCTTGGGCCCCTGCACCTATGTGGGAGATCCAGAAGAATCTCCCTGGCTTCAAATCAGCATAGCTCTGGCCATTGTGGCCAATTGGGGAGTGAACCAGTGGATGGAGGACCTATCTCTCTCTGTGTAACTCAGACTTTCAAATAAATCTTTTAAAAAAATAGTAAGAATAAAAAAGCATTTGCTTGGGAACTTACTTTTTGGGAAAACCAGTCTGGAGGACGTCCAGGTTCTGCGAAGGGCTTGATTGCTCTGCTAACTGATACCCTACAAAATAAGAAAAGCTTTATTACATACCAAACAAAAAAAGAGGGGAAAGTATGCTGAGAGTTCAGGGTTTGGAGTTCAAGTTTTGAAATAAAAAACTACCATTGTGGGGTGGATGTTTAGCCAACAGCTTAAGATACCCATCAGAGTACCTGGATTTGATACCCAGTCACAGCTCTTGACTTCAGCACCCTGCTAATGTAGTCCCTGGTAACCAGCAGAGATGGTCACATAACTGGGTTCCTGCCAATGTGGAAAACTTTGGACTAGCTCATTTTCACTTAGTGCAGGCACTTGGGAAGCAAACCAACAGATCAAAGCTCTATGTCTAACTTTGTCTCTGCCTCTCAAAGAAATAAAAGAAAAAAAATTGTAAAAACTACCATGGGGGGGGGGGGTGACTACCACTGGGAAATATTCAGGAAGAGAGAAAGAGAAAGTCTTTGCTAAATAGTTTTCCTGGGTGAAATACTTATTGGGTGAAGTGAAGTCAACCTCCTAAGATATTAAATATGTTCATCTGGTTTGGATTTTCTAAATAGCTGCCTGGGGCAAGTACTGTGGCACAGCAGGTTAAACTGCCATTTGTGATGCCAGCTTAATATATCTGTGCCAGTTTGAATCCCAGCTGTTCTGCTTTCAATCAAGCTTCCTCCTAATATGCTTGGCAAGGCAATGGAAGACAGCCCAAATGCTTGGGCCCCTGCTACCCATGCAGAGAACAGAATGGAGTTCCTGGCTCCTGAACTCAGCATGGCCCAGCCCTGACTGTTGTAGCCAACTGCGGAGTGAATTAGTGGATGGAAAATCTGTTTCTCTCTTTCACTGTGCCCTTCAAATAAACAAATAAATCTTCAAGAAAAAAAAAAGATCTGCCTTTTGAAAAGCGACTTGTAATATACTCTATAGCCAAAAAATTATTATCTTTTTGAGTCACTATTATGGTTCCTGAGAATATAATGTAAGGATGTAATTCAACAAAAAGAAAGCAAGCACCAAGAGGTTCATATAGACCTCTTCAGACTGATTAACAGTTGGTTTTCTTCACAAAAAATTCAACAGGATGTCTAATTTATTCATCTCAATTTGATGGAATGTTAAAAAGCCCATAAAAATAATTAAACATGATGATTAGGAATGCATTTATAATACAATGTTAACTGAAGAAAGGATATAATTTTGTTATGATTGCAAATGCCTTTTTCTTTTTTAAAAAAGATCTTTTTATTTATCTGAAAGGCAGAGTTACAGAGAGACAGAGGCAGAGATAGATCTTCCATCCACTGGTTCACTACCCAAATGGTTGCAATGACCAGAGCCAACCCAAAGCCTAGAGCCATGAGCTTCTTCCCAGCCCCCACACGGGTACAGGGGCCCAAGCACTTGGGCATCTTCTACTGCTTTCCCAACCCACAGGAGAGAGCTGAATCGGAAGAGAAGCAACTGGCACTAGAACTTGCACCCATATAGGATGCTGGCACTGAAGGCAGAAGCTTTACCCATGATGCTACAATGACAACTCCTGTAAATGCCTTTTAAAAAGTCATAGGTATGGGACTGGCACTGTGACATTAAAGTTAAGCCTCTGCCCGAGTGCCAGTATCCCATATAGGTGCCAGTTCAAGACCCAGATGCTCCACTTCTGATCCAGCTAATACAATCCAAGTAGGAATGTTGGTTTTAATTCAGCTTCCTGTCAATGTGCCTGGGAAAACACCAGAAGATGGCCCAAGTCCTTGAGCCCCTGCATCCATGTGAGAGACCTATTAGAAGTTCCTGACTCTTGGAACTTCCATTGCAGCCATGTGGGGGGTTTGTAAACCAGTGGATACAAGATCCACCTCTATTTCTGCCTTTCAAATCAAGGAAGGGTGTAAATTGTGTCCAACTGTGTCTGTTTATTTCTTTATTAAGAACAATGAGGGTATAGGCACGAGTTTGTGTCCCAGGTACTGCTTTTCCAATCCAGCTCTCTGCTTGGCTTGGGAAAGCAGTGTAAGAAGGCCCAAGTGCTTGGGCCCCTGTACCCACGTGAAGACCTGGAAGAAGTTCTTGGCTCCTGTAATCAGATCTGCCCAGCTCTAACCAATGTGGCCATTTGGGAAGTGAACCAGCAAATAGATATCTTTTTCCTTCTGTCTGTAACTCTGTCTCTCAAACAAATAAAATCTAAAAAAATAAAAAAGAACAATGAGGGATAGGGGCCAGTGCTGTGGCACAGCATGTTAAGCTGTCACCTGCAATAACAGTATCCGATATGGACACCAGTTCAAATCTTGGCTATTTCACTTCAGATCCAGTTCCACACTAATAAGCCTGGAAAAGCAACAGAAGGTGGACCCTGCTTCCATTTTTAGGAGACCCTGATGAATTTCTCGGCTTTGGCCTGGTGGTTATGGTCATCCGGAGAGTGAACAGTGAATGGAAGGTATCTCTCTTTCTCTCTCTGTAAGTCTGCCTTTTAAATAACAGATATCAACTGAAACAAAAAAACAAAACAGACTCCTGGTTTTAGCCTGGATCACCCTGGGCAACTGTGGTCATTTGGGGAGTGAGCCAGCAGATGGAAGAGCTCTCCCTTTCTCTCTGTAATTCTGCCTTCCAGATAATTAAGTAAACCTTTTATATATTTGCACAATGAAATAAATAATTTTGTAAAACAATAAAAATAATAATAGTGCAAGAGCAGGCCTTTGGTGTGGTGTGAAGATGCTGATTGAGATGCTCACGTTCCATATTAGAGTGCCTAGGTTCAAGTCCTGGCTCTGATTCCAATTCCAGCTTCCAGCTAATGTACATTCTGAGAGGCAGCAGTGATGGCTTAAGTACTAGGGACCCCACCTTCCATGTGGGAGGCCTGACTGAGTTCTGGGCTCAGTTCCCACTGATGCAGGCATTTAGAAAGTGAAACAGGATGAAGACCCATCTGTCTCAGTTCTTCAAATAAAATGAAAATAATTTTTTTAGGGAGAAGGAATAATGTAAAATTAATTATGATGTTAGTTGTACAATTCTGTGAATATACTAAAAACCACTGAATTGTTTATTTTAAATGAGTTAGTTCTACAAATTATATACCACTAAAGCTATTAAGAAAGAAATACTACTCACACTAATATGACTAAAAAACCCAATGTTGAAAATATGCAACAATTCCTAAGATCCAAAAAGCATCTTACCAATTTTGATCTCCACTCCTCATGACAGAAGATGCTAAACACAGCTTCTCTCGGATGGACCATGGCTCTGTGGGGCCAGTACTCAGCAGCTTGTGTTCTGAAAGGAAAAAAGGCTTGGAGACCACCACTGGGAAAGTTTTCTGTGTCAAAGAAAGGACTGAAAGCCCAATACAAATATCAAAGATTCTTGATTTTCACCACACCACCGGCGATGGCACCTACTGTATTCTTTACACTGGCATTATAGCATTATATTTTTTCAAATGCCATAGCTCAAGCTCAGATTAAAAAAAAAAAAAAAAAGGCAGGGAATGGGGAGAGAATGCCAGATTAAGACGAACCAGTTGGGGTCGGTGCTGTGGCATAGTGGGTAAAGCCGCCGCCTGCAGTGCCGGCATCCCATAAGGGCGCCGATTCGAGACCCGGCGGC
The DNA here is from genome assembly GCF_051225735.1 of Oryctolagus cuniculus. Classification (NCBI taxonomy): domain Eukaryota; kingdom Metazoa; phylum Chordata; class Mammalia; order Lagomorpha; family Leporidae; genus Oryctolagus; species Oryctolagus cuniculus. Next base: position 27,257,008 of record NC_142872.1, read on the forward strand.
TCCACTTCCAATCCAGCTCTCTGCTGTGGCCTGGAAAAACAGCAGAAGATGGCCCAAGTCCTTGGGCCCCTGCAGCCACAAGGGAGACCTGGAGGAAGCTCCCGGCTCCTGACTTGGGATCAGCGCCGCTCTGGCGTTGAGGCCAATTGGGGCGTGAACCAGTGGATGAAGACCCCTCTCTCCCTCTCTCTCTCTCTCTGCCTCTCCTCTCTCTGTGTAACTCTGGTTTTCAAGTAAAAATAAATAAATCTAAAAAAAAAAAAAAAAAAAAAAAGGTGAATCAGGCTGTTACTAGAATACAAGGATTCCAATTTGAACAGAAGGGCTTATTTCCCAGGATTCCGAGCGGCCGCCGGCCCCGCCTCCCTCTTAGCATAAACTTGTTTACTCCCAACGGCCCCTTCCCCCCAACCGTCGGCCTGAAGGTCCTCTCCTACCCCAAACACGGAAATGGCTGAAACGCACGAAACGCAACTTCCCCACGGACAGAAAAAAGCCCACGGCTCAAATACGCACTTCCACTGCCTCGCAACGTTGGTCCGAGAATGACTGGCTCTTTGAAATGCCTGCCACTCCCACAGAGCTCGCGACAACTCTTCATCAGCAACCCCAGGTTTCCAAGCTGCCTTTACCTCTGACCCTACACAGCTCATAACACAAAAATTCACGGAGCTGTTTTTCTCATCCTTCTCCCTCCCTGAGGTGAAAGACCGTAAACTCTGGGGCCCTCCGACGCTTATCTTCACGACACGGCCTAGCCCAAATCCCTGAGGACTCCGGGCTCCCCGCCAAACCACTCTTTCGATTTCCTAGCCGTGCGACAGAAATGTGGTGTTTAACCCCGGCTCCCCAACGGCCTCCCAAACAAAAGCAGCCCCGATACTCACTGCCCGTCCCCGTCGCCATCTTGGCTCCGAAGTCTAGCTCCTGAGGAGAGGCAGTCCGACTCGGCCGATCTCCGGGAACTCTGGGAAATAGAGTACGGGCGTTGCTTCGCGGTGCCTCCTGGGAAATGTAGTTTTCTCTCCGAAGACGTAGCGAACGCTCTGAACCAGCGGTCTTGTGCGTTCCGGGAAAGGGCTGTTACCACATAAAAGACAAAATGGCGACTAAAACTTCACCACTTCTTTTAGGCCTCTTGGGAACGAAATGTCTAGACTTCAAGGAAAAGAGTCAGGAATCCCAGGTGAGACACCTGAGAGCCCGCAACGGTTGGTAACCCGGACCCACATTGCAGTTGAGAGGTCACGCTCAAGTAAACGGTCTCCCAGTCGTCCCCGCCTCCTTCCCTTACGCTGATTGGTAGCTACAGGCTTCGCCAGCTGATTGGCCGAGCGAACGCAGCGCGTAGTTTAAAACATTGTATCGGGAACAAAGCTGCACCTCGTGGGTGGAGTTTTACTCTCAGGCAGCCGACGAAGTGATTCGGAACGAGACGTAAGCTGGTACCGCAGAAGGAGCGAGTGTCACGGCCTCGGGTGAGTGTGCGGACGGGCTGCACGCAGCGTTACCAGCTCTTGCCCGCGAGGAGTAGGCGTCCGGAAAGCGGAACTGGAGACGCCTCGTCTCGGTGGGCGTTGGGGTGCAGTCGGTGGAGCCTGCGATCCTCCCAGCCCCGGCGAGCCAGGCTCCCTCCTCGGAGCGTGGCCTTCCGCTTTTGCAACCTGATAGCCCAGGATTAACGTTCGCCTTCGAAAATGCCGCCTTAGGCTGGATTAACTTTCAATCCTCATCGCCTTTCCCTCTGCAGATAAGATACTGGGGCTGGGGCAGTGGGTGGGGAAGGGCGTAGCAATTCTGGCAGCCGGGCCGGGTGTCTTGGGACTGGGCCTTTTTTTTTTTTTAACCTGGTTTGAAGCCTCTTCGTCCCAAGTCCTTGCTTCACTTTCTTGTCTCCTTTCAGACCTCGGCTGCCCCCTGCTGTCATGTCGCATGGGATCCTTTCTCCGCCCACGGGCTTTCTGTCAGATGAGGAGGTGGGCGTCTCCCCCATGTTTGAGTCCACAGCTGCAGATCTGGGGTCTGTGGTTCGCAAGGAACTGCTGTCGGACTGCTCCGTCATTTCCGCCTCTCTAGAGGACAAGCCACAGGTAAAGGACTAAGGGGAGTGGCTCGGGCGGCGGAAGGCCTTAGCCACAGTTGTCCACGCAAGGTAGAAGTTCTGAGATAGCAATTCAGAATTAAGGGTATGACAAGCAAAAACCTCGTAGAATATGTGGCCTCAAGTTCCTGCTCATGGTTAGCTCCAAGGGAGAGAGCAGTTCCTTCTCTTCACCACGAGGCCCAGTTAAGTGTTGGATAATTTGCACAAGTTCGTCCTGGTGTTAAGTGCAATGGCTTAGCAACATCAGCCATTTGTTTAGCTTTCCGCTAGGCCAAGGTTTCTCAGCCACAGCATTATTTGACATTTGGGGCCATAGTCTTTCTTGTGGGGGTTGGCCTTTGTATGGTAAGGTGTTTAACAGCATTCTTGGCCTCTGTCCACTGGATGTCAGTAGTAACTTCCCTATTCTGATGACCAAAAAGTCTAGAGATCACTAAATGCCCCTTGTAGCTGGGAGAAGTGGAGAAATGGCCCTGGTTGAGAGCCACTTTACTAGGCCCAATGCTGAATGTGTTTGTGTGTTTTTTTTTATAAGATTTATTTATTTATTTATTTGAAAGGCAGAGGCAGAGAGAGGTATCCATCCACTAGTCTACTCCCCAGATGGCCACAAGGGCCGGAGCTGAGCTGTTCTGAAGCCAGAAGCCAGGAACTTCTTCTGGGTCCCCGACACGGGTGCAGGGGCCCAAGGACTTGGGCCATCTTCTGCTTTCCCAGGCCATAGCAGAAAGCTAGATCGGAAGTGGAGCGGCGGGTCTTGAACCAGTGTCCATATGGGATGTTCACACTGGAGATGACAGCTTTACCCAGTATGCCACAGCACCAGCCCCTGCTAAATGTTAACATGCTTTGTTATATTTTTTTTTTCTTATCTTTTTTTTTTTAAGATTTGTTTATTTATTTGAGAGATAAAGTTACAGAGAGAAAGAGATAGAGATCTTACATCTGCTGATTCACTCCCCAAATGGCTGTAATAGCTGGAGCTGGGCTGATCTGGAGCCAGGAGCCAGAAGCTTCTTCTGGGTCTCCCAGGGCCTATGCCTGAGGGCCATCTTCTGCTGCTTTCCCAGGCCATAGCAGAGAGCTGGATCAGAAGAGGAGCGGCCGGGATAGGAACAGACCGGCACTCATGGGATGCAGGCGCTGCAGGCATCTGCACTGCATGCCACAGTGACAACTCCTGTCCTTTCTTAGAGTTTTTCTTAGGAACTTAAAGTTCCATCAGAATCGAGTCCTTGACAGTGTCCCTCATGGACTACCAGAACCTGTTGGAGTTTGGGCCATAGTGGGCACTTTGAATGTCTGTTGAATGCTTGAACTGGGTGCTATTAACTCCATTCTACAGATGAGGAAACTGAGGCAAAACATTTTAAAAGCTTGTTCAAGGCTTCATAGTTACTAAATGATGGAATTGGAACTCAAATTCAATTGCGTCTGCCTTGCAGCCTCCCAGCAGCTTAATGACTTGATATCACATACAGATTTTCATACCAATCAACCACTTCTAACTCAGATAATTGGTATGGCAAACCAGGTTTGGAGGATACTGATAAGACAGAAAAGGGTGAGAAAATAGTAAAAAAAGAAAAGTGTGTGTAGGTTGGAATGATTGTGGAACCAAGAGTAGCTGCACAGACATTTGGAATGGAATGGGGTGATGTCAGTGTGATTCCTAGGAACTGTGCTGTTTGCCATTTGCTCAGAGGGGGCTGCTGAGATTAATCCATGGTTCCGGATTGGAATTCTGCCACAGGTTCCACCTGACAGTGCAGAGAAGGTGAAAGTTTACCTGAGGGTCAGGCCCTTGTTACCTTCAGAGTTGGAACGACAAGAGGATCAGGTGAGTGAGGAGGGAGTAATTTAAATGGAATCATGTAGTAGAGAAGAGGTTCCCAGGAATGTTTTCCTGTGTGACAACTATTTTCCTCCATCAAAGGGCTGTGTCCGTGTGGAGAATGTGGAGACCCTGGTTTTACAAGCACCCAAGGACTCCTTTGCCCAGAAGAGCACTGAGCGAGGAATTGGTCAAGCCACCCACAAGTTTACCTTTTCCCAGGTATGGAGGAACTGGTCTGTGAATAAGGGACAAGCTTCTAGTGGCAACTTGTTTCCTCTTGAGAAGGAGGGCTTCTCTCTGTTATAAGTTCCTTATTTATGCACACATCTACAATTCTGGGGGCCCTTGACATGTGCTCATCATTATGCCAATTACTTCATGTGCATTAATATCCAACAGTTCTTATTATTACCATTATCCCTATTTTCTTGACAAGGAGTCTCTGGTTCAGCAGCAGTAATGTTGCCAAAGCCGAGCTGATTGTTAGTGGTGGACTTAGGACTTGGATCCAGATCGTCCATCTCCAAAGCCTGTGCTTGGGACCACTGTGCTGCCTTGCTGAGTGTGCAGCACGAGGCCCAGTGCATAGCACTGCCTAAGTATGTGTTGAGCTGGATGAAAGATGCACTAGCAGAGTGGTTGAGTTGTTGGCATTTGGGGAACTTCTGGCAGCACTATAAGAAGGAACCCTTGGGTGGTTTCCAGAGCAAACCACTATGAAGGGATATGCCACGCTGGCTCTGCATGGGAGGAGAAGGGAAGGGAAAGGATCCGTCTCTGAGAAGCTGGGTCTGTCTCTAGATCTTCGGGCCGGAAGTCGGACAGGCATCCTTCTTCAACCTGACTGTGAAGGAAATGGTAAAGGATGTAATCAAAGGGCAGAGCTGGCTCATCTACACCTATGGAGTCACCAACTCAGGGAAAACCCACACAATTCAAGGTGAGTAGTACAGCTACACAGTGTTGCTGACTGGCTTATAATGATTTTTTTTCTTTACTTTTTGATGCTGCAAGTTAGGGACAGAAAGGACTTGTTTCAGCTGTGCATCTTCTGTATACCTCTAGGTACCATCAAGGATGGAGGGATCCTGCCCCGATCCCTGGCTCTGATCTTCAGCAGCCTCCAAGGCCAACTTCATCCGACACCTGACCTGAAGCCCTTGCTTTCCAACGAGGTAATCTGGCTAGACAGCAAGCAGATCCGACAGGAGGAAATGAAGAAGCTCTCCCTACTAAATGGAGGCCTCCAGGAGGTAAAATGTTGGTATACATGGACGCTGGGGCAGTAGCTACAAATCTCAAGAAAGTTTTATGCTAACCTTGTCCTTGCCGCCCCTCCAGGAGGAGCTGTCCACCTCCTTGAAGAGGAGTGTCTACATTGAGAGCCGGATGGGTACCAGCATCAGCTTTGACAGTGGCATTGCTGGGCTGTCGTCCACCAGTCAGTTTACCAGCAGTAGCCAGTTAGATGGTATGTACTGTGACTTAGTTCTGTGTCAGGTAACAGCAGGAATCCATTCTTTGATACCAATAAGTGCCAGAGGTCTGAGCTCTGCCTTCTGAGGCTCCCCATAGGCCAAAAGTGAGATAGACTGCACTAGGGCTAATGCTTTATATGTTGGCTTCTTCCCCAGAAACAAGTCACCGATGGGCACAGCCAGACACTGCCCCAGTAAGTGTCCCAGCAGACATTCGCTTCTCCATCTGGATCTCCTTCTTTGAGATCTATAATGAACTGATTTATGATCTGTTAGAACCGCCTAACCAGCAGCGCAAAAGGCAGACTCTACGGCTATGTGAAGATCAAAATGGCAATCCCTATGTAAAAGGTATGGGACTACTGGGGAGGCTGGCGTGAACCCTAGAGGGGACTTGGGAAGACACTAGGAAGAGCTAGGAGTTTGTATCTTATGCCCCTCTCTACTTTGACCTCAGATCTCAATTGGATTCATGTTCAAGATGCTGAGGAGGCCTGGAAACTCCTGAAGGTGGGTCGTAAGAACCAGAGTTTTGCCAGCACCCACCTGAACCAGAATTCCAGCCGCAGGTAAGTGGATTGTAAAAATAAACTCTTCACTATATCCAGGCATTATCAGTCCTGCATCTCGCCATGGAAAATATGCAATGACTTCTCCCCTTTTTCTTACCTTGTAGTCACAGCATCTTCTCAATCCGGATCCTGCACCTTCAGGGGGAAGGGGATATAGTCCCCAAGATCAGCGAGTAAGTTTTTCCATTTAGAAATCTGGGCTTTGGGGGCCTGTGTTGTGACTCATCAAGTTAGCCCACTGTTGTGACATCAGCGTCCCATATTAGAATGCAGGTTCAAGTCCTTGGTACTCCGCTCCCAATCCAGATTCCTGCTAATGTGCCTGAGAAGGCAACAAATCTCTAGGCCCTTGCCGCTCATGTGGGAGATCAAAATAGAACTCCTGGCTTTAGCTTGGCCCACCCTGGGCTTTTGTGGCCATTTGGGGAGTGAATCAGTAGGTGAAAAGATCGATCTCTCTATCTTCCTTTCCCTCTGACTGCCTTTCAAGTAAATAATCTTTTCTGGAAAAAAAGGGAGAGGGGGCAGTGCTGTGGCATAGCAGGTTAAACCTCTGATATGGGCGCTGGTTCATGTCCTGGATGCTCCACTTCTGATCCAGCTCCCTGCTGATGTGCCTGGGAAAGCAGTGGAAGATGGCCCAAGTCCTTGCGCCCCTGTACGCACATGGAAAACCCAGATGAAGCTCCTGGCTTTGGCTTGGTCCAGCCCTGGCCATTGAAGCCATTTGGGGAGTGAAACAGAGAATGGAAGATTTTTTTCTCTAACTCTTTCAAATAAATTTTAAAAAGAAATTTGGGCTTCTTATCCGTAAATGGTAGCTGGGGAATCAGGAGCCCTCAAAATGATTTCTTTTCCTTCTTTGGGTACGGAGATTCTTGGTGGACTCTCTCCTCTCAGAACCATATGAAGAGCTAAGAGGTTTCTAACACGTGAGGCCCTGCCATCAGATTTTGTGCATTATTCTAGGCTGTCACTCTGTGATCTGGCTGGCTCAGAGCGCTGTAAAGATCAGAAGAGTGGTGAACGGCTGAAGGAAGCTGGAAATATTAACACTTCTCTGCACACCCTGGGCCGCTGTATTGCTGCCCTGCGGCAAAACCAGCAGAACCGGTGAGCTTGACTGTAAGCTGGGATGTCCTTGGGTGCTGCAGTTTGCTAAGAGACTTCCTGGTCATCACTGGGTATGGTGCTGGGATACCCCAATGGCTGCAGTTGTGCTGACAGCTCTATTTTTGATTTTTCTGCCAGGTCCAAGCAGAACCTGATTCCCTTCCGTGACAGCAAATTGACTCGAGTATTCCAAGGCTTCTTCACAGGCCGAGGCCGTTCCTGCATGATCGTCAACGTCAATCCCTGTGCGTCTGCTTACGATGAGACTCTTCATGTAGCCAAGTTCTCAGCCATTGCCAGCCAGGTGAGACACTAAAGAGGTAATGGTCTGATAACTTTAAAAAAAGCTATCATGGACTGGTTATAGAATCAATTAAGTTTTTTCCCCCCTCTAGCTTGTACATGCCCCACCTGTACAACTGGGACTCCCATCCCTGCATGCATTCATCAAGGAACACAGTCTTCATGCATCCCCCAGCTTAGATAAAGGGGCTAAGGCAGGCCCAGGCCTTGATGACGACATTGAAAATGAAGCTGACATCTCTGTGTATGGCAAGGAGGTGAGAATACAAGGAAGCTTTGGGGCCACAGCTTAATGGCTACACATTTTCCATGCTGCCGTCTCAGTGGACTTGACCCTTCTGAGGCATGACTCTTTAAATAGTGACCTCTGACATGGGTGTTCCTTTTAGGAGCTCCTTCAGGTGGTAGAAGCCATGAAAGCACTGCTATTGAAAGAAAGACAGGAAAAGTTGCAGCTGGAGATGCAGCTCCGTGATGAAATCTGCAATGAGATGGTGGAGCAGATGCAACAGCGAGAACAGTGGTGCAGGTACTAGCTAAGACCCTCTGGCCCTGTCACAGACCCACCTGGGACAGGGTGGGAAAGTAGGGACTGAGATGGAATTGTCCCTCACAATCTTTACTCACTTCTCTGACAGTGAACATTTAGATACCCAAAAGGAACTACTGGAGGAAATGTATGAAGAGAAACTAAAAATCCTCAAGGAGTCCCTAACAAGTTTTTACCAAGAAGAGATTCAGGTAAGTTACCTTGAATCAGCCCCAACTAGCTGTTCAGATCACTAGGTAAATAGATTTTATAAATGCTGACAGAGGGCAGGAATGAGTTAAGTCACTTCTCTGTTCCCTTTAGAGCTTTGTAGGCATTCAGTCTATTTGCTGAAATAATTAAGGCTTTAGTTGGCCAGGCTTTCAAGCCTGGAGTGTCAGGAAAGTTATTTATTTGTTCAGACATCTGTTCCTGCAGTATTTGACTCTGGACAAAACTGTGCTTTCTGCTTCCCTCTTAGGAGCGGGATGAAAGGATTGAAGAGCTAGAAGCTCTCTTGCAGGAAGCCAGACAGCAGCCAGTAGCCAATCAACAATCAGGGTCTGAACTGTCCCTACGGCGGTCGCAAAGGTTGGCAGCTTCTGCCTCCACTCAGCAGCTCCAGGAGGTTAAAACTAAACTAGAACAGTGCAAAGCAGAGCTACACTCCACCACGGAAGGTGAGGAAGGAGAGAAGGCAGAAAGCCTGGCAGTGGTTCAGGAACAGCTGAATCCAATTCCAACATAATTTCTTCAACTCTGAGCTATGTCCCCAATCTTCTATCTGCTACAGGCTACTGTTAACTCAGTAAATCTACATGTTTAGGTTTTCTGCTTCCTTCCCTCAGAATTGCAGAAGTATCAGAAAATGTTAGAACCACCACCTTCTGCCAAGCCCTTCACCATTGATGTGGACAAGAAGTTAGAGGAGGGCCAGAAGGTAATTTCCTGTGTTACCAGAGCTCCTTTTTTTGTCTGTAATATCCAGAATCATCATCACTGATTCATGTGAGGACAAGGTACACTTTGTATATATATAATGGTCCTAGAGTGGCTATTTCATTTAGCCAACCGCCCTTTCTAATTTTACTTTTCTCAAATGGACAACGAGTCTATTCAGATCATTATCCAGGATGAATCTCTTAGCTCTTATTTCTCCTTTTTCAGAATATAAGGTTGCTGCGGACAGAGCTTCAGAAACTCGGTGAGTCTCTCCAGTCAGCAGAGCGAGCCTGCTGCCACAGCACCGGGGCAGGGAAACTCCGGCAAGCCTTCACCACTTGTGATGACATCTTGCTCAAACAGGTTAGGGCAGCCTATATACCTCTCCTGTCCTGCCAGCCCTCCCCAGAGCGCATGTGAGAAAACAGGAGTGAGGGGTGGAAGAGAAAAGGTGAAGATTTATTTTTTTATTTATTTGAAAGGCAGTTAGAGATCTTCCATCCACTGGTTCACTCTCCAGATGGCCAAAGTGGCCAGGGGTATGCCAGGTCAAAGCCTTGTCAAGCCTTGTCTTGTTTCTCCAACATACCAGGAAGAAATGTGAGAAATGTGTTCTTTTTTGATCTTCCTTTAGGACCAGACCCTGGCTGAGCTGCAGAATAACATGATGCTAGTGAAGCTGGACCTGCGGAAGAAGGTAGCCTGCATTGCTGAGCAGTATCACACTGTGCTAAAACTCCAAGGCCAGGCCTCTTCTGCCAAAAAACGTCTTGGTGCCAACCAGGAAAACCAGCAGCCAAACCAGCAACCCCCAGGGAAGAAACCATTCCTTCGAAATTTACTTCCCCGGACACCCACCTGCCAAAGCTCAACAGACTGCAGCCCTTACGCCCGGATCTTGCGCTCACGGCGCTCCCCTCTACTAAAATCTGGACCTTTTGGCAAAAAATATTAAGTCTGTAGAAGGAGAGCTCGGTTGTTGCTCTCAGATGATTCAGCTGCTCAGCTTGACAGGTCTCTCTTGGGCTTTACCGTATACTTGGAACTCTATGCACAATGAAATACTTGGGCGCTAGTTGTTTTTCCCATTTTGTATTATAATCACCTATGCAAGCTCATATTTTTTCACTCACATGGTATCTATGCACACAAAGAAGTATATAAAATAAAGATATTATTGTTTACATTTTTATTGGAATTCCAAATTTAGGAAAAATAATTAAAACATTATAAAATGGGTGTAAAAACAGAATCAAACACCTGGGAATGGCAGTGGAGACGAGTAACTAGTGTACAACTAATCTGACTTATTAAGAAATAAATTCAAGTGGCATGAGCTATTCTAACTTAATATAAAATGAAATGTCATACGTAAGGAGGTGAACAGGTAACAGATGATGTTCTAAGAATAAAAAGGAAGGAAAGCTGGAACCTGAGCTCAGAATGGTCCACAGCATCTTCTGTACAAATTCATTACAGCAGACATTACAATGAGAGCATATTACCTCCTGAACACACATGCACAGGGCTGGAACCCTCCAAGACCACAGTAAGAATGATTCCCTTTACCTTGTCTAGACAGATAAAGGCTGAAAAACATGTGTTCTGTTGGAGATAAGCGGCCAAAAAATAATTATGCATAAAAAAATTATTAAAACAGACTAGTTTGAAGTGTTTATTCTCATCGGTGTAGTAGCAAAAGTCATTTTCAAATGTCCATGAAGTCTCCTTGGTTTGCTTTGGTAGGGGTATAGCTAGCACTATAGCCATCTTTTGCCCTCGGTAAGGGTCATCAGCAGTTCCATGCTCAGTGAGTTTCTTTTGTCCTTTTATTCAACTCTAGTAACTTCCAACTTGAAAGCTTTTAGAAGACTCCTTCTCACACCAGTTTTGGAAGAATGCCTCCCTTGAGAAAGTACAAATGGATAGCTCTACTCCATTTAAACCTAATCTCTGACTTCAGAATTGGGGTCATGCTCAGCAAATCCAAGAATGAGGTCATTTCTACAAAGTGCCCTGACCTCCTCCTAGGGTACTCAGTTATGGCTACTGCCAGCAGAAAGTACAGTGGCAGGCAGACTTTGCTTCCTTCCTTGGGTCTCCCACTCCAGAAGCATTAACACTTTGTTCCTGTAGCCTGTGCTAAAGTGCTGTAAAAGGGATACTTTGGGGGGGGATAAAAAATGGCTCTGTGAAGAAGACCAAGATCTGCAGCCACTCTGTGAACGGAAGAGACACAAGTGCTCCTAACTGGCAAAAGACAAAATCTGTACCTGCCAATATTCATCTGTCAGTCTGCCTCTGGAGGTGATTATATACACTGTCCCCAAGCAGCTGTTTCCATCTGTAGAAATGAGAGCTGAGGTCCTTGGATGAACAACATGGCCATTCTTTACATGGAAGTAAGGCTTACTATGGGTGTAGCAATGTACTTGCTTGAAGTAGCCAATTATGGTGTGACAGAAGACAAGTTGAGTGGAGAAACTCTGCGGGTGGGAGTGTTGTTGGCAGACAGCGAGGCAGGGAGGAAAAAGGGAGCAGGCATCTCACTGGTCGGAGTTTCACCTTGGTTCCGGAGCTGTAGGATTTGCCGAAGCAAGGCCTTACCTTCTTCCCGGGTCTGAAACAAAGCAGATGATTGTTTGAAAATATGCCCAATGCTGCCTTTTTTTTTTTTTTTTTTTTTGGACAGGCAGAGTTAGACAGTGAGAGAGACAGAGAGAAAGGTCTTCCTTTTTCCGTTGGTTCACCCCTCAAGTGGCCGGTATGGCCGGCGCACTGCGCTGATCCGAAGCCAGGAGCCAGGTGCTTCCTCCTGGTCTCCCATGCAGGTGCAGGGCCCAAGGATCTGGGCCATCCTCCACTGCACTCCCAGGCTACAGCAGAGAGCTGGACTGGAAGAGGAGCAACCAGGACAGAATCCGGCGCCCCAACTGGGACTAGAACCCAGTGTGCAGGCACCACAGGTAGAGGATTAGCCTAGTGAGCTGAGGTGCCAGGGCAAGGCTATTTTTAAAAACAAGTTATTGAGAGAGGCATTGCAGGAGGGAGGTGTTCCTGCCATGTGATCTTAGAAACAACTGCTCCAGTCCTCATCTCTGGAGCAGAACACGGGAACGGGTCGAAGTACAAAGATGTCCAGCTCAGAGGACTTCCTTCAAGGCAAATATAACAAGACATCACAGAGGAAAAGAACCATATTCACTGATGAACAGCTTGAAGACTTGAACATCTTGTTCAGTAAGAACCTGTACCCAGACCGTGACCTTCAGGTAGAAGTAGCCTCCAAAATGAACATAGACCCCACGGTGGTGCAGGTCTGGTTCAAGAACCACAGAGCAAAACTCGAGAGCAAAATGCACTCAAGTTCCACCCCCGCAGGAAGCTCAGCACCATAGACCCCTGGAGGACCCAGTCACACCCGACTCCTTCCAGGCGCCAGTGGAAGCACCAGCCAGATACCCTGAAGACGCCTACCCCCGGGGCCTCGCTTACCCACACTACATGGCGCCCTCACTGCACCTCAGCAGTGAGGCTTAAAGTCCCCAGGGACCCCTCTGGAGGACACCAAATCATCCACTTCGGCTGCTGTGAAGACAGCACCATATAGAACCTCTACCCACTCTGGGACCCCACGGTGCAGCCAGGACCCAGCTGTGCCGCTGCCTCTTTGCACAAAGCAGACAGAACCAGAACGATTTCCAGACACAGAAATAACTTCCAGCCATAAAGAACAAACAACGATATGGTGGCTGGGTTTCAAAACCATCCCGGGGCCAGTGCTGGGGCTCAGTGTGTTAAAGCCCTGGCTTGCTCCAGTTCGAGTCCTGGCTGCTCCACTTCCATCCAACTCCCTGCTAATACATCTGGGAAGGCAGCAGAGGACGGCCCAAGTCCTGAGGCCCCACACCCATGTGGAGACCTGGAGGAGGCGCCTGATTCCTGGCTTTAGTCTGGCCCAGTCCTAGTCATTGTGTCTAATTGGGAAGTAGACCAGCAGATGGAAGACTCTCTCTCTCTCTCCTTTTCTCTTTCAAATAAATAAAATGAATCTTAAAAAAAAAAAAAAAAAAAAAAAGTTATTGGGGCCAGTGCTGTGGCACAGCAGGTTAACGCCCTGGCCTGAAGCGCTGGCATCCTATATGGGTACCAGTTCGAGACCCGACTGCTCCACTTCTGATGCAGCTCTCTGCTATGGCCTGGGAAAGCAGGAGAAGATGGCCCAAGTCCTTGGGCCCCTGCACCCGTGTGGGAGACCCAGAAGAAACTCCTGACTCCTGGCTTCGGATCGGCACAGCTCCAGTCATTGTAACCAATTGGGGAGTGAACCATCGGATGGAAGACCTCTCTCTCTCTCTCTCTCTCTCTCAGCCTCTCCTCTGTGTAACTCTGACTTTCAAATAAATAAATAGATCTTTAAAAAAGAAAAAAGTTATTGAGGTACTGATGATATACGAGTTCCACGAATCAGAGCAGGCTTTTCACTTATTCTTAACCACTCTCCACCCTCACATTATGGTAAAGACCTTACATTCTAGCCTAAAATCCAAACCCTTTATTTATTAAAGAACCGATACTCACATCATTGAATGCACAACACTTCTGGGCGCAAGTTGAAGCTTCATCCCACAGCTTGCACTTAAAATAGTACTGGGCCAGATAGCGGAAGGCTGTGCTTTCCTCCAAGTGTTCCACTATTTCCTAGATAGGGAAAGCAGGAATGACTGCGGTGGCAAGAACAAGGTGAACGACACAGTTCTCATGCTACGACACATACCCCACAGGAATAGATATCTTGAATATATTTGATGTAGCACTGGGCAGCCTGTTCTGATTCGGTCAATTGTTCGTGAAGCCTACAAAAAAAATTAGCCTTTCAGTACAAATCAGATCTCAGAGCAAATTAATGATAAGTATAAGCACACAATGAAGACATGAAATTACAGCACAGATGGGTATAAATTTTGGCATAAATGGTACACTGAGACCTGTAAGCATGAATACCAACAGATGTCATGGTTTCTGTTATCAAAGCTAGTAGATTCATTATTCTGCTACTAATGATGAAGGAAAGTTAGTAAATACTTAAGTTGGATAACACATTCTCACTAAATTGTCTGCTAATAACCAGAATGAGATTTTAAAAGGACATTAAGGGGCCAGTACTGTAGCGTAGCGGGTAAAGCCACTGCCTACAGTGCCGGCATCCCATATGGGCGCCAGTTCAAATCCTGGCTGCTCTACTTCCCATCCAGCTCTCTGTTATGCCTGAGAAAGCAGAAGATGGCCCAAGTCCTTGGGCCCCTGCACCCGTGTTGGAGACCCAGAGGAAGCTCCTGACTCCTGGCTTCAGATCGGCACAGCTCCGGCCAACTGGCAAGTGAAACAGCGAATGGAAGACCTCTCTCTCTCTGCCTCTCCTTCTCTCTCTGTGTAACTCTGACTTTCAAATTAAATAAATAAATCTTTAAAAAAAAAAGGACATGTTACAATTCAAGATTAAAGAATACAGAATGGACCAGCACTGTGGCGCAGTAGGTTAACTCTCCACCTGTGGCGCCGACATCCCATATGGGTGCCGGTTTGAGTCCCAGCTGCTCCACTTCTTATCCAGCTCCCTGCTACAGCCCAGGAAAGCAGTGGAAGATTGCCCAAGTCCTTCGGCCCCTGCATCCATGAGGGAGACCCAAAAGACCTGGAATAAGCTCCTGGCTCTTGGCTTCAGATCAGCGCAGCTCCGGCTGTTGCTGCCATTTGGGGAGTGAACCAGTGGTTGGAAGACCTTTTTCTCTTTCTCCCTTTCACTGTCTGTAACTCTACCTCTCAAATAAATAAAAATCTTTAAAAAAAAAATACAGAAAAGAACTGATAGAAATGAAACTGCATTTTAAGAACCTCCTTGGCAGTGCTGCCATCCCATATGTGTGCTGGTTCGTGTCCTAGCTCCTCCAGAACTTGGGACCCTGCACCCATGTTGGAGACCCAGAAGAAACTGCTGTCTCCTGGCTTCAGACTGGCCCATCTCCAGCCATCACAGCCATTTGGGGAGTGAACCAAAGGATGGAGCATCTCTCTCTGTTTCTTTCTTTCTCTCTCTCTCAAGATTTATTTATTTGAAAGGCAGAATCACAGAGAGGCAAAGAGAGAGAGAGAGAGAAGGGTCTTCCATCTGCTGCTTTACTCCCCAAATGGCTGCAACGGCTGGAACTGAGCCAATCTGAAGCCAGGAACCAGGAGCCTCCTCCAGGTCTCTCACATGGGTACAGGGGCCTAAGGACCTGGGCCAACCTCCACCACTTTTCCAGGCCACAACAGAGTTGGACCGGAAGAAAGCCGGGACTTGAACCAGTGCCCATATGAGATGCTGGCACTGCAAGTGGAGGATTCACCCACTATGCCACAGCGCCAGCCGCTACCTTTCTCTGTAACTCTTTCAAATAAATATGCCAATAAGTCTAATATATCCATCTCTATATAGAGATAGATATAGATATATCTACCTCCTGAACATGAAATAGGTGTTTGACCTAACTATTAAGATGCCTGAATCCCAGTTCAGAGTGCTGAGATTTGAAGTATGGCTCCAACTTCTGACTCCAGCTTCCTGCTAATGCAGACCCTGGGAGGTAGAGTGCTGATGGCTCAAGTACTGGGTTCCTGCTACCCATGTAAGAGACCCAGATGGGGGCTGGTGCTGTGGCGCAGCGCATTAACGCCTGGCCTGAAGTGCCGGCATCCCATATGGGTGCCAGTTCAAGACCCAGGTGCTCCCCTTCCAATTCAGTTCTCTGCTATGGCCTGGGAAACAGGAGAAGATGGCCCAAATCCTTGGGCCCCTGCAACCACGTGGGAGACCCAGAGGAAGCTCCTGGATCCTGGCTTCGGATCAGCATAGCTCCAGCCATTGCGGCCATCTGGAGTGTGAACCAACGGATGGAAGACCTCTCTCTCTGTGCCTCTCCTCTCTCTGAGTAACTCTGAATTTCAAATAAATAAATAAGTCTTAAAAAAAAAAAAAAAAAAAAGAAACCGACACCTAGATGGAATTTCTGGCTCCTCACTTCAGCCTGGCTTACCCTTGGCTGCTGCAAGCATTTGGGGAGTGAACCACTGGATGGGAGATCTCTGTCTCTCTCTGTCTCTTCCTCTCTCTCTGTCACTCTGCCATTCAAATAAATTACTAAATAAATATTTAAGGAAAAAAGGCCATTTCCTAGATTGCTCTCACATAAAAATACCATTTTTTTTCTTCAATTCACTCCTGATCCCTTGCCCAATAAGAAAGCAATTCTCCTTTCAAGGAGAAGTAACATTCTTCAAGATGGCTAAATTCCCAGACCAGCATTCAGACATCCTGCAGTATCCACACACTCATATAGGAAGATGGGTGACAGGAGGCTATGGAGCACGCAGGTAGGACCCACTAGCCCAGAGAAACCAACAGAAACAGCAGTAACATTGTACTCCTTTCACTCACTTTGCCAGTTTCACCAGAGCCATCTTCTCCACATCTCCCACAGCATAAGCTCTCCAGTAACACTGTCAAAAAAATACACTGATCATTTTGACCACTGACCCACGTGTCACAGTTAATCACAAAAAGGGTAAGGCCCTGCAAACTTCCCAGAAGTTCTGACCTGCAGAATACAAGGCATTTTAACTAGTTCTGATAGGTGCTGAAACTCCCTCTGATCATCTCAGCTCGGCTTTGTTTTTATCTTATATAACTGATATTCAGACTTTCCTATGCACATAGATCAGAATAAAAACTTAGAGCACAAATAGTTCCACCTGCATCTAAACAACAAATTTCCATTCAAATTTTTCAGGGCCCAATTTCAGGTACCTTTTTGGCTTCTACTAGTTGATTGAGTTTCTCATAACATTCTCCTAAAGCAACCAGCATACGAGAATCATTGGGCCTGAGGAAGAAGAGCAGAAGTCTCAGCAAACACATGATCACTAACGGAAGCCCTCTTCCCACTATTTTACATCTACTCAAGGACTGGTCTCTAACACTTCATGTAATTAGATTAATTAGTGTTCATAACTATGCTGTTAGTGGAATATACTAAATTCAACATGTATTAGCAAGTTTAAACTCAGGTCTCCAATAATCAAAACCATTTGCTGTGGGGCAGCATTGTGGCAGAGCACGTTGAGTCACCACCTGTGATGCTAGTATCCCCTATGTGGGTTCTGGTTCAAGTCCCAACTACTCCACTTCTGATCCAGCTTCCTGCTAACGTGTCTAGCAAGTCCTTGGGCCCCTGCCAACCATGTGGAAGACTCAGAGTTCCAGCCTTCTGACTTTGGCCTGATCTAGGCCTGGTTGTTGCAAATAATTAATTAAAAAAAAAAATAAATAAACATTTGCTGTGGTTAACAGCTATCAAAGAGAAAGGAGATGGTGAGTAGTGGCACTGGTGGCACCTGGGGTACCTCCATTGCTGCGCACATTTGCCCACCGTGCCTGTCTCCTCAGGTTGCATCTTCCTGAAGCAAGGTCAGAACTGTGTGGTGCACTACACCTGGATGCTTGCAGAATGAAATAAATTTTATTCCTCCAGAGACAGAAACAAGCCCTTTAAGTTTATACTGGGCAACAGGGAGTGACCTGAGGCTGGGAAGAAGAGGTTGCCCAGATAAGTCCCCAAACTATGCCAACAATGTCACCGGGCATCAGGCACCATCCTACCACATGCCACTCTCATCTTTGATGTGGAGCTTCCGAAAGTGGAATGACACAAATGGTATCCCCTCTTAGCTCCTGGTTCTTGTATCTGCCGCGGAGAGGTCCGCTACTCAAGATGTGTAAACATGGCTTCATGCAGAGCTTTGCCTGTGGTTCTAGTACGCTCTATACAAACATCTGCCTGACTGAATGGATTCTGTCACTCAGCTTTGCTTCTGACACCCCTATTTCCTCTTCCCTTCCTCCTGTGTGTGTTCACCTAAGTACACGATGAACCTCAAGTGACTCTTTTTATTTTGTTTTCACTTTGGGGTGAAGACTGAGTTTCAGTCTTGGATCTAGGTTTCCAGTTGGGATGCAGTCAGGTATTAACAGGTGCTAGGTAAACTTAGAACAGGAATTGGTGGTGGGGGGACAGGTTTTTGAGAATCTTTATTTTTATTATTTTTTGGATGAATTTTCTATCTATTATGTATTAAACCATCTTGCTACTGCACTGCAAAGTCAGCAGATTCTAGATGCTGAATTATTCTGCAATCTTAGCGACGTCCTTGGGTTAGATTAACAGCCCTGCCCAAAACTGAAGTTGGGAGGGGGAAACCCTTTGCGTCCACAGCCCCAGCCCAGCCTCCCTCTGATGCTGAAACACTATAGGTTCCTGTCTCCGGGGACCAATGAAGCCTTCTTTGTGACCTGGCTTATTTATTTATAATCTCCTAACTCTCCAAACTCTTCAACACTTCCTAAATGGTAAGAAACTTTAATTCACAGTTTAAATTGAAGGTGCTATTTGTAATAGCCTGGCCATCACGACAGATCTTTTGAGCACTCTCCTGAGAAGGTGATGCTGCTAATCACAGGTTCAGCACCTCCCCGTGTTTGGTGCTTAGCTCTCTGCTCATTTCAGTTTCCTGGCTTTTCTTCCCCAGCCCTTTGCACCCCTCTGCTATCCTGGTGACAGAAAATACTGCTGACCATCCCTGCCCATTGGCACTACACATGAGTTTTGAGTCTTATTACTGCAGTAGAAGAGAGGGAGGAAGAGGAAGAGAGAGAAAGAGGGAAAAATGGGTGATCATCAGTCCTTCCCACACCAAATACACTGTCAAGTGACCAGACTTACCGAAGCTGGTGGGCCCGTCTGTAATAATAAAGGCAGTAAAATGGCATTTTAAGGATTTCATAGGTCTGCCCTAGGCCATACCAGGCTCTGTAGTCCCGCTTGTTGACTTCAATGGCATGTCTAAGAAGCAGAAAAGACAGACTGGTCAGAGGGCAGAATCAAGGTTAGCCACGTGCATGTGCATCACTGTCCAACAGTAACGCCGTCTGCTCCACCTCACCCTCCACTATATGCTCACCTGTAAGCCTGGATAGCAGCAGAGGTGTTCTTCATTTCCATGTACTCATGTCCCATCAGTGTCCAGGCCCCTAGGTACCGAGGATTCAATTTCAGGGCTCTCTGGAAATATAAGGCTGCTTTCTCATGCTGAGAACGTAAACTATAATAATTACCTGATTAAAAAACAACAGAAAACTACAAATAAGTAGAAAGGTAAAAATAAAAGTCTACTAAAATAGATAATCCACTAAACAGCCATGAAACTATAACCTCCTAACCCCCAAAGTTCTGGAAAAAAAAAAAAAACTCAATTGTACACAGGGAGTATCATCATTCTCTTGGGAAATATAGTTCATCTTTTGTACACTCTTTTTTTTTTTTTAAGTATTATGAAACACTGCAAGTTTCTCTAAATTTTATCTGATCTGGATATAGCACTTATATACAGTTTCTTAATTAAGAGCAGGAAATTTCTAAAGTATGCTTTAGATTAGGGTTTTCTATCTGTATTCCTCTGAGCCTGGGTTTCACAGGGTCCAAGGAAAGGCAGAGCTCTGAGCTTCCCTTTAGCTCAGAAGCCAAAAATGTGCCTGAAATTGGACCCTGAAAAGTCTGAATGGAAACCTGCCGTTTAGATGCAGGTGGAACTATCTGTGCTCGAATTTTTCTTTATTCTGATCTTTGTGAACAAGAAAAGTATACATTGGGAAGGGAACTCTGAGCTTCCCTCTCCCACAAGAATCAGAGCAGCTCTATTATCATTAGTTTTGAAAAAGGTAACTGAAAGGCTTTAAGGCTCTGTGAAAGATTTTATTTGAAGAGTATAAAAGCTCTGTCTTATATCAACCGGTGAATGGATCAACAAAATATGGTAACACATGGGGTGAGCATTTGGAATAGTGGTTAAGTTGTCACCTCGGACACTTGCATTCCATGTGAGAGTATGTGCAAGTCAAGTCCCAGCTCTGTTTCTGATTTGTTTCTTGCTGACATGCACCCTTGAGGGCAGCAAGCCCAAGTAACTGGGTCTCTGCCACCCACATTAAGTTCCCTGTTCTAAGCTTTGGCCTGGCCCAACTCATGTGTGAGCATTTGGGAGCAAACAAGGGATGGGTGTGGGGAGGGTTCTCTGCTTCTGAATCTTTCTCTCTCATTCTCCAACTATCTACCTTTCATATAAATGAAATTATTTTTAAAAGAATTACTGATAAACATACAACATGGATGAATACCCAAAATATGTTGAAAAAAGCCATACAATAAGACTAAATATTATAGGATTCCATTTATATGAAATCCCTAGAATAGGCAAAACTATAGATAGAAATCAGGGCAGTGGTTGCTGGGGGAAGGCAATGGGACTGACTGCAGAGACAAAAGGAAACATGTTAGGGTGCTGTAGCATTCTAACTGAATTACAGTGAAAGCTACAAAACTGTGTAAATTTACAAAAACTCATTGAACTATAAACTTAAAAGTAGTGATTTTATGGTACGTAAGTTGTGCTTCAATTAAGTTTTTTAAAGGAATGAATCAGAACTATAAAGACTTGGAGGGATTTTCATAAGTTATAGTTGAATGAGAAAAGTGAAATGCAGATATATGTATATCTAAATAGCCCATTAAACCACACATATGTGTATATACACACTTTTATGTGATATGAAAATATGCTAACATATATCATGGGAGAAGGGTACAGCAAGCAAAAGCAAACATAAAACTCTATACTAAAAAAAAAAAACCTGCTTTATGTATAAATTGTATTGCATAAACAAATCAGATGAAGAGACAGATTTAGATGTTACATATACTAATGTGTAAAGATCAACAGATACTGTCAAGAAGAAAAAGCAAGTTAGATTTATTTATTTATTTCAAAGGCAGAAATACTGAGAGAGAAGGAGACATGGAATGAGCGACAGAGATCTTCCACTTGCTGCTTCACTCCCCAAATGGCCATAATGGCTGGGGCTGGGCCAGGCTGAAGCCTGGAGCTTCTTCTGGGTCTCCCACATGAATGCATGGGCCATGTTCTCCCATGCACATCAGCAGGGAGCTGGATCAGAAATGGAGGCAACCAGTACTCGAACTAGCACCCATATGCGATATTGGGACTGCAGGCAGAGGCTTAACCTTCTACACCACAGCACCAGCCTTATCCATATATGTTTTAACTGTCTAGATTTAGCTTTTTAGTCTGATTCAGGAGAAATCAATCACACCAATTATCTACCCTTCATACCTGATTACTTAGGTTCAAACTCAATTTCATGTTCATCTGGGAAAAAGCAATAATGGAGGGTTGAATGTCCTACAGGATATATTTGCTTTTGCCACTGACTCAGACTCAAATATATGAGGTGTAAGAAGACTCTAGGCAGAGTCCCTAAAGATTAACTTCTGTAACAGAGTAGAGAAGTAGGTTAGCGGCAACAAGAGTTCAGACCCTGGCTGCTAAAGAAGTCAGAATGACAAGGTGATGTTAAGGGAAGCAGAATAAGCAAGTCCAAAAATTAAGTAGATGAGACTTGTTAACCAGTTGGAACAGCTAAAATGAACTGAATGAATACAATATACTTGGCAACTTACATTGTTACAAATACTTTATACAGAAAGGGAAGACTTCAAATTTGTGGAAGGAAGTAACAGATAAGTTTATTTCGGCAAAAAAAAAATTTAATTGTATACACAGGTATTAATTTATTTGATCTTGACAAATGCATGAGGAAAGGTTCTACTTGTTATTCTCCCTTTATTGACAAGAAAACTAATGCACAGAGAAGGGTGGGCATTTGACCTTGAAAAAAAAAAAACTGTTTTTGAAGATTTACTAATTTCAAAGGCAGAGTGACAGAGGAGTTGGGGGAAGAAGAGAGAGAGACATAAAGAGAGAGAAAGAGATTCTATGTGCTGGTTCACTCCCCAAATGCCCACAACAGCCAAGGCTTAACCAGACCAAAATCAGGTGCCAAAACTCCACTGGGCTCTCTCACAAAGGTGGAAGGGACTCAAGTACTTGAGCCATCATCTCCTGCCTTGCAGGTGCATTAGCAGAGAGGTGGATCAGAAACAGAGAACAGACTTGGACTCTTACTCTGATAGGAGATAAGAGTTCCCAAATGGTGGCCCAACCTGCTGCAACACAACACTCACATCCAAACATTTAAAAACAATTTTTTTAATTATTACACAAAAAAAATTTCAGTTAATAAAATCAAAAGTTTATTTGAGGGGCCAGCATTGGGGTGTAGTGGATTAAGCTGTTTTTGTGACGCTGGTATCCTGTTTTGGCTCACTGGTTCAAGTTTAGTTGCTCCACTTCCATCCAGGTCCCTGCTAACGTACCTGGGAAGGTAATGGAAGATGGCTCAAGTGCTGGGGCCCCTGACATTCACACAGGGCACCCGCATAGAGTTCCAGGCTCTTGGCTTTAGTTTGGTCCAGCCCAGCCCCTGTAGTCATTTGGGGAGTGAACCAGTGAATGGAAGATCTCTTTCTCTTTATGTCTCTTGCCTTCTTTCCTTGTTAATCTGTCTTTCAAATAAATAAATCCTTACAAATAAATAAGTTATTTGTTCATTTATTTTCATTTTACTTGGAAGACAGAGAGACAAATAGAACTCTTCCATTCAGGGGCCGGCCAGCACTATGGCACAGCGGGTAAGGCCACCAGCTGCAGCGCCGGCATCCCACGTGGGTGCCGGTTCAAGACTCAGCTTCTCCATTTCTGATCCAGCTCTCTACTGTGGCCTGGGAAAGCAGTAGAGGATGGTCAAAGTGCTTGGGCCCCTGCAGCCACATGGCAGACCTAGAGGAGGCTCCTGGATCCTTGGCTTTGGACAGGCCCAGCTCTGGCCATTGTGACCATTTGGGGAGTGAACTAGCAGATGAAAGATCTCTCTCTCTTTCTCTGCCTCTGCCTCTCTGTAACTCTATCTTCTAAATCAATCAATCAATCTTAGAAAGAAAGAAAGAAAGAAATCTTCCATTCACTGTTTCACTCCCCAAATGCTCCCAAAGCCAGGAGTCCAGACCTTCCAGGTGAGTAGCAAGAACTAAAGGACTTGAATCATTACCTGCTGCTTCCATGGGTGTACATTAGTAGAAGTCAGAATCAGGAGAGTAGCCAGGACTCAAATCTGCATTCTGATATGGGATACAGGTCCCAAGTAGCATCTTAACCCTTGTGCCACCTGCCCAAAACTTCAAATTTTTTTTGTACCAAAACACACTTTGTAATTCCATTTTTCCATGAACTTTTTGAAGTCCTCAAATTTTTCAAGCACAATGTCTGTTCCACACTTAGTATTGCCAAAAATCACCTTCTTCAAGAAACTTCCCTGAGTCTCAAACTCGATCAGACACTTTTTCTATATACTCCCAAAGCATCCTACATTTACCTCAATCGCAATACTCAATCCACTGCGTTAAAGCTGTTTTATCAGTCTTCCTTGATGGACAACTAGGGTAGGTATTTCAATACAAAGCACAATACCTAAGACACAAATGATGCTCAAAAGGTGTTTCTTAAACAAACTAGGGTTCTTTTTTTTGACAGGCAAAGTGGACAGTGAGAGAGACAGAGAGAAAGATCTTCCTTTTCAGTTGGTTCACCCCGCAATGGCCGCTGTGGCTGGGATCCGAAGCCAGGAGCCAGGTACTTCCTCCTGGTCTCCCATGCGGGTGTAGGGTCCAAGGACCTGGGCCATCCTCCACCGCACTCCCAGGCCACAGCAGAGAGCTAGACTGGAAGAGGAGCAACTGGAACTGAATCCGGCGCCCTGACCAGGACTAGAACCCTGGGTGCCAGTGCCACAGGTGGAGGATTAGCCCATTGAGCTGCGGCGCTGGCCCAAACTAGGGTTCTACTCTCACCTTAATAGACTTTAATCCGTAAAGCTATGATGTTGAAAAGATCACTTATTCCTACCTTATTTGTGTTTCACAGCACTTCCCATACTAGAACCTAACTTTCTCAAAAGAGCCAGAAATACTTATTGAATCACTGATAAATTAAAATCCCATCAGTTCACTAGTAATATCCTGAACTGCAAAAGCACAAATGTATGATTTCAATGTAATGTGATCAAAGCCCAAGGAACACACATCTCTCTTTCATCTCCAAGAAGCCTAGGTTCTCAATCACAACCAACCAAGGTTACTTTCATCAAGGAATGGTTATTTACCTGTCAACTGATTATCATGCCACAGTATGGCCAAGTATACAGAACCATGATTCTCAACCAAGGATGACTCTAACTTCCACAAGGCATTTGACAATGTCTAGAAACACTTTTAATTGTCTTAACTGGGGGAAATGGGTTTCTAGCATATAGTGAGTAGAGCCCAAGGATACTACTCACACCTAAAATAGGACAGACCATCCCAAACAACAACAACAAAATGACCTAATCCCAAAAGTCAACACTCCTGAGAATGGGACATCCTAATCCAGGAAATAGGCACTCTCATATCTTTCTGTAGGATTGTCTTAGAAACATTTTAGTTACATTAAAGTTTAAACATACTCACCTTTGCCCCAGCCTTTCACTGCTATGAACTTATTATACAGAGACAGTTGCACAGGCATGCAGAAACAAATGTACATACACAAACATATTCCCTGAAACAATCTTTATAACAGAAACACTAATCACAATTTACATAATAGAAAACTTACATAAAAGTAATATAAATTAACATGTACTAACAGGGAAATATAGCATAGATATATCAAACTTTTAAAAAGGGAGTTGCAAAGTAATAGGTAGCATATTGATCTAGTCATTGCAAACAAACTATTCCATGCCACAGTCACACTTTCAAAGTATTTGCACAGAAAAACATCCTAGAGTCACATTCATCAGTCTTACAGTAGGATTATAGTGAGTTCTCACATTCTATGGTGTATTTATTTTATTACTTTTGACAGCTTAATAGTTATTTTTATATTTGTTACTTAAAATATTAAGAAAAAATGTAGTTAACTCTTACCAATTACACAGCATGTTTCTACACGATATTTATCAATCTCACAGAGGTTATGAGCCAAATAACTCAATTCAGATTTCATACTCTGGAAAAGACAAAGATAATCTAAGCATGAAAAAGAACTCCCTAAGGGGTGCACATCTGGCCTAGTGGTTAAAATACTAGCTACGATGCCTGTGTCAAAGAGCCTAGGTTTAATACCTGCCCCCACTCCTGACTCCATCTTCCTGCTACTGCAGACCCTAGGAGGCAGCAGTGATGGTTCAAGTGGCTGATTCTTGTCACCCATATAGGGGACCTGTCTTGTGTTCCAGCTCCTGGCTTCTGCCTGGCCTAGTCCCAGTTGTTGCAAGCTTTTGGGGAGTGAACAAACAGATGGGAACATTCTCTATGTCTCCCATATTAAACAAACAGGAACTGACTCAATTTTTCATGTACTAAGTGACGATCCAACCCAGCAGTACAACATAAATGAGCATAATCAAGCCTGAGAAAGGGAAGCAGCTCACTCTGACATAAAGCAGGTTGGAGAATGTGTCCATATTTTCAATCCTGTAAGGGTCTTGCTTCCTTAGCTCATTAAAAATGGACAGGGCTTTGTCGATATCTGCAGAAAGATGACAGAATTCAGAAAAAACATCAAGCGCACTCCGGGAATGATGGTATTTCATTGTCCTTATTAACTCACCTCTGATATTGTGATAGGCAACTGCAATTTGGGAAACAATATAAGAGCTTTTAGAAAAGCCCACATCAATGAGATTCTGATACTTCTGAAGGGCCTCCTCTATCAACTGCAACTCTGTGTATATATGAGCCAGAAAAAACTCTTTCATCCAGGTGTCTGGCAAAGACAGGAACTTCAGCTGGGCAGCAGGAGAGAGAGGGACATATTAATATAATTTGACTTCTACCCCAAACATCAAGAAACTATATTATCTAAAACAATTCTTTAAAAAATATTTATTTATTTATTTATTTATTTGAAAGTCAGAGTTAAGGAGAGAGAGAAGGAGAGGCACAGAGAAAGAGAGAGAAAGGTCGGTGCTGTGGCTCAATAGGCTAATCCTCCGCCTGCAGCGCTGGCACACCAGGTTCTAGTCCCGGTCAGGGCGCCGGATTCTGTCCCAGTTGCCCCTCTTCCAGGCCAGCTCTCTGCTACGGCCAGGGAGTGTGGTGGAGGATGGCCCAAGTGCTTGGGACCTGCACCCGCATGGGAGACCAGGAGAAGCACCTGGCTCCTGGATTCGGATCAGCACGGTGCGCTGGCCGCAGCACGACAGCCTCAGCGGCCATTGGAGGGTGAACCAACAGTAAAGGAAGACCTTTCTCTCTGTCTCTCTCACTGTCCACTCTACCTGTCAAAAAAAAAAAAAAAAAAAAAAAGAGAGAGAGAGAGAGAAGTCTTCCATCCGCTGGTTCACTCCCCAGTAGGCCACAATGGCCAGAGCTGTGCCTATCCAAAGCCAGGATTCAGTTGCTTCCTCCGGGTCTCCCACACGTTTGCAGGGGCCCAAGCACTTGGATCATCTTCCACTGCGTTCCCAGGCCACAGCAGAGAGCTGGATCGGAAGAGGAGCAGCTGGGACTCAAATTGGCGCCCATGTGGGATGTCAACACTGCAGGCCGTGGCTTTAACCGCTATGCCACAGTGCCAGCCCCTCTAAAAGAAATTTTGTCACTAAAATTTTATTAGAGTGCCTACTAATGAACACAGGTAGTCCAATTAAGTGAATATGACATAAAAGCACAACAGGGAAGAATGGCCTGGTCAGGAAAGGATCTGAGGTAAATCTTACAGGATGAGAAAGATCTGAATAGAAAAGAGGAAAGGGAGAGAAAGAAAACAGTATTGTAGGCTCAGGCAACAACAAAAATGGAAGTCATAAGTGTATGCAAGCAGGATAAGGAACTAGCTTGGTCTGACATGAGGCTATGCATTGCAAAGAAGTGGAAAAATAAGACTGAACTGGTAGGAGAGGTTCTACTGTGCAACAGAAAAGGCAATGTAATAAAAAACTACTGTAAATTTTTGGCAAGAAAATGACATGACGTGTGTTATAAGAATAAGTTTGGGGGGCCAGCGCTGTGGCGCAGTGGGTTAACTCTCTAGCCTGAAGTGCCGGCATCCCATATGGGTGCTGGTTCTAGTCCCGGTTGCTCCACTTCCAATCCAGCTCTCTGCTGTGGCCTGGGAAAGCAGTAGAGGATGGCCCAAGTCCTGGGTCCCTGCACCCGCATGAGAGACCCAGAAGAAGAGAAGCTCCTGGCTCCTGGCTTCAGATCAGCGCAGCTCTTTCCGTTGTGGCCATCTGGGGAGTGAACCAGCGGATGGAAGACCTCTCTCTCTGCCTCTCCTCTCTCTGTGTAACTCTTTCAAATAAATAAATAAAAATCTTAAAAAAAAAAAAAAAAGAATAAGTTTGGGGCCAATGCTGTGGCACAGCAGGTAAAGCCACCGCCTGAAGTGCCGGCATGCCGTATGGCTGATGGTTCCACATCTGGCTGTTCCATTTCCAATCCAGCTCTCTGCTACAGTCTGGGAAAGCAACAGAAGATGGCCCAAGTCCTTGTGCCCCCGCACCCGCGTGTGAGATCCAGAGGAAGCTCCTGGCTTCTGGCTTCGGATAGGCACTGCTCCAGTCATTGTGGCCAACTGGGGAGTGAGCCAGCAGATGGAAGACCTCTCTCTCTCTCTCTCTGCCTTTCCTTCTCTCTGTGTAACTCTGACTTTCAAATAAATAAATAAATCTTAAAAAAAAAAAAGAGTAAGTTTGGAAAAATGATAAAAGATGGATTGGAAATGGAAGTGCAAGAATGGAAAAGCTAGATGGAAACTATTATCTATATGTAATCCAAATGTGAGATGATAATTGAGATGGCAAGAGACACCAAGAGAAGAGATGTATACGAAAGTAACCATGGCAATGTCTCATGACTGACTAGTTAAAGAGAGAAAAGAGAGGCCGGCGCTGCGGCTCAATAGGCTAATCCTCCGCCTAGCGGCATCGGCACACCGGGTTCTAGTCCCGGTCGGGGCGCGGGATCCTGTCCCGGTTGTCCCTCTTCCAGTCCAGCTCTCTGCTATGGCCCAGGAGGGCAGTGGAGGATGGCCCAAGTGCTTGGGCCCTACACCCGCATTGGAGACCAGGAAAAGCACCTGGCTCCTGGATTCGGATCAGCACGATGCGCCGGCCACGGCAGCCATTGGAGGGTAAACCAACGGCAAAAAGGAAGACCTATCTCTCTGTCTCTCTCTCTTTCACTGTCCACTCTGCCTGTCAAAAAGAAAAAAAAAAAAAAAGAAAAGAAAAACACTAGTGACATCAGTGAGGGTCTATTAGGTTGAGATGAAGAAAGAGAATTTGGAAATCAAGAAAAGAAATTTGGTTTTGCATATTTTGAATTCAGAGATAAAAGAAACTTCCAATTAAAGTCTATTAGAAAGACAGGAATACAAATAAACCAAGATAAGGTTCTAGACACAGAATTAGTAGTTTGAATCATTATTAGGGAAAATCAACCAGTCTTTGGCTCTTTAGAGCCAACAAAAGGAAGAGTGTCATTGCTTCTATTAACTATAAAGAACAGCAAAATTAACACAATGAACAATGTTCTCTAATAATGACTAATAAAATGACTGTAGTTTATAAAGTATTCACATACATTATTTCATTAACAAACAACTCTTCAAATTTTTATAGAATCCATTATAGCTCAAAAGAGGCCTAGGTCGGCACCATGGCTCACTAGGCTAATCCTCAACCTGCGGTGCTGGCACCGGGGGTTCTAGTCCTGGTTGGAGCGCCAGATTCTGTCCCGGTTCTCCTCTTCCAGTCCAGCTCTCTGCTTGGGCCCTGCACCCGCTTGGGAGACCAGGAAGAAGCACCTGGCTCCTGGCTTCAGATCGACGCAGCTCTGGCCGTAGTGGCCATTTAGGGGGTGAACCAACGGAAAAGGAAGACCTTTCTCTCTGTCTCTCTCACTGTCTAACTCTGCCTGACCAAAAAAAAAAAAAAAAAAAAGAGGCCTAAAAAATGTTTTAATTCAATCCTTGATATCAGAAAGAACTTTCCTATGCCATCTTTGGAATTAGGGAAGAACTCTAATATTTGCAGCATTTAGTATACAAAACAAATTATAGTAAAAATTGAATTGAAAACTTGAATATGAAAAAATATTCTGAGGCCAGAATAGTGGTGTAGTAAATAAAGCCACCACCTGCAATGCTGGCATCCCATATGGACACTGCTCTACTTTTGATCCAGTTCCCTGCTAATGCACCTGGGAAAGCAGTGGAAAATGGTCCAAGTGCTTAGGCCCCTGCACACACATGGGAGACAGGGATAAAGCTCTGGCTCCTGGCTCCAGCCTGGCTGAGCCCCAGCCATTGCAGCCATTTAGGGAGTGAACCAACGAATGGAAGATCTCTCTTCCTCCTTCTGTCTCTCCCTCTTTATAACTTTTTCAAATAAAGAAACAAATATTTTAAAAAAGCAGAGAAAATATTCTAATAGAACTGGAAAAAAATTCAACAACTACTGAACAAAATGTAGTCATCTGTCTTTCAAATCAAGACTTGAATTCTAAATCAGTGAAAGAGACACAGCAAAGAGCTGGCTTTAACCAAAGGTCAGGCAAAACTCTGCCTACTCCTTCCTACATTACTGCAAAATTATATAAGATTGGAGCAGAACGTTTTCATGTAGCTCCTCTCAATTTACCATCTCTTTGTCTGTGATCAGGTTACAAAGTTCTAACCAGGCTCCCCAATGCAAAGGTAAAACATGGGTGGCCTCCACAAACACATCAATGGCCTCTTTCACCAAGTCCAGTTTTCGAAGCACCACACCATATCTGGGAAAGAAAGACACAACCACACAAGTTAATGCTTTATAACATCACCCTTCTACTCATAAGAATATGTTATGGAACGTTCCAAATTACTATTACACTTACAGATAAAGGCCAAATCCATCAAGTTCCCGAGCTTGGTGTTTTTTGCTAAGCTCCACTCTCAGTTCTCTAAGAGCCTCATTTTTCACTTGTCCTTTTTCCAAGGGGCCTAGGAAAGAAACAGTCTCTAATCCAGGGGAAGGATAATGGTTTTCATTTTCATAGACCTAGACAATCCCTGAAACCTCTAGAAAACACTCCCGGCCGGCGCCGCAGCTCACTAGGCTAATCCTCCACCTTGCGGCGCCGGCACACCGGGTTCTAGTCCCGGTCGGGGCACCGGATTCTGTCCCGGTTGCCCCTCTTCCAGGCCAGCTCTCTGCTGTGGCCAGGGAAGTGCAGTGGAGGATGGCCCAAGTACTTGGGCCCTGCACCCCATGGGAGACCAGGATAAGTACCTGGCTCCTGCCATCGGATCAGCGCGGTGCGCTGGTCGCAGCGTGCAGGCCGCGGCAGCCATTGGAGGGTGAACCAATGGCAAAAGGAAGACCTTTCTCTCTCACTGTCCACTCTGCCTGTCAAAAAAAAAAAAAAAAAAAAAAATTCCCAAGTGGCCAATAGTATCTTACACAATTAATTTACTTTATTCTAAAATTTGTCATATTTTGCTAGACTCATACAGTTTTTAAAATTTTTGAATTCATGGGACAGCGCTATGGCATGGTGGGTAAAGTTACTGCTACAGTGTAGGTGTCCCATATGGGCACTGGTTCTAATCCAAGCTATTCCACTTGTGATCCAGCTCCCTGCCAGTGTACCTGGGAAAGCAGTGGAGGATGGCCCAGGTACTTGGACCCCTGCACCCACGTGGGAGATCTAGGTGAAGCTCCTGGCTCCTAGCAGCAGCCTGGCCCAGCCCTGGCCATTGTGGCCATTTGGGGAGTGAACCAGTAGATGAAGCTCTCTTTCTCTTTCTCTCTGCCACTCCTTCTCATGGCTCTGCCTTACAAATAAATAATAAATTTTTAAAAGCAAAAAAATTTTGAGTTTGTGTTTCAAAGAAACCTCAACTAAAAATCTGAATTTCCAGCTTCATATTAAAGGGACAGAGAAGGGCCAAGGGATAAAAACACTACAACATCAGGCCCAGATTCCTGCACTGAAGCTCAACCGCAGCTAGGTGACAACCAGGCAGCTGACATAAGCCATGTACTCTCCAATTTGCAACAGTCCTCTCAGTCCATTTGTATTATCTGCCTGCCTCAGCAGGCATTTCAGTTTGCAACTGATTTTTAGGTGAAAAGGTAAGAGAAAGACAGTCATACCTAGGCTATCAACTGTTTCATCATCCTTCTTTTTCTCTCCAGACTGTAAGAGAAAATCAACAAATAGGTCTTTTTTCAGTTTATTCTAAAATACATTCTAAAACTTGCAATGTGATTCTACCTAAAAGGCCCAAGTCCAACCAAAATGCATCTACCTTTAATTACTATGTAAAATAAGTATTGCAGGGCTTTCACCAGACAAATCTGGGACAACTGAGTATCAAAGCAATTAAGTAATGAATTATAAACAATTAAAATATAGGAATTCATGAAAAAAGAAGAATTAATGAGTCCATATTGGTGATAAGTGGATAAATAAAAGGGGAAGGAGAAGGACGGCTCTTGCTTAGAGTATCAAGTGTTCAATAGTAAATGTACTATTATTCATGCTTCAGTAGAAAATCATCATTTTGCAACATCATAGTAAAGAGTGCTTTAGGCAATAATTAACAATGGATATTAAATTTAGGGAGAAATTTTGAAGAGCAGGACATTTGCATATCCTTCAGTGTATTCTTATAGACTGCTGATTAGCTGCTAGAGAAGTGATAAATACAGTGGAGAAGGACTATCAACACTATTAACAAATGATCAAAATTAACATTATCAGTGAGGGGTGTACAAATATCACATACCACCAGATACAATGCCCTTGTGAGATTCCACTTACATACTATACTGGCTAGGTTGTATATAACTAGAATAAAACTATGAAGAAATATCAGACATACCCAGAGTAAAAAATGTTCTATTTTTAAAAAGAAAAGGGATAAAAACCCATAGAACGCAAAATACAGAGCGAAACATGCATTTTTGTTGAACATAATGTGTCAATGCTATTTCACTAGTTATAATACATATACCATACTAGTGCAGGATACTGATAGAGAGGAAGGTGGCATATGGGAATTCACGTATTCCCTGCTCAATTATGCTGTGAATCTAAAACTGCTGTAAAACAATAAAGTCTGTCAATTAAAAAGGAAAAGGAGAAAGGGAGAACTGTCAGCTTTGAAACTTCTCAATGTTGTAAAAGACAAAAACTTTCTGTATTATAGATTAAAGGAACATGCAAAGTAAATATAATTCCTGATAATAGTTTTTACTGAGGGGGAAACACTACAGAAGACATTGCTGGGTCAACTGACAAGATTAGAATTCAATGGTAAGGGGCCAACGTTGTAGTGCAGCGGGTTAACGCGCTGGCCTAAAGCGCCGGCATCCCATATGGGCGCTGGTTCGGGACCCGGCTTGCTCCACTTCCTATCCAGCTCTCTACTGTGGCCTGGGAAAGCAGTAGAAGATGGCCCAAGTCCTTAGGCCCCTGAACCTGCTTGGGAGACCCGAAACAAACTCCTGGCTCCTGGCTTCAGACTGGCCCAGCTCCAGCCGTTGCGGCCATTGGGGGAGTAAACCAGCGAATGGAAGACCTCTCTCTCTAACTCTGATTTTCAAGTAAATAAATCTTGAAAAAAAAAGAAGCCAGCCATAAAACCATAAATACTGTAGGATTCCACGGATAGTTCTATAGTAGTCAAAAATCTCAGAAAACACAAAGGTGGCTTAAAGGGTTGGGGAAGGGAACATAGGGAGTTATTGTTAAACTGGTAGAGTTTCAGTTTGACCAGATGAAAAGAGTTCTGCAAATGGATAGTAATGATGGCTATATAATATTATGAATGTATTTAATACCACTGAACTACACATTAAAGAATGATTAAGATGGTGAATTTTACATATAATTTATTACCAAAAAAAACTGGGGGAAAAAGATGAATTAAATGTAATCCATATTGCAAATAGACTATGCTAATAACCTGGGTATGAATACAGAAAATTTTTTAAAAATTCATTTACATAGAATAGAACAAAGAAAAACTAAGAAAGTATACTAATAAATCATACTTGAATTGTTATTCAATATAGTATTAAATTATTTTACTTGCATTTCTTCACTTTCATAATTTTAATAGCCAAGAAATTAAAACAATATAAATGCTATGATTGATTTTATAAATTTAAAAATCAACCCAGGCTTTTGAACTTTATTTTTTTTCTAACTTAATTCTTAAACAATAATATCATATATCATATATATATTATGTTATATAATATATATAATAATATCATATGTAATCTAAAGAAAATGATCAGGATTGTTACTAATCATCCTCTTATTTCTAAAGATATTACCTATCATACTGTGTTTTTAAAAATTTATTTATGGTCTATCTGGCCCACTGCTAAGCTATTTAAAAGATTAAACTTTTTCTACTGGGCTTTCAAAATGGATGCTTCACTGCAAGCATAATGGCAGCTTTAAACAGTCCTCACCAGATATCTGGAATACATGTACAGGAAATAGGCTTTCTTGCTATTGCAGCCGTGCAGGAAATGTGCTGCCCGATCATACTCTTTAACATCAAAGTAGGCCTTGGCCAGGGTGTAAGCATCCATGTCCTGGGCATCCTCCTGGAAAGAGACAGGTTTATATAAATGGTTGTGAACAGGATGACAAAAGTTCAGATCTAAGAAGCACAGCCACTAAATTCAAAACACAGCAAAAATGTTGTTTTCCTCCTTCTAGAACTTTAACATACATAAAGATGTATATATACTATTGCTATATTTCATTACCATGTAAAGCTATAGAATTTTTTTCCAAAATATATATATATATTTTTAAATTTATTTGAGAGGGGAACAGAGAGACAAAGAGCTCTCTCATCCACTGGTTCACTCTCCAAATGCCCACAAGAGCTAGAACTGGGCCAGGTGCCAAAGCTGAAAGCTGAGAACTCAGCCGTTCTCTGCTGCTTTCCCAGGTGGATTAGCCCAAATGAGATGCTGGCGCTGCAGGTGGCAGCTAAACCTACTCTGCCACAATGCCAGGCCCCAGACTCCAGCTTCTTGTTAACACAGAGCCTGAGAAGCAGCAGTGATGGCTCAGGTAATTGGGTTCCTATTATCCACGTGGGAGACCCAGATGAAGTTCCCAGCTCTTAATCTGGCCTAGCCCTAGCCATTGTACACATTTGAGAAGTGAACCAGCAGCTAGAAATGCATCCACTCTCAAATAAATTCCTTCATAAATGTACTCTACCGTGCAGTTACTTATATGTTTTACATTTCAATAGTTTTGTCATAAGTTAGTATTGCTGAGAGCATAGAACATGGCCATAATTCTCTATGTAAAAAATGGCACAATCAAAACCACAATTCCCCAAATTCTAGGGATGAGTTGATTAAAACTTGAATTTAATTTTCCTCATTCTTCTAATCCCAAATATAACCAGTACAAAACTGGAACTAAAACATACTTAGTGTTTTGTTCCACTGGATCAACATATACTAAATGGAGCCGTTCAGCTTTCAGATTCTAAACACTCTTCATATCCACTCACTAAGTGCTTATTTCTTTGCCCCTGCCACCCTCACTTGCATTATACCATTTTTTGAGTAAGAGATATTTATTGGTTTTGAGTGGAGGAAAAAAATAAATTGTATCTTCAGGAAAAACAAATGGATTATGACGAAAATCATTTAGATTACAAAAGGCTATGTAAACATACACACTATAGTCCATACATTAAAATACATTCACGGGGCTGTCACTGTGGCATAGTAGGTTAAGATGTCGCCTGCAGTACTGGCATCCTATATGGGGGTTGGTTCAAGTCCCAGCTGCTCCACTTCCGATCCAGCTCCTTGCTGATGGCCTGGGTAAACAGTGGAAGATGGCCCAAGTGCTTGGGCACCTGCACCCAGGTGGGAGATCCAGATGAAACTCCTGGCCCCAGCTTTGGATCAGCCCAGCTCCGGCTGTTTAAGCCATTTGGGGAGTAAACCAGCAGGTGGAAGACCTCTCTCTTTGTAACTCTGCCTCTCAAATAAATAAAATAGATCAGCCCAGCTCCGGCTATTGCATCCATTTGGGAGTGAACCAGTGAATGGAAGACCTTTCTGTCTGTCTCTATTTGTAATCTTCTTCTCAAATCAAAATCTTAAAAATATATACATATTAATAATTATCCTTTTATCTTTATAACTCAGAAAGTTTTAGTATTTGAATTATAAAGTGCTTAAAATTTTAGTTCCATTCTTTATTTTTTATTCAGATTTTATTTCTTCATTTGAGAGGTAGAATTATAGACAGAGAGAGAGAGAGAGAAAGAGAGGAAGGTCTTCCATTCACTAGTTCACTCCCCAGATGGTCACAACGCCAGCACTGAGCTGATCTGAAGCCAGGAGCTTCTTCCTGGTCTCCCACATTAATGCAGGAGCCCAAGCACTGAAGCCATCTTCCACTGCTTTCCCAGGCCATAAGCAGAGAGCTGGATTGGAAGAGGAACAACCAGGACACGAACTGGCATCCGTATGGGATGTCAGTGTCTCAAGCAAAGGCTTCACCTATCATGCCACAATGCCAACTCCAATTCCATCCTTGCATATGGGAAATACCTAAAAAGATCCACTGAAAGTTACATATAACATCAAGAAGCATTTAGCAGTGTGGTTAAGCTTTTAAATCAAGTTGTCACAATTGGTCCTAGTCACATTTCATATTCAGAAAAGGTAAGTTTAGGGTTCAAGACAAGAGTATAACAAGCTAAAATACTCAAATGCTTTCTTGTTAATGTTTATATAACATCAACAGTAAGCTACAACAAACATCTACTGAACAGATTTGAGCAAAGCATAATAATTAATATCAGCAACTCTTTAAAGACAACAAGAGGTTTGGTCTAGTTTAAGTCAAGGCAGAAAATTAAAACAAAATGTCTCTCTGGGGTTTTTCAGAGATACTCCTTACCTAGAGACCACCACAAAACACTAAATGTGCAACAAATTAGCCAACAGGCTACTGAAGCAATATACCCCACAGCAAGTTGAAAGTTACTAAACCAACCAATAGCTAATACTTTCCAATAATTCAATAATGGTCAGGTATCTGCAGTATGTTAATCCCGACGTATTATACAAACTCGGGAGAGCGGGCTATTAACAGACTCTTTTCCTCAGGCTCTGTGCTCTATTTACTCATCCAACAACTGATTTTCCTTTACAGGATGGAGAAGGTGCCTAGGCACTGTGAAAGGAGATACAGAGGGGAGAATGCTAATAATATAGATATAACTCACATTCATACAAAAATTAATATAAGTATAATGTACATTTTATCCTTATGGTCTTAATAAATCTTTTTAAAAGCCCAGCAATGATTACTTAATAGTATCTACAAATGAGATCGGTGTCATTTAGAAATCATTTGCCCACATCGATGCTACTAGTTAAGAACCTGTCTAGAATCCAGATGCAAATCTACGCCCACCTAGCAATCCACTATCACTCCTTATTCACAATCGAAACAATGATAACAGCTCATTTTACTCAGTCCCATGTGCCAGGTACACTTCTAAGGGGTTTCAGAATGTAAATATTATTTACTTAATTCTCTCAATATCCCCATAAACTACAAACTTTTTGTCTTTATTTCACGGATAAGGAAACGGGATCAGGAGAGACAGGTGCCAAATGCCACCAGTTCGACTGAGACTTGAACTCAAAACCTTCTTAGAGCAGAGACCACACTTTTAACCAATTCTCTACGCCACACGAACAGCACAGGAACAGTTTCACGCTGCTGTAAAAAAATTAAAAACAAACAAACAAACAAAAAACTCGGTTCTCATTTTCATGAGGGCTGTCTCCAACTTGGGGTACAGAAATTTAAAAGGTTGAAATTTTTAGCAATGACTATTTAGCAATTCTCTCCAGCACAAGTAAGAGCATCGCCAGATGTTTCAAAACGGGTAAAACCGCTGGTTAGCACCCTGCTCTTCCAAGGCGCGCCTTCCCCGCGACTCCCTCCTGCTGGGCAGAGCAATCCGCTCTCCTCCATCACAGAGCCCTCAGCACGCGGGGCCCCCCAAAAGTTCGTGGAAATGGGGAAAAAAGAAAAAAATAAACTTGGCACAGATTGCAAAACTCCTCCCACCAAAATAAGTTTATCTTTGGATTCCGTTTCTCGGCGATCCTCCCGAGATACAACCCTTAGTGCACGGACACCGCTCCTTACCTCGGTAACAGGCGGCGGCGGCTGCAGCTCGGCCAAAGGCAGGGCCGGGAGGGAGAAGGCCAACTCCGCCGACCTGCAACACCCACACAAACTGCATCAGCTCCACAAGCCCCCGAGGCCACGTATCCGAGCCCGGCCCCTGCCAACCCCCATAGCTCACCATTTGCTACTGTGCAGCAGGCCCCGCTCCCGGGTAAGGCCTGCGATAAGCAGCAGCTGCTTTTTAATTTCCCGCAAATCTGAGAAATCGGCGTTCGTGGCCAGAACAGGCGCCACAGCCGCCGTCACAGCCACCGGGACTACAGACGTACTCGCAGCCATTTTCCTGGCTCGGGCCACTCCAGCCAATCACCGGAGACAATACTAACTGATCGGATGCCTCTAAAACGTCTGCCTAGCATTGGCCGGATCTTGTTCCGCAAAAACCAATCACAAGTCTCTCTTGTAAACGTCACGAAAAGGCGGGAAAAATAGACAATTACATCCCCGATTGGCCACGGGCTGCGGAGGCGGGAAAGGTAGAGTAAGAGCTAAGGAAGGACAGGATCTGAGAGCTCCGCAAGGGGCACAGAGGAATAAAAGCCCTGGAAAGGCGGGCTGGAACGAGAAAGGGTGAAGGTGTGGTTTCAGGGAAGATCTGTGCTTGTCCGTGGTCTAGCAAGGATGCGGAGTAGCCTCTGGATTTTTCTTTCAGCTACCCTAAGAGGGTGAATCGCCCCATGCGGAGGATTCTTCCTCTTTGTTTACCTTTTTATTTTTAAATCCCCGGGGTAGACAGCTAACCGAGGATTTACGCTGCGACAGGTTCTGTGCCTTTTTTTTTTTTTTTTTTAAAGGCAGAGTTGCAGAGAGCGCGAGATCTTCCATCCACTGGTTGACTCTCCAGATGGCTGCAATGGTCAGAGCTGCGCAGATCCGAAGCCAGGGGCCAGGAGCTTCTTCAGGTTCTCCCGTGATGGTGCAGGGGCCCAAGCACTTGGGCCATCTTCCTCTGCTTTCCTAGGTGGATCAGCAGGGAGATGGATAGGAAATGGAGCAGCCAGGACTCAAACCTGCGTTCATATGGGATGCCAGCACTGCAGGCAGTGACTTTACTCACTATGCCACAGTACCGCCCCTGGGTTCTGTACTTTCTCAGGAAACCTTAGAAACAGCAGGAGGATATTGATACCAGCTCACCTAGGTTCTGTTACTCTTCCAGGGAGAGTGTCTAGATTATAACTCAGATCTGACGCCACAGCCTGTTGTTCTTAAACATTACATGAATATTTTTCAACATTTAAAAAAATATTTATTTATTTATTTATTTAAAAGGCAGAGTTACAGAGAGGCAGAGGCACAGAGAGAAAGAGAGGTCTTCCATCCACTGGTTCACTCCCCAGATAGCTGCGACAGCCAGAACTGGGCCCATCTGAAGCCAGGAACCAGGAGCTTCTTCCGGGTCTCCCACTTGGGTGTAGGGGCCCAAGGACTTGGGCCATCTTCTTCTGCTTTCCCAGGCCATAGCGGAGAGCTGGATCGGAGGTGGAGCAGCCAGGTCTCAAACCAGTACCCATATGGGATGCTGGCACTGCAGGTGGCAGCTTTACTTGCTACACCACAGTGCCGGCCCCTTTTCAACATTTTTTTGCTTTTAAAAATTTTTATTTGTTTATTATAATTACTTAAAAGGCAGAGACAGACACACAGAAATAAGTCTTCCACCTGCTGATTCATCCCCAGATGCCCACAATAGGGCTCCCATATGGGTAGCAGGGACCCATGTAGTTGAGCTATCACCTGTTGTCTCCCACGGTGTGCATTAACAGGAAGCTGGAATTGGAAACATTCTGATAGGGGACTCTGGCATCCCAAGCAGCATCTTAACCACTGTCCCAGTAACACTGCTTTCTGAAACCTCAGAGCTTTCTTGATGGAGTTCTAGACCCCTGGCTTCAACTTGGCCAAGCCCTGAATACTGTAGGCATTTGGGGATTGAGCCAGTGGATGGAAGATCTCTCTGCCTTTCAAATAAAATGAGGATAAACAAACTTTTAAAAAAATGTATAATAAGTCACTGCTGTGTTTAGAATGTGCAGCTCCTGGTTCTGTGGAAACTCTTGAGCCTCCTCCAGAAACAAGTCGGAGACCCAGGCCTTTCTCTAATTATCTTACCTGATTTACCACTAAAACTCCCTCCCCATAAGATGAAACGGAGCCCTCCCCCCCAAAGGAAGGAGGGTACAGAGGAGACCAGAGTCCCAGTCCCCTAGCTCCCTGTGGATCTCTGTACTATTGTCCCAGGTTGTATTTTCCCTTGGAATGAGTCCCCACTGTATCTGTTCATTGGTCGGGATGCTCTCTCTTAAGTCTGAACAACAATGTTCAGCATGGGACCAGAGTTTTAGTTTAACAGGTAAAGCCTCTGCCTGCGACACCAGCATCCCATATGGGTGCTGGTTCGAGTTCCTGCTAATGGCCTGGGAAAAGCAGCAAAAGATGGCCCAAATGCTTAGGCCCCTGCACTTGACAGACTCGGATAAAGCTCCACTTCCAATTCAGTTCCCTACTGATATGCTTGCGAGGGTAGCAGAGGATGGCCCAAGTGCTTGGGCCCCTACACCCACGTGGGAGACTCAGATGCAGCTCCTGGCTTTGGCCTGGCCCAGCCCTGGTCAATTCGACCATTTGGGAAGTGAACCAGAGGATGAAAGGCCGCGTTCTCTGTTTCTCTGACTTTCAAATAAATGAATCTTTAATTTAAAAAAATGACTACTTCAGTGGCAAATATTCTAAAAAAATTTTTGTTTAATGAAAAAAAAGTAAAGCTAGCAGAGCTGAATTCTGAGTTCTGGAGAAGCTGCTGCAAGCACACAGCTGTTGTTAATTCTCCATTTGTGGGAAAATGGATCTGTATAAAGAGGAAGAAGTGAGAGGGAGGAGAGAAACATCAACCTTTATGTCTGCTGTGTGGTCAGTGCCACCCATGGGTGGCATCACCCTCACTCTGTGGATGTCTGTGATTTGCATAAAGCCACCCTGCCGGCCGGCACCGTGGCTCAATAGGCTAATCCTCCGCCTGCGGCACCGGCACACCGGGTTCTAGTCCCGGTCGGGGCGCCGGATTCTGTCCCGGTTGCTCCTCTTCCAGTCCAGCTCTCTGCTGTGGCCCGGGAAGGCAGTGGAGGATGGCCCAAGTGCTTGGGCCCTGCACCTGCATGGGAGACCAGGAGAAGCACCTGGCTCCTGGCTTCGGATCGGCCACAATGCGCCAGCCGCAGCGGCCATTGGGGGGTGAACCAACAGAAAAGGAAGACCTTTCTCTCTGTCTCTCTCTCTCACTGTCCACTCTGCCTGTCAAAAAAAAAAAAAAAAAAAAAAAAGCCACACTGCTGGAGAATCAGAGAACCAGTGTCTCTGATTCCAAAGTGCACGCTTATCTCCATGGTGCCACAGAGTCCTATCAGAGGAGAAGGTGTTTTAAAATAATAATATATATAGAAACAGCTCCCAGTTATTGAGTGCCAATTGTATGCCAATATCTGTGCTAGGGCTTGACACAAAGGCTCCCATTTAACCCTTACACAGACATTATGTCACTAAGTTTCACAATAAGACAGTAAGAATGGTACTGTTATTATTCCCATTTTATGGAAAAGGACAATGTGGGGGAAAAAAGATGTGAAAAAAAAGGGCTGCACTGTGGCACAGTGGGCTAAGCCTCTGCCTGTGACATGGGCATCCCAGATGGAAGAACCAGTTTGAGCCCCAGCTTCTCCAACTTGATTCCTTTGAGGGCCAGTGCTTTGGCATAGCAGGTAAAGCCAATGGCTGAGGTGCCATCAACCCATATGAATGCCAGTTCGAGTCCCAGCTGCTCCATTTCCTATCCAGCTCACTGCTAATACACCTGGGAAGGCAGCAGAAGATGGCCCAAGTGCTTGGGTCCCTGCCAAGCCCAATATGTGGGTTTCCCACACCCAGATGGAGTTCCAGGCTTCTAACTTTGCCCTGGCCCAGCCCTGGCTGCTGTGGCCAAGTGGAGAGTGAACCAGTGGATGGACAAGTTCTCTCTCTGTTACTCTGCCTTTCAAATAAATAAAACACAAATAAGTCTTGAAAAAGAGAAAAAAGAAGGAATTTTCCTCTAGAATGGAAGAAGTACAGCATATATGGAAAAAAGGAAAGGGAAAAAATCAAAGAGAAAATGAGAAAGGAAGGAAACAGAGCTGTTTGTGTCACTGCAACATGCAGGTTTCTAAAGATCTGGTCGTGGTCTGTCTTAATCTGGGTAGAGGGATGTGCCTGATTCCTTTAGTCTTATTTAAAAAAAAAAAAAAAGATTTATTTATTTATTTTAAAGGCAAAGAATTACAGTGAGGCAGAGGCAGAGAGAGAGAGAGAGAGAGAGAGAGAGAAACTTCCATTCCCTGGTTCAAACCCCAAATGGCCGTAATGGCTGGAGTTGGGCCGATCTGAAGCCAGGACCCAGGAGCTTCCTCCGAGTCTCCCATGCGGGTACAG
This sequence comes from Oryctolagus cuniculus, assembly GCF_051225735.1. Lineage (NCBI taxonomy): Eukaryota > Metazoa > Chordata > Mammalia > Lagomorpha > Leporidae > Oryctolagus > Oryctolagus cuniculus. The sequence continues at coordinate 27,298,720 of NC_142872.1, forward strand.
GGGTCCAAGCACTTGGTCCATCTTCTTCTGCTTTCCCAGGCTATAGCAGAGAGCTGGATCGGAAGTGGAGCAGCCGGGATTCAAACTAGCGCCTATATGGGATGCCGGCACTGCAGGCGGCAGCTTTAACTGCTACACCACAGCACCAGCCTTTAATCTTATTATTTAAACTATATCTGTATACTGTGTACTATATGTACATACATGAATGTGTTGCAAATGACATAAATGTATCACGTTTCACAATTTGAAATAATCAGAAGGAATGCATTTCAGGCTGCTAAATATAACTCCAGGCCTTAAACTCACGCTTGTCACACATGCTAGCTTCAGTAACAACTTTCCAGTTACATGCTGCCCCAGAGAACTTTGTCCCACTCCCAAAGTCGACCCACCAGAGGCCCTTCCTGGAAAACTGTTGCCTTCTCCTGTTGTGGTTCCGGATCTGGCCAACAGGTGGAGCCATTCCCTCCTTTCCCCGCTCGTGGAAGCACAAGGGGGACGAAAGCAATGCAAGGCCTGGCAGCTACCTGGAAGAACTTAATAAATCTGCACCCTGAAAAAACAGCCAGTTCCCAGCAAAGTTTCTGAACTCCAGCACAAGTGACATTTTGGCCTGAATGATTTTAGGATGAGCAGTGTACCCATTTAACAACTTCTTAGCCCCTACTGTGTGCCAAGGTATGGGAATAGACGGATGAACGTGATAGTCAGTCTTTACTCTTGTGGACATTTTTTGTTTGTTTGTTTGAAAGGCAGAGGAACAGAAAGGCAAAGAGAGATCTTCCATTTGCTGGTTTCCTCCTCTAATTCCTGCAGCAGCCAAGGTTGGGCCAGGCCAAAGCCAGGAGTCAGGAACACCCTTCTGGTCCCCAGTGTGGGTGGTAGGGGCCAAAGTACTTGAGCCCATCTTCTACTGCTTTCCTGGGAACAGTATCAGGAGCCGGATCAGAAGCAGAGCAGCTGAGATTTGAACCTGTGCTCCAATATGGGATGATAGTATTACCAACAGTTGCTTAACCTGATGCACCACTATGCCAGCCCCAGCAACTATTTTCTTATGGAGCTACATCAGAAGCTTGTGCTAGGCTGTGGGCAAAGATGGCCACAAGTCCTCCACCCCTGGCTATACGCTCTTTTGCAATATTACTTTGCATCGGAGATGAGTCTATATCCCGGATCTTGAATCTGCACTGGCCCTGTGAACTGCTTTAGCCAAAAGAATGTATTCATTAGAAGTGAGTCTTGACCTCAAGAGACCTTGCACCTTTAACTTTTGTTCTCTGGCTTCACTGAAGCCGCCACACAAGGAAGCCCCAGATTGGCCTGTTAGCTGCCCCAGTCCTTTCAGCGCCTCCTGCTGTCCCCACCACTTTACCTAAGGCTCCACACCTATGCCCAAGGATATGCAGGACCAGCCAGCATCAGTCAACCTGACAACTGACTGCAGCTGCAGAGGTGGCCCCAGCAAGACCTCCCCAGGGGCCAGCGTTGCAGCTCAGTGGGTTAAAGCACAAACTGCGACACCAGCATCCCCTATGGATGCCAGTATTATTCCTGGCTGCACCGCTTCTGATCCAGCTTCCTGTTAATGCATCTGGGAATGCAGTGGAAGATGGCCCAAATCTTTGGGCCCCTCTACCCAAAAGGGAGACCTGGATGGAGTTCCAGGCTTGTCTTTGGCCTGGCCCAGCCTGAGTCATTGTCATTGTAACCATTTAGGGAGTGAACCAGCACATGGAAGATCTCTGTCTCTACCTTTTGCTGTAAATCTGCCTTTCAAATAAATTAATTTTTAAAAAAAGACATAGCCCAGCCAGAAATGCAGAATCAAGAGTAAATACCTGATTGGGAACTGTTTGCTGTGCAGCAATGGGAAATTGATACAAGTCCCTACCCTAACCTGGCTTGGGGTAGGATAGGGGACCAGGGAAGGCTTCCTTGAAGAGGTAGATGTAGTTCTTAGCACAAAGCCCTCCAAGTGTTGTCTCTGCTGCCTGGGTGCCATTCCCTTGTGCTCTACTAGTCTGTCTTCCACTTATCTTTATGCCCCAACTTACACTTAGGTTAAGTAGACCCTGACCAGTGAGGGCAGTGTTTGACTTACCACCCACCATCCACCTCCATCCCTGGGCCAACTTTTAGGTTTTATCACATTCTAGGTACATCCATGGGCTGTGTCAAGTACCTACATCTCATCCACTATGGTATGTTGAAGAACCAAAAATTGAAAATACAGATCAACATTAACGCGCCTCCCAGAAGCTTGGGGAAGGTTGAGTCACTGCCTTCTGGGGATGAATGCCATGAGGATGACAAGGAAGCCTGAGCAAGGGAGAAATGTGTTTTTAATAGCGATGATGGCCGTCAAAGCTATTATGGCCCCATCTTCACTGATCTAAGCTCATACTTAAATGGAAATTCACTTGAAAAGCCCTTTCTTTGCATAATGGAAAGGCAAGCTTGTCCAATTCCAGCTCCCCATGGTAATGACCCCAGGACATAATGGGATCCTTCATTGCCAACTCAGCGTGTTGGGGGCTCCTACCCTGTATGGCTCAGACTGGGTACCTTCCCTTTCCAGCATCCTTCGTTCCTATTACTCAACAAAGTTCCCCCAAGGATGCCTCACCTCCAAGGTCACTGTTGAGCACTGCTGGAAAGAGGGAGAATTGATTGGGCTGACGTCACTGTGTTGCTCTGCTTTTCCATCTGTCTAGGGAAAGTGATCCAGCGGAACTCCCCTTCGGGGCAACAGGCTGAGCCTGATTGCAGCAAGCTTCCCCTCAGACAGGCAAGAGCAACTCACACCCTATACCCAGGCACTTCAATGGTTCCAGTAGTCCGAGGACAGAAGCAGGCTAAGCCCAGCTCTGTGTTGACTGCCTTGGCTTCATCCTTATCCTGTTGGGATGAGGGTCCCACTACTAACCCTTATCAAAGAGAGAGGTGCTTACCTTTTTTTTTTTTTTAAGTTTATGTATTTTCATTTTATTTGAAAGGCGGGGAGATGGAGATCTTCCCTCTGATGATTCATCTCCCCAATGCCCGCAACATAATTGAGTCTGGGCCAGGCCTAAACCAGAAGCCTGGAACTCTACCCAGGTCTCCCAACATGGGTGGCAGGGGCTAAAGTAGTTGAGCCATCACTGCTGCCTCCCAGGATGTGCATTGAGGAAGCTGGATGGGAAGCAGAGTAGCCATGACTGGAACTGATGGGAAATGTGGACACCCCAGTGGCAACTTCATCATTATGCCAAATGTCTACCCCCACATTTTTTTAAGTACAAAAACTGAACATTTACTTTTTTTTTTTTTTTTTTTTTTGACAGGCAGAGTGGATAGTGAGAGAGAGAGAGAGAGAGAAAGGTCTTCCTTTTCCATTGTTCAACCTCCCAATGGCTGCTGCGGCTGGCATACTGCGCCGATCTGAAGCCAGGAACCAGGTGCTTCCCCGGTCTCCCATGCGGGCGCAGGGCCCAAGGACTTTACCCATCCTCCACTGCCTTCCCGGGCCACAGCAGAGAGCTGGACTGGAAGAGGAGCAACGGGGACAGAATCCAGTGCCTCGACCGAGACTAGAACCTGGGGTGCCGGCGCCGCAGGTGGAAGATTAGCCTATTGAGCCGCAGCGCCAGCCTACCCCAACGTTTTTTTTAAGTACAAAAACTGAATGTTTACTTAACATTAACTTTTTGGGATAGGTCTTTGGCCTAGTGGTTATCATGATGATTGGGATGCCTGCATCCCTTATTGGATTGCCTGGATTCAAACTTCAAAGGGAGCACTTGGAATGAGTTCTCATTTTCAGGCTTCAACCAGTCCAGCTCCAGCTGTTGTATGTGACAGGTCTCCCCCTGTCTTTGGATGGCCTCCAGATAACGCAGCTCATACCTGCCTACTCCAAGCCCCATCTGAATGTCGGAGGCTGAACTTTGTGGTTCTCGCCTCCTCCTGCTCTGCCCTCCAAGCTGAGGCAGGTCTCAGGCTGACCCAGGTTCCATAAACACATCTCTACAGTGGTAATATCCTGGAGGTGGCTTCAGGATCTTCCCCGAGGGGCCAGTAAATGGCCCCATTCATGCTGCCCTAAGGAGGAAGACTGTGAGTTCCCATTTATGGAGCAGCGTTAGGAATGGGAGTGCACATGCAGGAAAACACTAACAACTTCAGGTGCCTGGTTTCTCCAATCCTTACCACCCTGGGAGGGAAGTGTTACCATTTTCTTTTCACACAGGAGGAAACAGGCTGTGAGAAGTTAACAGAAAAAGGAAGAAGCTGGTGTGTGGCCAAGCTAGGACCCAAACCCAGATTTATCTCAAAACCTTGTTTTAACCAGTACATTTCCATTTATTTATAATTATGTGATTTTTTTTCATTTTTCAGCATTTATTTTCACTGTATTTGAAAAACAGAGAGATAGACACAGAAAGAATTTCCATCTGCTGTATCACTCCCCAAAATGCCCACAGCAAGCTGGGCTGGGCCAGGCTGAAGCCAAGAGCCTGGAATTCCATTTGAGTCTCCCATGCAGGAACACAAGGACTTGAGCCAGCATCTGCTGCCTCCCAGGGTGCCCATTAGCAAGAAGCCGGAATCAGAAGCAGAGAAGCCGGGACTTGAACCAAGCACTCTAATGTGGGAATCAAGTTTCCTAAGCTTCTGAACCTCTGAACTAAATGCCTGCCTCTATTTCCATTTAAATTACTATTCTGTAGGGAAGGTTAATGTTCCAAACTCACAGATGAAAAAAAAGACTCAGAGAAATTTAGTAACAACCTTGCAATCCATCCCACAACTATTCCTCTGTCCCTCTGACTCTGTTTGCTGATGGCCCACATCCCTGCTGATGCTGTTTCAGAAGGAGCTACTGAGCAGGGGTCCAGGCCTCCCTCTTTGCTCCTGTGCTGTGCCCAGGATGGATCTGCCTGTAGCCTCCTCACGTAGCCAGTGCTTGCTAATTGAAACAAAGCCCCGATGCCTGCCAGAGCCTCTTCTTAGCCCTTGTCTCTAAAGGTCCCTTGGGCCCAAAGAAGTGTGATGACCTCAGATTGGGCCAAAGGCAATAACCAGGAGCTGCCGGCATCCAGCCTGAGGTAGCAGTCAGAAGGCCCCAGAGCAACTGATTTAATCCCATAATGGAATGTGACTCAGATAAGGCTTTTAAAATCAGTGCTTCCCGGGCTGTGGAACAAAAAGACCATCCCAGGGTCATGGAGGGACACTTTCCACTGTTCTAGGCCTGCCCAGAGGTCCCAGCAGGCCTGACCCCACGGTGGTGGGGGTGTGGTGTCCAGGGGACAGTGGAGATAGCAAGGAGCCTTAATCCCAGACTTTCAGGAGTGAGGAAACAAATGAAAGAGGAGGAAACTAGGGGATCCACACATTGAAGCAGAGAAATCAAATGTTAAAAACACTTAATAATAATAATAACGGTTATTATTTATGAGGCACTGTGTTAAGCATTTAAATGCTTTGTCTCACAAAATTCTTATTTGGGAGGTGCCCTTTATCACTCTTATTACAGAAGAGGAAATCAGTCTCCGGCAGGTAAGTTGCCTGTCAAAGGTCATGCAGCTGTTAAGGTGCCACAGCATTTGGCATTTGGTGCAGCGGTAATGACGCCACTTGGGTGCCCACATGCCGTATCCAAGTACCTAGTGCTACTCTCTATCCTAGGTTCCTGCTAATGTACACCCTGGGAGGCAACAGGTTATTGCTCAAGTACTTGGGTCTCTGTCATCCACGTGAGAGACCTAGGTTGAGTTCTGGGCTCTGGGCTTGGCCAGGCCCAACGCTGGTTGTTGTGGACATTTGGGGAGTGAATCAACAGATGGACCATCTCTCTATGTCTTTGTCTCTGTGCCTTTCAAATAAATAGTCAGTAAAAATTAAAAATTTGAAAAAGGCAGAGGGGTGGGATTTACACCTCAATCTGCTTGGTTCTGATGCCCTCCAGCCTCACAGTGGTGCTGGCTGCTGACACAGATATTCTGTCACGTGCTGCCTTACCCCTGAATTTTTGTTTGCCAAGACCTCCACACTTGCCCTCTTCCTAGGAGAATTCCAGGAAGCTTTATGTAACCACAAGGTTCCGCTTCCCCATCACCCCAAAAGGGAGGAAATAAAGGAGAAAGCAAGGTGCCATGACCAATCAGGAGTAGAGGAGCCATTCAGCCCCCACCTCCCAACCCCCAGGGGCAGCCACACCAAAGGCAAAGTGGAGTCTGGCGCCCTGCCAACTGCTTTCTCTGTGCCCCCCTCCCCCTTCCTTCCCCCAGTCCCAACCTCTCCACCCCCCGCTTCTCATTCTTCCCTCAATCAACTTGGCTTTCCAGGTTCCCACCCCACTGATCTTGCCCATTCAAGAACACTTCTAAATACCTACCATCACCAACAGACTGGGGATTCACCTCCCTTACCAGACAGAAACACAGATAATTCAAGATTAATCAAAACAGCTTACACTTAATGAACACTTACTATGTGCCACTCACTTTTTCTTTTTTCATCTTGAGCTGAAAAGTGCAGGCGGAACCAGCAACAGCTTTTATGTCAATTACAACAAGAATAAGTCAGACAAGGGGCGGGATCTAATATCCCATGAGTTTTTTGATTTGCTGCCCAGGACCCTCTCAGGAGCCAGAAGGTGAACTTGGAGTTCACGCAGACTTGGGTCTGAAGTCAGCTTCATTGCTGACAAGCAGTGCATTTATAGATAAGCTAATTCTCTGAGTCTCAGTTTCTTCATGTACGAAGCTTAGATAATAGCAGCTCTCATCTCCTGGGGTTGATTAAAGAAATGACGTGCGCAGTGCTTGGCCAAGTCCCTGACCCATTAATAATCAATGTATAGCAGTTATTATTACTTATTAAATTAGTGTGAAGGTGAAATAGCCAAGTAACTCCAAGCATCTTTTTAAAGCTCTTCAGATCTAAGTAGCAATTATTATTGTAATTTCTTAATTATATAGCTGATGTTGAGTGGACTTCAAGTTACTGTGCTCCTTGTGACTGACAGGTCAAGGGCTTTCCACCTTGTTTTTTCATTTTTTAAAGATATTTATTTATTTGTTTATTTGAGAGGCAGAGTTACAGACAGGGAGAGGGAGAGACAGAGAGGTCTTCCATCTGCTGGTTCACTCCCAACATGGCCACAGTTGCTGGGGCCAGGCCAATCTGAAGCCAGGAGCCAGGAGCAAGCACTCGGGCCATCTCCTACTGCTTTCCCAGGCCATAAGCAGAGAGCAGCCTGGATGCCGCAGGTGGAGGCTTAGCCCACTATGCCACAGCACTGGCCCCTCTACCTTGTTTTACCTAACACACGTGGCAGGAGCCGTTATAGCAGAAATGACTCAAGGTGAGAAGATACAGAAGTAAATACCTGGACCTGGGAGAGCCAGAAAGGTAGCATTCTTGGATTTTTTTGTTTTTGTGTATCATTTTTCTAGGACTGCCATAACAAAGTACAACAACTAAATGGCTAAAACAACAGATATTTACTTTGTTTATTTAGTTTTATTTATTTAATGGTAGAGAGAAGAAAGGGAGGGAGAGAGACAAGCCTTCCATCCATTGCTGGTTCATTCCCCAAATGGATGCAACAGCCATGGCTGGGCCAGGCTGAAATGAGGAGCCTGGAACTCTGAGTCTGCCACATGGGAGGCAGGTCCCCAAGCCTTTGGACCATCTTCCGTTGCTTTCCCAGGAGCATTAGTGGGGAGCTGGACTGGAAATGGAGCACTTGGGACTCCAACTGGCACTCATATGGATGCTGGCATCTCAGGCAGCAGTTAAATGTGCTGCGCTACAGTGCTGGTGCCCGAATCGTGCTTTTTTTTTTTTTTTCCCAAAGATTTATTTGTTTATTTAAAAGGCAATTACAGAGAGGCAGAGGCAGAGAAAGAAAGAGGTCTTCCATCCGCTGGTTCACTCGCCAAATGACCACAACAGCTGGAGCTGGGTTGATCTGAAGCCAGGAGCCAGGAGCTTCTTCCAGTCTCCCACATGGGTACAGAGGCCCAAGGACTTGGGCTATCTTCTGCTGCGTTCCCAGGCACATTAACAGGGAGCTGGATCGGGAAGTGGAGCAGCCAGGACTCAAACTGGCACCCATATGGGATGTCAGCACTGCAGGTGGTGGCTTTTAACCACTAGATAGGAAGTTTCTGCTATTTCAGTAAAGAGCAGTTTTTAGCTGCTGGATTAGCTTAAAACTGTAATCTCAAATGCTTATGTAAGGTCTACAAACTTCCTTAAATTGCATTACATCAATGACTCATAGGAGCCCACAGCAACATGTGAAACAGGTCAGGTTCACACCAAGTGCTTTGTCTAGCCACAAAGGTGGGACTCCTGGTTCCATGGCTGAAGACCTGTCTATTATCAGTAGTTGTCTGGTTGTCAAGAGCAGTTTCTGGACCTCCACAGATGCCCCAGTCTCATGGTTCTCCTGCGTCACTGAGGATTGTGTGGGTTTTAGAAGTTCCTCTCCCCAACTCCCACTCCAACCTGTGTACCCTCCCCCAGCAAACTTTGGCCTCTGTAACCTCCTTGCTGATAATAAGAGATGGTATCCCTCACGTTTAGGCAGAAACACACAACAAGGATTTCTGGTTAGGGAGAAAACTACCTGATTTATACTGGGCTTCTTTTCCATTAAGATTGAAAGTTGCAAATCAATCAGGAGAAAATTACCCTGGGGACCACTGAGCAGACATCTTCGCTCAAATCAGGCCATGAGTGTGTGTGTCAAAAGCACCTCACACTCTCGTTCATTGCCAGCTGAGTCTCTGGGGCAGTCCAATTGATTTGGAAGCCTTCAGTCAGAGCGAACGTTCACGGCATACATCTTCTGTGCGTTGTAGCTGCCAGGTCAGCCATCTGATTACAACTTCACGTTTACTGCCCCAAGGGGCAAGATGAGCATACAGTGTGGTAAGGAGAATACTAGGGAATGAAAGACAGAGCTATTGTCCTCCACAGTCCAGGACTACTGAGCTCAGAAGACTGAGGCATGGCAAATTGTTGCAGTTTTAAAGGAGTCGTGGGCAGAGGCATTTGGCTCTGTGGTTAGGCCTGAATCCCCTATCAAGTGCCTACGTTCAACTCCTGGCTCCACTTCCCATTTTACTATTGTGTGTGCTAGGAGGCAGCAGAAGACGGCTCTAGTCCTTGAGTGTCTGCCACCCAAGCAGGAGTTCCAGCCCCCAGGCTTGAGCCTGACTCAACCTCCACCATCACAGGTATTTGGGGAGTGAACCAGCAGATGCAAGATCTTTGTCACGGTCTCTCTGCTTCTCAAATAAAAATAAATAAAGTCAGGACTGGCTTTGTGGCATAGCAATTTAACCACTGCCTGCAATGCAGGCATCCCACATGGGTTTCAGTTTGCAATCCGGCTGCACCATTTCCAATCCAGCTCCCTTCCAATGAGCCTGGGAAAGCAGCAGAAAAGGCTCACATGCTTGGGCCCCTGCACACACATGGGAGACCCAGAAGAAGCTCCTGGCCCCTGGCTTCAGCCTGGGACAGGCCCATGTGGGGAGCAATCCGGACTGGACTGAGTTACTGGAATTAAGACTTATTCTATGCATCTGCTCTCCCACAATATGGCGCTGGGAGAGAAGTAAACAGCTTCCGCACAGCTGCCTCCAGTTCAACCAATAAACTGTAGGACTGGCTCCTGATTGGAGAGCAGCGTGCTCGGCGTGTGGGCAGCCGAGTTGGGATTGGCGGAGGAGGACTATAAAGGAGGAGAGAGACGGCATGCACCAGGAACATCTATGGGGAACATCTGGGGGGAACATCTAGCTGAAGGAACACCCGTGCAGCCCCCGAGAAAGCCGGCCGGTGGTGTGCCGCTCCCCTGCGGAAGTGGGGAATGTGGCCAGGGGGAACTGCCCTTCCACGGAGGTGGAAGGGATAGTAGCCAACCCGGGAAGAACCAGCAGCAAACCCGGGGAGGGCCGAGCAGACGAAAGAACAGCGCAGGGTCCTGTGTCGTTCCTCCACGAAGAGGGGGAGCGACATAATGGTGCCGTGACTCGGATATGAAGCCTAGGCAGGGTTCAGTGTTGCTCCTCCACGAAGAGGGGGAGCGACAGGCCCAGCCATTTTGGTCATTTGGGAAGTGAATCAATGGATGGAAGATTTCCTGTCTCTCTCTCCCTCTCTCTCTCTGTCTCTTCCCCCTCTCTCTATAACTCTGCTGTTCAAATAAATAAATAAATAAATCTTTTAAAAATAATGAACAGGGGCTGGCGCTGTGGCATAGCGGATAAAGCTGCCGCCTATGGTGCCGGCATCCTATATGGGCACCAGTTCAAGTCCAGGCTGCTCCACTTCCCATCCAGCTCTCTGTTGTGGCCTGGGAAAGCAGTAGAGGATGGCCCAGGTACTTGGGCCCCTGTACCTGTATGAGAAAACCTGGAGGAAACTCCTGGTTCTTGTCTTAGAACCAGTGCAGTCCTGGCCCTTGCAGCCAACTGGGGAGTGAACCAGCTGATGGAAGACCTCCTCTCTGCCTCTCCTTTCTCTGTGTAACTCTGACTCTAAAATAAATAAATAAATCTTTAAAAAAATAGTGAAAAATTCAATGTTAAATATATGTTAACATTTACATATATAATATTGGGGCCAGCACTGTGGCACAGCTTAATCATCCACCTGCGGCACTGGCATCCCATACAGATGGCAGTTCCAGTCCCTGTTGCTCCTCCTTCCAATCCAGCTCTCTGCTATGGCCTGGGAAATAAATGGAAGATGGCCAAAGTGCTTGGGCCCCTTACCCACGTGGGAGCCCTGGAAGAAACTGCTGGCTCCTGGCTTGAATCAGCCTAGCTTTGGCCATTCCATGTGGCCATCTAGGGAGAGAACCAGCAGATGGAAGACCTTTCTCTCTGTCTCTCCCTCTAACTCTACCTCTCAAAAAATAAAAATATATATTCTGTGTTTAATATATAAGGAGTTGGGGGTGGGTTTATCAGATTCTCAGTGTACTGATGCTGATGCTCATTTAATCTTCATAAGTCTACCAGGTAGATGTTATTATTACCTTCATACTTTTGGGCAAGTGTAAATAATATATTAGCTATGGAAGACAGATATAAGATTTACTTTTGGCCGGCGCCGCGGCTCACTAGGCTAATCCTCCGCCTTGCGGTGCCGGCACACTGGGTTCTAGTCCCGGTCGGGGCACCGGATTCTGTCCCGGTTGCCCCTCTTCCAGGCCAGCTCTCTGCTATGGCCCAGGAGTGCAGTGGAGGATGGCCCAAGTCCTTGGGCCCTGCACCCGCATGGGAGACCAGGAGAAGCACCTGGCTCCTGCCATCAGATCAGTGCGGTGGGCAGCACGCCAGCCGTGGCGGCCATTTGAGGGTGAACCAACAGCAAAAGGAAGACCTTTCTCTCTGTCTCTCTCTCTCACTGTCCACTCTGCCTGTCAAAAAAAAAAAAAAAAAAAAAAAGATTTACTTTTTATTTATTTGAAAGGAAGCATTACAGAGAGAGGAGGAGAGACAGAAAGAGGGAGAAGGAAGATAGATCTTTCATCTGCTGGTTCACTCCCTAAATGGCTGCAGTGGCTGGAGGTGGGCCAGGAGGAAGCCAGAAGCTTCCTCTTCTGTTTTTTTTAAGATTGATTTTTTAAAAATTTATTTTAAAGGCAGAATTAGAGAGAGGCAGAGGCAGAGAGAGAGATGGCCCAAGGACTTGGGCCATTTTCTACTGCTTTCCCAGGCCATAGCAGAAAGCTGGATGGGAAGTGGAGCAGCTGGGCCTCGAACCAGTGCTCATATGGGATGCTGGTGTTGCAGGCAGTGACTTAACCTGCTATGCCACAATGCAATAAGTTCTGGTGACCTGCGGTGACATAGGGGAGCAATGGATCTGAGGGCAAACAGGCAAAGCAGGGGCCCAGCGCCTGCCAGTTAAGGGCTTCCTTTATAAAATGATTTCCATCTTGGGGCTGGCGCTGTGGCACAGAGAATTAAGACACCATCTGCAGTGCTGGCATCCCATCTGGGCGCTGGTTCAAGACCTGGCTGCTCCACTTCCAGCTCGATGGTAATGTGCTTGGGAAAACAGTGGAAGATGGCCCAAGTCCTTTGGCCCCTACACACATGTGGAAGAAACAGAACAAGCTACTGGGTCCTGGCTTCAGCCTGGCCCAGCTCCTGCCCTTGCAGCCATTTGGGGAATTAACTAGTAAATGGAAGATTTCTGTCTCTTCCCCTCTCTCTGTAACTCTTGCCTTTCAAATTAATAAATAAATTTAAAATAAAGCAAGATTTCCATTTCACAGGGTTGTTGTGAAAACTGAATGAGCAAATGTAAATGAAATCTAAGCATAGTCCATGACACCTAGACTGGAAGCAGCGCCAGGAGCACTTCCCGAGGTCCCAGTGCGGACCCTGCCTGCCCTGGGTCACGCCCCCACAGTCAGGCAGAGCCTGCGCGCCGCCTTTCCAGCCTTCCCAGCAGGGACCCGTGTGAGCGCTGCGGGCCGAGGGTCGGCTAATGAGAATCAAATCTCTGCTCGCTTGGGCCCGCGGCTCGCTCAGAGTGCGGCGGCGCTGCCAGAGTCTCTTCATTCCCTTTGCATCGATCTCGCTGTTAATGACATAACCTTCTCCCCTAATTAACTGACAACTGCATTAGGCTGCGAACCTCCTCTGCCCACCGCCCGCGGCTTCCCGCCGCGTCTCCACCCGCAGCTACCGCCTTCACTCAGCCGGGGTTCTGCTACCGGAGTGGGGAGAGCCAGTGTTGGGGATTTCTATCCTCCCTTATGTAAGCGGCTCCCTGGGCGCCAACACTGCGCTAAGCACCTCACAGACTGAGGCAGAGCCGAAACTGGGGAGGAGGTTTGGGGAGACACTTGCAGCGACCGCGGCTGTGCAGCGAGACACACTGGACAGGCCGCGCTCCCAGCCCTCCGAACCAGCCCGCTGAGCTACAAGTCTGTGTGGATAACCTCCAGGCAGGCCACCTTCCAGTGTATAATTAAGACTTCCCAAAGATACTAGATTGAAGAAGAGGAGCTGGCAGACTGTGGGCACTCACAAACTCTTTTTTTTTTTTTTGGAGAGGCAGACACGGAGAGAAAGCTCCCATCCCTGGGTCACACCCCCAGATGCTTGCAACCGCTGGGGCTGGGCTAAGGCAGAAGGGAAAAACTCATTCCAGGTCTCCCACATGCGTGGCAGGGACCCAGTGACTTGAGCCATCACTGCATCCCAGGATCTGCATTAGAGGAAGCTGCAGTCAGGAGCTGGAGCAAGGCATGGGAATGCAGGCACTCCCAGGGGTCTTGGACCTCTCATTGCCCCTGCACTGGCATTTGAAGGTGAGGGTACAGGCTTGGGAGAGCATCATGGAATTGTCCTGCCATGGCAATGAGGCGTAAGGCCTGGAAACCTCCCGCACCTGTTTCATCTACCATCTCTTTCCCTTCACTTGCTGGGCGTTGTCTTCCTGCCCAAGCTCCTGGTATCTCATACTCCGTGCACTTCCTGTAGGAAACACCCGGATTTGACAAGTCCTTACCACCCAACACCTAACTGTTAGATCAGTGTACTCCCCAGTCAGCCCTTTCTTGTCCTGACAAGTCCATTGGACACCACTCTGTAGCTAACAGGGCATCAGTTTTTAGATGGAGAGACTGAAACTCAGCAAGACCAAGCAACTTGTCTAAGTTCACCAGCTAAGTGGTTTTGCTGACTCAAACCCAGATAGGGCTGGAACCCCTTTGCCTTGTACCTGTTAGATGACAACATGCTTTTCTTGTACAACCAAAGGGCCCTGTTCCCTAAGACAGTCGTGACATGTAATTCCTGGGGAACCAAGTCCCTTTCACTTGAGAGTTCATTTCTGGGCCCCTGCATCACAGATCTTGCTGTCTTTCCTATAGTGGGGAGTCAGTCTGAGTCAGAAGGCCTCTTTCGGAAGACACAGGAGGCTTTGTGGTGGAGGCTGTTTGAAGGCCACAGCAGATCTGCCTGGGGCAAAGTTGGGAAGCAGGCCAGTGTCCTAAGGGCCAGACTCACCCCTTTACTGGAAAGGGGTGAAATCGGCTCTCCTCTGACATCCCATTATTCCACAGGCTCTCTCCCTGGGCCTCCTGCCCTCCCTTCTTGAGAAACACTTGACACTGCTACGTTGCTGGCTGGGCTTCTCTATCATTTGTGTTTCGATCACTCCAAGCTGAATTACCTGCCTCCTCCTCAGACATCTCAGAGACCCACAGCAAGCACAGAATCTGCTCCAAACCCACTTGTCAGTGATTAGTTTTGTGACCTTGGGCAAGATTTAACCTCTAGACATCTGCTTCTACATCTGTAAAAGGGGAACAATATTCATAGGTGCTTGCCCTCACAGCTCTGTGAGGAAGTTTAAATTTTATTACATATGTGAGCTAAAGAAAAAAACATTAACTATATACTATTTCGTGGCCTCAGTCTCTCCTCTGGGAGAGTATGGAGGGGAAGAGAGGATTGGGCTGGGGGACTGCTTTGTGCGTGCAATACACAGAGAGATGAGGACAGAGGGTTTTAAATCTTGGAGGCAGCAGATGATGACTCAAGTACTTCAGTAACTGCCACTCACGTGGGAAAACTGGATTGAGTTCTGGGCTCCTGGCTTTGGCCTGGGCCCAACTCTGGCTGTTGTGGGCATTTGGGGAATGAGCCAACAGATGGAAGATTTGTATGTCTCTGTCTTTCAAATAAAAATAAATTAATGTATTATATCTTTCTGAATATATTTTTCAAAAGACTGCAATTATTATTTAATTTTTTCCCAGATTGGCACCATGTGGAGACAAAACCGTTAGGCAGCTCAGCTTTAAAATAGATATACTTACTTATAGAGCTCTTAATGCAGTGTTTTACACTTAACCAAGTACTCAAATCATGCCATCTCTATTGGTTGTTTCCACAACAAAACTTGTCTTTATCTATCTCTGTGTCAACCTACTGCCTGCCTTCCCCAGGTCACAGCAGGTGCTCAGAAACCCAAAGCCAACCAACGTTCAGGGAAGACTAGGCTTTCGGAACAAATGTCCTACCGCTTCAGCAGACCACAGCAACTGGTATTAGGGTCAGCGCCAGGCAAGGGCTGTGTGCAGGGCCCCTTCTGTGGGGGATGGGCTATCCCATGCTGCTTGTCACTGTTCCCAGCCCAAACACAGGCTCCCTTCATCCTCTCACCCACACACACTGACCTCTGCCCTGAGATGTCACACAAGGGTTGAGAAGCTATGGAGCTTCCCACAGCCAGAGATACTAAGCATGCTAGGGCAGAATTCTGCATACCTGTTCCCTAGGATTGCTGCCTGCTCACTGGGCCAGGCTTGCAGACCCACAGTCCCGCAGCTGGGTGTGTCTGCAGAGGCTGTCCCTTCCCCTTGCACAGTGAGGGGGTGAGGGTGGTGGGGAGAAGAGTGACAGGAAGACCTGGGAGCAAATCTGCTCACACAGCTCCAGTCACAGCAGCCTCCTTGTCATCCCCCAATGCTCTCTGCCCTTTCCTTTCTCTGGGTTTGCTCATGCTGATCTCTGGGGTGCCCTTTTCCTGTTTCTGCCTATTAAATCCTCCCCATTCTTCAAGGCTTGACCCAAATAGCTTCTCTTACAGAAAACCCTCCCACCCTACCCCCCAATCCTGGCCTCTGCTATAGTGCAGGATGTGTGATCTCACCCAAATACTACACGAATGTGACGAGTCACAGACTGTGCCAGAGAATCAGGAAGACTTGGGTTTGATTCTGGGATCGGCTCTATAACCTTGGACAAATTTGTAGGCTTTGCTAAATCCTTCTTATAAAATCAGAAAAATAATACAGGATAGTTATGAAAATTAAATGTAATATGCATATTAAGTCATTAACAGGGAGCCTGGTACACATTAAACTCTCAATAAATACAATATTTCATTATTGTCATCCATCCACAGAATCCCAGATAAGCCTTTGACTAGCTCAGTATTTAAAGGTAGAATTTTTTGAATCAAATTTCTCAGGTTCCAGACCTCCTCCAGAGAGAAACAGAGATGCCAAAAAGAGACTGAAGTTTCTAAGAACCAGAGAACCCAAGAGAGGAATGAGGGCAAGAGCCCACAACTATTGGTCAGATGGGCTACAGAGGGGAAGATGGCAGGTTATCAGCCAGGAAAGTAGTACTGTTTTTGTTGGGTAGGAAAAAAAAAAAGCTTTTCCTTTATTCTCTTATGTTCAGTGCGTGGAGGCCCACGAACCTAACAAATGACAGATTAGCAGGAGAAAAGGCACACAACTTTTATTAATATATGCATGAGAGTTCACAGAAAAGAAGCAAAAGGCAAGAAGCAGCTAGACTTGGGAACTTAAGAAAAAGGATTTGGACTTGAAGGGACAGTAAGTGGGAAGGCGACCAGGATATACCGAGAGAACTAACGAAAGCCACGTGCTATTTGGGTAAGGTCTGTTTATGAAAACTCATCTTGATGTCAAGCCCCTGTTTTTGATCCTAAGTCACTCTTCTCATTCTGCTAGAGGGAAGGCACCTTCCTCAAAGGAAAATTTATATCCTGCTTTCAGGCAGTTAAAGGGAGGACAGAGAACTCTTCCAGCTGCTGCTGCTACTCAACTGCCTTCAGCCCTAAGCCAGCTCCGGCCAAAGCGGCACATAGGGCGTGGGATATTCTGATGCCCTGCCTTTGCCTTATTCTTCAGCTGTCAGCCCCAGAAGTCTAGCAAGCACCCCAACAGCAAATCCCCCTCCTGCACCCATGAACCACCTCCACTCAGATCTACTCCCAGGATGGTTCTCAGAAACGGAGGAGCTGTAGCATTGCTTCTGCGATCCTGTAGCCCACCTCTTCTGTGCATCCAAGAAGGAAACTGAGGGAAGATACTCCTAGGCCTGGGAGTAAGCCACAGAAGAAACCAAGTCAGGGCCGGCGCCGTGGCTCACTAGGCTAATCCTCCGCCTAGCGGCGCCGGCACACCGGGTTCTAGTCCCGGTTGGGGCGCCGGATTCTGTCCCGGTTGCCCCTCTTCCAGGCCAGCTCTCTGCTGTGGCCAGGGAGTGCAGTGGAGGATGGCCCAGGTGCTTGGGCCCTGCACCCCATGGGAGACCAGGAAAAGCACCTGGCTCCTGGCTCCTGCCATCGGATCAGTGCGGTGCGCCGGCCGCAGCGCGCTGGCCGCAGCAGCCATTGGAGGGTGAACCAACGGCAAAAGGAAGACCTTTCTCTCTGTCTCTCTCTCTCTCACTGTCCACTCTGCCTGTCAAAAAATAAATTAAAAAAAAAAAAAAAAAAAGGTGTAAGAAACCAAGTCAGAGCCCAGGTGATTGTTAATAGATACTCCAACTCCCTGGGGGGTCCTCCGGACCTGCACTGCCTTCTCTGAACTGTTCTCCACTAAAAGGTTTGGGGTCATATAATTACTTCAGTGGTATATGTCCCTTTGTTTCTTTTACCCAGTTAACAGGTCTGGGCTGGATCCTTCACCCCGAAAAGCCAGTCTAGAACCTGAACCCAAATAATCAGATTTCTTTTCTCTGTGAATTTGGAATTGGGATGGGTGTAGGAGATTAGGCAGCTGCAGACCCTGGAGTGGAAGGTCATGCAAAGGAAGCAGGTCTGCAGAGAGTCCAGTAGATGGTCTAAGGTGTCCAGCCATTCAAGGGATTAGGCCCAAGACTGGTCCCTCACTTTCCCAAGGGCTGGCCGAACTTCCTGGGACTGGGTTGCAAAACATTCCCCTTTTACAAAGTAATTCCAGTGTTTCTTTTTGCTGTTGTTTCTTTTTATTTTCATTTTATCTGAAAATAATAGAGACAAAGGGAAGGAGATCCTGCAATTGCTTATTCACTCTCTATATGCCTGCAACAGGCAGAGCTGGGCCAGGCTGAAGTCAGGAGCCCAGAACTCAATCTAGGTGTTTCACATAGGTGGCAGGGACCCAAGTACTTGGGCCATCACCACTGCATCCCAGGGTGTGTGTTCTCAGCAAGCTGGATTGGAAGCAGATTAGCCAGCACTTTAACCAGGCACTCTGATAGGGTATGGAAGCAACCCAAGAGGTAACTTAACCCCTACATGAAATGCCTGTGCCTCCTCCCAACCCCACCCTTGCCATGTTTCTGTTCCTCCTACCCATCAGAGCACTAGCTAAGACACTGACTTCCTCTGCTTTCATGATTTGTTCAAGGCCCCTCAAGGCCTGTGTTACAGACTCAGACCTCTGGCTTCCATCTTGATTAATAAGTCCTCCTGCTTTCTCCACCCAAAATTCAGTCGACTGGAGGGGGAGTCAGCACCATCATCTTACTACTGTTCCTGGGCAGAGAACAGAATACATGGTACCTCCCAGAAGTAGTAAAAATGAAAGCTGTCATTTACTGAGTGTTCAACCTGTACCAGGCACCATAGTAAGTGTTACAAGTTCCATTCCTCAAAATAACTGAGTTGACTTTAAATATTTTTACTGTTATCTAAATTAAATATGCATGGATATAAAAATGGGCACAGATACTTCACGTTTATAAGCATCCGTAGAAATAAGAAGTCAGGAAGATATGTTAAGATACTGCTTGAAATATCTCATATTCAAGTACCTGGATTTGAGTTCTGGCTCCGCCCTCCATTCCAGCTTCCTGATAATGCACACCCTGGGAGGCAGCAGGTGATGGCTCAAGTAGTCCCTGCCACCCAAGTGGGAGATAGGAATTGAGTTCTAGGTTCCTGATTTCAATGTGACCCATCCCTGGCTAGTGCAGTCAACTGAGGAGTAAATCAGCAGATGGGAGATCTCTCTTTGGTTGCCTCTGTCTGCGTTTCTCTACTTTTCAAATAAATAAATAGAAATTGGAAGCCAAAAACATTGCCAAATAAAACCATTAAAATTGATATATTATTTGACATTGCCAATTAGACTTTTGATAGAAATTAAATTAAATCAGATTTTGGCTAATGTATTTGTTAAGAAAAAAATAGCAAAGCAAAAACAATGAAGAAACATTGGCTCAGAGAGGTATACAAGGTTTCCCAAGGTCAAACAGATGAATGTTAAAATCAACCAAGATATTTCAAACAAATCAATAAATATTTAAAAATAAACAAAACATTTAAGCAATGAAAACAAAATAAATAAATCAATCAGGATAACTGGAGACTCCCAACTGCCTAAACTTAGGTGAGTCCTGGGTTGCCACTTCCCTGAAATTGTAGCTCATGAGTGGACAGAGACAGACTTTTTTTTTTTTTTGTAAAAAATTCAAAGCCTAAGACAGAGACACCGGTTATTAAAGGTTTACTGAATGATAAAACAACAAACAACAACAAGGGTTTACTGAATGAATGAATGATTGAATTTGGAGACAGTTGTTTAAAAGACAGCCTTTCTACTCCAGACTGTAATTCAGCCCTCTCCATTTACCAAAGCTGCAGTAGCCCTTCCCACCTTGTCACCCAGAAGCTACGCTAATGGCATTAACCATCTCAGCCAGCCATAACACCATTTAAAGCTTTAGCCCAGTCATTGTGCCCCCACTCCAGGTCTTGGCTCTGGTCCCTGGGCTGCAAGAGTAGTCTGATTGTTTACCAGGAATTTGGACCCTCTTCAGAGAAAAGCATAGATGACCTATTAGTCTAATTCAAGCACTTAGCAAGGAATGTCTGTACCATTCACACCCCCAGCCCCAGCCTAATGGAGCCAAGGCAAATGGAGGAGCCTTGACTGCTCAGAGATCTTTCTGGGAGGGAGGAGGAAGGAAGGTCGACCCAGCGTACCTCTGGAGTTTGCAGGGAGTCAGCTTGGCTGAGCATTTCCTGGGGCTTGGCAGGCTATGGGAATACAAGAATGCTCGGTGAGGCTGGCCTATTCCACCCACCACTCCAGCAGCTCCTAAGTATATCCTATCCCCGGTTACCTCCTTCACTGCTTTAAAACTGAGCTAAGACACAGGGCTGGCGCCCATGGCTCACTTGGTTAATCCTCCACCTGCAGCGCCGGCATCCCATATGGGTGCCGCGTTCTAGTCCCGGTTGCGCCTCTTCCAGTCCAGCTCTCTGCTGTGGCCAGGGAAGGCAGTGGAGGATGGCCCAAGTGCTTGGGCCCCTGCACCTGCATGGGAGACCAGGAGGAAAGTGCCTGGCTCCTGGCTTCAGATCGGCGCAGCACACCAGCCGTAGCAGCCATTTGGCGGGTGAACCAACGGAAGGAAGACCTTTCTCTCTGTCTTTCTCTTTCACTGTCCAACTCTGCCTGTCAAATAAAAAATTAAAAAAAAAAAAAAACTGAGCTCAGACAAAAACAGAAAGGTAACCAAATATTCATCACTACAGAACTGGTTAAATAAACTACATATATAGAAATACGCACTCACACAAGTCTATGTCATGTAGCTGACAAAAAGGTTGATAGACACAAAGTTCTATTCATGGATGCTGGAAGACGTCTGTAACTTACCCTTTGATATTGTTGACCCAGAACTCTGGAGATACACAGATTACTGAAATAAAAGGTCTTATTGAACCATTAAAAATGCTAGCCAGAAATCCTCCACCTAGCGGTGCCGGCACACCGGGTTCTAGTCCCGGATGGGGCGCCGGATTCTGTCCCGGTTGCCCCTCTTCCAGGCCAGCTCTCTGCTGTGGCCCGGGAAGGCAGTGGAGGATGGCCCAAGTGCTTGGGCCCTGCACCCGCATGGGAGACCAGGAGAAGCACCCGGCTCCTGGCTTCAGATCAGCACGATGCGCCGGCCGCGGCGGCCATTGGAGGGTGAACCAACAGCAAAAGGAAGACCTTTCTCTCTCTCTCTCTCTCTGTCTCTCTCTCTCACTGTCCACTCTGCCTGTCAAAAAAAAAAATGCTAGCCAGAAAGAAAGACTATGTTGGGACACGTTTCCTGAGTCAACAGCAGCAAGGCTAGGTAGTAGCTGGAAAAATGTGCACTAGACCTAAAAAGCCAGAGTATTTTACAAAGAGATGTTTTGGGAAACAAAAGCATAAAATGTTTTCATTGAACTTACATGCGTTATAGATAAGAATTCTGGGTGGGACACCATGAAGAAGGCAGTTTGGGTTAAGAGGACAACCTATAAGGAAAAGAACTTGTTTCTTGATTGGAAGCAGTGGTGCCTTGATAGTCAACCTCACAGGGTTTTAAAGTAAGGTTTCAACATACATTGAGAATGTGGGAGGTTTTTTTTTTTTTTTATGTTTATTTTTATCTACTTGAAAGGCAGAATGAGAGAGAAAGAGAGAGAATCTTCCCTCTACTGATTCACTCACTCCCCAAATGTCTGCAATAGCCAAGGCTGGGCCAGGATGAGGTCAGGAACTAGGAATTCCATCAGGGTTTTCCATGTGGGTTGTAGGGGCAAAAGCACTTGAGCCATCGTATTCTGCCTCCTAGGATCCGTCACTAGGAAGTTAGATCAGAAACAGAGTAGCCAGGGCTTGAATGGGTATCCCAAGCAGCAGCTTAACCTGTTGTATCACAATACTTGCCCCTGTGGAGCATGTTGTTGGTTTGGCCCAAAGCTGTTAGCTTTTTTTTAATTTTTTTATTTTTTAAGATTTATTTTATCTATTTGAAAGGCAGAGGGAGAAAGGGAGAGACACAGAGAGAAAGAACTTCCATCAACTGGTTCACTCCCCAAATGGCCACAACAGCCAGGACTGAGTCAAGCCAAATCTAGGAGCCAGGAGCCCAGAACTCCATCTGTGTCTCCCAGATGGGAGGCAGGGACCAAGTATTTTTGAGCTATCATTCACTGCCTTCCCAGGTGCATTAGCAGGGATGTGGATTAGAAGCAGAGCAGCCAGGCCTCACAGCGTAACCCGCTACTGCTATGCCAAAATGCCGGCTCCAGTTGGCCCTTATCTTTTTTTTTTTTTTTTTTTTTTTTTTTTTTTTTTTTTTAACAGGCAGAGTGGACAGTGAGAGAGAGAGACAGAGAGAAAGGTCTTCCTTTGCCATTAGTTCACCCTCCAATGGCCGCCGCGGCTGGCGCGCTGTGGCCGGCGCACCGCGCCGATCCGATGGCAGGAGCCAGGAGCCAGGTGCTTTTCCTAGTCTCCCATGGGGTGCAGGGCCCAAGCACTTGGGCCATCCTCCACTGCACTCCCTGGCCACAGCAGAGAGCTGGCCTGGAAGAGGGGCAACCGGGACAGAATCCGGCGCCCCAACCGGGACTAGAACCCAGTGTGCCGGCGCCGCTAGGCGGAGGATTAGCCTAGTGAGCCGCGGCGCCGGCCCCTTATCTTTCCTTCCCTCCATCCTCTGGCTCTTGTAATTAAATTTGGGATATTCCAGAATTTAAAAAATCATCAATACGCAGTATGTGTAAAATTATAGATAGAGATATAGATTGTTATGGTCACAGAGGTGCAGGAAGCAGTCTGGAAGCTTGAGAGAGAAATTTTAAAGATTTTGTTTTCTTTAGAATTGTTTGTACTGCCCAAATTGTCTACAAAAGCCATAAACAAAAATTGCTATCTTTTTTGCTTTCTTACTATGTGTCAGGCATTATGCCTTTCTTTACACAATTAGCTCATCCTTGAGGAAGTGGGTTCTGTTCTTTTCCATAATACAGATTTGGATAGTGAGGCCCAGAGTAAGCTCAAGATTACAGGGTTTAGTGTTGCTGGAGCATTAAATGAACTGATGCATGTACTTGCACACAGTAGGTGCACAGTAGTATTTGGTACATGGTAGGGGTCAATAATTGAGGGTTGTTATTATGAATATTGAAAAGCACCGATCACACTGCATTGCTCTTATTGACTGTTATCTGCGTCTTTGCTCTGGAGTGGGAAAGGTCTGAAAATAGAATCTGAGTCTTATTACTTCGGAATCTCCTGCACTAGGACAATGTCTTGTAGAGCCAGCACTTATCGGATGCTTATGGGAAGAGTAAGGGAATGAATTAATAGACAAATAGCCACAGCCTTTAAATATATTCTTCCAGTTACTTCACATGGGTAGGTGTTTCCTCACCCTAATAGGATTACAAATTCTTTGAGTTCCAGTCTCTGCTTTTTTCTGAAACCCATTGAGATCTGGGGCAGACCAGCAATGCAAGCAAGTGCTCAATAAACGCTACGGAAGACTAAGGATGCCTATCTCAGCACTTTGAGCAGATGCCCCGGAGATGACTGGGACAGGTACCAGGTCCAAAGCCTCACATAAGCTATGTTTTCTTCCAACTCTATGTCAAGAACACAGAGGGAGGCTGAGAGACGTCTGAAATCATACAGCTGTTGGTAGTAGGGTGGCTGTGTCCCCTCATTGGCTGGCCTGTGCTCTTGTGTCCGTATACACTTAGTTCTGCATAAGCTGCATAAGTTCATAATTTGAGAAAATGAGAAAAGAGCAAGGTGTTCAAATTGTTTAATCATGATCCAAGAGGCTGGGGGCACTTGGGGACAGCAGCAGGAACAAAGCAAACCCAAAGGCTCCGACTCCTGATTCCCACAAGCTCTGTGGGACTCCGCAGGCAGACCAGGGCAGACGACAGGTTCCCACCCCCATTCGGAGAAGGAGACAAGGGCACAGGAGTCCTGCTCCAGACTTCCTCACGACAGGGACTATCTTTCTAGGCTGCCTCAGAACACTCAGCCCTACCCACCTGGAAGATGAAACAGAAACGACTGGTTTGTCAAACTTCAGGTAATGGTCATGGGGATTAAGAAAAAGCTTGGTGGAGCTGGTCACCGCCAGAGGATACAATTAACCTGTGGTCACCAAGTCCTAAAGAGGAGCAGCCTGAGTCAGAGGTGGGAGTAGGAAGGTAAGGCAGATGCACCAGCCAATAATCAAGATCTGGAGGTCATCATAGTTCCTATTTCTACCATGTCCACACCTGGACATGCCAGGTAGGTCAGGGTTGCAATGCCATGCTCAGCACCTCCTTCCTGTCTTTTGCTCACTCTTGCAGGCTGCAAGTCCGGCTGGGTGTGGTGGAGGGGAAGGGGGCCCCCAGGGAAGTCCAGCTACCAGAGGCTCAGAAGCAGAATCAAGATAAGTGTGCAGGAGAACAGAAGGGGCACCCAGGGCTGTGGCCGCAGAGCAGGGCTTTGATTCTGTGGAAGAAATGGAATGGAGTCAGCTCAGGGAACTACCTCCACCTGGACCACCTCAGCCAAGACTTCCTCCTTTCCCTGGGTTGTTGATCAGAGGTCATAGCACAAGGAGGTCGACCTTTTGCCCTCACTCCCCTTGGTCTCACTGCTTTGGATTTTCCCCAGCTGGGCCAGTAAAGCTATCAAAGGATTAACACAGGAGGCCCTACCTGGTGTTCCATCACGGAAAAGGTAGAGTCCGCCCCATTCTGGGAGAAGAATTGGCTGTGAAAACGCATCTTAGCTGTCATGGCCTTCGCTGAGTAGAGGAGAGAAAGCAGGTGGAAAAGGGTGGTGGCAGGGTGTCTCACAGACTCCCAAGGAAGGTAAAGGAATGTCATAGGGAATCTGGGACACGAGACAGTGGGGTGGGGGGTGGGAGTGGGAATTGGATATTGTCTCATTGCTTGAGGGGCCACACAGGCTGAGAAGACATGGTGTGGGAGTATGGGGGCACTCGGTGAGGGGAGACAGAAGAAAGGCCCAGAACGAGAAGGAGCTGCTCTGTCTAAGGAGACAGAGCCAGTTCCAGGCTCTTTCCTTCCCCCAGCTCCATCTAACTTGGCCACAGGGGCTGGGAACAAATGGGGGCATACTCACTGAGGCAGGGGTTGTGGGAAAAGGATGCTTCCAGCCGCTCACACTCCTCCTGCAGGTTGCCACTGCCTCGGCAGGTGCAGCTTAAGGCAACACTGGTATTGACGTTGCTGACAAAGTTGGGGGTCATGGCAGTCCCTGTGGGGTGAAAAAGGGAAGGGTTTATCAGGGCCTAGGCTAAACCAAACTTCAGCTCCTGACCCTCTCCCACCTGTCTCTGGATCACACCACAGGGGTTCCAGAGCATTCTTAGCCTCAGGGGCAGCCCACCTGTGGCTCCCTATCAGCCTTACCAATCAGCCCCAGGTATGCTCGTAGACATCTGGACTGCTCTGTTGCACAAGTCCCCAAGATATCCATGGGATGGCAGTGGGTCTGGAAATCTGCCAGGCGTGATCTAGCAGAAGGGAAACATCGTTAGACCGGCTGAGGGCCTGGCCTGCAACCTTCACCTTGGCTGCCCTTTTACTTGGCAGGTCCATCTTCCTGTCAAATCCTCCTCTGCCTTCAGGGTCTGGCCCAGGGCCTCCTCCCCGCAAAAGCCTGCCCCTATTACAGTGATATGCACCACCTCCCAGTCCCCACAGCATGTCACTCTGAATTTGGACTCCACAATCTATAGTTATGACACCTCAGGCAGCTTCTTTCACCTGTTCTCTCGACTATGAAAGAGAGGTTAACAGTACCACCTCATGGAGTTCTGTGAGGATGAAATAAGAGACTGCATGTATCAGGAGCTGGTGTTATGGCATAGCGGAGTAAGCCACTGCTTGCAATACTGGCATCTCATATTGGAACTCTGTTTAAGTCCTGGCTACTCCACTTCTGGTCCAGATCTCTGCTAATGTACCTGAGAAAACAGCAGAAGATGGCCCAAGTATCTGGGCCCCTGCAACTCATGTGGAAGACCAGGCTGGTGTTCATAGCTCCTGGTTTCCGCATGACTCAGCCCTAGCCATTGCAGCCATTTTGGAGTGCACCATCAGATGGCATATTCACTCTTTTTCTCGCTCTCTCTCTCTCTCTAATTCTGCCTTTAAAAGAAACAATATTTTTTTTTTAATTAAAAAGAAAGAATGCTACATTGCATTTGGCATAGTGCCAGGTACATATTAAGTGTTCAATATATGTTATATATTGTTTTATTTACATTCATCCTACAATAGGTAAAGCTGATTATTTTCAGGTAATGAAATTATGAGTATGTTTTTCTGTACACATTTCTATATTTTGTTACATTTTGCCTTCTTTTAGGTTAATATTTCATTTCCCTGTCACTGCTACTCAACTATGAACTCCTTGAAGACAGGGACAGTATCTTAGCCATCTAGCCCAGGAACTGCTATGACATGGTGTATTTTCATTGTGTCAGGGTAGGCTTCACTGAAGAGGATTAGTAATATGGGGATACTTCAAAAAGTTCATGGAAAAATGGAATTAAAAGATAAGCTTATTTTGGTGCAAGAATTTTGAGGGGCTGTCATTGTGATGTAGCCAGTAAAGCCACCACCTACTATGCAGTTAGAGTCTTGGCTCCTTTACTTCTGATCCAGCTCCCTGCTAATGGCCTGGGGAAAGCAGCACTAGATGGCCCAAGTACTGGATTAAGTTCCTGGCTCCTGACTTTGGCCTGGCCAAACCCTGGCTATTCTGGCCGTCTGTGGCATGAACCAGTGGATGGAAGACCTTTCTCTGTCTTTCCCTCTCTCTCTGTCACAACGACTTTCAAATAAGTAAATAAATCTTAAAAAAAAAAAATTGAAGCCCACATATAGGTTTTTCCTTAATACACATTCCATAAACTTCTTGACGATCCCTATTATGCATGGATTTTAAGATTTTTTGGGGAGCCAGCACTGTGGCATAGTGGGTAAAGCTGCCACTGTAGCTAGCATCCCGTATGGGCCCCAGTTCAAGAGCCAGCTGCTCCACTTCTGATCCAACTCTCTGCTATGGCCTGGGAAAGCAGTACAAGACAGCCCAAGTCCTTAGGCCCCTGAACCCATGTGGGAAGACCCAGAGGAAACTCTTGGCTCCGGCTTTGGATTAGCACAGCTCTGGCCAGTGCAGCCATTTGGGGAATGAACCAATGGATGGAAGACCTCTCTCTCTCTATCTCTCTTCCTCTCCTTCTCTCTCTGTGTAACTCTGACTTTCAGATAAATAAATAAGTCTTTAAAAACATTTTTGTGCCAAAATAAGCTTTTGAAATTGCATTTTCCATAAATGTATAATAGGTAGGGCAGAGCAGTTAAGATGAGTAGGTCCTAAACCAGATCCCCCATATTCCAAACCTAACTTAAACCCAACTAAGTAGCTGGTTGATCTTGAGCAAAGTTGATCTTGAACAAGGTTTTTAACCTCTCTCTATTCTGGTTTCTTCATTTTTAAACTGAGAATGATTTTTTTAAATAGCACCTATCTTATGGGGTTCTTGTGAAAATCAGATTAGTTAATACATGTTAAATACTTTAAAAAGTATTCAGCAAATAGTGAGTACACAGTAAATATTAGTATTATGATTATTGAAAGCCTTGACTATGCAGAAGTTGAGGAAAGTAATAGTCACAGAGGTTAAGTAACTTGCTCAAGGTTACAAAGAAGTAAAAGGTAGAGCTAAGTTGCAAACCAAGGTTGGCATGACTCTTATTGTCAACCATGTCACTTTAAGAGATGACAACTTCAAAGGCAGAGGAAACCACATCGGAGTTTCAGAGTTTCTGAAGAATACATTATAAATCTTCGTGTCCTTTAGTAATAGAACTTGCAGCAACACATCCTAAGTAGAAATTGCATTTATGCACAAAGTTTAAAGAGTGTTTATTGCAGCTTTATTTATGGCAATAAAGAAAACAACTGAGGGAGAGAGCGCCATGGCGCACTAGGTTAATCCTCCACCTGCGGCGCCGGCATCCCATATGGGTGCCAGTTCTAGTCCCAGTTGATCCTCTTCCAGTCCAGCTCTCTGCTGTGGCCTGGGAAAGCAGTGGAGGATGGCCTAAGTGCTTGGGCTCCTGCACCCGCATGGGAAACCAGGAAGAAGCGCCTGGCTCCTGGCTTCAGATCGGCATAGCTCTGGCTGTTGCGGCCATTTGGGGAGTGAACCAATGGAAGGAAGACCTTTCTGTCTCTCTCTCACTGTCTGTAACTCTCTCTCTCAAATAAATAAATAAAAATTAAAAAAGAAAACCTGAAATATCCAACAACAGAATGATGGTTGGAATTAAATAGGGGGCATCCATATAACGCAGGTGTTTAAAAATCAAGTTCTTAAAGGATAGCAAATGATAAAAATAAGGCTGGCGCCGTGGCTCACTAGGCTAATCCTCCGCCTTGCGGCACCGGCACACTGGGTTCTAGTCCCGGTCGGGCGCCAGATTCTGTCCCGGTTGCCCCTCTTCCAGGCCAGCTCTCTGCTATGGCCCAGGAGTGCAGCGGAGGATGGCCCAAGTCCTTGGGCCCTGCACCCTCATGGGAGACCAGGAGAAGCACCTGGCTCCTGCCATCAGATCAGTGCGGTGCGCAGCACGCCAGCCTTGGCAGCCATTGGAGGGTGAACCAACGGCAAAAGGAAGACCTTTCTCTCTGTCTCTCTCTCTCATTGTCCACTCTGCCTGTCAAAAAAATAAAATAAAATAAAATAAAAAAGAAAAATAAGTACTATCATTTACTGAGCACTTACTCTGTACTGATAAGCTAAGCTAAGTACTCTACATAAAATCTAATTTAACTCTCACTTGATTCCCAGATTTTTATTACTAGCCCAGATATTACAGAAGACTAAGCAGAACCTTAGGTTAAGTGATGGAATTTCAGGTTACCTGGCGAGCTCTAGATTACACTGACCCTAGACTTAATTTCTTATCTGTCTGACAACAGAGCTGATCTTAACTCCATACTGCTTCTATGGGAAAATGCTCATGAAATATGTACCATAAGTTAAAAAAAAAAAAAAAAGCAAGTCACAATACAAAGGTACTTCAGAAAGTGTGTAGAAAATGGAATTAAAAGATAAAATTTTTGAAATCCATGCATATGAGGGGGTCTTCAAAAAGTCCATAAAAAACATGGCTTTCAAAAATGTTTTGCACCATTTACATAAGCTTAAAATAATTTTTTAAAGATTTGTTATTTATTTGAAAAAGTTACAGGTGGTGGGAGAAACAGAGAGAGGGAGATTTTCTATCTGCTGGTTCACTCCCCAAATGGCCACAATGGCCAGGGCTGGTCAGGTTCAAGTCCAAATGGCCACAATGGCCAGGGCTGGTCAGGTTCAAGTCAGGAGCTAGGAACTCCATCCTGGTCTCCCTTGAGGCTAGCAGGGTATACAAGGATTTGGGCCACCTTCTTGTTTTTAGCAGGAAGCTGGGACTTGAACCAGTGCTCACATGTGAAGCCAGTATCACAGACAGCAGTTCAACCCACTTTGCCACAATGCTGGTCAAACTTAAACACTTTTAATTGTATTTTATTTACTTGACAGAGAAAAATGTATAGAGAGAATCTCCTGTGCACTGGTTCACACCCCAAATTCCTGCAAAGCCCAGAGCTGGACCAGGCTGAAGCCAGGAGCCTGAAACTCCATCCTGTTCTTCCACATGAGTGGCACTTGCTACTTCCAAGGGCATAAGCTGGAATCGGGAACAAAGCTGGAGCTCAAACCCAGGTACTCTGACCAACCACTAATGCCCACTCCTCTATGAACTTTTTCTTTTTTAAGATTTATTTAATTGAAAGGAAGAATGTCAGAGAGAGGGAGAGACAGATACAGAGGGAGGGAGAGAGACATCTTCCATGTGCTGGTTCACTCCCACAATAGCCAAGACTGGGCCAGGTCAAAGCCAGGAGCCAGGAACTCTATCCTGGACTCCCACATGGCTAACAGGGGTCCAAAAAGCTGCACCTACCTAGGAGCATTAACAGAGTGGTCTGACCAATCACTGCTCAGATATAGGAAGCCGTTGTCCCAAGCAGCAGCTTAACCTGCTGCCCTGCAACGCAGCCCCTCCAAGAACTTCTTGAAGTACTCCCTACCATTTAAAATTTTGTCACTTGAAGATACCTTACCATATTTTGAGGAGCATTTTTTCCAGTTATCTTTCTTTTGTTTTTAAGTTATGCATTTAAAAAAATTTTTTTTAATTTATTTGAAAGGCAGAGTTATACAGAGAGAAGGACAGTGAGAGGGAGAGATCTTCCAGCTGCTGGTTCACTCCCCAGGTCACCATAATGGCAGTGGCTGGGCTAGGGCCAGGCTGAAGCCAGGAGCCAGGAACTTCCTCCAGGTCTCCCATGAAGGGGCAGGGGTCCAACACTGGGCCATCTTTTGCTGCTTTCCCATCTGCATTAGTAGAGAGTTGGTTTGGAAGTGCAGCAGCCTGGTTTTGAATTGGTACCCACCTGGGATGCTGGTTTGGCAGGCGGAGGCTCAACCCCCTAAACCACAGCACTGGCCTCTCCCAGTTATCTTTATATCCAGATAACAAAAATAGAGATTCTGAGGATATATGAAGAAGGTACTTTGAAAAGTCCATGGATAACAGGATTAAAAGATATTAGTTTTGGTGCAAAAAATTTTTGGGAATCGGCGCTGTAGCATAGCATGTAAAGCCCCCGCCTGCAGTGCCCCCATCCATATGGGCGCCGATTGGAGACCTGCTGCTCCACTTCCTATCCAGCTCTCTGCTATGGCCTGGGAAAGCAGTAGAAGATGGCCCAAGTCCTTGGACCCCTGAACCTGTTGGGAGACTGGAGGAGGCTCCTGGCTCCTGCCTTCGGATTGGCACAACTCTGACTGTTGCAGCCAATTTGGGAGTGAACCACCGGATGGAGGACCTCTTTCTCTTTCTGCCTCTCCTCTCTCTCTCTGTAACTCTTTCATATAAACAAATAAATCTTAAAATTTTTAAGTCTATCCATATGAGTGTTTTTATGTATTTTTTATATTTTCTGAAGTATTTAGACAAAGAAAGACATCCTTTCGAGAAAAGTTGCACAAACTGTTGAAGTTGGCCACCTGGCTCAGCGGCTAACGGATCCAGGGTCTCCTGGGAAGTGAGAATCAGCCCCGCAGAGGGAGGAGGCAGAAAGAAGGGTGCGGCTTGGTCCCCGCCCACCCACGCCCCGCACCTGCACAGTGGGTCCGAGAGGCAGAGGCGCCGCAGCTCCAGGCAGTTGGAGGCCACACGTGGCAGCGCGCAGCTGGGGGCGATGGTGTTGCGGCGGCGCTCCCCGCAGCCAAGGTCGGTGGGCGCGCACGGGCACAGCAGCAGGCCTTGAGCGTGGGGCTCTGCCGCCTTCTCAAAGAAGGCACGCAGCTGCTCCAGGCAGGCGAGGCGTTGGCAGCGGGGCCCCGAACAAGCCTCCGCATAGGCCTTGCGCAGCCGGTCGCACTTGTCATTAAGAGTACACAGCATGGCGAACTTGAGACAGAGGTCTGAGCCTGGGGGAGGGGAGCACTGAATCACCGGGCACACCTGGTGCCCAGTCTCCATGAGCAAATCTCCAGTGTGACAAAGAATAAACCAAGATTGTCTTGAAGAAAGCCACTCCTAAGCCTCTAGCCACAAACCAAATGTTTTACGAAGCCTTTGGCATCCTGCTCCTCACCCTTATCATCCTCGTCATCACCACCACCACCACTATTCTCAACATCACCACCATCACCACCACTATCTTCATCACCATCATGATCATCATCATCACCTACTAACACACATTTATCTAGAATTCAAGCAAGGAGGAAGTTCAAATACCACCACCACCCCCCCCTGCCACCAAAAAAAAAAAAAAAAAAAAAAAAAAAACCACACACACAAAAAAACAAACAAAAAACCTAAAAAACAACAAACAAACAAACAAAAACCCTTGACTCAGGCTTGCAGTGAGGTCTGAGGAGGGAAACCATAACTTGAGACCCTGCTATATTCTAAAGCACTTTCTGCAGGTCCCAAACAGATGTCACCAAACTCTATTCAGGCCTTTGGTTTGTTTTACACCTGTCAATGCCACTCAATTTAAAAGTCATCTGTTCATCTTTCACTTGCTGATTCGTGTAGAAAGTTTCCCATACTGTGAGACTTGGGGAATTATGGTGATGTGTCTATTAACAGAATATTTCAACAGCCAGCATGACTGAGTCATTGGAACAGGCTATTTACTAGTGAGAGTTTGTCATGCTTTTTTTCCCTCTCTATGCTTTTTTCCCCTCAGAATGTGAATATATAGAACTGATTATACAAAAAAGCTCACATTTCTCAAAATGAGAGTGCATGTGTGTATATTCTTTCTCAATTAACTCTCAGGCCCACTTTCCTGAAAAACAAGCATCACAGTTCTTGACAGGCCGATGGCTCTCCACCACTCACATCTCTCTCTGTTCTCCTTGCCTAACACCTCGCCCATCCCATTAGAATGGTTGAAAACAAGCAATTTCCTGGTCTTCAGGGACAAAAAAAAAAAAACTACTTTCCTGGCTGCCTTGAATGCGGGTAAATAGTCCATTTCAACACATTTTTTCTGGAACTGCTGCCACTCCCAGTGCACCCTTTGCAGGACCCGCCTGTTGGAACTAGGGAACTCTAATGGGCTCTCTTTGATGGTTGTTCTGGGAGGACTGCTGTGAGAATAGATCATGAACCACAGCTCAGACCTCTACCCTAACAAAGTGCACCTGCAATCACATGAAAGACTAGGAACTTTTCCTGTATGAATCTCCCAGTTTGTGCCCCACCCTTCCCCAGGCCCAGGCCCAGCCTCCCATTCCCAGCCTAGGGGCGCCCTCCAACCTGGTTTGAGCATGTTCAGTTTGCTGAGATTCATTTTCCAGGGTTTGCTGGTCACCGTGTCTTCATAGGGGGAGACATCCAGCTCGTAGTCACCTAGGGACAAGGTGGGGACACCAGAATGCTGAGGAACACGGCAGAGTGGGGCAGGAGGAACTGAGGCTACTGAGTCAGACCTCAAATCCCTGCACAGAAAAGGAAAAGGCACAGCCTCTACTTAACCAGCTGCAAGCTGTGCAAGCTGAAAAAAAACGCAGGGCAGTAAAGGCACAGGTTGAGGTCAATGAATGAGCTGATGAGAATAAAAAAGCTAACCATTTGCCGAGCACACTGTATGCTGGCCACTATGGTATAAGTAAGGCTAATACAAGGCATTTCCAAAGTTCATGGGAAATAGATAAAAACATGTTTATTTAGGTGCAAAACATTTTTGGAATCCATGCACTGTTTCTTTATAGTATGCATTCGGGCCAGCGCCACGGCTCACTAGGCTAATCTTCCGCCTTGCGGCGCCGGCACACCAGGTTCTAGTCCCGGTCGGGGCGCCAGATTCTGTCCCGGTTGCCCCTCTTCCAGGCCAGCTCTCTGCTATGGCAAGGGAGTGCAGTAGAGGATGGCCCAAGTACTTGGGTCCTGCACCCCATGGGAGACCAGGAGAAGGACCTGGCTCCTGCCTTCGGATCAGCGCGGTGTGCAGGCCGCAGCGCGCCAGCCTTGGCAGCCATTGGAGGGTGAACCAACGGCAAAAGGAAGACCTTTCTGTTAGTCTCTCTCTCTCACTGTCCACTCTGCCTGTCAAAAAAAAAAAAAAAAAAAAAAGTTTATAGTATGCATTCTTCCTGAACTTTTTAAATTTTAGAGCAAAACAAACTTATCTTTTAATAAAAGTTCTTTTTCAAGTACTTTTAAATTATTCATTTATTTTCATTTTATTTAAAAGGCAGAGAGAGAGAGAGAGAAACATATATAGAGACAGTCCATTTGCTGGTTCATTCCCCAAATGCTTACCCCAGAAACAGCTAGCTAGACTGATTTCAGAAACCCAGACCCAGAGCTCAGACTGGATCTCCTGAATGGCTAGCAGGAACCCATGCACTTCAGCCATCATCTGCTGCCTACCAGGATGTGCATTAGCAGGAAGCTGAGTAACCAGGACAAGAACCAGCACTCTGACATAGGATGCAGTTGCTCCAACTGGTGACTTAACCAGCTGTGCATATGAAAATGCATTGGTACCTAGAAACAGTGTGCTACAGTGACAACAATAAAAAAAGAAAACCTGAAATGTGTGGCACTGGCTTTCACACTAGGCAGTAGGTGGTGAAGAAGCTGCTATTGGGGGATGGAAAGATGGCAGACCTCATTATGCACAGCGAAGCATTTGGTAAAATTGCTTCCTGCAGTAACTTGGAAGAAAGATGATATGGTGATGAGCACGTGCTTTAAAGGGAGGAAGATGAGAAGCAGAAGGTTACTGGAATGTCTTGATTGCCATGGGCTGCATTTAGCAAGGTGCTATCAAAGAAGGCTGTAAGTTCAGAAAAGAATTGGCCAGTTTGCAAGGAGGGAGGAAACAGAAAAGAGAATCCAGAAATTCCAGGACTTGCAGAATTAAAGGTACCACTGTTTCTCATATTCAAATGGTACAAGATAAAACTGAAGAATACTTTGAGTGATAAGGTTGATTACAGCTCAGCCTTGGGAAAAGACCAAATAAATTACGTGACTATCATTCCGTTTGTGGAGATCTCCCAATTGATTAAGATGATATCCAATAAATCTTGCCAGTTGGACAAATGCACTTAGAGAAAGAAAGGCTAAAGTAGTGGCTCTCCCACAGAAGCCTGATAAGGACAAGGTACCTCTAATTAGGTCTAGGAAAAGATGCCTGGCTTGAATTGTGGGAAAAGCTACTGGCACACGAGATGACAGAAATCAAAGATATAAAAAGCAATTATGTTTTGAGAGAGTTGTGCTGCTAAGAGCTGGATTAAAGGAGACTAGGACTATTGAGACTTAAAATGCTCCCAGCATTCCTCAGGCAGGAAGCAGGTTGAGCATTTTGGTCAGTCCCCAAGGAGGGTTGTAGTCTCTGATGCCCTTCTACAAAAAGGACAAAGAGAGTAACAGGGAAGGAAGGACCTCCCAGAGGGCTGGGCCAAGAGCCCCAGAGAACCCTGGGGAGGGCTACTACTCCCATCGAGCAGAAACGGGGCCTTATTAAAGAAAAATCCCCATTTCCAGGAAGAAAACATGCCTAGCAGGATTTCAGAAGTGCTATGAATCAATGTCTGCTGTGTGCCTCTCCTTCTTTGCCTTTCTGTGAGTGCTTGTTGTCAGGTAATCCTGATCCCGTTCCATTATTGTATACTGAATATACATTCCTTCTAGCTCATATGTTCATACATCAAGAGGAGCCCACATTGGGGACCAGTGTTGTGGTGCAGCAGGTTAAGCCATTACCTGTGACAATGACATGCTATACTGGAGCACCAGTTGGAGACCTACCTGCCCTGCTTCTGATCCAACTCCCATCTAATGTGCCTGAGAAAGCAGCAGAAGATGGCACAAGAACCTGGGCATCTGCCACCAACATGTGAGACCTAGATGGAGTTCCAGACTCCTGGCTTCAGCCTGGCCCAGCTCTAGCTATTATGGTCATTTGGGGAGTGAACCAGCAGATGGAAGATTTCTCTCTCTCTCAATTTGTGTGTCACTCTACCCTTCAAATAAACAAAATAAATCTTAAAAAAAAAAAAAAAAAAGGCACTTACCAAAAAGGAGGAGCCATATCTAGAGTCAATGTAGAAACTATCATGAGATCCTAATGTCATGTTTGGAAAGAACTTTTAGGACTATTCCTTGGAAGGTGGGTAGGTGTATCTTACTTGTGGAAGGGAGGGAAATGAATATTTTGGTGGAGTACAGTGGACCACATTACTTTTTTCAATTACTCTTTGCCTTCTTTTTGATTTTTCTTTAAAGATTAAAGTTTTATGTGCTTTGAAAGACAATTACAGGGCTGGCGCTGTGGCGCAGCAGGTTAACGCCCTGGCCTGCAACGCCGTATCCCATATGGGCGCTGGTTCTAGTCTCGGCTGCTCCACTTCCGATCCAGCTCTGCTATGCCTGGGAAAGCAGTAGAGGATGGCCCAAGTGCTTGGGTCCCTGCGCCTGCATGGGAGACCAGGAGGAAGCTCCTGGCTCCTGGCTTTGGATTGGCACAGCTCCAGCCATTGTGGCCAATTGGGGAGTAAACTGTTGGATGGAAGACCTCTCTCTCTCTCTCTCTCTGCCTCTCCTCTCTCTGTAGCTCGACTTTCAAATAAATAAATAAATCTTAAAAAAAAAAAAAAGAAAAGAAAGACAATTAGAGAGAGAGAGAGAAGGAGAGACAGAAATCTTCCAACCTGCTGGTTCACTCCATAAATGGCCGCAATGGCCAAAGCTGGGCCAATCTGAAGCCAGGGGCCAGGAGCTTCTTCCTGGTTTCCCATATTGCTTTGGGGACCCAAGGGACCCAAGGAAAGAGAGCTCTTATATGCTAATTTGTTCCCCAAATGTTGGTAATGGCTTGAGCTGGGCCAGGCAAAGGCTGGGAGCTGGGAACCCAATCTAGGTCTCCTATGTGGATGGCAAGGAATCAACCCCCAGGGTCTGCATTAGCAGGCACCTACAATTTGGGGCAGACCAAAAAATCAAATCCAAGCATTTTGAAATGAGATATGGGCATCCCAACTAGTGCCTTAACTGCTAGGCCTAACACCTACCCCACCATGTGATTTTTGATGTCTCCTTGTAGGAGAAGTAACTTGATCATAGCGATGTCAGGCTTAGCTGTGTGATTTGATGTGAATGTGAGAAGTAGCATATGTGACATCTAGAAAGCTTCTAATGACATCACATGCTGTTGCCAATGTCCATTTCTTTCTGCCATGAGAAGAGAACATCTAAGAAAGACTGCACCTTCAGTCCGAAACCCAAAATGGAGAAGATACACGAAACAGCCAACACAGAACATGAGCAAGAACCCAACCTGTGTTTGGCAAGTCATTATTTAAAAGTGGCCACAATAAAAATAATCCAATAAAAGCTGACTACTATAGGTAGGAGTTGAGATGGTATTGTGGTACAGTAGGTTAAGCCACAGGCTGCAACACCAGCATCCAATATGAGCACCAGTTTGAGCAGTTTGGCTATTCTACTTCCAATCCAGCTCCCTGATAATGCATCTGGGAATTTTTTTTTTTTTTTAATTTCAGAGGCAGAGAGAAAGAAAATGACAGCTGGTCAGAGACAGAGAGTTCTCATCCACTGCTTCACTCCTTAAATGCCTACAACAGCCTGTGCAGGGCTGGGCTGAAGCTGGGTCTCCCACATGGGTGGCAGGGACCCAGCTACCAGAGCCATCCATGATGCATCCTAGGGTATGCAGGGACGTGAAGCTCGAATCAGGAACCAGGTATTGTGATGTGGGGCACAAGTTCTTTAACTGGCAACTTAACCGCTAGGTCACATGCCTGCCCTGGGTTTGACTTTTCATGTCCTTTTTCTTTCTCACCATCTCCCATCTGGTTAACAAGTGTCCTTTCTGTTAAAGGCTGGAACAAGGTGTTACCTCCCAGTATCTCTCCCGTCGTGGATGTTCTTTGGCGTCTGTTTGTGGGTTAAGCCCCTTTTCTTTGACTCATCTCTACTGCTTTATGTTCAAGGTTGAGCCTCAGCCTCCTTTGGAGCTCTGCTAGGAGGGAGCTACACTGCCCAAAGGAAGGGCAGTGTGGTGGAGGCCACAGAGGATACTGGCCCTTTCCTCCCCCACCTTTCACTCTAATGCATAGCTTCATCATCACCCCCATAAGCAGCTACCACCCGCCCCAAACCTTGTACGGTTGTAAAACAGATGCCAAGAGTCAAGCTCCCCAGCTTAGTCTGCTCTTACCAGGGCTGCGGGCAGGGTGAACAGTCCAATAGATGTCTAGGCAGGCAGTTTGATGCTTCATGCGCCGGTGGCATGTGCAGCCTATCAGAGAGCTGTTTTTGAGTTGCTGTACTGCCTCTAGGCACTCTGCAGGGACTGCAGGCTCCTCTGAGGGCAACAGGGTGTTTAGACTGGTGGTGCAGGAACCCAGGTGGTCGTAGGCAGCCTTGCAAGTGGGGTTGGCCTGGCACTTCCTCCTGGCTTGGATACAGCTGTTCATGAACCGGCTCTCTGTGGGAAGGGGCTCTCCTGGGGAAGGAGAGATCAGGTGAAGCTCACATAAGGGCAAAGGAGCTATCTGGGAGTACCAAGTTGTGAGGCGCGGTGGTGGTGGGGATTCCCAATTAGACCTTGAAAGTCTTAGGGGAGCACGAAAGGCCTTTAGGAATTAGTGTGGGGAAAAAGAAGCCCAGCAGGACTAGACACTTGCTAGCTGTCATAATCTAGACAGAACAAATCATGCTCAACAAAGACAAGGGTTTGAAGAAAGGCTGCTTAGCTTCCAGGGAGGTGAAAGAAAGCAGGGGTTTGAAGCTGAACCTGGTGACCCTGGCAGGAACAATAGAAGAGGGCAGGGCCATGACTTGGACAGGACTAGCATCATAACCACAAAGCTGAGAATTGCAAAACAGTGTGAAATCAGAGTCAGCAACAACTTTCAGTCTTTCATTAAAAATCATTTCAAATTTTGGGTCAGCATTGCAGTGCAGCAAGTTAAACCACTTGCCCATGATGCTGGCATCCCATATTGGTGTGCCAGTCCAACTCCTGGATAACCCCATTTCAGATCAAGGTTCCTGCTAATGTGCCTGGGAAAGCATTGAAAGATGGTCCAAGTGCTTGGGCTTGTGCCACCCATGTGTGATACCTAGATGGATGATACCTAGATAGAGTTCCTGGCTCCTGACTTCAGCTTGTCCCAGCCCTGGCCATTTGAGAAGTGAATCACCTGATGGAAAATCTCTTCCTCTCTCTTTTTCTTTCTTTCTGTCACTCTTTCTTTCAAATAAGCAAAATACTTTTTTTTTAAATCATGTAAAAATATCTTGGGGCAGGGGTTTGGTGCAGCAGTTAAGCCACAGTTTGGGATGCCTGCATCCCATATCTGAGTGCATGGATTTTAGTCCTGGCTCCACTTTCAGACTGAGCTTCCTCCTAACGTGCACACTGGGAGGAAGCAGGTGATTACTCAACTACTTGGGTCCCTGCCATTCATGGATGGAGTTCTTAGCTCCTGGTTTTACCCTGGCCTAGCCCTGGTTCTTGCAGGCATGGGGGGATGTGAACCAACAGATGGAAGACCTCTCTCTCTGTCAGCTTCTGTCTTTGTCTCTTGCTACCTTTCAAATAAATATAAATAAAAAATAAATATTATATATATATATTTTTTATTTTTTGACAGGCAGAGTGGACAGTGAGAGAGAGAGAGACTGAGAGAAAGGTCTTCCTTTGCCATTGGTTCACCCTCCAATGGCTGCCGCGGCCAGCGCACCGCGCTGATCTGATGGCAGGAGCCAGGAGCCAGGTGCTTTTCCTGGTCTCCCATGGGGTGCAGGGCCCAAGCACCTGGGCCATCCTCCACTGCACTCCCTGGCCACAGCAGAGAGCTGGCCTGGAAGAGGGGCAACCGGGACAGAATCCGGCGCCCCAACCGGGACTAGAACCCGGTGTGCCGGCGCCGCTAGGTGGAGGATTAGCCTAGTGAGCTGCGGCGCCGGCCCTAAATATTATATTTTAAAAATAAAGTGGGAGGTCGGCGCCACGGCTCACTAGGCTAATCCTCTGCCTATGGCGCCGGCACACTGGGTTCTAGTCCCGGTCGGGGCACCGGATTCTGTCCCGGTTGCTCCTCTTCCAGTCCAGCTCTCTGCTGTGGCCCAGGAGTACAGTGGAGGAAGGCCCAAGTCCTTGAGCCCTGCACCCTCATGGGAGACCAGGAGAAGCACCTGGCTCCTGGCTTCAGATCAGCGCGGTGCGCCAGCCACAGTGCGCCAGCCACAGTGCGCCAGCCAGAACGGCCATTGGGGGGTGAACCAACGGAAAAAAGGAAGACCTTTCTGTCAGTCTCTCTCTCTCACTGTCCACTCTGCCTGTCAAAAAAAAAAAAAAAAAAAAATTAAATAAATAAAGTGGGAAATGGCTGAAACTGGGGTGGGGAGTTATTGCCAAAAGGGAAGAAAATACAATCTGACCCTATCACTTACTGAGAAATACCAGGGTTGGTTACGCTCAGCTAGAGGAAGATCCTGCATCCTAGGACACAGAGCCCCCACATGGGATGACACCATTCCCCTCCCCACCTGTTCAAAATGAAAAATCTAGGAGTCATTCTTAATTCTCTTTTCTTCATGTCCTACGCTCAGTGCAACAAATCCTGTGAACCCCACAACACATCTAGAATCTCTCTACTTTTCTTTATGTCTGCCACCACCATGTCTTTTGGTCATTGGCCAGTGGCTTTTTTAAGATTTTTAAAATTTATTTGAATGCCACAGTAACAGAGAGAGAGAGAGAGAGAGAGAGAGAGAGAGAGAGATTGATCTTCCATTTGATGGTTCACTCTCCAAAAGCCCATAGTATAGTAGCCAGCTGGGCAGTGCTAGGCTGAAGCCATGAACCCAAAACTCCATCTGGGTCTCCAACATGGGTGGTAGGGACTCAAACACTTGAGTCATCATTTGCTGCCTCCCAGTGTTCACAATAGCAGGAACCTGAAATAGAGAGCAGCAGAGCTGGGACTTGACCCATGCATTCTGATAGGGGCATCCCAACAGCATCTTAACCACTGCACTAAATGCCTGCTCCAGATGTCTTTTTAAATGAACCTTTATTTTTTAAGCTGGAAAACTTTTAAAGAGGCTAAATTCAAACAACTTAACCTTTTTAAAAATGTACAATTAAGTGGCATTTAGTATATTCACTGAGGCCAGTGCTGTGGCATAGTGGGTAGACACCATCTGTAGTGCTGGCATACCATATTGGTACAGTTCAAGTCCCAACTGCTCCACTTCCAATCCAGCTCCCTGCTAACGTGCCAGGAAAAGCACCAAAGGATGTCAAGTGCTTGGGCCCCTGCATCCATGTGGGAGACACAGAAGAAGCTCCTGACTCCTGAGTTTGGACTGACCCAGCCCTAGCTGTTGTGGCCATTTGGGGAGTGAACCAGCTGATGGAAGATCTCTCTGTCTCTTCCTCTCTCTCTGTAATGCTGCCTTTCAAGTAAATAAATCTTTTTTTTTTTTTTTTAAAAAAAACATTCACAATATTGTATAGCAATCATTCTAAATAATTCTAATATATGATTATCATCCTAAAAGGAAACACACATCCATTAAACAATCCCTTCTCATGGTCCCTCGACCCCCTAACCCCCAGTCTCTGGTAACCACTAATCTGCTTTCTGTCTTGATGGATTTACCTATCCTGGATATTTCGTATAACTGGAATGAGCCGATTCCATTTGGTCTTCTGTCTGGCTGCTTTCACATGGCATGATGTATTTAAGATCCATCCGCATTGTAGCATGTATCACTGCTTCACTTCTTCCTGTGGATGACTATTCCATGGCCTAGATGCCACATGTGGCTTAGTCACTCATCAGGTGATGGGCATTTCAGTTGTTTTCACCTTCTGGTTATTGTGAATTGCACTTCTATGAACATTCACTTGTAAGTATTTGAACACCTGTACTAGATTCACTTGAAGGTATAGCTAGAAGCAGAATTGCTGGGTCATATAGCAATTCTGTTTCACTTTTTAAGGAACCGCCAGATTGTTTTCCAGAGCAGCTGCACCATGTTACATTCCTACCAGCAATGTAGGAGGATCCTAGTTTTTCCACATACTTTGCCAGCTCTTGTTATTTTGCATTTTACTTTTATTATAGTCATCCTGTGGGTGTGAAGTGGTACCTCATTGTGGTTTCTGTTTGCATTTTCCTAATGACTAAGGATGTTGAACATATTTTTATATGCTTGTTTTTTATGCCATTTGTACATCTTTTTTTGCTAGTAAACTTTTTACTGAAGTATAATATACAGAACAGTGCATGAATCAAAAAACGTATCGCTCAGGGCCAGCACTATGGCACAGTGGGTTAAAGCCCCCACCTGCAGTTCTGGCATCCCATATAGGTGCCGGTTCAAGTCTTGGCTGCTCCACTTCAGCAGCAGAGGATGGTCTAAGTGCTTTGGCCCCTGCACCTACGTTGGGGACCTTGAAGAAGCTCCTGGCTCTTGGCTTCATATGGGTTCAGCTCCAGCCACTGCGGCCATTTGGAGAGTGAACCAGTGGATAAAACACCTCTCTGTAACTCTTTCAAATAAATTTTTTTTTAAGCTTTATTTTATTTATTGGAAAGACAGAGTTATATAGAGAGGTAGAGACAGAAGGAGAGGTGTTTCATCCACTGGGTCAGTCCCCAAATGGCCACAACATCCAGAGCTGGGCCAATCCAAATCCAGGAGCCAGAAGCTTGTTCCAGGTCTCCCACATGTGTGCAGGGGCCCAAGCACTTGGTCCATCCTCCACTGTTTGCCCAGGAGCATCAGCAGGGAAATGGAACAGAAGTAGAGCAGCCAGAACTCGAACCAGCACCCATATGGGATGCTGGAGTTGCAGGCCAGGGCTTTAACCCACTGCGCCACAGAGCCAGACCCTCAAATAAATGTTTTTAAAAATGTATTGCTCAGAAGCCGGCGCCACGGCTCACTAGGCTAATCCTCTGCCTAGCGGCGCCAGCACACCGGGTTCTAGTCCCGGTTGGGGCGCCGGATTCTGTCCCGGTTGCCCCTCTTCCAGGCCAGCTCTCTGCTGTGGCCAGGGAGTGCAGTGGAGGATGGCCCAGGTGCTTGGGCCCTGCACCCCATGGGAGACCAGGATAAGTACCTGGCTCCTGGCTCCTGCCATCGGATCAGCGCGGTGCACCGGCTGCAGCGGCGGCGGCCATTGGAGGGTGAACCAATGGCAAAGGAAGACCTTTCTCTCTGTCTCTCTCTCTCTCTCACTGTCCACTCTGCCTGTCAAAAAAAAAAATAATAATAATAATAATAAAAAAATAAAAAAAATGTATTGCTCAGGGGTTGGCACTGTGGTGCTAGTTAATCCTCCACCTGGTGCACTGGCATTCCATATGGGTGCCAGTTCGAGTCCTGGCTGCTCCTCTTCCAATGCAGCTCTCTGCTGTGGCCTGGGAAGGCAGTAGAAGATGGCCCAAGTCCTTGGGCCCCTGCACCCACATGAGAGAATGGGAAGAAGCACCTGGCAGCTGGCTCCTGGCTTCGGATTAGCACAGCTCCGGCCATTGCAGCCATTTGGGGAGTAAATCAGCGGATGGAAGACCTTTCTCTCTGTCTCTCCCTCTCACTGTCTGTAACTCTACCTCTCAAATAAATAAAAAATAAATCTTAAAAAAAAATGTATTGCTCAGTAAATTTTGCAAATGAATACACAAATGAATAACCAGAAGCCAGATAAAACAACAGGACATTACCGGTAACCAGTCACTGTCTCCCCAAGGAAACCAGTTTCCCAGATCCTAACACCAGATATTAGTTTTTGCCTTTTTTCTTTAATATTTATTTATTTACTTGAAAGAGAGAGAAAGAGAGAGAATCTTCCATCCACTGGTTCACTCCCCATATGGCTACAGTGGCCTGGCTAGGCCAAGCTTAAGCCAGGAGCCAAGAATACCATTTGGGTCTCCCATCTGGATGACATCTGCTATGTTCCCAGGCACATTAGTAGGAAGCTGAATCAGAAGTGGAGCCACTAGGACTTGAACTGATGCTCATATGGAAGCCGGCATCACAGGTAGCAGCTTAACCTGCTGTACCACAATGTTGGCCTCTTGACTGTTTTTCATTTCCTTTTTTGTCAGATTTTAAAATTTATTTATTTTCACTTTATTTGAAAGGCAGA
The DNA here is from genome assembly GCF_051225735.1 of Oryctolagus cuniculus. Classification (NCBI taxonomy): domain Eukaryota; kingdom Metazoa; phylum Chordata; class Mammalia; order Lagomorpha; family Leporidae; genus Oryctolagus; species Oryctolagus cuniculus. Next base: position 27,342,113 of record NC_142872.1, read on the forward strand.
GAGAGATCATCTATACCCTGATTCACTTCCTAAAAGGTGCAAACAGCTGTGGCTGGTCCAGGCCAAAACCAGGAGCCCATAACTCAATCCAGATCTCCCATGTGGGTGGCAGGGGAGTGAACCAGCGGGTGGTAGACCTACCTCTCTCTCTCTCTCTCTCTCTCTCTGCCTCTCCTTCTCTCTATGTGTAACTCTTTCAAGTAAATAAATAAATCTTAAAAAAAAAAAAACTATAAATCAGATCATCTCATTTTTCTCCTTAAATGTCCCTACCAACTTCCATTGCTCTTAGGTTAAATTTACTACACAATAGTTTACATAGCCTTGTAAGATCTGCTCTCAGCCTACCTCTTTAACTTCACCTTTCAACCCTCTCTCCTACTCCTACTCTGCCTCAGCCACAGTGGCCTCCCTTCTGGTTGCCTCTGAGCAGGACAAGCTACAGTTCTTGCCCTGGGCTTTCTTTTTGCTTGGAAAGCCCTTCCATCCACCTTCTCATGGCAGCCCCTTCTGACAAGCCAGGTTGCAGCTTACAGTTTCAGAAGGTACTCCCTCAACCAGTGTAAAGTAGACTCCTAGTCACTGTCATTGTATTGCTCTACTACCATTGCAGCACTTAATGCCATTGGATTTTTCTTGGTTGGTTGTTTATTGATGATCTCCCCTCCAGACTGCCATGTCTGTCTTATCACCATTTTATCTCCAGGGCCTAGGACAGTGATTGTTTACTGTGAGCTCCTGTTTTTTTAAAGAATAAACAAAACTAAATCAGGGACATGCTGTGAGGCACTTCTGCAATTTCTCCGGGCCTGTTCCCTCTATTTAAAATCAAAGGGTCCCAGAGTTGGAATGGACCAATAGTTTAACCTCTTCTTCCAATCATATCATAACCAACCAGATAAATTACTGAGTCTTACCGTAGTCCTAATGAGTCAGAATCTCTGGGGATTAAGCCTGGAAATCTGAATTGTGGCACATTCACTGGTGAGTCTGAACTCCTTAAAGTTTCGGGACTGGTGTCACATCTAGTGTGTAAATACAGGATCCACAATGATTCTTCCTTTTGCCTCAGGCTCCAGTGTGCCTCAGTATGGCACTGTTACTCTACTTAAAATTTTGATATTTGGTTCATCATAGATTGCTTAGAATTAATTTTGATTTTTAAAGCAACACTGCAGTAAAATACTTCTTATCTCAGGGCCAGTGTTGTGACACAGTGGGTTAAGCTGCCCTCTCCAACACTGACATTCCATATGAGTGCCAGTTCAAGTCCCAGATGCTCCATTTCCAATCCAGTTCCCTGCTAATGTGCCTGGAAAATCAGCAGGAGATGGCCCAAGTACTTGGGCCATTCTCACCCAGATGGGAGATCCACATGGAATAACAGGCTCTTGGCTTCCGCCTGGCCCACCAGTGGCCATTGTGGCCATTTTGGGAGTGAACCAGTAGATGAAGAGCTCTCTTCTTTCTCGCTCTCTCCCTCTCCCTTCTTTCTCTATGTAACTCTGACTTGTAAATAAATAGATAAGTGAATCCTTAAAAATATTATATAGCTCTACTACTCATTTTCTTGGTATCTCTTTCACTTGCCTCATCCAGGTCCTGGCCCTGCCTAGGGTAATTGGCTTAACCTCTGGACCTTATTTTCTTCAATTGTAAGATGAGGGAATTGGATTAGTACAGAGTTTTTCAGTGAAGGGGATTTGGAGAGCATTAGAATTTTTTAAGGGATGTATAGTTGGAAAAAAAGTGAATTTTTATATGTAGTAAGTGAAAAAAAAACTTTAGAAATTCAAAATCTTATTTAAGTAAGATATTACTTTTTATCCTACCAAAAAGAGGGTATGGATTTAAATGGGCTGAAAAATTCTAAAAAATGTAACGTTACTTCAGGTAGAAACCCAATAAGTGTCCATATTGAAAGAAATGCAGCAGGTTCAAGTTTTATTGTTGTAATTGGACTATATATTTAACTGGACTAAATATGGATTCATAACTGTTTTTGAAGGGAAACTTCTCTAATTTCTTAGCTGATAGTTCACTAAGTTTCAGCTATGATGGAGTTAAGGCATTCAGGCTCAACAAATAACTTGAGGTCTTTATTAAATTTCATCACAACATGGTGGAATTTGTGTTTCTAAGATTGTGAAACACAGAGTTTGATCCAGCAAAAAGATTACAAACTGTGCAGTGTGCAAATAGACAGAATATTTTCTTTGTTTGTTTTGTAATTTTATATATAATATTTTCTTAAAGTTTCAATTGGTAGTCAATATTTAAAAATCAGAAGATTTCATATAAAATTATGGACTTCTAATTTATCTTAACAAATGAAAACAGCTAGGACCATGTGCCCACAGTGTAACTGCTGGAATGGAGTAGTGAATGCCCCCTTCTGACAAGTCAGGCCTTTCCAGTTTGTCACAGTCCCTATCACTCACTAGTGTACCTGCCCTACCTCTATGTCTACACTGCCACTGCTGTGTCTATTCCATACTTGTTAGGCAACAGCCAGGTTTCTGGACTTAGTTCTCTGCTTCTCGGTTCATCAGAAAATGCCTGGCTGCAAATGGGGCAGATCAAGTCAGGCCATAGGACCTTCATTTGTTCCTCTCTGATGAGGTCCATAGCATAGGGCACCCAATTTATAGACAGACAAGCAAAGAAAACTAAGAGAGGCACCAGGAGATGCAGCAAGTCAAGACTGAATCAATGTCAGAACCAAGGACTCCCACCTCCATCCAGTTTTTAAATGTGTTTTAATTAATTAATTTCATGTATTTATTTGAAAGAGAGAGAGAATGCCTATAACAGACAGGGCTGGGCCAGGCTGAAGCAACAATCTGGATGGCAGGAACCCATGTACTTGAGCCATCACCAGCTGTCTCCCAGGATGCATATAAACAGAAGCCAGGATCAGAATCAGGGCTGGGTCTTAAATCAGGCACTCAAACATGGAATATGGGCATCTCAAGTGGCATCTTTTCTTTTCTTTTCTTTTTTTTTAGACAGGTAGAGTTAGAGACAGTGAGAGAGAGACAGAGAGAAAGGTCTTCCTTCTGTTGGTTCACTCCCCTAATGGCCGCTACTGCTGGCGCTATGCTGATCTGAAGCCAGGAGCCAGGTGCTTCCTCTTGGTCTCCCATGTGGGTGCAGGGACCGAAGCACTTGGGTCATCTTCCACTGCCCTCCCAGGCCACAGCAGAGAGCTGGACTGGAAGAGGAGGAACCGGGACTAGTGCCTGGTGCCCCAACCGGGACTAGAACCCGGGGTGCCGGCACCACAAGCGGAGGATTAACCAAGTGAGCCACAGCACTGGCCTCAAGTGGCATCTTAACCACTGTGTCAAACACCTCCCCTCCTACCTGGTTTAGAATGATTTTCAGTATAAGCTACCACTTCCCTGAGAATGACAGTTCTGCTTTAAGCTTGGCTTTTTTTTTTTTTTTTTTTTTTTTTTTTTTTTTTTTTTTTTTTTGACAGGCAGAGTGGATAGTGAGAGAGAGAGAGAGAGAAAGGTCTTCCTTTGCCATTGGTTCACTCTCCAATGGCCGCCGCGGCCGCCGCACCGTGCTGATCCGATGGCAGGAGCCAGGTGCTTCTCCTGGTCTCCCATGAGGTGCAGGGCCCAAGCACTTGGGCCATCCTCCACTGCACTCCCAGGCCACAGCAGAGAGCTGGCCTGGAAGAGGGGCAACCGGGACCGAATCTGGTGCCCCGACCGGGACTAGAACCCGGTGTGCCGGCGCCACAGGTGGAGGATTAGCCTAGTGAGCTGCGGCACCGGCCATAAGCTTGGCTTTTTAAAATATGTATTTATTTATTTGAGAGACAGAGATGAAGCTCCCATCTATGGGCTCACTCTCAAAACGCTGTAGTCCTGCACATCAGCAGAAAGCTAGAATTGGGAACAGAGCCAGGATTCGAACCCAGGCACACTGATATGAGATGTGGGCATCCCAAGAGGCAGCTTGGCTTTGAGAGGCCTGGAATGGTGGTACTTTCCATGCAGCTGTTAAAAGCTTCTGTTGATTTGGGTTCCTGGGAAGTACCTGGCCCTACATGGCAGCTCTTGGATTGCTGCTTATGGATTTTCCATAAGGCCACTTCTCCAGGAACCACTGCTGTCAGCCAAGCACTACCGTGGAAAATAAACCTGTTGGGGCTGGTGCTGTTGGCCTGGAAAAACAGCAGAAGATGGCCCAAGTCTTTGGGCCACTGAATCCACATGGGAGACCCAGCAGAAGCTCCTGGATCCTGGCTTTGGATTGGCCCAGCTCTGACCATTGCGGCCTTCTGGGGAGTGAACCAGCAGATAGAAGACCTCTCTTTCTTTCTGCCACTCTTTAACTCTGCCTTTCAAATAAATAAATAAATATGAAAAGAAAAGAAACCTATCACCCATTCTCCACTAAATTAGTTAATGAGGAAGGTGTTTAGTGTTTACCTCAGGTCCCAACATGTAGCCATACTGTTAGAGTCCATGGAGTTTCTTGGGTGGCCAATTCACATCTGGGTTGTGGGGCTGCCCTGATTTCTTGGTGGAGTCGGACAGACCAGTGCTTTCCATCCTGCAGTGCCACCTTGGGAACCTGGGTGTCAGGGCCATGTGTGCGGTCTCTGCATCAGAATTGCCTCCGCACAGGCTCTGGGCTGGAGCCCCACCAAGAGATTCCATGCACTGTCCCACTCCAAAGGCCATGGGCATGTTTCCAGGGATCCCAAGCTTCCCTTCTTGGGGAATGGCACAGTTCCAAAACCAGGTCTTGGACTATACTACTCACTGCCTACTGTGGCTCTGTTATCCACAGGACAAGGCTTTGCATTGGGCAGCTTGCAGGGACAATGCCATCCTGTCCAAGAGCTGCTTTTCTGCACAGATTAAAATGGTAAGCATAGCCCAGGGGTATGGGGAGAGGTACAGGTTGCTGGTAACAGTCTAGCCAGTATAACCAAACAATGGTTTTAGCAAGTTCTGGGCAGTAGTTTACAACCCTAATCTGTGACAAGTCACTTCTTTTTTTTTTTTTTTTTTTTTTTTTTTTTTTGACAGGCAGAGTGGACAGTGAGAGAGAGACAGAGAGAGAAAGGTCTTCCTTTGCCGTTGGTTCACCCTCCAATGGCCGCCGCTGCAGCCGGCGCACCGCGCTGATCCTGGCAGGAGCCAGGAGCCAGGTGCTTTTCCTGGTCTCCCATGGGGTGCAGGGCCCAAGCACCTGGGCCATCCTCCACTGCACTCCCTGGCCATAGCAGAGAGCTGGCCTGGAAGAGGGGCAACCGGGACAGAATCCGGCGCCCCAACCGGGACTAGAACCCGGTGTGCCGGCGCCGCAAGGTGGAGGATTAGCCTATTGAGCCACGGCGCCGGCCGACAAGTCACTTCTAACAAACTTCTCTTCATTCCTACTGCTTCCTCATTCAGAAAGGGGGTGCAAGCCTTGAAGAAGCCCACGTGGAGCGAACAGCAATCTGGCTTTTGATTAGATTCTCCCTGCCTCCAGGGGCCACTGGCTTGGCAGTGTAGACACAGCTCAAAAGAAAGTAGTAAAGGGAACCAGGGGCAAGAAGATGCCTGGGTGCCCAGGCCACTGCTGCCACTTACTCTGTATCAGTTCAGACACTGTGAGGCACAGAATCCAAACCCTTCCTAGCACCCTGAACTAGCCTTTCATGGTGGTTGAATGCCCGGGACCAGGCTGCGCCCTCTCTGGGACGGGGTGACCAGGACCACAAGCACACTCCTCTTCACCTCCCTTTGCAACCCTGACTGATGCGGGATCCGTGAACGGACAGGCACTCACCGGCTCCGAGAGGCAGCAGCAACGGCAGCAGCAGGACCACTAGCGGCACGGGTCGCAGGTTGCTGGGACGCATCATGTTGGGGGTGCAGCGCCTGGTGTCTGCCCCGGACCGTTCAGCCCTGTTCCGGGCAACAGGCTCAACGCTCTTCTTGCTGGAGCTCAGCGATCCCTGGGCCCCAGGACCGGCGCCTCCCACCGGCACCTCCCGCCCCTTCCCGTGCAGCGCTGACACTCGCCCACCAGGGTCCTGGGCGCCGCCCTCCAACTCTCAGGCGCGCGCGCACCACACCGCCTCTAATGCTGCCCCGAGCGCGCGCCCCAGGAGCGGCTGGGGTTTGGGGCAGAAATAGGTGCCGCGCTGCCCACCTGCTGCACTCCCGCTGCTAACTTCGCTCAGCAAGAGGCGGTGGAAACTGCTCCTGGACACTCGCAAATACTTCTCAAAAAAAAAAAAAAAAGTCTTTCTCACTTTCCAATCCCCAGCTCCACCCCGGGAATGACTGCAACTACCACAAACAAAATCGTTTACCAACTCTTGAACAAATCAATGCAAAGGCACTTGCACTTCTAGTATTTTTCTTAGAGTTTGCACAACTGTGATCTCATTTTTCCCTTCATAAATATGTTCAAGAGTAAGCTTCAGATTAACCCCGAGATTCTGCAAAAATGGGTCCCAGACAGGTAAAATGACTTTTCTGGGAACAGACCTGGGGCCAAAGCCCAGGAGCTTTGTCAGTCTAGACACCAAAATTCAGCTCCTTGGGTATCAGGAGGGAAGATGGCTGGGTTAAATCCCTGAGACTAAATAGCACAGATTTCCCTGGACCAAAGACAAGGGCACTGAGGAAGGTGACCACTAAGACCATTTAGGAGCCGTTATTTTTGGTTGAAGACAATTTCAGAGAGCAAGCTGTTCTACCAGTATTAAACAATAAGGTAGAGACACCACTGTGCCCAGAATTCATGATGTCTACCCATATGGAAAAGGGTATTTATTAACCATGAGCCTGATTACCACCAGCTCAGAGGGTAAATATAGAGGCAAGAATGACTTGGAAGAATGAAAACCAGACAGTGCACAGAAAGACAAGAGGAGGATGAAAGAGGTGTAGGGTTTCATCCCCCAACCCTTCAACTTGGGCCCCTCCTTACTTCCACAGCCTGCCTGGCAGAGGGCCAGGAGGGAGGGTATTGAGAAGCTCAATAAAAACCTCAGAGATTTATTGGCTGCTGCTTCTGAATACGGCCATCCTGCTGTGGCCTCTCGGGGGCATTTGCCGATGTAATCAGCCCAGAAAGAGAGTCATTCCAGCCAGGGGTGTAAATCACCCTTCACAAAGCTACTAGAGAGACATGTGGCCCTAGATAAGGAAGGAGACTGATGTGGCCTCTGTGCCCTTCCCTCCCTTCTCCTGCCCAAGGGGAGCTGGTTCCTGAGCTGTAATGCACTTTAAATGGAGTTTGTGCTTCATTTTAATCTATATCTGCCCTGCCGGTTTTATAGGAGAGCTGTGAAAGTGAACATCTGGCTGCCGAGCTACTGCACAAGGGCCTGTGTTCCCCAGCGCCACCCTATCTCTATGTACCTTTCTCAAGCCCCTCCCTCTCAGTAAGGTTAGGCAATCTGAAGCTGGAGAGCAAACAGCCCCCTCTTGCCCCTCCCCTCTGGAAAGAGGAATTTACAAAACAAAAGGTAACTAGGTGGTTGGGATGCTAGGGAAGGGCTGAGGCTCATGAACCAAAAAAGATGTGAAGTTGTCAAGGGGTATCCATTCTGCCTTGCCTCTTCTCCAGCAACCAAGCCAAGTTTGCATAGGAGGGGTGCCTCTCTATTACTAGTATCCCCCAAGGAATGGATCAAGAATCCAGGAACAGAGTCAAGTTGGTGGGTGGGGAGCAACACCCAATACCATCTGCAAGAGGTTAGCTTTTCTCTGAGAGTGCATGAGGTGCCTGGAGGATCTTTCTACCTGGGCACAGGAGTAGAGACTAGTATCAGTGGGCCTTAATAAAGGACTGGTAACCAAGGCTAGGGGAGGTTTGAGGAGCCTGTGCAAATAAACAGAACTCTAAGACTAATATTGACAACTCTTAGCATACTCTCTCCCCACCAACCATGTCCTCTGTGACTGCCAACACCTGCTAGATAAGCAGCATTGCCGTTGGGAACCTTGTGGTTAATGACGAATGAGCCAGTCCTTTCCAGAAAGATGATGTTACTCAGCCATCATTCAATTCGGTAATGTCTTTTGATTATGGATCCAGTTTTGTGCTAGGTGCAAAATGATGAAGACACAAACCCTACCTTTCAAACCAGATTATCAGGGCGTCAAGGTCCAGACTCTGTATCTTACTCCACTTTCATCTGTAATCTTGATTTTCTTCTCTTAAGGTTGGACTATATATGTGGATTATGCCTTCTTTCAAGTGTATTTTTCCTGTTGAGCCTTAATCCCTGCTGCTATCCTAAATTATGTTAGCAGTATAGTGAATAGTTAAGACTACAAGCTTTTATAGATTGCTCAGGTTCAATACCATTTACAATACTTGTTGGGTGATTTGGGACAAGTCATGTTTTTTGTGCTTTTGTTTCTTCATCTTTAGGGATAATAGTATCTATTGCAAATAATAGTTGTGAGAACTTAACAAGTACATATTGGGGGAAAGGGTTTAACATAGTTCCTGGCACCTAGCAAATCACTGAATAAATGATAACATCCCAGGCAGCATGTGGAGTTAATTCAGGAACTATGATGTTCCTCATCACCAAACCTGCTGATTTGGAGCTGGAGGTTGCCGTATTTCTTTTTTTGAAGATTCTTGTGGGCTTGGGTGCTTGTAGTGGTACAAACAACAAACCGTTTTCCTACTTTGTGCATTTAAAACATTTTTAAAACTTATTTCATTTTATGGGGGCCAGCACTGTGGCTCAGTGGGTTAAAGCAGCAGCCTGCAGTGATGGCATCCCATAAGAGTGCTGGTTTGAGTCCCCGATGTTTCACCTCCAATCCAGGTCCCTGCTAATGTGCCTGGGAAAGCAGTAGAAGATGGCCCAAATGCTTGGGCCCCTGCATCCACAAGGGAGACCAAGAAGAAGCTCCTGGTTCCTGGCTTAGGCCTGGCCCAGTACAGGCTGTTGCAGCCATATGGGGAGTAAGCGAGCAGATGGAAGATCTCTCTCTCTCTCCTTCTCTCTCTGTAACTCTGCTTTTCAAATAAAATAAAATAAATTTGCAGAGAGAAGAAGAGAGAAAGAGAGATCTTCCGTCTGCTGGTTCACTCCCCAAATGCGGATACACACACACACATTTTCCCTTCTCTCTAACTCTACCTTTCAAATAAATAAATCTTAAAAATAAATAAATTTACATGTGTAGATACACACACACACACATGCACATATCGAGAGGGAGGGAGGGAGGGAGAGAATATCTCCCTAACTGGCTGTAACTGACAGGGCTGACCAGATCTCTCACGTGGGTGCAGGGTCTCAAGCACTTGAGCCATCTTCAGCTGCTTTCTCAGGCACATGAGCAGGGAGCTGGATCAGAAGCGGTGCAGCTAGGACTCAACTGGCACCCATATAGGATGCCAGCATTGCAGGTGGCAGCTTAACCTGCTACATCACAACACCAGCCCCTTAAAATACTGCTTTTTAATTTTTTAATGTTTCTCATTCTTATTTTTTCATATTCTGTTTAAAATATTTATTTATTTATTTAATTTGAAAGGCAGAGCTACAGAGAGGCAGAGGCAGAGAGTGCGTGAGAAAAGTCTTCCATCTGCTGGTTCAGTTCCCAGATGGCCACAATGGCCAGAGCTGTGCTGATCCAAAGCCAGGAGCCAGGAGCTTCTTCCACATCTCCCACATGTGTGCAGGGACCCAAGAATTTGAGCCATCTTCCACTGCTTTCCCAGGTCTTAGATGTGAGATGGATTGGAAGTGGAGCAGCCGGGACTTGAACCAGTGTCCACACGGGATGGCGGCACTGCAGGCCACAGCCTTACCTGCAATGCCGCAGCGCCAGCGCCTCTCATTCTGATTTTTTTTATTAGCTTTTAACTGATTTAATATAGTTCATAGAAAAAATTCTAAGAATATGATATTCCCTTCCTCCCTCCTTAAAACATTTTAATATTTTGAGAGGCTGAGAGAGAGAGAGAGAGAGAGAGAGCGCACCCTCCTATCCACTGGTTGATTCCCAAATGCCTGCAATGGCAGGGACTGGACTGGGCTAATGCCAGGAGCCAGTAACTCAATCCAGGTCTCCCATGTGAGTGGTAGGAACTCAATTACTTGAGCCATCACTGCTGCCTCCCAGGGTCAGCATTAGCAGGAAGCTAGAGTCAGGAGCTGGAGCCAAGTATTAAACTCAGGTACTTCAATATGAAATGCAAGCATATTAACTACCAAGTTTTGTAGCTTCACAGACAGTACTGGAAGGCTCTGTTGGTTTGGCTGTCTGGTGAGGCCAGAGGATGACACTCATGGAGTGTGTGCAGGAGAATGACCACATGGTGATCCAAGAAGCAGAATTAGGAGGTGGGGGTGAGTTATAGGTTCTACTCAACTTTATATAATCAACCTTCCAATGATCACTGTCTTGTGAGGGTATGCTACCAATGATCTAAGGATATCCCACTAGGCTCATCTCCTAAGCATGATTGGATCAAATCTCCACCTTGTAGTATCATTAATTCATGACTTTGGGACTTAATTGTCAGCATGAGATGGGGAGCCATGTCATGTTCCAACTATGGCACCAACTTTTCAAGAACTTAAAATTGAGGCTTGGCTGGCGCCGCGGCTCACTAGGCTAATCCTCCGCCTAGCGGCGCCGGCACACCGGGTTCTAGTCCCGGTCGGGGCGCCGGATTCTGTCCCGGTTGCCCCTCTTCCAGGCCAGCCCTCTGCTGTGGCCCGGGAGTGCAGTGGAGGATGGCCCAGGTGCTTGGGCCCTGCACCCCATGGGAGACCAGGAAAAGCACCTGGCTCCTGGCTCCTGCCATCGGATCGGTGCGGTGCGCCGGCCGCAGCGCGCCGGCCGCGGCGGCCATTGGAGGGTGAACCAACGGCAAAGGAAGACCTTTCTCTCTGTCTCTCTCTCTCACTGTCCACTCTGCCTGTCAAAAAAAAAAAAAAAAAAAAATTGAGGCTTTTACAGATTTATTTTATTTTATTTATTTTTTGACAGTCAGAGTGGACAGTGAGTGAGAGAGAGAGAGAGAGAGGAAGGTCTTTCTTTTGCCGTTGGTTCACCCTCCAATGGCCGCTGTGGCCGGCGCACCGCGCTGATCCCATGGCAGGAGCCAGGTACTTGTCCTGGTCTCCTATGGGGTGTAGGGCCCAAGTACTTGAGCCATCCTCCACTGCACTCCCTGACTACAGCAGAGAGCTGGCCTGGAAGAGGGGCAACCGGGACAGAATCCGGCGCCCCGACCGGGACTAGAACCCCGTGTGCCGACGCCGCAAGGCGGAGGATTAGCCTAGTGAGCCACGGCGCTGGCCTGGCTTTTACAGATTTAGCATCCAGTACACTATGAATTATAGAAAGATACACTGTTCTTTGGTGAGAATTTGTTAACAGCAAAAATCACAAAGGGCAATGACTACTGAATCATATTGTCTGGGTTCAAAGCCCAACTCTGACATTTATTAGCTGTGTAACCTCAAATAAATGACTTAATTCCTCTGACCCTCAATTTTTGTATCTGCATGCCTGGCAGAACTGTTATGAAAATTAATTTGCTTTTATATAAATTGAGTTTAGAAAGTTATACAGTATGCAAGGAACACCTGAAAAAAGTTAGCTAATACTTTTATTCCTGAAAATTACATGAATCAGATAACATGGTTCCCCCACACAATGGGAGGATATTATAAGAACATGGTGCTGGGGCCCGCACTGTGGCACAGTAGGTTAATCCTCCGCCTGCAGTGCCGGCATCCCATATGGGCACTGGTTGTAGTCCCAGCTGCTCCTCTTCCAATCCAACTCTCTGCTATGGCCTGGGAAAGCAGTAGAGGATGGCTCAAGTCCTTGGGCCCCTACACCCATGTGGGAGACTGGATGAGGCTCCTGGCTCCTGGCTTTGAGTCGGTGCAGCTTTGGCTGTTGCAGCCATCTGGGGAGTGAACCAGCGACGGAAGACCTTTCTCTCTGTCTCTCCCTCTCACTGTCTGTAACTCTATCTCTCAAATAAATAAAATCTTTAAAAAGAAAAAAAAAAACAAAACAAAAACAAAAAACATGGTGCCTTTGGGCAAACACAACTTTTCAATGAGTAGATAACTAAGTCCAAGCTTTTTGTCTTGAGACACAGAACTTGCTACTTAATTAAGATTACTGAAATGTGAATATATGTACAACAATGTCTTCCCAGGTCAGGGCTTAAATCTGTCTTTCTGGGGAGAATTATCAGGAAATGAGGCACTAGGACAGGCAGTGAACTGGGAACCATCCTCACACTTGGAAGAAGAGGTGTTTCAAGAAGTTTTCCCCTTGGGCTACTGGGAATCCCTGCTTGGGGGACAGGGATACATGTGTGGGTCAAATGAAGAAGAGCAGTGTTCCCCCAGGTGCCTCCACCTAACACAGCAGCAGCTCCCCTCTCCTTTGTCCTGCCAGCCCTCTGAGCTCCGAGCTCAGGCAGAGGGTCAGGGAGGTAGCTGAACTCTTGATGACAGGCAGGCGCAGTAGGCAGCAGTGGAGGCTGCAGGCACTAGCTGGCTGTCCTGGAGAATACAGCACTGCCCTCTGCTGTGAGGTCTGCACATGGCAATTCAGGGCACGGGCAATGCACAAAGAACCTCGCAAAAAAACCAATCCAGTCGCCCAGGTTGCCCTGCGACTACAACCCTTCTTCCCTCTCAATTAAAAAAAGATAGGTAAAAAAAAGTTTTCCTGCTTCAGAACCTAGAGAGGTTATTTCTGTCTCTATTCTATCTCAGCCTAGGCTTCAGAGCACTTTGCTCTTTTCTAGTCCTGGGCTATCAGTGCTACTAAGCTAATGCCAGAAAATGATAATGTTCATCCAATTCCATGCCACCCTTGGCCAAATCAGGCTATGCCTCACTGTTCAGATAAAGCTTACCCACCTTAAGGAGCTCTAAGGAAGCAAAGCCTGGGATGAAGCTGAAGATTGCAGTTTCAAAGATTCTTCTTATGTCTAATGATCTTACTTGATACTTTTATTTTATTTGTATCAGTATATCACAAATCTCTACTTCCAAGCACCCTAAATCCTAAACTTGTGCTTATGAGAAACAGAGTAAAGAGTTTGGAAAAGTCAAAACTCCACTGCAGACTGGAACCTTTCGAGCCTCATCCAGATCAATGAGAATGCCAATCATCTTGGTTTTCCTTTTTAAAAAAGTTAAACCAAGATTGCTAATGTGTGTGTGTGTTTTTTTTTTTTTTTTTTTTTTTTTACAGAGAGGCAGAGGCTCAGAGACAGAAACAGAGACAGACAGACAGACAGAGAGGCAGAATGAGCTCTCATCTGCTGGTTTACTCCCTAAACACTCACAATAAAAATGAGTGTTGTGGGGCCAGCGCTGTGGCATAGTGGGTAAAGTCTTTGCCTGCAGTTCCAGCATCCCATATGGGCACCGGTCCGAGTCCTGGCTGCTCCACTTCCAATCCAGCTCTCTGCTTTGGCCTGGGAAAGCAGTAGAAGATGGCCCAAGTTCTTGGGCTCCTGTACCCACTTGGGAGACCTGGAAGAAGCTCCTGGCTCCAGATTGGCACAGCTCCAGCCACTGCGGCCAATTAGGGAGTGAACCAGCAGATGGAAGACCTCTCTTTATCTGCCTCTCCTTCTCTCTCTGTGTGACTCTGACTTTCAAGTAAAAATAAATAAATCTTTTTTTTAATTTTTAATTTTTATTTTTTTATTTTTTGACAGGCAGAGTGGACAGTGAGAGAGAGAGAGAGAGAGAAAGGTCTTCCTTTGCCGTTGGTTCACCCTCCAATGGCCGCCACGGCCGGTGCGCTGCAGCCGGCACACCGCGCTGATCCCATGGCAGGAGCCAGGTACTTATCCTGGTCTCCCATGGGGTGCAGGGCCCAAGTATTTGGGCCATCCTCCACGGCACTCCCTGGCCACAGCAGAGAGCTGGCCTGGAAGAGGGGCAACCGGGACCGAATCTGGTGCCCCGACCGGGACTAGAACCTGGTGTGCCGGCGCCGCAAGGCGGAGGATTAGCCTAGTAAGCCGCGGCGCCGGCAAAATAAATAAATCTTTAAAAAAAAAAAAATCAATGAGTGTTGTGCTGCAGCAGATTTTAGACCCAACTTGGGTATCTGCATCCCATATCAGAGTGCAGGTTTGAGTCCTGGCTACTTGGCTTCTGATTCAGTTTGCTGCTTACATATTCTGAAAAACAGCAGATGATAGCTCAATTGCTTGGGCCCCTGTAACCCTCGTGGGAGATCTGTATGGAGTTTCTGGCTCCTAGTTTCTGCTTGTCTCAGAGGTTGCAGCTATTTGGGAGTAAACAAATGGAGAGAAGATATCTCTTTCTCTGTGTCTTTCCCTGTCTCCGTCACTCTGCCTTTCAAATAAATGCATAACCCACCCCCCCTTTTTTTTAAATGTTTGTAATGGTCAGGGCTGGGTTGAAGCCGGGAGCTTGGAATTCAATCCAGATCTCCTCCATAGGGGAGGGACCTCAGTACTTGAACCATCACTGCTGCCTCCCAAGGTATGCATTAGCTGGAAGCTGGAATGAGATGGAACCCAGGAATTCTGATATGAGATGTGAGTGTCCCAAGTGACACCTTGGCCAGCAGGTCAAACACTCATCCCTATCTTTTTTTTTTTTTTTTTTAAGATTTATTTATTTGAAAGACAGAGTTACAGAGAGGCAGAGAGAAAGAGAGAGAGGTCTTCCATCTGCTGGTTTTCTCCCCAGATGGCTGCAACGGCAGGAGCTGCACCAATCTGAAGCCAGGAGCTTCCTCCAGGTCCCCAAAATGGGTGCAGGGGCTCAAGGACTTGGGGCATCTTCTACTGCTTTTGCAGGCCATAGCATAGAGCTAGATCAGAAGTGGAGTAGCCGAGACTCGAACCAGCACCAAAATGGGATGCTGGTACTGCAGGTGGCTGCTTTACCCACTATGCCACAGCACTGGCCCCTATCTTTAACTTTTAAGCCTAAATACTACATGGTACTGTCTGGGATAGACTTTTTTTTTTTTTTTTTTTTTTTTTTGACAGGCAGAGTGGACAGTGAGAGAGAGAGAGAGAGAGAAAGGTCTTCCTTTGCCGTTGGTTCACCCTCCAATGGCCGCCGCGGCCGGCGCACCGCGCTGATCCGATGGCAGGAGCCAGGAGCCAGGTGCTTTTCCTGGTCTCCCATGGGGTGCAGGGCCCAAGCACTTGGGCCATCCTCCACTGCACTCCCTGGCCACAGCAGAGAGCTGGCCTGGAAGAGGGGCAACAGGGACAGAATCTGGCGCCCCGACCAGGACTGGAACCCGGTGTGTCGGCGCCGCAAGGCGGAGGATTAGCCTAGTGAGCCGTGGCGCCGGCCTGGGATAGACTTTTAGGTAACTCATACCATGGAACAGTCTAGGAAAGGAAAGTCAAGTATAATACTGAAGAATCTAGTTTCAAAAGTTTGCTTAATTCCAGAGCAGTGGTTCTCAAGCCTTAGTAAACATCAAAATCACCAGGATTAGGAAGTTTTTAAAACCCAGATTTCTTAAGCCAGACTTAAAAAGTTTTTTTTTTTTTTTTTTTTTTTTTTTTTGGCAGGCAGAGTGGATAGTGAGAGAGAGAGAGAGAGAGAGACAGAGAGACAGAGAGAAAGGTCTTCCTTTGCCGTTGGTTCACCCTCCAATGGCCGCCACGGCCAGCGCGCTGCGGCTGGCGCACTGCGCTGATCCGATGGCAGGAGCCAGGTGCTTCTCCTGGTCTCCCGTGGGGTGCAGGGCCCAAGCACTTGGGCCATCCTCCACTGCACTCCCTGGCCACAGCAGAGAGCTGGCCTGGAAGAGGGGCAACCGGGACAGAATCTGGCGCCCTGACCGGGGCTAGAACCCGGTGTGCCGGCGCCGCAAGGCGGAGGATTAGCCTAGTGAGCCGCGGCGCCGGCTTAAAAAGTTGATTTTATAGCAGACAGTATTGTGGTGCAGTGGATTAAGCTGTGGCCTGCCACATTGGCATCCCATATCTGAATGCTAGTTCAAGTCATAGCTGTTCTGCTTCTGCCAGATCTCTGCTGATGCACCAGGAAAAGCAGTGGAAGACAGCCCATGGGCCCCAGTCACCCATGTGGGAGACCCAGAAGGAGTTCTGGGCTCCTGACTTTGTCCTGGATCAGCTTGGGCTATTGTGGTCATTTGGGGAGTTGACCAGCAGACAGAAAATCTTTCTCTCAGCCTCTTCTCTCTCTGTAACTCTGCCTTTCAAATTAAAAAAAAAAAAAAAAAAAAAAAGTTGATTTCATAGAATGGTGAGTTGGATGGGGGATGGATAATACAGTTAAACAGAAGGAATATGTTCTAGTGTTTGACAAGACAATAGGGTGGTTATGGTTTATAATAATTATGGGGATGGCATTGTGGCATAATGAGTTAAGCCACCACATGTGATACCAGCATTCCCTAAGCACCAATTCAAGTCTTGGCTGCTCCACTTCCAACCCAGTTCCTTGCTAATGTGCCTAGGAAAGAAGAAGAAGACAGCCCAAGTCCTTGGGTCCCTGCACTCACATGAGAGACCCAAATGAAGCTCCTGGTTCCTGGCTTTGGCCTGCCTGGCTTAACCCTGACTATTGTGACCACCTGCTTCTTTGCCTTTCAAATAAATAAAAATAAGTAAATAAATGTTTAAGAAAACAGATCACACACACAAAATATTTATTTACTTATTTGAAAGGTAGGTTACAAAGAGAGGACTTCCTGTCGTTGCTTCACTCCCCAAATGACTGCAATAGCCAGGAACTTCATCTGGGTTTCCCACATGGGTGGCAGGGCCCAATCACTTAGGCCATCTTCTGCCACTTTCCCAGGCCATCAGCAGGTAGCTGGATCAGAAGTCGAACAGCCAAGACAGGAACTGGCGTTCACAGGGGATGTTAGTGTTACAGGCAGCAGCTTTACCCACTAAGCCACAATGCCAGCCCCTATTATATCTTTTATAAAGAACTCCTCCAAAGGGGCTGGCTCTGTGGTACAGCAGATAAAGCTTCCGCCTGCAGTGCCGGCATCCCATATGGGCACCAGTTCCAGACCTGGGTGCTCCACTTCCGATCCAGCTCCCTGCTATGGCCTGGAAAAGCAGTAGAAGATGGCCCAAGTGCTTTGGCTACTATGCCTGTGTGGGAGACCCAGAAGAAGCTCCTGGCTCCTGGCTTTAGAGCAGTTCAGCTCCAGACATTGAGGCCACCTGGGGAATGAACCAGCGGATGGAAGGTCTCTCTATGCCTCTACCTCTCTGTAACTCTGTTCTTCAAAAAAAATAAATAAATGTTTAAAAAATAAAGACCTCCTCCAAGACCTGGAAGAAGCTCCTGTCTCATGGCTTTGGCCTGGCCCAGCCCTGGCCATTACAACCATTTGGGAGTGAATCAGCAAATGTAAGATGTCTCTGTCTCTCCCTCCCTCCCCACCCCCACAACTCTGCCTTTCAAATAAACAAAATAAATACTCACAAAAAAGGCGGGCAGGGTGATGTTGTGGAATGGTGGGTTAAGAACTCTCTCTGCACCCATGTAGGAGACCGGGAAGAAGTTCCTGGCTCCTGGTTTCTGCTCAGCCCAGCCCCAGGCATTGTGGTCATTTGAGGAGTATACCAGCAGATGGAAGATCTCTGTCTTTCCTTTTCTCTCTCTTTAACTGTAACTTTCAAATAAATAAATGAATCTTTAAAAGAAAACTAAAAGAAGAGTTAGAAGATTCCTAACACAAAAAAAAATGACAAATTTTTAAAGAACTAGAAATGTTAATTACCCTGACTTGATCATCACACACTGTATTCATGCTATTTATGAACCGAATTATCACAATGTAACCTATAAATACATACAATTATTATTTGTCAATTAAAATACATAAAACAGGGGCTGGCATTGTTGTGTAGCAGGTAAAGTCACTGCCTGTGATGGTGGCATCCCACATGGGTGCCAGTTTGAGTCCAGATTGTTCCACTTCTGATCCAGCTCCCTGCTAATGCCCTGGGGAAAGCAGAAGATGCCCCAATGGTTGGGCCCCTGCTATCCAAGTGGGAAATCCAAATGAAGTCCCTAGCTCCTGGATTCTGCCTGGCCTCGTCCAGGCCACTGCAGCCATCTGGGGAGTGAACCAGCAGATAGAAAATCTCTCTCTCTCTCTCTCTCTCTCTCTCTCTCTCTGTCTCTCCTCTACAACTCTTTCAAGTGAATAAAAAAATCTTTTCTTTAAAAAAATACATAAAGGTGAAAGCATTGTGGTGTGGCGGGTAATGCCACCACCTGTAACGTTGGCACTCTGGTTTGTGTCCTAGCTGTTCCACTTCCAATCCAGCTCCTTGATATCGGCCTGGGGAAAGCAGCGGAAGATGGCTCCAGTTTTTGGGCCCCTACCACACATGGGAGATCCAAAAGAAGTTCCTGGCTCCTGACTTCATCCTGCCCCAGCTCTGGACGTTGTAGCCCCCTAAGGAGTGAACCAGTAATGTAGGGTCTCTCTCTCTCACTGTCTTTCCATCTCTCTCTGTGACTTTCTTTTCTTTTTTTTTTTTTTTAAAAGATTTACTTTATTTATTTGAAAAGACAGAGTTACAGAGAGATAGAGGAAGAGAGAGAGAGAGAGAGAGGAGGTCTTTCATCTGCTGGTTCAATCCCCCAGTGACCACAAAGGCCGGAGCTGAGCTGTTCCCAAGCCAGGGGCCAGGAGCTTCTTCTGGGTCTCTCACATGGTACAGAGGCCCAAGCATTTGGGCCATCCTCTGCTGCTCTTCCCAGTTGCATTAGCAGAGAGCTGCATCAGAAGTGGTACAGCCTGGATTCATATGGGCCCAAATGGGATGCCAGTGCCACAAGTGGTAGCTTTACCTGATACCCATGGCACTGGCCCTTGGACTTCCAAATAAATAAACCAATCCTAAAAAATACATAAAGAAAAAAACCTTAAAAAACTCAGATTTCTGGGCCTTAACGTAATAGGTTCTGATTTAGTAAGTCTGAAGTGAACCTGAAAATTTCCATCTCAAACAAAGTCAGATGATGCTGATGGTCCAAGGACCCAGCTGAGAACTAGCAGCTTACAGAAAAGCACTTTGGTCTTAGCTGTGAACAAAGACAGTTACACCACTATGTCCAAAGGAGTCTAAATGAGTAACCTCTCCCTTTTATATATTCTAGGAGCAGTCTGGACTCACAATTGCTTCTCATTCTGCAATGTTTATTTTCTATTTGAAAAAAAAAGAGAGAGAGAGAGAGAGAGAGAGAAGGGGAACAAGAAAACAGAGAGAAAGAAGGTGGAAAATTGTTCTGCCTATGCAGAAGCCCAGCATGAGAGAGAGAACTGGCTGGTTTGTGAGGAACCATGAGTAGTTGGACAGAGGCTTGCAGGAGCTCCTGGAAGCAACACACATCTCTATGAACTCAAGGCCACATCTTCACAGGGTCAGCTCCAAGACTCAGGTGCCAGCCAGCCACCAGCCAGCACTCTGATGAAATCTAGACAATCCCAGGCCTAAAATTACAACAGTTTGGCAGCCCGTTGGCTCGTGAACATCTTTTAACAAAGAATCTTGAAGCTATGTAGACGACATCCTCTATAAAGCCTCTATATAGCTGCACAGATGACGGCCTCTTTCTGCTCAGGGTTTCTACAGTATCCTTGGTGACTCCTTAGCAGCCAGTGGCTGACCTGTTCTCAGGGACAAACATCCTTCACCAGCAGGGCAATCTGCCCCCTCAGCTGCCGCTCCCCTTCCTCTGCTTTGCTCTGGCTTCGGCACTTCAGCAGCTCAGCCTTGTGCTCCAGGTGATGCATAGGACAGTAGCTCTGTGGTTCACACAGTTCCTGAAAGGCAGAGGACAGAGTAAGAGATTTCCTAGACTGTGGAACTTTGCCTACCAAGCATGACAGAACATGGCTGCCAGCAGTGGCTGAGAAGGAATAGCAGCAGGCCCTGGGAACTGCATGCTAAAAGTGGCTCTCCCAAGAGTTAGCTCCCCTTTACCGTATATTCTGGAAAGAAGTCTCTGTAACCCCCTTTGAGGATATACAGCTCTGGGTAGTGTAATGCCGGATACCGGTTCAGCGCCCTGTCCTCTTCTCTTAGAGAGCGGCACCTTTAGAGAAAACCCAGAGATAAGTGGGGAAGGCAGCAAGGGCACTATCAGACACGTTGTCACTGGGGAAGGAGGGAGGAAGACAAACTTATTAACCCCAAAGGACCTTCAGATCTCACTGTCTTTGCAAAGGGAGGTCGAAGGAGCACCTCCCTTCCCTCTTCCCTCCATTAGGGCCTCACTCCTAATCCTTTTTACTTTACTGCTCCAAATTTTTGGGGTTTAGAAATTCCATTCTTCTGGCCAGTGCTGAGCTCACTAGGCTAGTCCTCCGCCTATGGCACCGGCACCCTGGGTGCTTGTCCCGGTTCGGGAGCCGGATTCTGTCCTGGTTGCTCCTCTTCCAGTCTAGCTCTCTGCTGTGGCCCGGGGAAGGCAGTAGAGGATGGCCCAAGTGCTTGGGCCCTGCATCTGCATGGGAGATCAGGAGGAAGCACCTGGCTCCTGGCTTCGGATTGGCGCAGTGTGCTGGCCATAGCGGCCATTTAGGGGGTGAACCAATGGAAAGAAGACCTTTCTTTTTGTCTTTCTCTCTTACTGTCTAACTCTGTCAAAAAAAAAAAAAAGAAAGAAAGAAAGAAAGAAAGAAAGAAAGAAAGAAAGAAAGAAAGAAAGAAAGAAAGAAAGAAAGAAAGAAATTCCATCCTTCTACCTTCCTCACATGCTGCAAGCTGTGGTGGAGAGCACTCACTCAGCTGCCCTCTTTGAACTGCTGTGGGGACTCCACCTTAAGATCCAGCACAATCACCCGCTCTACACAGACACTCACATTCGGGGGCCCCTCTCGGAGGAGAATTCACAGTGGAACACGAGGATTATTCTTTTCTGGACATCCAAGGGGACAATGGGCTTCTTCAGAAAGAAGTTACGCAGTTCTTCTTGACTGTACAAGTTTAAGGCGCCCTGCCGAAGAAGAATTTTATTTTATTTTATTTTTTTAAAGAAGAATTTTAAATATTTCCTCAAGGGCCTATGGATGCTATGAAATACTGTCAATACTTAGAAATGGCTGTGATCCCATCCTAGGATATTTGGGCCAAAAAAGCCAAATTATAAGCACTTTCAGGGCAAAGACTTAAGAATGAAGGTACTTCAAAAAATTCATAGAATAATGAAGTGAAACATTTATTTTATTGCAAGATATTTTTGAAATTCAAGCAAAGTTTTTTCAAATATGTATCTCCCATGAACTTTCTAAAGATCCCTTGTTTATCTTTCTTTGTCTCTAGCCCTAGGGCCTAGCACAGAGCTTGGTATGCAGTAAATGCCCAATAAAGTGTTCATAGAACTAAACTGCCTGAAGTATAGGGACCGCTACAAGGAATGTCCATGAGCAGTGTTTGCAGAGTGCTTCTCAGTCCTGATATTAATTCTTTCATTTCCAGGTTGGAGCCCTTTGACTACTGTAGAAAAGAGAGACAGGCCTAAGAAAGAAAGGGAAAGTAAGTTATTGAAGGTATAAAGAATTAAAACAGGTGGCTGGCATTGTAGCAGAGAGCTAAGCTGCTGTCTGCAAAGCTGGCATCCCTTAACTGAGCAGTGGTTTCAGTCCCAACTGCTGTTTTTCCGATACAGCTCCCTGTGAATGCATCTGGGAAAGCAGCAGTTGATGGCCCAAGTGTTTGGGCCCCTGCTACCCATTTGGGAGACCTGGATGGAGCTCCAGGCTACTGGTTTTAGCCTGGGCCAACCCCAGCAATTGTGGCCACTTGGGGAATGAACCACCAGGTGGAAGATCTCTCTGTTTCTACCCTATTCAAATAAATAATTTTTTAAAAAGTTTATTTATTTATTTGAAAAGCAGTTACAGAGGCAAAGAAAGAGAGAGAGATCTTCCATACACTGGTTCACTCCCCAAGTGGCCGCAATGGCCAGAGTTGGGCCAGTTGGAATAGGAGCTGGGCTGATCTGAAACCAGGAACCTGGAGCTTCTTCGTGGGTGCAGGGGCCCAAGGACTTGGGCCATCTTCTATTGCTTCCTCAGGCCATAGCAGAGAGCTGGATAGGAAGTGACTTTACCCACAGCACTGGCCCCAAATAAATAAATCTTTTTTTTTTTTTTTTAGGCAGCCAGGCCAGTCACAGTCTTTTTTTAAATGCTTTTTTTTTCTTTGACAGGCAGAGTTAGACAGTGAGAGAGAGAGAGACAGAGAAAGGTCTTCCTTTTTCCATTGGTTCACCCCACAAGTGGCCGCTATGGCTGGCCAGTGCTCTGCGGCTGGCACGCTACACCGATCCAAAGCCAGGAGCCAGGTGCTTCCTCTGGTCTCCCATGAGGGTACAGGGCCCAAGGACCTGGGCCATCCTCCACTGCACTCCTGGACCACAGAAGAGAGCTGGACTGAAAGAGGAGCAACGGGGGCAGAATCTAGTCAGTGCCCCAACCAGGACTAGAACCCGGGGTGCCAGTGCTACAGGCGGAGGATTAGCCTAGTGAGCCGCGGCATTGGCTATAAATAAATCTTAAAAAAAAAAAAAATTAAAACAGGAATGAGAACTTCAGTCTTTTTTTTTTTTTTTTTTTTTTGAGAGAACTTCAGTCTTGATGTGTTCCAATTGCGTGACTTTTGTCCTGGACCTAGAGTCCATAGGATGCTTTGTCCACAAACTCTTATCAATAAAGAATTATCTCTGACCCCTTCCCTGCTAATATTCATAATGTACTCTCACCTGGATGTGTCCTCCCAGGTACTCATATGGATAGCGGCAATCGATGATATAAAACTTTTCAATCAGACCCTGGAACTTTCCCAATAGTAAATCAGCCACCTGCACAGAAACAGTAACTCTCAGGGACAGCACTGCCAGTCACCCAGATCCTTACATGCACACTCCCAGTAGTCACCCAGGATTCCACCATCTGCCCAGCCTCCAAAGGCAGCCTGTATCTGAAATGTGGCAATGGTTTAGCCCTATCACACATAAGATGATGAAATAGGAAGTGGTTTTTGTAAAGAAATAAAATAGCTGGTATTGCCAAGATACCAAGGAAGACCGCATACTGGTACCCATTTGGAGGCAGGCAAGACTGCAGTCAGTCCCTCAGAAGACACCCAAGGACTTCTGCAGTGGCAGAGGTGGCAGCCAGAGGTCCTGATTTTGCAAAAAAGAGTTGAGAAATGATTCCCCACCCACCCACCATTATACAGAAAGCAAGTCTTTCACAAAAGGATATGTAAGAAGGTTGATACATAGAGAAGGAAAGTTAAGCCACTGGTAGGAGTGTAACTGTCTTCAGTCTTTTTTACAAAGGTAACTTTGTAAATATATTTTCTTTTTTTTTTTTTTTTTAAGATTTATTTATTTGAAAGTCAGAGTTACACAGATAGAGAAGAGGCAGAGAGAGAGAGAAGTCTTCCGTCCGATGGTTCACTCCCCAGGTGGCCGCAACGGCCAGAGCTGTGCTGATCTGAAGCCAGGAGCCAGGAGCTTCTTCCAGGTCTCCCATGCAGGTGCAGGGGCCCAAGCACTTGGGCCATTCTCTACTACTTTCCCAGGCCATAGCAGAGAGCTGGATTGGAAGTGGAACAGCCGGGACACTAGAACCAGTGCCCATATGGGATGCCAGGGTTTCAGGCCAGGGTGTTAACCAGCTGCGCCACAGTGCCAGCCCCTGTAAATATATTTTCAAAAATGCAATTACACCTCAAAAACACTAATATGATATGTTTTCTTTGATTTGTGGAAACACAGAGTACCAAAAAAAGTAAATAGAAAAAAAGTAAAAATAAATATTTTGTTCTCAAAGAAAATAGGTAGTTACACTTTGACTCAGTAAATCTTTTCTAACATCTTTTTTTCTTTTCCACTTCAGACAGGTATTGTGCCAATGTCATAACGAGGTTTACAGAGAGGCACATTTCACAAAGATGTGTGTACATTCAATCACCACACTTATGAACCACAAAAAGGATTTATTTTCTAGCATCTTAAGTAAACATAAAAGTATTCCAAGATTGGAGCTAGCATTGTGATACAATGGGTTAAGCCACTACTTGTAATAATGGCATCCCAGTTTGACTCCTGGTTTGCTCTGCTTCTGATCCAGCTCTCTGCCAATGCACTTGGGGAAACAAATGAAGATGGATCTCGTACTTTGGCCCTCATCACCCAGGTGAGACACCCAGATGGAATTCTGGACTCCTGGTTCTGACCTAGACTAGCTCTAGTTGTTGCAGTAACTTGGGAGGTGAACCAGTGAATAGATTTCTCTCTCTCTATGCCTCTATCTCTGTTGCTCTTTCAAAATAATTAATTAAATCTTAAAAAAAAAAAAAATAAAGGGGCTCGCACTGTGGACTAATGGGTTAAGCTGCTACCTGCAGAGCGAGCATCCCATATGGGAGCCAGTTTGAGTCTCGGCTGCTCCATTTCAGATCCAGGTCCCTGCTAATGTGCCTGGGAAAGCAGTAGAAAATCATCCAAGTTCTTGGGTCCCTGCACCCATGTGGGAGACCCAGAAGAAACTCCTGGTCCTAGCTTCAGCCCGGCCCAATTCTGGCTATTGGGAAGTGAATCAGAGGATAGAACATCTCTCTTTCTCTTTCTCTCTCCCTCTCTGTAACTCTTCCTTTCAAATAAATAAATCTTTAAAAAATAAAAATTAGGGACCAGCGCTGTGGCATAGTAGGTAAAGCTGCCACCTATAGTGCTGGCATCCCACGTGCGTGCCAATTCGAGTCCTGGCTTCTCCACTTCCAATCCAGCTCCCTGTTACAGCTTGGGAAAGCAGAAGATGGCCCAAGTCTTTGGGCCCCAGCACCCGTGTGGGAGACCCAGAAGAAGCTCCTGGCTCCTGGCTTCGGATCAGCGCAGCTCTGGTCGTTGCGGCCACCTGGGGAGTGAACCAGCGGATGGAAGAACTCTCTCTCTCTGCCTCTCATCTCTGTATAACTCTGACTTTCAAATAAACAAATCTTTAAGCTCCCTTTCAAATAAATAAATCTTTAAAAAATAAAAATTAGGGACCGGCACTGTGGCTTAGAAAGTAAAGCCGCTGCCTGCAGTGCTGGCATCCCATGTGGGGGGCAATTCGAGTACTGGCTTCTCCACTTCCAATCCAGCTCCCTATTACAGCTTGGGAAAGCAGTAGAAGATGGCCCAAGGAGCCGCTACACCCATGTGGGAGACCTGGAAGAAGCTCCTAGCTCCTGGCTTCAAAGCAGCCCAGCTCTGGCAGTTACGGCCATCTGGGGAGTGAACCAGCAGATGGAAGACCTTCTCCCTCCCTCCCTCTCCCTCTCCCTCTCCCTCATCCTTTCTCTCTCTCTCTCTCTCTCTGCCTCTGCTTCTCTGTAACTATGACTTTCAAATAAATAACTATTTTTAAAAAATGAAAATTAACAATAAAAACAGATATAGATGCAATACGTTAACCTCAGGATTGTTTTAGTTTATCAACATATTAGAAATGATTAAATATTCCAAAACAAGTTTGATTAAAAAAAGAGTAAACAGGATTAACTAAATTTAAACAATATTAGGCCGGCGCCGCGGCTCACTAGGCTAATCCTCCGCCTAGCGGCGCCGGCACACCGGGTTCTAGTCCCGGTCGGGGCGCCGGATTCTGTCCCGGTTGCCCCTCTTCCAGGCCAGCCCTCTGCTGTGGCCAGGGAGTGCAGTGGAGGATGGCCCAGGTGCTTGGGCCCTGCACCCCATGGGAGACCAGGAAAAGCACCTGGCTCCTGGCTCCTGCCATCGGATCAGTGCGGTGCGCCGGCCGCAGCGCGCCGGCCGCGGCGGCCATTGGAGGGTGAACCAACGGCAAAGGAAGACCTTTCTCTCTGTCTCTCTCTCTCACTGTCCGCTCTGCCTGTCAAAATAAATAAATAAATAAATAAATAAATAAAAATAAAAATAAAAATAAAAATAAAAAAAGAAAAAGAGCGATCTCCATCCACTGGTTGACTCTCAAATGCCTGCAACAGCTGGATCTGGGCCATTCCAAAGCCAGGAGCCCAGAACTTAAACTGGGTTTCACATGAGTGGCAGGAGCTAAAGTACTTGAGGCACCACTTGCTGCCTCCCAGAGTGTGCATTAGCAGGAAACAAACTGGAAGTGAAGCTGAACTAGAACCTTCGCACTCTGGTACAGAAAGTAGGTATCCCAAGCAGCATCCCAACTGCTGTGCTGAATACCCATCCCAATAATCCCACCTTTATAAAACAGATATTAGCATAAAATCTAGAAGGCCATAAGGACAATATTATTTGTGATTATCTTGGGTAGAGAGAT
This sequence comes from Oryctolagus cuniculus, assembly GCF_051225735.1. NCBI lineage: Eukaryota > Metazoa > Chordata > Mammalia > Lagomorpha > Leporidae > Oryctolagus > Oryctolagus cuniculus. The sequence goes on from NC_142872.1 coordinate 27,368,440, forward strand.
TCCAAGTAGAATGACCCAATAATTATTGTATAAATAAGGAGATTTTGGAAATGAACAAGAACAGTATCAATAATTATCCTCACTGGGGCCGGTGCTGTGGCCTAGCAGGTAAAGCCGCCATGCCAGTGACCCATCTGGGTGCCGGTTCAAGCCTGGCTGCTCCACTTCCAATCCAGCTTTCTGCTAAGGTCTGGGAAAGCAACAGAGAATGGCCCAGGTTCTTGGCTCCCTGCATCTATCTGCATGGGAGAGCTGGAGGAAGCTCCTGGCTCCTGGCTTCGGATCGGCCCAGCTCCAGCTAAGGAGTGAACCAGTGGATGGAGGACCTCTCTGTCTCCCTCTTTCTCTCTCTACCTTTCTGTAACTCTGCCTTTCAAATGAATAAATAAATCTTTAAAAAAATGTTTTCATTGTTTTTCTGCCTTTTAGTTAGAAATAGGATCATAAAATGTAAAACAGGATGTACAGTTACTCTAACTGAATGAGCTTTCTTTTTTGTGTTTTGTAGTTTGTTTTCTTCTCTCCTTTTTTTTCTCCCTCCCCTCTTTTTTAAACAGATTAAAATAAGAGAGAGATAAGAATGATATAAAAGGGGGTCCTTTAGTACAAGCGACAGTTGAATAAAGAGCTTATGTGAGTGAACACAGTAAAAGAAACACAAATGGAAGTGGGGATTTTAGGGACAGAACAGACCAGATGGTAGCTTATGTAACCAGTTGCCATCTCCAGCAATCTGCTTACTGTTTCTGGGTTGATGTACTTCAGATCTTGGTGTCTCCCTGACACGGTTGGCAGCACACATACCTAGAAATACCCAAGAGTTGAAATAATAGCAAGTATTCCATACCCAAGTTTGGGATCAAAGACCCATATACTGTCCTTCTTTCCAAAAGACAATTAAAAGCACAGAAATCTTCAAAAATCAATGGCCTTTATAAAACGCACATGCGGCAATTCCATTTCTAAGAACTGAATCTGAGGAACTAACCAAGGATGTGCACAAATTTTAGATTTCTCTATAAATTATGTTCATCTTGGCACCATTCATAAGGAAAAGTTACAAAACTAAATATTCAGAGTTGGCGCTGTGGCATAGCGGGTAAAGCCACCGTCCTGCAGTGCTGACATCCCAGATGGGCACTGGTTTGAGTTCCGGTTGCTCTACTTCTGATCCAGCTCTCTGTTGCAGCCTGGGAAAGCAGTAGAAGAGGGCTGAAGTCCTTGAGCGCCTGCACCCATGTGGGAGACCTGGAAGAAGCTCCTGGCTTTGGATCAGCCCAGCTCCGGTAGTTGTAGCCATCTGGGGAGTGAACCAGTGGATGGAAGCTAGCTAGCTAGCTAGCTCGCTCGCTGGCTCGCTCGTTCTCTCTCTCTCTCTTTCTTTGCTTCTGCCTCTCTAACTTTGCCTTTCATATAAATAAATAAATCTTTAAAAAAAACTAAATATTCTGGGGCTGACACTGTGGCATAGTGGGCAAGGTCACCACCTGTAGAGCCAGCATTCCATATGGATGCCGGTTTTGAGACCCGGCTGTTTCTCTTCCAATTCAGCTCTCTGCTATGGCCTGGAAAAGCAGTGGAAAATGGCCCATGTCCTTGGACCCCTGCATCCGCATGGGACACTCAAAAGAACTCCAGGCTCCTGGTCTTGGATCGGCGCAGCTCCAGCTGCTGTGGCCAATTGGGGAGTGAACTAGTGAATGGAAGACCTCTCTCTCTCTCTCTGCCTCTCCTTCTCTCTGTGTAACTCCAACTTTCAAATTTCTTTCTTTCTTTCTTTCTTTCTTTCTTTCTTTCTTTCTTTCTTTCTTTCTTTCTTTCTTTCTTTCTTTCTTTTTTTTTTGACAGGCAGAGTGGACAGTGAAAGAGAGAGACAGTGAGAAAGGTCTTCCTTTGCGTTGGTTCACCCTCCAATGTCCGCCGCAGCCGGCACATCACACTGATCTGAAGCCAGGAGCCAGGTGCTTCTCTGGTCTCCCATGTGGGTGCAGGGCCCAAGGCCTTGGGCCATCCTCCACTACACTCCCAGGCCACAGCAGAGAGCTGGCCTGGAAGAGGGGCAACCGGGACAGAATCCGGCGCCCCAACTGGGGCTAGAACCTGGTGTGCTGGCGCCGCAAGGCGGAGGATTAGCCTAATTAGCCACGGCGCTGGCCCAAATTCTAACATGTCTTTTTTATTTATTATTTTTTTTGACAGGAAGAGTTAGTGAGAGAGAGAGAAGTAGAGAGAAAGGTCTTCCTTTTTCCATTGGTTCACCCCAAAAGTGGCCGCTATGACCGGTGGGTTGCGGCCAGCGTGCTGCGCCGATCCGAAGCCAGGAGCCAGGTGCTTCCTCCTGGTCTCCCATGTGGGTGCAGGGCCCAAGCACTTGGGCCATCCTCCACTGCACTCCCGGGCCACAGCAGAGAGCTGGACTGGAAGAGGAGCAACCGGGACAGAATCCGGCACCCCAACCGGGACTAGAACCCGGTGTGCCGGCGCCACAGGGGGAGGATTAGCCTAGTAAGCCATGCCACTGGCCCAATAAATTTCTTTAAAAAAAAAAAAAAAACTAAACTAAATATTCGACAAGAAAGGATTTATAAATTAATTATGAATAGCCAAAAAATACAATAACATGTAGATGTTGAAAATAATGAGATGATACAGAATTATTATTGATATGAAAATATGCCCCTGATATAATTTTTAAATATTTATTTATTTGAAAGTCAGAGCTACACAGAGAGAGGAAAGGCAGAGAGATGGTCTTCCGTACGATGGTTCAATCTTCAGTTGGCTGCAACGGCCAGAGCTGCTCCAATCCAAAGCCAGGAGCCAGGAACTTCTTCCAGGTCTCCCACGTGGGTGCAGGGGCCCAAGGACTTGGGCCATCTTCTACTGCTTTCCCAGGTCACATCAGAGAGCTGGATCAGAAGAGGAGCAGCAGGGACTAGAACCAGTACCCATTTGGGATGCTGGCGCTTCAGGCCAGAGCATTAACCCGCTGAGCCACAGCGCCAGTCCCACCCCTGATATAATATTAAATGGGGCAGAGGGCAGGTAACCCAGCAGATCATAAGATATTATGAACTATTTTTGTGGAAAAACTCAACAAAAAAACATTTCTGGGTTTTCTAGGTGTGCATGTGTTTGTGAAAATATATAGAAAAAACTGTGGTATATAAACTAAGAAATAATTATTCTGATTGATAAGTTTTGGGATAAATCTTCATTTTCTGCCTTTTCTATAATGATCAATATTATTAATATAATTTAAAAGATGTTTATAAAAAGGTGAAAAGTTTTATACTTTCTTGACTGTTCTAGATTTTCCCAGAAGAAGTAAGGAATATTTTCTCACTGGAAGGGCTTAAGGTTTAGATCTTAAAATGGTGCTTAGTGAGGACACATAATTATATTCAGTGTTTCTGCAAAGACAGAGGACAAAAGATTCAGCTGCCAAAGGAATTACTGAATATGGGACTCACCTTGGAGAAATCACCAATCAGATGCCCCTGGTTAGACTCTTCCTCCAGCATGTGGGCAATATTAATGTCACAGAGGGAAAGTGTCTTCTTTGGACCCACACCCTGGAAATGACAAGATTCCCACTGATACCCAATGCTCGTGTTAAGGGTTTAGAGATCAGGGATAGGGGAGTGGAGATTCTTTAATAATAGCATATCTGTTGATCAAGTAATTGCACTCCTTTCCCCAAGAAAATAAAGATAAGCATAAGCACTTGACAATAAGGATGGATAACCCAGCATGTTCATAACAGGACACAAATACTAATAAATCTTATAGGGTCTTGGTTAAACAAATCACATTCCATGCATTATAGATTGCCATGATAGAGTAAAAAGTATGGTGTTGGTTAATTTTAGTGACATGGAAATAAGTTTATGGTATCATTAAATGTGTTACAAATCATGTTCTTTGTAATACCACTTTAATACAAGATAGGTAAAAAGGCCTAGAAGACCATACATCAAGTGCTAACTGTAATTATTTCTGACATGTGAGATTATGAGTATTTTACACTAGCTGCTTTTTGCTCATTTTGATTTTTAATTTTCCTATGGTATCATATACTGGTTTTAAAATATCTAGTGATATTTAGAATTTTTTAAAAGGAGAACAAGGGTTAAGTTTTTTGGAAGTGGCTTTCTATCACACTTCTGTTTTCTGAGATTTCTGCAGACTGCACAGAGCAGTAGTAAGGCTCCATCCCAGTTAGGTTCCCCTGCATTCTCTCAGATTTTAGAAAAGAAGGTTGTCATTGTGCACTAACTTCCCACACAGGACCTCTGCCCTCAAAGAGTTGTATTATGAGAGTTAACAGTAAAACTTGTTTCTAAGCCGGTGCTGTGGCTCACTTGGCTAATCCTCTGCCTGCGGCGCCAGCACACCAGGTTCTAGACCTGGTCGGGGCACCAGATTCTGTCCCAGTTGCTCCTCTTCCAGTCCAGCTCTCTGCTGTGGTCCAGGAAGGCAGTGGAGGATGGCCCAAGTGCTTGGGCCCTGCACCCGCATGGGAGACCAGGAGGAAGCACCTGGCTCTTGGCTTTGGATCAGCATAGCGCCAGAGGTAGCGGCCATTGGAGGGTGAACCTGCGGCAAAAAAGGAAGACCTTTCTCTCTGTCTCTCTCTCTCTCACTGTCTAATTCTGCCTGTCAAAAAAAACACAAAAAACAACAACAAAAAACTTGTTTCTCAAAGATTTATTCATCTCATTTTAATGTATTAAGTAGAGGATATTCTTATATCTCTTAAGTTTGAGTTATGCCTAAGTGTCCATCTCCATTGTTTGTTTTCTTAGGTGCTTCCTTAATTAATGATATAAGTTGTTCTCAAGTACTTACTTTCTTTTAATGTATTAGATGGAGGATATTCTTATGTATCATAAAAATAAATAAATAAAAAGTTGTAGGGGTCGGCGCTGTGGCGTAGCAGGAAAAGTTGCTGCCTGCATTGCCAGCATCCCACATGGGTGCTGGTTCAAGTCCTGGCCACTCTGTTTCCCATCCAGCTCTCTGCTATGGGCTGCGAAAGCAGTTGAGGATAGCCCAAGTCCTCGGGTCCCTGTAGCCACATGGGAGACTTCAGGCTCCTGGCTCTGGATCGGCTCAGCTCTGGCCGTTGCAATCATCTGGAGAGTGAACCAGCAGGTGGAAGACCTCTCTCTTTGTTTCTGCCTCTGTCTCTCTGTAACTTTGCCTTTCAAATAAATAAATATCTTAAAAAAGAAAAAAAGACAATGAAGAGATAACCTAAATAGTTGCTTAAAAAAAAGGCTGTAAAGACAGTATGATGACATCACTTCTCAAACTATGCTATAACATTTATTTTATTTTTTATAAGTCTTTTTAAAAAAAAAAGATTTATTTTATTTATTTGAAAGAGTTACAGAGAGAGGAAGAGACAGAGAGAGAGAGGTCTTTTATCTGCTGGTTCACTCCCCAGATGGCCACAATGGTTGGAGCTGTGCTGATGAAGGCAGGAACCAGGAGCTTCTTCCAGGTCTCCCACGTGGGTTCAGGGGCCCAAAGTCTTGGGCCATCTTCTACTGCTTTTGCAGGCTATCACATAGAGCTGGACCAAAACAGGAGCAGCTGGGACTAGAACTGGCACCCATATGGGATGAGGGCACTTCAGGCCAGGGCTTTAACCCACTGTGCCACAGTGCCAGCCCATAACATATTTATTGTTAAATATTTTATGTATGTATATAGATAAAGAACAGAAAAAAAAGCAGCAAAGATCAAATATAGACAAGGAAAAGGAAAAAGACAAAAAAACAATTCCCAGACCAGAACAGAGAGGACAATGAGAAAGAACAACAGGTTCTGATCTTAAAAACCTCTTACCTTCCTGAACATCTTATAGCCAGAACAATACTTTTTGTATACTTTATTTGGTATCGTGCTGTCCTTGGATTTTACCTGCTTTAGTCTTGGCCCATTCAGACCCTCTGGCATCGAGGGTGAGCGATATAGGCAGCTTCTGTTCAGGGATGCCTGTTTGGGAATACCAAGTGAGAAGCCAAAAAAGTTAGTCTAAACAAAAGATTATAATTAAAAAAAAAAAAAAGATTACTTATTTGAAAGTGAGCAACAAAGAGAGAGGGAGAGAGAGAGAAATCTTCCATCTGCTGGCTCATTGCCCAGATGACCACAACAGATAGGGTTGGGCCAGGCTGAAGCCAGGAGCTTCCTCCAGGTCTCCCACATTTGTGCAGGGGCCCTAGCACTTTGGGCCATTCTCCTTTCCCAGGCCATTAGCAGGGAGCTGGTTCAGAAGTGGAGCAGCTACAGCTCAATTCACAACAGCTAAGATATGGAATCAACTCAAATGTCCATCAACTGAAAACTGGATAAAAGAAATTATGGTGGCCGGCGCCGTGACTCAATAGGCTAATCCTCCGCCTTGCGGTACCAGCACACCAGGTTCTAGCCCGGTCGGGGCGCCAGATTCTGTCCCGCTTGCCCCTCTTCCAGGCCAGCTCTCTGCTATGGCCTGGGAGTGCAGTGGAGGATGCCCCAAGTGCTTGGGCCCTGCACCCGCATGGGAGACCAGGAGAGGCACCTGGCACCTGGCTCCTGGCTTCGGATCAGCGTGATGCGCTGGCTGCAGCGCACTGGCCGTAGCGGCCATTGGAGGGTGAACCAACGGCAAAAGGAAGACCTTTGTCTCTCTCTCTCTCTCTTACTGTCCACTCTGCCTGTCAAAAAAAAAAAAAAAAAAAAAAAAGAAATTATGGTATATGTACACCATAGAATACTATACTACAGTTTAAAAAAATGAAATCCTGTCATTTGCAACAAAATGGATGAAAATGGAAACCATCATTCTTAGTGAAATAAGCTTGTCTCAAAAAGACAAATGCCATATGTTCTCCCTGATATGTGGTAACTAATAGAGTACCTAAAAGGAAATCTATAGAAATGAAATTGACACTTTGAGATGTGATGATTTTGAATAGCCCTTGTCTCAACTGTTGAGGAACAGTTTTGCTTTTTTAAATACTATTTGTTGAACTTTTTACTTAGTATAGTGCTAATCTTATGAGTATAAAGTTAATTGAAAATAGATCTTTGTAAAAAATAAGAATGGGAATAGGGGAGGAAGAAGAAAGGTGGGAGTGTGGATGGAAGGGAGGGTAGGGTGGAAAGAATCACTACGACTCTAAATTTGTATATATGAAATGCATGAAGTTTGTATATCTTAAATAAAAGGTTTCTACGTAAAAAAAATAAGTAAAGTAGAAACAGTTGCAAACTATAAAAAAAAAAAAAAGAAAAGAAAGGAAGAAATGGAGCAGCTAGGATATGAACCAGTGCCCATATGGAATGCCAGTGTTGCAGGCAGCAGCTTAACTTGCTACACCGTAAAACAGGCCCTAGGTGAAAATTATTAAACAACATATGTATATGTCACTTTTTTGGTAGTAGTTTCTTTGAGTGAGAGAGAAATATAAGACAGTTTTTTTTTTTTTTTCAAAAAAGTAATTATTAATGGAGAAGGGGAAAAGTCACAGATTAAACATCATGCAAGAAAAAGAGAAACACTAGACTCATGGAACAGGATGACCAATATAGGATTGACACTATGAAGCTCATCAGGAAAAACATGGACAAAAGGCCGGCGCCGCGGCTCACTAGGCTAATCCTCCGCCTTGCGGCGCCGGCACACCAGGTTCTAGCCCGGTCGGGGCGCCAGATTCTGTCCTGGTTGCCCCTCTTCCAGGCCAGCTCTCTGCTATGGCCAGGGAGTGCCGTGGAGGATGGCCCAAGTGCTTGGGCCCTGCACCCCATGGGAGACCAGGAGAAGCACCTGGCTCCCGGCTTCAGATCAGCGCGGTGCGCTGGCCACAGTGCGCCGGCCGCCGCAGCCATTGGAGGGTGAACCAACAGCAAAAGGAAGACCTTTGTCTCTCTCTCTCACTGTCCACTCTGCCTGTCAAAAAAAAAAAAAAAAGAAAAAAAGAAAAAAAAAGAAAAAAAGAAAAATATGGACAAAATACTATGAAGAATTAGCCCTGAGAGTTGTTGATATAGAAATGGACTAAAGTACAAAGGACAGATTATTGCTCATTTGAAAGGCCTGATTTCGGCATATTATACCCAGAGGCAGGGAGATCTATGAAATGATTTGTGATAACTACCAACTAATCCAAGATTCTATCATCGGCCCAAGATACCATGGGTCTTCTACCTCGGACTGAGATAACAGACAAAAGCTCTCTCTCTCTACATAGTCACCTCACCAGTGTTACGAATTGGTTTAGGAGAGGGCTAGACAATGAGGGAGCCATTAGTGGAAGACAGCTGATGGACAATGATTTCTGGGGGAAGACAATAGGAATATTAATATTTTACTTTATACCAACTATGCCTATCATGGTGTTTGTTATATCCACAGTTCGCCCTTGCTCATGGGCCAGTTAGCTGTGCAGTACACATTTTATATACCAGTGATCTACATCCACCCCTTACCTTGGGCACCCCTCCTTATGTCTCTGTCTACTGGACCCCTAGCCATTGATGACAGAACTATAATGCAGGTTGATTGCACCTATTTAGTGGTATATATATATATTTTTAAAGATTTATTTATTTATTTACTTGAAAGTCAGAGTTACAGGCCGGCGCCACGGCTCACTAGGCTAATCCTCCGCTGCGGCACCAGCACACTTGGTTCTAGTCCCAGTCGGGGCGCCAGATTCTGTCCCGGTCGCTCCTCTTCCTGTCCAGCTCTCTGCTATGGCCCAGGAGTGCAGTGGAGGATGGCCCAAGTGCTTGGGCCCTGCACCTGTGTGGGAGACCAGGAGGAAGCACCTGGCTCCTGGCTTCGGATCAGCACGGTGCGCTGGCCGCAGCAGCCATTAGAGGGTGAACCAAGGGAAAAGGAAGACCTTTCTCCCTGTCTCTCTCTCTCTCTCACTGTCCACTCTGCATGTCAAAAAAAATAATAAATAAATAAATAAATAAAAATTAAAAAAATAAAAGTCAGAGTTACACACAGAGAGAAGGAAAGGCAGAGGCAAAGAGACAGAGAGAGGTCTTCCATCTATTGGTTCATTCCCCTGCTGGCCACCACGGCCGGAGCTGTGCCGATTCAAAGCCAGGAGCCAATGTCTTCTTCCAGGTCTCCCATGTGGGTGGGAGATGAACTTGAGCCATCTTCCATTGCTTTCCTAGGCCATAGCCGAGAGTTGGATCAGAAGAGGAGCAGCTGGGACTTAAATCAGTGCCCATATGGGATGCTAGCACTGTAGGCAGTGACTTTACCTATTACACCACAGCGCCAACCTGTAGTGGTGTAGAATAAGAAATAAATGACCCAGGCCTTTCAGATTTCCTTTTTTCATGTCTAATCTGGAAAAATGAAGAAGTAATTAAGCTGACAGGGGCCAGAGCTCTGGTGTGGTGGGTGGGGCCACCACCTGCAAAGCTGGCATTCATATGGGCACCGGTTCGAGTCCCACCTGCTCCACTTCTGATCCAGCTCTCTGCTGTGGCCTAGGAAAGCAGTGGAGGATGGCCCAGGTGCTTGGGCCCTGCACCCACATAGGAAGACCCAGAGGAGGTTCCTAGCTCCTGGCTGCAGATCAGCATAGCTCCAGCTGCTGCAGCCGTTTAGGGAGTAGGCCAGCGGATGGAGGATCTGGTTCTACATCTCTCTGTAACTCTTTCAATTAAATATTAAAAAAAAAAAAGAAATAATTAAGATGACAAGAAGGAAGCCAAGAGATACAGCTGCAGTCAAGCAGACAGAAGAAGGGAGTTTATGAGAGGAGTGGTCAGGAATTGAGAAGCAGGTTGCCTAGGCTCTGTGACAGACTTCCCTTTATGTAATTTCAGTTTTTCCCTGAGAGGGCAGGACAGAGTTAGATCAAAATTCAAATTTGCAGTCCTTAATGTAATCTTCGTTGTATCCTAAAGAGCCTCTCCAGGAACACAATATAATTGTTAAGGTAAACACTCATTTTATAGAGTTTGCAATTAATTAACTAAATGAAATGGATCTAACTTTCTGTACTGCATCTAAGGAATTTTTATCTAACTGAAAGTCACAAAATTTTTCTCCAATGTTTTCTTCAAATGTTGCAGTTTTGTTTTTGTTTAAAAGGCAAGGGGAGGGCTGATGTTGAGGCACAAAGGGTAAAGCTGCTGCCTGCAATGCTGGCATCCCATCTGGGTGGCAGTTCCTGTGACGGCTGTTCCACCTCCAATTCAGCTACCTGGTGATGGCTAGGAAAAGTAGCAGAAGATGGCCCGTGTTTAGGCCCCTGCCACATACTTGGGAGACCTGGATGAAGCTTTTGGCTCCTTTCTTCAGCCTGGCCCAGTCCTATCCAATGCAGCCATCTGGGGAGTCAATCAGAGGATGGAAGATCTCTCTCTCTTTCTCTTTCTCTCTTGCTATCTCTATCTCTGACTTTCAAATAAATGCTAAAAAAAAAAAAAAAAAAAAAAAAAAGAATACTAGCTCTCAAACTTCAGTGTGCATCAAAATCACCTGGGAGAATAGTAAAAACACAAATTGTGGGGCCAATCCCAGAGTCTCTGATTCAGAAGGTCTAGGATGGGGCCCACAAATTTGCATTGCTAAGAAATTTGCTGCGGGGCCATAGTGGGTTAAGCTGCAGCCCACATTGGCATCCCATGTGGGCACCAGTTCGAGTCCTGGCTGCTCCACTTCCGACCCGGCTCTCTGTTGTGGCCTGGGAAAGCAGTGGAAGACGGCCCAAGTCCTTGGACCCCTGCACCTGTGTGGGAGACCCAGAAGGAACTCCTGGCTGCTGCCTTCAAATCGGTACAGCTCCAGCCGTTGCAGTCAATTGGGGGGTGAACCAGTGGATGGAAGATTTCTCTCTCTACCTCTCCTTCTCTTTCTATGTAACTCTGACATACAAATAAATAAATAAATCTTAAAAAAAAAAAAAAAGAAAGAAATTTGCTGGTAAGTACTAAGTGTTTAGCCTGGTAGCTGGGAGGCCTGAGTCCCACATTCTGGTGTCTTGGATGCATTCCTGGCTCTGGCTCCTGACTCTAGCTTCCTGCTAATGCAGACTCTGGGAGGTAGCAGTGATGGCTCAAATGATTGTGTTCTTGCCTATCACATGGAGACTTGGATTGCATTCCTGGTTCTTGGATCCAGCCACTGCCAGCATTTGGGGAGGAACCAGCACAGCACCTTGGTTGCACTAGCCATATATATTAAGTTCTCAGTAGCTACAAATGGTTAATGGCTACAGTATCAGACAGATATGAAACATTTCTTTACTCTCAGAGAGTTTTTCTTTAAAAAAAAAAACTTTATTAATTTGAAAGGAAGAGTTACAGAGAGACAAGGAGAGACAGAGAGAGGTTTTCCATCTGTTACTTCACTCCTCAAACGGCTGCAACAACCAAGGTTGGGCCAGGCTGAAGCCAAGAGACAGGAGCTTCTTCCAAATCTCCCACGTGGGTGCAGGGGCTCAAGGACTTGGGCCATCCTCTGCTACTTTCTCAGGCATATTAGCAGGGAGATGGATTGGAAGTGGAATAGCTGGGACATGAACCAGTACCCATATGGGAGGCTGGCATCATAGGAGGTGGCTTAACCCACTATACCATAGTGCTGGCCCCTACTCTCAGAAAGTTTTTCTGAATAGCATTGCTCCAGATAATTGATTCAGCATTGTTGGTTTTTTTTTTTTTTTTTTCTTTTTAATTTACTTATTTGAGAGGTAGTTACAGACACAGGGAGGGAGAGACAGAGAAAGTTTTCCCATTCATTGGTTGACTTCCCAAATGGCCACAATGGCTGAAGCTGACCCTATCCGAAGCCAGGAGCCAGGAGCTTCTTCTGGGTCACCCACATGGGTGCAGGGGCTCAAGCACTTGGGCCATCCTCCACTGCTTTCCCCAGCTGTTACTAGAAAGCTGGATTAGAAGAGGAGTAGCATATATGGAATGCCAGCCCTATAGGTGGAGGCTTAGCCTACTATGCCACAACTCAAGCCCCTCAACATTATTTTTATACTTTATTCAAACTCTGAGGATTTAAGTTTATCAACCTTACAGAAAAACAGCAATTATCAATGTTACATATTCCTAGGAAGATTTTTACCTCTCAGGTATCTTCAACAGGAAACACAATATAATTGCCTGCTAGAGGCAGGCAGGTCTCAGTTTAAGTCCTGGCTCTGTCACTTTAACTATGTGATTTTAGATAAGATACTTTACCTCATGGCCCAATGGCCTCCCCTTAAAGTGAGAGATAATATTCATTCTTCTGGGTTGACGGAATTAAATGTGGCATTAGATACTGATGTAAACTGTCCAGTGCATGCTAGGTAGTCAACTAACAGGAGCTATAATGAGCCAGCTCTCATTCTTCTTTCTCACCCTCATCTTTTACTAAAACCAACAGCATTTCCTTTCCTTTTTTTTTTTTTTTAAGATTTATTTTATTGATTTGAAAGACAGAGTTACAGAGAGAGAGGGAGAGACATTTTCCATGCACTGATTCTCTCTCTAAATTGCCACAATGGCCAGGGCTGGCTCAGGCCACAGCCAGGAGCCAGGAGCTTCTTCCAGGTCTCTCATGTGGGTGCAGGGGCACAAACACTTGGGTAATTCTACACTGCTTTCCCAGGCCATTAGCAAGGAGCTCCAAAGTGGAGCAGCGGGGACTTGGGTGGCAGCTTAATCCACTATACCACAACTCTGGCCCAAACATTTCACTTTCCTACAATGCTCATTAATAATGCTTTGGAAAGTGACTTCATAACTCCTCAAATGCCTGCACCAAGGTTTTCCAGCACTCTGCATTAGGCTCTCACAAACTGATATTTAAAAAGAAAAAAAATCTACTCTACTACCAAGAGGTCAAACGCAATATGGCCTCAGACCGACTAAAATCCCTATCGGGGCTGGTGTTGTGGCACAGTGGGTTAAACTGCCACCTGCAGTGCCAGCATCCCATATGACTGGTAGTTCCAGTCCTGGATGTTCCACTTCTGATCCAGCTTCCTGCTGGTGCACCTGGGGAAGCAGCAGAGGATGGCCCAAGTGCTTGGGCCCCTGCACCCACATGGAAGACCCAGATGGAGTTCCAGGCTCCTGGCTTCTGCATGGCCATTGCAGCCACATGGGGAATGAACCAGCAAATGGAATATCTCTGTATTTCTCCCTCTCTATGTAACTCAGTCTTTCAAATAAAAAATAAGTTTTTTGTCAGGCAGGGTGGACAGTGAGAGAGAGAGAGAGACAGAGAGAAAGGTCTTCCTTTGCCATTGGTTCACCCTCCAATGGCCGCCACAGCCAGCGCGTGCGGCCGGCGCACCACGCTGATCCGATGGCAGGAGCCAGGTACTTATCCTGGTCTCCCATGGGGTGCAGGGCCCAAGGACTTGGGCCATCCTCCACTGCACTCCCTGGCCACAGCAGAGAGCTGGCCTGGAAGAGGGGCAACCGGCACAGAATCCGGCGCCCTGACCGGGACTAGAACCCGGTGTGCCGGCGCCGCAAGGCGGAGGATTAGCCTAGTGAGCCATGGCGCCCTCTTTTTAAAAAATTAGTTATTTATTTGAAAGGCAGTATTACAGAGGCAGAGAGAGAGAGAGAGAGAGAGGAAGGCAGGTCTTCTATCACCTGTTCACTCTCCAAATTACCGCCACAGCTGGAGCTGGGCCAATTAGAAGCCAGGAGCCTGGAGCCTCCCCCAAGTCTTCCACATGGGTGCAGGGGCCCAAGGACTTGGGCCATCCCCTATTGCTTTCCCAGGCCATAGCAGAGAGGGATCAGAAGTGGAGCAGCCAGGACTCAAACTGGTGCCTAGATGGGACACCGGTATGGTGGCTTCATCTGCTAGGCCACAGCACTGGCCCCATAAATAAATCTTTAAAAAAACAAAATCTCCCCTATCTCTCAAACTTTCTGTCAGCAACTTCTAATCACATTATTGTCCTTACCTTACTGTGTCTACCTAATGGCATCTTGCTTCCCATCCAGGTTTTCATTCGTCACTGTTGACTGCACGGCTGCCTTCAGCATCACCACCTTCATTTACCATGGGCGATCCCCCACCCTCACTTAATTATCCCTGGCTTTGCAAAGCCTCCACTCTTGCTTCCAGGCCAGAGCATTCTTGTAGGAAGACACCAGGCTATGCAGGACTATCTTACAAGACCTCATAAATATAATCTTATTAACCTTTTAGTAATTCTGTAGTATATAAAAGTCAACCATAGCCTTCTTAACACTCTTCAAGACCCTTAGCTACCAATCTTCTCAGAGCAATCAAATTACTTTCAAGTTTACTCTGCTGAGACCATCAAGGCCAACAAGCATCCCTTACTTATCAGCCTTCTTCATAACTCCACATATTTCACTCCTTAGCCTATGATAATTAAGCACTTGTATTACATAGCACCAATAATTAAGCACTGTTGACAAGTATTTTTTTTTTTTTTTTTTGACAGGCAGAGTGGACAGTGAGAGAGACAGAGAGAAAGGTCTTCCTTTTGCCGTTGGTTCACCCTCCAATGGCCGCCGCGGCCGGTGCGCAGGAGAATTAGCCTACTGAGCCGCGGCACCAGCCACAAGTATTGTTCTATGAGCTTTATGTGTAATTATCTCATTCGATCTTTATGGTAATCCTAGCAAATAAACATTAAAACTATGTCTGGGGCTGGCGCTGCGGCTCACTAGGCTAATCCTCTGCCTGCGGCGCCGGCACACCAGGTTCTAGTCCTGGTTGGGGCGCCAGATTCTGTCCTGGTTGTCCCTCTTTCTGTCTAGCTCTCTGCTGTGGCCAGGGAGTGCAGTGGAGGATGGCCCAAGTCCTTGGGCCCTGCACCCCATGGGAGACCAGGAGAAGCACCTGGCTCCTGGCTTCAGATCAGCGTGGTGCGCTGGCTTCGGCGGCCATTGGAGGGTAAACCAACGGTAAAGGAAGACCTTTCTCTCTGTCTCTCTCTCTCACTGTCCACTCTGCCTGTTAAAAACCTGCGGCGCTGGCACACTGGGTTCTAGTCCCGGTCAGGGTGCCGGATTCTGTCCCGGTTGTCCCTCTTTCAGGCCAGCTCTCTGCTATGGCCCGGGAGTGCAGTGGAGGATGGCCCAAGTCTTTGGGCCCTGCACCCCATGGGAGACCAGGATAAGTACCTGGCTCCTGCCATCGGATCAGCGCGGTGCACCGGCCGCACGTGCTGGCTGCGGCGGCCATTGGAGGGTGAACCAATGGCAAAGGAAGACCTTTCTCCCTGTCTCTCTCTCTCACTGTCCACTCTGCCTGTCAAAAAACAAACAACAAAAAAACTATGTTTTATAGATTTTTTTTAAGATTTATTTACTTGAAAGTCAGAGTTACAGAGAAGGAGAGGTAGAAAGAAAGAGAGAAAGAGAGAAAGAGAGAGAGAGAGAGAGAGACATCTTCCATCCACTGGTTCCCTTCCCAATTGGCCTCAACGGCCAGATCTACACTGATCTGAAGACAGGAGCCAGGAGCTTCTTCCGGGACTCCCACGTGTTTGCAGGGGCCCAAGCACTTGGGCCATCTTCTGCAGCTTTCCCAGGCAATAACAGAGAGTTAGATCGGAAGTGGAGCATCCGGGACTCAAACCGGTTCCCATATGGCATGCTGGCAACTGCAGGCAGAGGCTTTACTCGCTATGCCACAGCGCCGGCCCCATTTTATAGATTTAAGGTATGGGGCCGGCATTGTGGCATAGTGCTTTAAGCCACTGCCTGTGATGCTGGCATTCTTTGTGGGTGCTGGTTCAAGACCCGGCTGCTCCAAATCCAACCTAGCTCCCTGCTAATGTGTCTGGGAAAGCAGCAGGCCCAGGTACTTGGGCCCCTGCCACCCACATGAGAGACCCAGAAGAAGTTCCAACTTCCTAGCTTCAGCCTGGTACAGTCCCAGATTTTGCGGCCATTTGGGGAGATAACCAGCAGATGGAAGATTTCTCTCTATCTCTGCCTTTCAAATAAATAAAAAAGAAATTAAAAAAAAAAAAAGAAATTGAGGTACAGGGAGGATTCCTCCATGGTCATTCAGCTACAAGTGGCAGGGTTAGGCTAGGCACTGTGGTGCAGCAGGTTAAGATGCTGCTTGTGATGCACTTATCATGTACTGAAATGCTGGTTCAAGTACTGGCTATTCCACTTCCCTTTCAGCTTCTTGCTAATGTGCCTAGAAAGGCAGTGGCTGATGACCCAAGCACTTGGGTTCCTGCCATGCAAGTAGGAGACCTGGATGGAGTTCCTGCTTCCTGGCTTTAACCTGGCCCAGACCTGGCTGCTGTGACCATTTTGGGAGTGAACCAGCAAATGCAAGATTGATCTGTCTCCCTGCCCATCAACCCTGATACTCTATCTTTCAAATAGTAAAAATGAATTATTAAAGAATCATTAAAATGGTAAACTTTATGTATCTTATACTTTATTACAATTTTTTAAATGCATAAAGTGAACAAGTATATATAAGGGACCATTACTTTTATATATTTATTTCTAAATTTTTATTTATTTTCCCTTTATTTGAAAGGCACATACACAGATAGAGATATATCTTCCATTGGTTGGCTCATTCCCCAGATGTTCACAATAGCTGGGACTGGGCCAGGCCAAAGCCAGGAGCCAGCAACTCAATTTGAGTCTCCCACTTGGATGGCAGGAAACCAAGTACTTGAGTCTCATGTGCAGCCTCCCAGGGTGCATATTAACAGGAAGCTGGACTGGAAGTGGGATAGCCAGGATGCAAGCCAGCACTCTGATGTGGGACGTGTGAGTCCCAAGCAGCGGCTTAATCTGCTGGTCACGACACCAGCTGCTGTATCTTTATTCTGAATCACTACTTTCTAGTTTTTGACTGATATTCCTCCTTTCCTCAGTAGCTACTATGGAAAGCTCTTTCTCTCTGCTTTACACTTGGAGTCATTAGCCTTCCTTTTCCCTTCTATGCAGTTGGTCCTGAAGGCTCCAATTCCTTATTCTGTATTTCCATTTAAATTTCCCGTGATCACCTCTAACTCAAATGCCTAAAACAGAACATATTTGATCCCTTTGAATTTACCTTTATTTTCAAATTTATTATAGTATCACCAGTTATTATAGTATCACCAGTATCTCTACTACTCAGAATAAAGCCAAAAGTTGTATCCTCACAAATTTCTCTGTCCTTTTGTCAGATCACCCTGTCATTGAAAGCACTTTTAACAAACTGCTATTATCCTACTTATTGGATGACTTCTTTATATTGTTTATCTTCTTAATCAGAAAAAAAAATAAGTATACTCTTCATGAAAATTAGAAATTGAGTTTGGGGCTGGCAGCGTGGCATAGTGGGCTAAGGCCTCCACCTGTGGCACTAGCATCCCATATGAGAGCCAGTTCGAGTCCCGGCTGCTCCTCTTCCAATCCAGCTCTCTGCAATGGCCTGGGAAAGCAGTATAAGATGGCCCAAATGCTTGGGCCGCTGCAACCGCATGGGAGATCTGGAAGAAGTTACTGGCTCCTGGCTTCAGATCAGATCAGCTCTGGCTGCTGATCAGCCATTTGGGGAGTCAACCAGCAGATAGAAGACCTGTCTCTCTATCTGTCTGTCCCTCTCTCTGTCTGTAACTCTACCTCTCAAAATAAATAAACAAAATATTTTTAAAAAAAGAATATCTTCTAAAAAAAAATTGTGTGTCCTCATCGTGACAGTGTCCTCAATTCTAATATAGCACCTAGTATCTATCAGTATCATAATAAATAGTGAACATTGTTACTAATTCCATTCATTTTTTATTCATAATAATAAAGTATGTGGAGTATGATAAACTGCTTTAAAATTTTTTCCAGTTTTATTAAGGTTTAATTGACAAAATCAGCATTTATTCAAGGTATACAATATGCTGATTTATATACCCTTATGCATGTGTAATGATTACCACAATTAAATTAATCAGCACATCCTTCACCACACAGTTATCATTTTGTATGTGAGAGAGAGAGAAACAGGTGGGGGGGAGATAAAGAGGTGAGCACACAAACTGCTTTTACACTGTGTCACATATACAACAATCCTATTGAAGGAGTAGATCATTATTATGCTCTCCACTGAATAATAAAATAAGTTAAACCACAGAATGGTTAACTGTCTTGCAAATGGTTTCAATATTAGCAAACAAGAGAAAAACTAGAATCCAAGTGTTCCAACACCACTATACCATATTTGTCTTGTATAATGAACACATGTTTAGGGGCCAGCATTGTAGTGCAGCAGGTTATACCACCACTTGTAACACCAGGATGCCATATCAGAGCCGGCTCCAGTCCTGGCTGCTCTGCCACTACCAATCCATCTACCCACTAATGTGTCTGGGAAGGCAGTAGAAAATGGCCCAAATTAGGGCCCATGTCACACACATGGGAGTTTCAGATGGAGTTTCAGGCTTCTGGCCCAACCCCAGCTATTGTGGCCATTTGGTGAGTGAACCAGCAGATAGAAGATCTCTCTCTTATCTCTCTATCATTCTGCCTTTCAAATAAATACAAAAAATGTAGAAAACCACATTCATATCCATATTTGTTTCTAAGAAATAGATTCAAAAATGAAAAATCCTTCAAATGCTCTTAAGCATCAGTATGTCCATGGCCTATAAGGTTCAGACCCTATATGTATCTTCCAGTGATGTGTCAAAGATAAATGGAAACAGAAGAAGGATACTGTAAGATACCTGAAAAATCATGTCAGGTACATTCCACCTATTACTATTATCCTGGAGTTGTTACTTAAAAAGATATCTGTGGTGATCTACTCAAACTACTAACTGCAATCTGCCCACCCAGCAAAATAGTCACATGGTGATGTGACACCCTATCAGTCAGGGAACTCTTAGAATCTAAAAGCCACATCTTCTTGATCTCAACAGCCTAAGCATTTGGTACAGTGGTTGTACCATATTAATACAGACAATACTCTTTATTCAAGAATGAAGGAATGTGAAGAATACAAAACATCATCAGAGAACACCTTACCTTGCCCTCTTCTTGATCCTCCAAGGAAAATTCCATCAATTCATCTGAAATCTCTTCTGCCCTATCTTCTACTGCTTCTGGATTTTTATCCAATTTTGGAAATAGAGTAATGGGACTGCCCAAATAATTCATCTCACTTTCCACCAAGTCTCCATTGTCCTGCCAAGTATATGAAAAACATTAAAAACTCTTCAAGATCCTGACCTTACACTGTATACAAAAATTAACACAAAATATATCAGAGGCTTAAGTGTAAGAGCTAAAACACTAAACCTCTTAGAAGAAAACACAGATGGAAAAGTTTAATGACATTGGATTTGGGAATGACTTCCTGGATCCGACACCAAAACTTGGTGTTCAGCAAAATGAAAAACTTGTGTGCATCAAAGGACACTGGTGGGGATGGCATTATCATAGAGTGGGTTAAGCTGCCAACTGCAAAACAAGCATCTCATAATATAGGCATCAGTTTGAGTCCCAGCTGCTCCATTTCTGATCCAGTTCCCTGCTAATGTGCCTGGGAAAGCAGCAGCAGATGTCCCAAATGCTTAGGCACCTGCCAGCCACATGAGACCAGATGAAGTTTTAGGATCCTGGCTTCGGCCTAACTTCAGCCTGGTCCAGCCATTAAGACCATGTGGAGAGTGAAGCAGAAGATTTAAGATCTTTCTATTTCTCTCTCTCTCTTTCTCTGTAAATCTGCCTTTCAAATAAATCTTTAAAAAAAAAAAAAAACATACTAATACAATTGAGAACGTGAAAAGACAACATAGAAAATGGAAGAAAACATTTGCAAATTATAGATCCAACTAGGGCTTAATATCAAAATATTATCTCAGAGCTGAACAATAAAAAAAAAATACCCCAAACAGGACTCAGACATTTTCCCAAGGAAGATACACAATGGTCAAGAAAGCACATCATAAATGCTAATTGTATATTGATCATAGCAGCTCAACATAAATAATCATTTGTGAAATGCAAATCAAAATTACAATGAGATAAGATTCCAAACCAACCAGGATAGCTATTAGGACATTTCAAAAATTTGTAGGGGAATGGAATTAAGTTTATTCTGGTACAAAAAAATTTTAAATCCATGCAGTTTTTTCATTATAGGCATTTTTATGAACTTTCTGAAATACAGAGAGACACAGGCTCCCATCTGCTTCCCAAATGCCTGCAATAGCCAGAGCTCAATACAGGTCTCCCATGTGGATGGCAGGAATCCAATTACTTGAGCCATCATTGTTCCCCACAAGGGTGTGCATTAGCAAGAAGTTGGAATAAGAAGTGAAACTGGTACTCAAATCCAGGCACTACAATTTGAGAGGCAGGTACACCAAATGGCATCGTAACTGCTCCAACAAACCCCCACCTCTCCTTAAATTTAAACAAATGAAAAGGTCAGAGGACACATGGCTTCTCTCTTTCACTGTTTAAACTTTACTTCTCCCATCCCTTTTCTCATCCAAGTCATCTGAGGAAAAAAAAAAGGTCATAAACCCCACAACTGCCATCCCATAGCTCCTATTACCTAAATAAACCCTTAAGCATGATGTTCAGAGACTCACCAGCAAAGAAAGGGGCGACACATAAGGCCCCCTTGGTCTCTTTTGAAACCTCAGGTTCCTGGGTGCCTGCCACTGGGAAGGCTTCAAAGTGTTGCGTGCCTACATAAAGAAAATGCATTGGCAGGAGGAAGAGATGTACTAGTGGGCCCTGCCAAAAACATTTCATCTGATCACACCATGAATAATCTTCATGAAGCACATTAAATGTAATCAAGGCTGACCCTATATCCTGAAGATTGAAATTATGGTTTGAGTTTGATGTGTGGCACAGATTTACTGTGGCGGATACTAATCTGACGATCACAAGCAAAATGAATGGGGGGATTGGGGAAGAAGCCTGCCTGGGGAGAGGATGGTGAGATTTTTAAAGAGTGATTATAAAGGGAGATTAGAAAGGTAGTACAAAATCAAGAAAAAGCTGATTAGAATAGCCAGAAACATGGCATATCTTAGTCAACGGAAGAAAAGAACAGCATCTATCTTTTATGCATACTGACCTGGGGGAAGGGAAGCAGGAAAGAAAAAAAGATGGCTAGAAAAAGGGATTAGTTGAAGGGATTAGGTAGAGAATTATCTTCATGATTAGGGGGCTCTGGAGAGGCCAGTTTCAACTTGGAACTGAAGGATGTCCTAAGGCTTAGACAGGGAAGGCCATGGCTTCCTTAGGATGGGGGCTCATAAGCTAGACTAAGGGGAAAATAAGAAGAAATCAAGAAATCTACATTTGTATATAAAGCTATGTAAAGAATCTCTGAACAGATTATATAACTTAAACTATCCCTTTAAAAGAAAAACAAATTCCCAGTTCTTTACATTACAGTAACAGCCATTTTTGTTCTCACAGCAAATGAATATGAGTAATGATGATAACTTCCTATGGGGGACTTTGAGCTAGGTTTCTCTTCTAGGACCAAACCTCAATGAGAAAGAAAAAAAAAAAAAAAACTAAATGTTTCCCTGTACTGATTCAGTTGGCTTATCTAGCATATGAACTGCTCCACATCTCACAATGATACCAATGAGTTGCTTCACTCAAAGAAATGCTAATGCATTTAGGTTTCCATTAAACACTCACATTTTCTTGATTTGTAGATGAGGTACACACTGCATCTTTCTTTCTGCGGCCATGGCCCAAAGCATTTGGAGTGCTACAAAGAAGCTGCGCCTAAAAGAGATTGCTTGCCGAGAACATCCAGAACGCCCAAGCCACAGGTGAGTTGGAAACCCTTTGCCTCCCATCTGAGAAACTAACTCAAACCCAAAAAGGAGGTGCTACTTACTGGGCTGCTTTTCAAAGGGCACTGGTGGTGATTCCTGCAAATGAAAGCCAATTACCAGTCAAAGTAAGCCCCAAATACTCTGTTTATTCTTCAGCAAGATGGGGGCAGCCTATCTTGTCTTTCTTCCATTCTAGGAGCCTTATTCCTACTTGCCATTCCTAGTTGATCCAATAATACACAGCGTATTCTCTATGGTAAACATTGTGTCTCCAGTAACATGTTGAGACTAAGGCCTTCATTTCACTTGTGTAGGCATTTATAGAGATAAGCACCAAAGATGAGTGAGTTTATCTTACATCTTCTGTAGACATGATTTACAATTTACTAATTTTCCAGCATTGACTACTGGGAGCTAATTTTTCTTTATGTCTATCCTTCAATTTCTATCCTTCCAGTCTGTAAATGATTACAACATTTAAAGCAATTCAAAGAAAATGCATGCAATACAAATGAAAATTTCACAAATATTGATGAAAACAGTCATGGAAAGACTTCTCTAGTGCACTGAAGTACTACCTAATTCACCTACACATCAAAGGATAAAGTTCTAAGAATAAAATGGTCAAGGAGAAAATTTACAGTAAGTTTAAGAAGGGCTGACCTAAAATTTGCCCCCTGAGTATTCTATGAACATTTTAGGTTTTCCAACAAGGAATCCATAATAGTAATAGTAGCAAACAGATCAAACTACTTGGTATGTGTGAGACACAAATTTTCATTTAACCCAAACAATAGCTGTTTATGAGAAGTGCATTAATTACCTTCATGCTGCAAATAAATAAATGAAGACCTAATGAAGTTAAGAAACTTGTCAGAGTCAGCTGGTGTAGCAGTAAATCACCAGAATATAGATAATCTGATTCCAAAGCCTGTATTCTGTTCTTCAAATTTCTTTTCAAATACAGTTGAGAGTCAGAGAGAGAGAGAGAGAGAGACAGAGAAAGCATGCACTGCCATCTGCTAGTTTATTTCATAAATGCCCATGGTGAGGAGAGGCTGGGAACTCAATCCAGGCATCCCATGTGGGTGGCAGGAACCTAACCACATGAGTCATCAATGCCGCTTCCCAGGTTCTGCAGCAGCAACAAGCTGAAATCAATAGTTGGAGCCAAGTGTAACCCAGATACTCAGATATGAGATCTGGAAGTTTTAACTGGTATCTTTACCTCTAGGTAAAATGCCCACCCTACCCCTATACCCCCACCTTTGTGTGTGTGTGTGTTTTCCCAAGCACATAAGTAGGGAGTTGGTTCAGAAGTGGAGCAGCCGGGACTCCAATCGGCGCCCATATAGAATGCCAGTACTACAGGGAGTGGCTTTACCCACTAGGCCACAGCGCCAGCCCCAATCCCTGTTCTTTTTTTCTTTTTTAAGATTTATTTATTTATTTGAAAGGCAGAGTTACAGAGTGCCATAGCTGGTAAAGCCTCCGCCTGCAGTGCTGCACCCATTTGGGAGCTGGTTTGTATCACAGCTGCTCCTCTTCTGATCCAGCTCTCTGCTATGGCCTGCAAAAGCAGTAGAAGATGGCCCAAGTCCTTGGGCCCCTGCACCCGTGTGGGAGACCTGGAAGAAGCTCCTGGCTCCTGGCTTCAGATAGATGCAGTTCCGGCTGCTACAGCCATCTGAGGAGTGAACCCGTGGATGGGAGATCTCTCTCTCTGCTTCTGCCTCTCTGTAACTCTTTCAAATAAACAAATCTTTAAAAACAAACAAACAAACAAACAAAAAAATCCTTTGAGCAGCACTGAATGGCTTTAGCATGGGGTTCATTTAGCAAAAATGAACTTACATCCCAGCTAACTGTACTTCCTGAGGTTCTGAAGAATCCATGTAACCTGCAATTAGACATAAAGAATCTGTAAGAGGCATTATTCTTATCCATGCATCTGTTTTTTCCTTCAGAGTTTCTCCTTTACCAGTAAGTTACGTTAATTTCAAAACCTGAACTTAGCTTTTGGACATAAAACCTCTTGACTGGTACCCATTTCATAGTAAAAAGTACCGAGGTACAAGGTACAAATTCATGAAAGTTTAAGGATTTACAGGTGTCACTGAAAAAAAAATTGCTGGTGGCCGGCGCCGTGGCTCAATAGGCTAATCCTCCACCTTGCGGCGCCGGCACACCGGGTTCTAGTCCCGGTCGGGGCGCCGGATTCTGTCCCGGTTGCCCCTCTTCCAGGCCAGCTCTCTGCTGTGGCCAGGGAGTGCAGTGGAGGATGGCCCAGGTGCTTGGGCCCTGCACCCCATGGGAGACCAGGAAAAGCACCTGGATCCTGGCTCCTGCCATCGGATCAGCGCGGTGCGCCGGCTGCAGCGGCGGCCATTGGAGGGTGAACCAACGGCGCAGGAAGACCTTTCTCTCTCTGTCTCTCTCTCTCACTGTCCACTCTGCCTGTCAAAAAATAAAAAAAAAAAAAAAATAAAAAAAAAAAAAAAATTGCTGGTAATACTGCACTATGTTAACATACAGAAAATTTTTTCATGAATAGAAATGAAAGCTATCACTCAGGAAATTTGAAATTAGAAGAAATTCTAGAATGATTGATTAATGAACCATTCCTTTTGTGCACAGACCTATAAACACACATAAGAATTAAATGGAAAAGTATTTATGTTGGTTTCTTTGCCTCAGCTGAGATTACACCAGGGCACAAAACTTCTCAGGTCCTAACTATTAGGCTTTCATTCCCACCATTAATCAGTCAATAAAATATATTCCTTTTTGTCTAACAGCTTCAAATACAAAGTGACTTCTTTTAGTGTTATTATCTTCCTCTGTTGGCCTCATCATTCTTATCAAACCCCCCTAGTTATCCAGAAAATTCAACTCTTTAGAGGGGATCTCTAACCTACTTTCTCTGATTTCTAAATCTAATCTACTACCCTGTTCTCTCCCATAAAAGTTACTGGTCCACTTGAGGTCTCGAGCTTCTCCCTACCGGTTTCATCAAGTTCTGCAGAAGTGGTGAGCTGAGTGGCAAACATCTCCCCATTGCTAAGATTCGAAAGATCAAGGCAACGTTTTGGGGTTTCTCTGTTGAGACATAACAGTACATTAAGATCCCTGTTAGATCGTAATATCCTTAAAAGGCAAAGGTCATTTGAAACACCTTTAATGTCTATAACATGAGCTGAACAGTGTCGAAACACGAGTTAACCTAGTTGATTTTTGGAAATATCTCAGACTGGGCGGAGAAAAATCTCCCACATTTTCTTGACTCCAATAATCAGTACCACATTATCTCTTCATCAACATAATGAGACAGTATCACTCTATTTTTATGGGGCTCAACTTTATTTACAAAGGGATTTCTTTACCTCATCATGTCCTCTGTGCTGTGCACCATGAACACACAGATTTGGTTTCTTCTTGAAATCTGCTACACTTCTGTTTGGTAGCCAAGGTATCACGACATGGTATGGCCAGAAGTACAAGACCACCACAGCCAATATTACCAGAAATAAAGTGAACAGCTCACATAATGATATGGAGTTTTCCCAGATATCACATTATTTGACTCTTACCAGAACCCAGGAAGACAGGAAGAGATTATTAGTTCCATGCAACAGAAAAGTAGTCTGAGATTCAAAAGGGTCAGAGCAGAGCTGAGACTCCAATGTTGATCTTTGAGCCAGGATAATTTAAAAAACAAAACACACACACACACACACACACACACACACACTTGTTTAGAGAAGTCAAGGATATAAGCTTTAAGAATAAAGGTGGATTTACCCAGACAAAACGCTGAGATTTGCAGAATCACCAAGCAGTCTGTCCCCTGGAGTTCTCGGGAGCTCTGGACAGAGGGTAAAGGAATTGTCTCTCTCCAAGAGCAGGTGTAGCATCTTCCTCTGATTGGACCTAAAACTGGGGCCTGAGCCAAAGCTCCCCTCCTCTCTCGTGGACGAAAAGAGATCTGCAGCCATGGTCTCGGAGCTCTCACCAAGGAAAAGGCGAAACCTAGCGAGAAGAGGACGTCGCTCCTGTAAGTGCAGCGCAGCCCCTTCCGATTCCAACCCCCTCAGGTCTGCAGTCAAGGGGACCGGAGCCGCACCAGGGGCATCCCCAAAGGGCGGATCACAGCCTCGCTCGACGCCTAAGGCACTGGCCCGAAGCGGCGGGGCTTTTGCGTCAGAGCCTGCACTTACTGAGAGGCAACCTCAGGACTTTAACCGCGGAATACAGACAGACCTTCCACCTGCTCAGAGCCACACAACTGGACACTCCTACCTGGAAGGGGCTCAGCTCTCCCAAGTCATGGCAATGCCCATTCCGTCCTCTGAACTAATCGAGGGGACAATGAGGTCCTGGGCACTCTGTGGCGGAGACAGCGGCCAAATTTACCTCACGTTTGTAGTCTGACAACGGCCTTCGGGAGAAAGTGGGTAGCGGTCGGACACGAGCGAAGACTCGAGCAGAATGAAAGGACGCGGTTCACCAGCTTGAAATTCCGCTTGTCCACTGCGTAGGCCAGGGTCGGGCTTCGCCGCCCCTCAGGTCAGAAAGCCAGCGCTAGAGCCTCTGGACAAGCCCATCAACAGCCGCGGGTCTCGACCATTCAAACCTTCCGCCCTCCCACTAACCTATCCCTGCTGGCCTCCAAGACGCGTCAGCCAATCTCCGCGCGCCCGCCCACATCCTGGTAGCCAATCTTTTGGCTCGTACCTCACCCGGGGGGCGTGAGCAGGTTCCGGAAGTGGGGCAAAACATGCCCCACCCCTGGAGCCAGAGCAGGATGGCGAGTGGTGCACTAGCGTCGAGCAAGCTTGTGAATAGGCTCCGCCCCGCAGGGAGCCTGACGCACCACTGGCTCTCCCTCTGGCCAATCGCCACACCTTCTCTGTACTTTCCCTTTGCCCCGCCCCGCCAACCCCGGGAGATTTAAATTGCTCCTCGTTAACCACCACCATTTGCTAGGATATTAGAAGAGATAATTAGGAGTGTGAGGGTGTTTTAAGCATTATTTTTTCCTTGCTTTTCTTGCGTCGTTATGGGACCTTTCCGTCTTAGTTTTGCTAGCTTTCCTCTGAGGACCAGGCATTTGCTGCGGGGTGGCAGGTGGAGGTGTGAGCAGGTGTGTGTGTTTATGCTAAGCAAGATAGGTGCCTTCCAAGGAGCTTCCGTTGTCCGGTGTCCCTTTGAGAGCGCAGCAGCTCACAGTCGATAATTATGTGGGTAAAAAGAAATTGCTTCTCAGGGAAAGTAAGGAAATTGAATCATCCAGGCACAATCCATCCTTATCACAGTGCAAAAGATCTTTAGAAATCTGAACACTGACTAGTTGAAATTTTTTAATACTGGGAAGATGCTTCTTAATAATTGGGTGGTTTATAGATGAGATTTGTCATGACTCTTGGGTAATGGAGGTGTCCATCATATTAGGGTTTCCTAAAATTTAGTTTTGCCTTCTAATCATCTGGAGATCCTGTCAAAATGCAGAGTCTGTTCAGCAGGGCTGCATTGTGTCCCAAGATCCTGCACTTTAAACAAATGCCCAGCTGATGTTGAGGCACTTGGACTTGGGACCATACTTAGGTAAGGGATTATGCTATACTCGTCACACTTCAGTGTGTATTTAGAATGGCTCATATTAAAAAAAAGCTTTATAAGCTTATAAAAGCTGTTTAAAATGCAGGCCCCAAAAAAGATGTTGCCACAGGTGTAGTGTGGGGACCAGGTATTATCAAGACCTAACCACCTCACCCCAGGGTACTACCCATACAGATGGCTCACAGACCCCACTTTGAGAAATAAAAGTCAGAAATGCAAACGTTATCTTTGAGATGCAGTAAGTCAGCAATACAACTTATATTGACCTCAGGATCTTGGTGATGGTAGTGAATGAGCAGTGCAGACTAGTCAGATGAGTTTTATTTTAACTTTTTCATCTGTGGAGCCTGCTTCCCCAGAAAGGAGGTTTGTGAACAGTCTTTGTCCTCCAGGACAGAGGTGCTGAGTGTGGGAGTCAGCACAAAGCCTTACTCTACCAAATGAGCTGGAAAATCAGGCAGGAATTAAGAGTGTGTGCATTGATTTCTGCTTCGATGTATTTTAAAGGGAAGTCAAATTTTGTCTTTTGTATCTTGACTTCTGAGGGGATTGGAATATATCTAATTTACACTTCCCAGAAGAAAGAACATCAGGATAGTAAGAAGCTAGGTGTTTAGACTGACATGAAGATGAAGATGTACTTTTTCTGTTAGATAGAGGATATTGATCTTATGTCATTCCCAGAAATTACTATCTAGGCTCCCGATTCACTGTGATAAGCAGTGAGCTGTGTCTCTTCATGTTGACCTCAGTGTGACCCATATTTGTTATTGCCAGGCCACAGTGACAGCCAGGGCTTCACCTTCAAACCTCAAACAAGAACAGAAGGTACAGCCATTGCTCCTCAGATATCCAGATTAGGTAATGGAGAAGGACCTACACACCTGGGACCCCTACCCACCTCCGGCCAATCTCTACAGGGCAGGGTGTCACTACTGCTTACTTCCATGAGTGATGGACTGAGTTCTGCCTCTCCCCACTTTGAAGAGGTTTAATTTTCCCTGGGTGAAAAGGGAGCGTCCGCACGAATGCATCTGCCTCTGACTTTGCTACCTTTGTAGGCAGGGAATGGAGCGACCCCTCAAGCCAATGGATTCTTCCCTTTGGAGGACTTCCTGGATGACTAGCACCAGGCCCTGGAAACCTCATTGAATTTGCATGGACACCAGAAGGGGGCCCAGGAAGCATACTCTGCTGAAACTCTTTGGAGCAAGATCACAGGTGGGGTCTGATCCATGAGGGAATAATTAAGATTGGACTCCGGGGCTGGCGTTGTGGCATAGCTGGTTAAGGTGCTGCCTATGACACTGGCATCCCATATAGATGCTGGTGGTTTATGTCCCAGCTGCTCCATTTCCTTTCCAGCTCCCTGCTATGTGCCTGGGAGGGCAGTGGAGGATGGCCCAAATGCTTAGGCCCCTGCACCCACACGGGAGATCTGGAGGAAGCTTCTGGTGCCTGGCTCAGCCCGGTGACCATTTGGGGAGTGAACTGGCTGTTGGGGGATCTCTCTCTCACTCACTCTCCCTGTAACTTTATCAAATAAATAAAAATAGCTATTTCAAAAAATTAAAAAATGTAGAGATGCAATGACTTTGAATAGCCCTTGTTTCTACTGTTAACACTTTTTTGTGTGTGTGTGTGCAAATTGTTGAACCCTTTACTTAGTATAGAGTTGGTCTTCTGTGTATAAAGTTAACTGAAAATGGATCTTAGTGGAGAATTGGACTGGGAGTGAGAGAGGGAAGAGGAGGAGGGTGGCAGTGTGGGTATGGTGGGAAGAATCACTATCCTACAGTTGCACTTTTGAAATGCATGATGTTTGTATTTCTTCAATAAAAGGCTTATTGGGGAAAGAATAAAAAGATTGGATTCCAAGTAGTAGCCTAAAAGTGAAGAATAAAGGGGGGGGGGGCGCAGGAAGAAAAATAGTAGGACATCAGTAAAAAAAATGTTGAGAACAAAAGGTGGCAGAAAGACATTTAATTGTGGGCAGGAGTGTTGAGTGTTAGGCTGTGGTGGGGGGGAGGCAGTGAATTATTTTATACTTGAAGGATGTAGCCTTCCTTTGAAAAGAGGCCTGAGATGTCACTTGCAGGGATTTTCTTTTCTTAAGCATCATAATTTCTTTCAGTGTTTTGCAAATGAGCCAATGCCACCTTAACTTCTTTTACTCAACCATTTAACTTTAGTAAGCAAGGTTAATAATAAAAAGGGGAACAGCCTAGTGGTGAAAGGCAGGGCTTCAGAGCCTTGGACTGCTTCTTGAGACTACTTTTGCCTACCCATGAGCAGTCCGTTAACTTCTCCGGCTCTTTCATCTGTGAAATAAGGAGTTGTGTTTTTTTTTTTTTTTCGTTTGGTGATTGCATGCAAAAATGAGAATACATGTTTGAAGTACGTTGCATGGTATCTGGCACATCCTATGTGTGCAGTCACAGAAACCACCTCCCCTACACTTCATGGCCCTGCCTCTGCCCCTTCTCCTTTGCTAACGGGGATGTACAGTGCAAGGCAAATGTGTCCACTGCCACTTTCTCGGCTGATACCTCGCTTTCCCTTTACTCTTCCTTTTCAGTTTGCAGATTCGGTTGCTTCTGCTTGTCTCCTTTCCTGGCTCAGCAAGCAAGATTCCCCACCACTGGCTCTGCTTTCTTGCTGATCAAAGCTTTTACCTGTCCCAGGTTTGAGTAGGGCTGAAAATATTTACGGAAAACATAGGTCTCTCGGGGAACTTGCTGCCGAGTGTTAATAATGAACATGACCTGCATTACTATTAATTTCCAATCAATGTTAACAGAAATCTAGACAGCAGTGTTTGGCCTGGTAGCTAAGGAGTGCACCTCAGATACAAGGTACAGGGTTCAGTACTTACCTCTGGCTCCTGACTCTAGCTTCCTGCTAATTCAGACCATGGGAGGCACTGGAGATGCCTCACATAACTGGGTTCCTGCCACTCTTGTAGGAGAGCTGAGTGGAGTTCTGGTTTTTGACTTTTTGGTTCAGCCCTAACAATTGTAGTCATTTGGGAAGGAAACCAGGGATGGGAATACTTGCTCTCACTCTTGTTCTTCTCTCTCAAATAATTAAAAAATTAAAAAAAAAAAAAAAAAAAAAACACTAAAAGTAAAACACTGCCCTACAAAGAACTCATAATCCAAAGGTGTTATTTCAAACCTTTTTTTCCCATTTTTTTGCTTGTCTTTCTAAACCGTTTTTTAAATTTTTTAATTTACTTTTATTTGATTTGAAAGGCAGAGTGACAGAAAGAAAAATACCCTTCATCCAATGGTTCACTCCCCAAATGGCAGCAACTGCCGTTGTTTGGGCCAGGCTGAAGCCAGGACCCAGAAACTCCATCCGGGTCTCCTGCGTGGGTGGCAGGAACCGAAGCACTTAAGCCATCACCTGCTGCTGCCCCAGGGTGGGCCTCCCGTACGGGGTGTGGGAGTCCCAGCTGGAGCTACCTACCTGCCCCTCTCTGCGCCATCCTTGATGTTGAGACTGAAATCTACCTAACAGCCAGAAACCACCTAACCAACCTATTAACGCATACATTCAGTTTCTTAAAAAAAAAAAAAAAAAAAAAAAACTTTGCTGGGGTGGTGATAATGATGGAGACTTTAATAAAAGGTGGTTTCCTCGAGGAACATAGCGCAGCCAACATCTTCTCCCATCTGCCCGTTTCCACGCTCCCTGTCTTAAGGAAAGTGGTCCAGCTGTAACCACCGTGCTCCCCCGCTCCCCCCTCCCCCGCAAGCCACTGAACCGCCTATGATGTCATAATCACAATCCCATTACCTCATCCTGCTGAGGGGGGCATAGCGGGAGGGGAGGGAGTGAACGGCCCTGGGCCCTCCTTAGCTCTGCAAAGTGTGCTGGGTAAGGGCAAACTATAGAACCAAGCGGGAACGTCCCCGCAACCGTTCTAAGGGCTGGATTTATAAGGTTCGAGCCGATCCGGTATCTGGAAGAGCGGCTCCTGGGACTCGGAGCAGGCCCTAATCGGCGCTTGGACTACACTTCCCAGCAGCCTTCGCGCCCAGGACTGGTCCTTTGCTGGGGGAAGGGGGATTCCTCCAGAGAAGTAGCCGTGGAGGGCGGGGCAAGAGAGCAGGTGAGAGGCACCGTGGCTAATTCTATCACCGGACCGGACCGAGTGGGAGGCTGCAGTTGAGCCGCTGTGGGAATGGAGGGCAGGGATGATGGCTTTGTTTACCTTCGTCCGACATGGCCTCCCCCGCGGATTTGAAGATATGCCTCCAACTGGGCCCATCCATTTTCACCGATATTTTGGAGGGGGTGACTCGTTACTGAAGAAGCATCCCCTGTCCCTGAATCAAAGTGCCAGGCTCGTTTCCGACAGCGCTGTCGGAGGAAGACTTTAAGAGACAAGCGACGCTGGGTCTGGGCCTCCGCGGGTGGTTCCAGTGATTCCGCGAACCGGAATCATCCCCCCACGCTCCTTAGGGGCTAGTTGGTTCGCGCCGGCGCCTTTTAAGGGCACCGTGGGGCGAACGGAGCGCTCAGAGCTGCTCCGGCCGCGGCCCTGGGAACTGGAGGAGCCGCGGTAGGTGGCGGAGGGCAGGTGGCGCTGGGGCCTCGGGGCGGGCACCTCGACCGTCCCTCCCTCCTTCCCTCTTTCCCCTCCCCCAGCCCAGCCGCCCGCGCGGCCCGGCCTCGCAGGCCGCCTCCGCGGGGAGAGCACGGGACCCGGTGGGGGAGGGGGTGGCGGAGTGCTAAGTCCCAGACCCTCCCCATCCCTTGCGTTCTGAGTTCGCCTCCCGCGAACAGATGATGGGCCTGGAGTGGGAAGAGGCGGGCGACAACCCCCCTGAGCGAGGCCTGGCGCCCCCCCCCAGGGGCCCCGGATGCCCCAAGCCCCACCCCGCGGGGACATGCAGGGCAACAGAGGGAGAGGTGGAAGATTGGGGTGGGGGGGGCAAGCCTTTTGCTTCTTCATCGGTGGGGGGAGGGGTGCTCCCCACTTGTCACTCCTATCTCCACCACACCATATGGAGGAAGAGCAGTCAGGTTCCCCCACTTACCTGTTAGTGCACCTCCCTGTCTCCCTCGTGTTTTCCTTCTGTCTCCCCCAGAGGAGTGGGCTGAGACCTGGGCGAAGGTCTCCGGGGATTTGAGTCTCGCCTCCCCCCTGGCCTGACCTGGTCCTGGGCTGCCCAGGTTTTAGCACAGCCTCAGCATCCCTCAGGCTCGGGTGTCAGGGGTTCTGCCAACCAGTAGGCCATGGGCTGGGGGATTTGATCTTTGTTTTGGGGGAGCTGGTGGTGAGGAGGGAAAGCCTGGTCTGAGAGTTGGGCCCGGTTGCAGGGAGGGCGCAGCGGCCTGCTGCTCGGCGCAGGGCTGAGCCCTGTGCCAGTTGTTAAGCTGAGAAGTTTTAACTTGTTCAGTGAATGTTCAGGACTGTCCCTAGCCCCCAGATACACAAAATGGAAGGGGAAGGAAGGCGGCAGGCAGGAGAGGGCTTCTTGCACTTTTTTCAGTGCCTGCTTGAGAAAGAGGAGGCCCCTCGTGGAGCTGGTTTGCCTTCTTTTGTGTCCTGGTTTGATTCCTTATGGCTTCCGTTCTGTTCCCCCTCTCAGCCTGGCCTGTTTTAGGAGACTCAGGCCGAGAGTATCAGTTGCGTGCTGGTAGTTGCATTGTTCCAGTTACCGCTGTGTGTGGCCACATCCCAACAATTAAAATGCAGAAAAACACAAAATCACTCTCTTCACTTGATCCTAGCGAGGGCTGCAAGTTCGCTGTTTGTCCAAATGCCTCATGAAAAGCTTGAAAGAGTTTGCTTCACTCCCTGCGCCTCGTGGCTGGGCAGCCTGAGGCCTGGGGTCTCTGGGGTAAAAGCCTGCAATTAGGTTCCCTCTCTGGTTTATGTTTTAGGGCAGAGTTGAGAAACCAAGAGCAGAAGTGATAGAAGCTTGAGCTTCTCTCACAAGAAGTGAGGGAGCTCTCAGGAAGCAGGAACTTTGTCCGGGCGTTAAGAATAATTATGCATGAAAACGATAGTTAGCTCTGATGGTGACTGACTTCTGCACCTTTCTTCCAAGGAACTCAAGTACAGCCAAGCCTCTTTCTCTGCTCTTCCTGGTGGCCTCCCTCTGAGGCAGGCATGGGGCAGAGATAATTCTAGCTCACAGGCAGAGTGATCTGCCCCCAAGGTCACAGAAGGAAGAGCCCTCTCCCGGGTCCCTTGGTGTGCAGTGAGGGTCCGAAAGACCCCATCTTCTTCCTAATGGTAGCATCACTCTAGGCATTCTGCAGCTTTGACGAGCAGTCCACAGGAGGGATGAGAAACAGCATTCTACATGGACTTCTGGTGTTACAGGCCAGATGGCGTGCCTGTGCATATTTTGATATTTCTTATGTTGTTCCTGTGCTGTGTTAAGGTTATTCTGCCCATTTTACATATGGGTAAACCGAAGTCAAGCAATGTTCAGCGATTTGCCTAAACTATCTGCAAACCTGATTACGATTTAGATTTCCTGATTGATTGTTCTCTCTGTAGCGAATGCCACGTATATCCTCTGGTGAGCTGTCTGCTGGCTCGCCATTTGTGGGAACAGGCAGAACAGAATCCAGACACCGTGTTCACCTCCCCTTTCCCTGGAGCAGGGTCCTTCAGGCAGTTGTGTGGGCCTGAAGCCTGTTTGTTGATAGTTTGGCTCTATCAGAAACTGAGCACCTCGATTAATTCTATTTATGGTCTTTAAGTAAGATCAGGTAACAAATTTAGTTGAACAAAGTCATGGACTTTTTTAACATCTATAGAATTGAAATGTAGTTGGAATTGTCCTGACCATTTCCTTACCTCCTTCTCATTTTGCAAATAGCTATTGGAAAATATTGTTTAGCTGGTCAGTCTCTTGGGAGGATATAAAATCCCATTTTCTCTGATTTCAAGCAGAAAGTTGTGCCTACAACCACTGCTCCTCCCTCTTCTCTATTTCTGTTTCTGTAATGTCATAGAAGGGTCCCTCTTTTTGCTTATGACTGGAAGGTAAAGAAAATATTGGGGGAACAGTGTGAGGAGCAGCAGTTAACGTCAGTTCTTCAGACGCCCACATCCCATATCGGAGTGCCTGGTTTGCGTCCCGGCTTCTACATTTTCAGTCCAGTTTCTTGATAATGAGCGCTCTGGGAGGCAGCAGATGCAGGCTTGAGAAGTTGGGTCCCTGCCACCCGTGTGGGAGACCTGGATTGAGTTCTGGGTTCCTGGCTTCAACTTGTCCTAGACCTGCATTTTGCCAACGTTTGAGGAGTAAACCAGTAGATAGAAGATCTCTGTCTCTGTCTCTGCCTTTCAAATAAAATGAAAATAAATTTTACTTTTTTTTTTATAAATAAAAAAAATATTGGGCTGGTCAGGTTGGAAATAACTATTTGGGCATTCTCTGTCTCACTGTTTTTTAAGTGGCACTGGAACTCTAGGAGAAGCAGCAGCGCTTGAACCAGGTTAGGAGTGCAAATAGGTTTCAACTTGCTCATCAACTCCAGTTTACTTGACTGGATAGCTGGAGTGCTAAGTTCAGAATGTTTCTGAGGCTGTGTTTAGGCTTAACAGGAAAGAGCTGTGACCAGTTAAAGATGTCTGCCAGAGGCCTGGCGTAAGGGGTGCTGTGGTATGTGTGCCATGCGTTTTCCATCTCTGGACCAGGTACATCTCTAATATCGCTTGGGGCTGGTCCCTCTGTAATTGGCAGACTCAGCAGGCATGACTGGCGAGGGAAGTCCCAATGGTGCTAGAATGGTGCTGCAGTGGCAGAAGACGGCTCACGAGTGAGGTCTCTGGAAGAACAACAGGGAAGACATCCATCATTTGCTCCAAAGTGTGCAAGTCAGATCCTGGGGAGAATCATGATAACCCTGATCACTGAGCAGCTACAGAAGCAGACTCTGGATGAGCTGAAATGCACACGCTTCAGCATCAGTCTGGTAAAAGACCAGTCTTCCTGCTTCTCCACGACCCCCTCCCCCTTTTTTCTGAGGCTGTTTGTTGCTATTACTTTACCCTCGTCCTGTGTTGTATGAATCATGGTGTTTGTACTGGAAGAGCCCACCAAGGGCTCAAAACCCAGCTCAAAAGGAAGGGGGCAGGGATTTTTCCACCACTAGAGAAGGGACCCCAAACATGGGTGGAGAAGGGTTTGAGGTGTTGATGGATGTGAATTATTTTACTCACTAACTTTGGGAAGACGAGAGGAAGAACACACTTAGGAGTCCCTAACATTCTGCTAGCCCGATTATCGCAGGGGAGAACTGAAGAGGGCTTCCTAGACTCAGTGTGTTCTGAACCCGCGTCATGATCCATGTTCTCTCTCTCTCAGCCTTTGCCTGATCATGCAGACATCTCCAACTGTGGGAACCCTTTCCAGCTTGTGTCTGGTAAGGCACTGTGTGTGTGTGTGTGTGTGTGTTTGCTTGCTCACGCCTCTGTGCACACATTTCTTTCATTGGTTTCCAGTGACCAGGGTTACCTAGCCTACCTCTAGAACTTTGTTTCAGGGTCACCTTCTGAGATTGGCACTTGTCTCCATTTTACTGACCCAGCATAAGGTTTACCTATTCAGTTTGCTTTGATTCTAGCCTTGTGGGGACTGTTATAATCAATTTTTTTGGCTAGCTTGTATATTCACATGGTTTGTAGATTTAAAAATAACAGAAAAGGTATTCTGAGGAAAG
Source organism: Oryctolagus cuniculus (assembly GCF_051225735.1). Taxonomy (NCBI): domain Eukaryota; kingdom Metazoa; phylum Chordata; class Mammalia; order Lagomorpha; family Leporidae; genus Oryctolagus; species Oryctolagus cuniculus. The sequence continues at coordinate 27,404,556 of NC_142872.1, forward strand.
TCTCCCTTCCTCCCTCTGCTATCCCCTACCCACTCAGCTCCTGCCACCTCCCTAAAAGAGATTCCTATTACTAGTTTCTTGTATATTCCACTAGAATTTTTCTTTTTGTTAGAATTTTTTTTAATTTATCTACTTAGGGGTGGGTGGGTGGTGCAGCCACACTGGAATACCCACATCTTGTATCAGAGTGCCTGGTTCAAGTCCTGGCTCTGCCTTCTAATGTGCACCCTGAGAGGCAGCAGGTGATAGCTCAAGTTCTTGGGTCCTTGCCATTCAGGTGGAGACCTGGATTAAGTTCCTGGCTCCTGGCCTCAGCTTGCCTCAGCCCTGGCTGCTGTGGCCATTTGGGAAGTAAGCCAGTGGTTGGAAGATCTTTCTGTATCTGTCTGTCTCTCTCTTTCTGCCTTACTAAATAGATTCTTTTAAAAATCTGATATAATTTGTAAGTTATTTATTTTCATTTTATTTGAAAGGCAGAGAGACAGAGACAGAGACAGTGAGAAGTTCCATATGCTGATTTAGTCCCCAGATGCCCACAATAGGCAGGAGCCCTAAACCCAATCCAGATCTCCCATGTGGGTCGCAGGCACTCAGGTATCTGAGCCATCACCTGCTGCCTCCCAGGGTGTGTATTAACAGGAAGTTGGATTGGAAGCAAAGGACCCAGGACTCAAACCAGGTACTCTGTTATGGGATATGGGCACCCCAAGCAGCAGTGTAACTACTGCACCAAACACCCATCCCTGGAATTCCCTTATACAAATACAAGTTAATAAAAGTATGTATACTTATCACCACTTTTTTTCTATGCAAAGGGTTGCATACTATATAGCAATCTGGTTTTTTTGTTGTTGTTTTTGTCTTCACTACAATATACCCAGGAGTCTGTCAGTGTGCTGAACAGTTCCTTGTTTTATGTAACTGCATATAATTACCTTGCCTGGATATACCATAATTTAACCAGCCTCCTATTGATGTACCTTTAGGTTATTTACCATCTTTTGGTATGACACACAGAACTCATGCATAGGTCATTTTTTTTTTAATCTTTTTTTTTTTTTTTTTTTTTGACAGGCAGAGTGGATAGTGAGAGAGAGAGACAGAGAGAAAGGTCTTCCTTTTTGCCGTTGGTTCACCCTCCAATGGCCGCCACAGCTGGCGCACTGCGGCCGGCGTACCGCGCTGATCTGAAGGCAGGAGCCAGGTGCTTCTCCTGGTCTCCCATGGGGTGCAGGGCCCTAGCACTTGGGCCATCCTCCACTGCCTTCCCGGGCCACAGCAGAGAGCTGGCCTGGAAGAGGGGCAACCGGGACAGAATCTGGCGCCCCGACCAGGACTAGAATCCGGTGTGCCTGTGCCGCTAGGTGGAGGATTAGCCTATTGAGCCGCGGCGGCATAGGTCATTTTTAACATGTGAGCATCTATCTGAGGTACAAATTCCTAGTTATGAGATAATCAAAGGGTCTCTGATTGTGAGAATATTTAGATAAAGGCATCACTAGTAGACAACCAGAACTTTCTAACCTGTGCTGCTGGGCTGTTCTACATCTTGTTGCCTTTTCTTAGATACCTGGCAAAGGGAGTTGGTTGGCAAAAGGATCTTCATGCAGTCTCTTCCTCCTATTTATTAAATACGAGCTGAGAGCCAGATGTTGGGCCACCAGTTAGGGGGAAGAACTGTTGACCAAGTAGAATCAGGTACGAGTTTTGCCATGATCAAGTCTGAGTATATAAACTTGTTGTTTGCTCCAAATATCCAGCCCATGCAGAATTCTAGCCAGCTAGCCAGGGGACTTTGGAGCAGGCTGTTTGTCCCTTAATGAGCTATATGACAAAAGTCACCATTTTGGTTGGAATGCAGTAAGTTAGAATCATATCTTTCGTCATATCCCCTTCTCCCCTTGGTCCCTCCATCCATTTGGATATGAGAGAAGGCCTAGGAAAAGGGAACCAGAGTATGTGGCTGGCCAGACAGAAAGGAGTGTGAACAACATGAAGTATTAAGGCCTCCCAAGCCCCGGTTCCACTGTCAGAGGCCTCCCCTACCTTGTTTGCCCTCCTTAGGAATAAAAGTGATCTCTTACCTGCTTGATTACCTCTTACTTCCTGGCAGCCCTAACTCATGTTTGGTGCTGTTGACACATGAGAAGGGAAAGGTCAACGAAGGAGAGCATAGGGCTGCTTTTCAGAAGCCAGGGCTGGGGCCGGGAGCAAGGGGCAGCGTTGGCAAACAGGGCCAGGTAGAGTGGTGTGAGGGGTGGCAGGGACGCACAGGGACTTGTTTCTCTTGTTCTACCTTTGGGATGAAATGGCAGGTAGAATATGAAATATGTTTTGATTCCTCACAATGGGGCACTGCAACACAATGATTAAGAATCCTAGCTGAGACATCAGACGGTCCTGGGTTTGACTGGGGTTTGCTGGGGTGGTTTGATGGCTGGGTGATTTGGACAAATCACTGTGCTACTCTCATATGTGAAATGGGAATTGTCATAGTATCTACCCCGTGCGATTTTGGGACATACGTAAAGTGCTCACTACATTGTGTGGCACTTGGTAAGCTCTTCCAAGGGATGTTGGCTATCGCTAATGTTATCTTCACTCTGAATACTTGCAGAAGGTGCTTCCTGGAGGGGCCTGCCCCACTGTTCCTGTGCTGAGTTCCAGGACAGCCTCAGCTTCAGCTACCACCCCTCAGGCTTGAGCCTGCACCTCAGACCACCAAGCCGGGGAAACTCCCCACAGGAGCAACCTCTCTCCCAAGTCCTAAGCCCTGAGCCCCCAGACCCAGAGAAGCTTCCTGTGCCCCCTGCCCCTCCATCCAAAAGGCACTGCCGCTCACTCTCAGTGCCCGTGGACCTGTCTCGCTGGCAGCCGGTGTGGCGGCCCGCCCCCTCCAAGCTGTGGACTCCCATCAAGCATCGGGGCAGTGGTGGAGGGGGTGGGCCGCAGGTGCCTCACCAGAGCCCCCCAAAGCGGGTCTCCAGCCTCAGGTTCCTCCAAGCTCCCAGTGCCTCTTCTCAATGTGCCCCAACCCACAGGCCCTACAGCCCTCCTTTCTTCAGCTTGGCCCTGGCCCAAGATTCTTCTCGACCCTGCGCTGCCTCCCCTCAGAGTGGCTCCTGGGAGAGTGATGCCGAGTCCCTCTCGCCTTGCCCACCCCAGCGCCGCTTCTCGCTGTCACCCAGCCTGGGCCCACAGGCAAGCCGCTTCTTGCCCTCCGCCCGGAGCTCCCCTGCATCCTCCCCGGAGCTGCCCTGGCGACCTCGAGGTCTGCGCAACCTTCCCCGAAGCCGATCACAGCCTTGCGATTTGGATGCCCGCAAAACTGGGGTCAAGCGGCGGCATGAGGAGGACCCCCGGCGGCTGCGGCCTTCCTTGGACTTTGACAAGATGAATCAGGTGGGGCCGATGAGAGAGACTAGGGGAGCTGGGATGGGAGCTGGGGGGACTGTGTTCTGTTCCCACTTGTGAGCTGCCCTCCTGGCAGGGCCTCCCCAGGAGTTCTTTGCTGAGCTTTTGCTAGGGAGACCCATTTTGCTGATTTGCCTAACACTGTCCCATTTGGGTACTGGAAGTCCCCTGTTCTGGGGGACTCTTCAGTCCTTGAGGTTCCAGAGAAACTGGGATGAGACCTATGTTAAATCTTCCGGCAAGGATCCCACATTGGCCTGCTAGAGGGACCTTCTTTCCTCTCTGGATGCATAGGCCAAAGACGTCCCATTGCAGTGCCCTGCTGCTCCTCATACTCGAGGCTGGTCTTGCCACTTGCCCTTCGCTGTTTCAAGTGGGTCCGTGAGGGCTTGCGCAAGATGGGCTGCTGCATCGCTTGTCTGTTCGATCAGTGGTGCTTGACTTGCTCGCGTGAGCACAGTTGTTGTATGTACTTGCCCACCTTTTTTCGTATGCTTTTTTTTCTAGACCACTGAGTCACTTTCAGAATTTACTCGTACAGTCATCCAGTCAGCAGGCATTTAGTAAATACCTACTGTATACTGGGCACTCACTGCTGAGGAGGTGATGCTTCTGCCTGCATATCCATGAATGTTTGTGCTTGAATCTGGTGGATTCTGTGGACAATTTGAGAAATGTGTATGGAACACTAACCTTGTTAGGTTTTATTAGAAGGTTTACAAACCTCACACTAAAGCCTAGGTTTCCTGCTTTCTAGTGTAACTGATAGCGACACTTTGAAATATATCTTAGAGTGCTCTGGGAAGTCGGTGTCTTTGTTAGAAGTTCTGAACTCTGTTGTTTGTTTGGCAGAAACCATACTCAGGAGGCCTCTCTCTCCAAGAAACAGCCCGGGAAGGCAGCAGCATCTCTCCACCGTGGTTCATGGCCTGCAGCCCCCCGCCCCTCTCCGCTTCCTGCAGCCCCACTGGGGGTTCCTCCCAGGTGCTGAGTGAAAGCGAAGAGGAGGAGGAGGGGGCCGTCCGGTGGGGGCGGCAGGCGTTGAGCAAGCGGACACTGTGCCAGCAGGACTTTGGGGACCTGGACTTGAACCTGATTGAGGAGAACTAAAACCGAGAGGCTGCTTCCTGGGGCCACACAGACTGATTCTCTTATGGCTACTAACAAGTGTCGAGGCCCCGAGGCTGGGAGTCCAGCCTGGGAATGGGGGTGAGTGGAGGGCTCCGACTCAGGGCAGCCGGAAATCTTCTCACTCCAGCAAGCTCGACCATGCCAAGAGACTGGCCGGGACAAGATAAACGGAGCTGGTGGCGGGAGGGACAGCCCCAGAGCAGACCCTTCCCATGGCGGCCCTGAGTGTGAGTATCCCTGCCACCAAGAGAGCAATGGGCAGGGAAGGAAGGGGTCTGCTGACCCCACCTCGGGGAATTTCACTAGCCCCTTTGCTTCAAAGGGCACTTGTGTCTTAGAATTTGGCCAGGGTGGGGGGTTCAGCCTCCATGGAGAAACTGTGTGAGAGTGTGTGTGCATGGGAGTGTACTTGAGCAATGGTGTGTTTGCGTAGCCTTAGGGAAGGAAGGCGACAGCTCCTTAACAGCAGAGCATCGTGACACCCCCAGAAGCTTGAGTTTTTGTAGGACAGTGGGCTTGTTCAGGGAGGCGAGCGGAGGGCTCCACGTTTTCCTTTTTTCTAAATAGCTCTGGAACCAGGCTTGTAGTCCATAGCATCACTGGCTCTGCACGGGATTCTGTGTTGGGGTACAGCAGGGTGTTTTAAGTGCTCTGATCTCAGCGAATGGTCTTTTCCTCAACCCCAGCCCCTCCCCACTAGGTAGATGTAGTATTGCAGGCTGCAGGGGGTTGCCATGTATAATCTGAGCTGGCCTTTTTTCTCACCAGATTGTCTAGGCTGTGTACAGCCTGCCTCTCTTGCTCTCATGTGCAAGCACACGTGGACAACTGAGGCAGGGTTGAAGGGCTCCACCTCTCTCTTCTCTTCGGAGGGAACCCTTTCTCTTTTCCCCCTCACCCGCCGACATCCCAGATCAGAGCCAAGGTAGGAAGGCCCTATACTGGTCCTTCTCCTGTACTGCAGCAGCAGAACTGACATTCAGTCCCTGCAGACAGAGGAGCACTCACTCCAGCCCTGCCCTTTGGAAGCAGACCGCTGGGAAACCTATTCTTACAAGATCTGGGCCCAGCCTCTTCTGTAACCTGCTTGAGAAGGAGGAAAGGGTGTTCAGCATTTAATAGTTTGCTTGTCTTCCACTTCTGCCAGGAAATGTTTATTTGCCTCTAATTGGCCCTGAGGGACTGCAGGGAGGTAGGGGCTCACTGAGGGATTGGCTGAGGATGTGTAAAGCGGAGGCTGTGAGAAGCAGTTGGGAGTTTGTTGTTGTTGGACTGAATTTCCTTTTTTGTTTCTCACCCACTACTTGAGCCAGGGCAGCAGGTTCCAGTGGCCACAGCGATGGGCTCAAGGACAGGAGGTACTTTGGTAGGGCTGGCACCAGGAGAAAAGCATACAAAAGCTGCTGTCGGAGTAGTTTGTGGGGCATTGTCCAGCTTTGGTTAGACCCAGCATGGCCAAATTGGACTTGCCCTTCCTGTTTATTGCAAGAAGGGCATTTTTCTCTTCATTTTTTCAGGATATCTTAGGACCCAATTCCTCAAGGTAGGGAAGATGACCAAGGTCTGTGTTTTCTTCCTCATGGAATTGAACCTGACGTTTTCTGGGTCTCCCACATGTCGGATAGGAGCATCAGTGAGGCTTCAGCCTCCTCACCTGCACGCCAGAGGGGTGGCCGTGTCTTCTTGAGCTTCTAGCCCCCAGAGGTTCCGCCCTTCTAGGGCTCCTCCCCTTCTCCTGGCTGGTGACCACGTGTTGCCCCCTGGCTACCAGGTCCTTAGGGACCTGCGGGAGGCTCTCTGGAGGACCCAGGGAAGCTGTGAGCCCAGGAGTTGCCCGTCCTTGGTTGCATCCCTCTCGTGGCTCCTCTTCGTTGGGCCATAATTTCCCTGGTGCCAGCTTCTTTTCCTCCTGGGCCATCCTCATCCCTGGGCCCTCTGCTGCAGATTGGCTGTGCCAGCTTCCAGCAGGCCACTGGCAATGCCAATGGGGTCTCTGTAGGCCCTAAACTGAAGAAGTGAGGGCAATAATTCTGCCTCCATCAGGGCTTCCCCAAAGTCCTGGAGCACCATCCTTAGGGGAGGAGGTCTACAGTTACTGTGTTGTAATAACTATTACTTTAAGTCTGGAAAGTTAAACTAGTCAGAACTATCATCTGCTTCCCAATCTAGGCACCTGTGGCCCTGGAGCAAGCCTTTTCAAGAAGTGGTTCATTTTGCTTTACACAGTAGATCTGTTTAAACAGTTCTGTGTAAACCAAATGCTGTTTTTGATGCATTTGGACTGCTGACCATTTAAAAGCAGCCTATGATTGCTTCTTTTGTAAAGCAAGCAACTTCCCTCTACTCTAGCTGTTTTGACTATTTGGATTTCACATCTTGGGCTCACCCAGAGCGGTGCACACCTCCAGGGCTTGTGGCTGACGCTGGGTAGACGTCTGCATCTGTGCTGTGTGTGTGTGGCGTGGCTGGCCAGTAGGTGAGTATTCCTGCGTGTGTGAGTGAAGCCACTCCCAGGCTGGTGCTCTCCTCCTGTGCCCGGTGACTGCCCAGTGGCAGCCCCAGCTGCCCTTCACTCCCACCTGCTGCCAAAGTCCCTATGCTAATGGGATTACAAATACAAAAAGTGGAAAAAAAATTTTCGTAAACTTTGTTTTATATTAAAAAAAAATCCATAAGTCTGTGTGTGTTAAACATGAGGTTCTGCCTCTGTGGCTGTGTTTGAAAAAATAAAGTTTTATTAGAATAATCCATTTTCCCAAGCAATCTTGTGTACTACAGTGTCTTCTTCCCTTCCCCATAAAGAAAGGCAAGGAGGAAGCAGGGAAAAGGCCAGCTACTTGTTCTAGCTCTTTTCTCTAAAGAGGGTGGCAAATCTTTTTTTCTGCCAAGGACTATTTGCATATTTATAACATCACTTTGTGGGCCATACAACATTATCAGCTTGAAAATGACCCTGCTTAACTGAATTTTGAGTCCTGCCTGTGGCTGCCTTGGCAGGACCAGACTACATGATTTTGCAGGTTCTATATGGCCTGTGGGCCAGATGTTCCCCACCCTCGCTCTGTGACATGGCTGAACCTTTTCAAAAAGGCCAGTATCTGATCTCTAGGCCATTTGCCAGCCACACCAGATTGTATCCTATGGCCCAGGTTTCTGCGAAGGCCTCAGTTATTTCTGACAGTATGCTTTTGTCTCCTCCTTCCTGGCAGTCATACCGGTCCCCTTTTCCTTGCTGTCATTCTCATTTCCAGCAGGTTGAAATACATTCCAGCCCCCTGAGGAATGCTTGGTGGTGTGGTCAGGAAGTTGCCTAGATTACTTTGTAGACTTTGAGAGGCAGGGGGAAGACAGGGGTGGGAGGTGACCAGGAATCTCTTCCTTTCTTAAGAGTTTTCAAATGTTGCGTCCAAGAGAGATGAAGATTGTTATCAGGATTCAGATTCTGAAGACCTACTCAATTTGTCCATCCTAAAAATACTGCTTTTGGAAAATTAGCCTTGCAGCAAAGCCTCTCTTTTGTCCTAGGAGAGAGGGTATTTTCCCTAAAGCTTCAATTTAGAGTCCTCATTTGCTGAAAAAAGCTATGTGGCTCACTCTTACTCTCTCTTTAGACCTTTCTATTTCACCCTTTCTTCTCCCTGTGTTAGCATTCTTCCAAATGTGCGGGTGAAATGTAGTTGCTTAGAGATCCAGGCGGGAGTCTCTGTCCCTAAGGCTCAGCCTTTCCTTACCAGTTGTGACGTTGACTTGCCAGACAGCAAGAAGAGTCAAATTGCTTAGCCTACGTCCTAGTTTCCTGCTTCAAATTGGTGGCACTCATGGAATACCAATGAAGTGTGCAGGAGGGCAGGATTGGCTTGAGTACCTGCGGCAGGAACATGTGTAAAACTACAATTTGAGAGTGGGGACTTGCTACCCGCCTAGGAAGTGAAGGGAGGGTCTGCAGGATGGATTAGGGCAACTGATGGGTGGTTCAAACTTAAAATTAGTTTTTCACTTTATTTAAAGCCAAGGTTTTGTTTTACCTGTTGCTTGAGCTAGGGGGTAAAGTTTGAACATCTAAAATGAATTTAACCCCCCCCCCCACTTCCCTTTCTTTTGAATTGTTATAGTTGGGTATTTTTAGTGTTTATTTTCTGGGAAACCTAGAGTAATTTCATTTTTCATTCCTGAAGTCTTGCTAGCACAGGAAAGTAGACTCCATGAGGGCAAGGGTTTTGTTTTATTTGGTGTTGTGTCTCAACACTTTGAAAAGTTCCTGGCACATGAGAAGTGCCTGCCCTGTTTGTTGAATGAATTTCCCCTTTGCCCTTCCTGTCCCTCAGCTTCAGCACATGTCTGCCTTTGGTGTGGGGAGAAACCAGCCTTCCACAGTGGGGCAGTAATTCAAGCCCTGCATAGGAGAAAGTCCCAGAAGTTTTTACAGAATTTTTATAGAAAAGCTGTAAAGGCAGATGTATCCTGTATGACTCCATCCTTTCCCCCTTCTTACTAACTACCACTACTGGGCTGTATGCTTTAAGAAGTTTCTCTCAGCCCAGAAAGTTATTCTGAATCAGGCCTCAGGTTAGCTGCGGGAGACAGAAAAAAAAAAAAAAAAAAAAGGAATACAGAAGGAATGCTTCCTTGGTGCTCCACAGGGTTGGTCCTAAAATGACTTCTAGACATGTTGTACTTTATTGAAGCCAATAGTTGGTGCCCGCCCCTTTGCAACCTTTGTTATAAGAAAAACAGGTCAAGGGTATAGACAAGGTTATGGATAGGACATAACTGGATAGGCCCAGAAGCCTTGGAGAAGCAGCTACTGCTGTTTCCTGTATATATGGCAGATGAATGAAACAAATAACCACTTTTAGAGCACAGAGTTATGGGTTATTTTCAGGCCCTTTATGTTTCTGATTTGTTTAATACCCAGTCTCCGCATCCGTGAGACCAATGGAGCATGCTAGTTTGACATTACCAGCATGAAATGACTGACATTTCCCATGGCCTATTGTGGAGTAACAGTCTATCTAGTCCAAAATCTCAGCATGTCCTCATCTCTACAGGCTCCTTTTGTAATTAGGAGCCATCATTCTCAAACAGGTATCAAGGAGTTCATATAGGAGTTAGGGGATTTTCACTACTTGTGAAGTAAGTTGAGGTGCTACTGAATCAGGGACAAGAATCTCCTTAACTACTAGTTTATTCCAATACTCCCAAGAGTTGAGTTGAGAAATACCTACATTGAGTAACACTGAAAGACTAGGGAGAAAAGCTTTGGGTTTAAGGCAAGACATCAGAATGTTAGAGGCAAATTGGCCTTTTGCCAGTGGATAGAGTGGTATTATCACATCCAATGGGTGTAATACACTGACGAATTAGGAATATATGAAGTACTGGCAGTATAGAATAGAATGGTACTAGGTGATGGGCCAATGAGAATGGAGGTACTGCGTCCCATGGACCAATGGGTGAACATTTCCTAAAAGAAGTCAGAAGCAGTAGTTCATTTTCAGAATAGTAAACCAATGGGGTACTGAGGACACTAATTAGCTCAAGTACCTTACCCGTTGGCCCCCAGCTCAGAAGTCTTCGTTGTCCAAGGAGGGTAAGCTAAGGCCTTCTCAGATGTGGACCCCCTGAAGAAAAACTGGGTCCAGGAATGGTGCCATGGGGACCTGAAGGACCCTCCCACTTCCCTACCCCCGGCCGCACCTGCAATTCCCCTCCCGGCCGCAGGGGGCACTGCAGGCCCCGGGGAGGTTGGGGCGGAGCGCTGCGAGGGGCCCTGAGCTGTCGCCCCGCTCCAGAACGCGGGGGGCGCTGTGCGGGGCCCGGGCTGCGGCTCCGCTCCCGGCCACGGGGGGCGCTGCACGGCGCCGGTGGTTGGTGGTGGCTGTTGGGGGGGGTGGGGGGGAGCGGCGGCCGCGGGTGGTGCGGAGGGAGGCCTTGCGGGCGGATCGGGCGCTCGGCGGCGGAGGTGGTGGGAGGCGGCGGGCGGGAGCGCGGGTCCGGCTGGTCCTGGCGATGGCGGACGCAGCGGCCTCCCCGGTGGGCAAGCGGCTGTTGCTTCTGTTCGCGGACACCGCGGCCTCAGCTTCGGCCTCGGCCCCCGCGGCGGCGGCAGCAAGCGGAGATCCGGGGCCTGCGCTGCGCACTCGGGCCTGGCGGGCCGGCACGGTGCGGGCCATGAGCGGGGCGGTGCCCCAGGACCTAGCGGTGAGTGGCGGCCGTGGCGGGCACTCGAGGCCGGGGCTGTGGGGCCTGTGGGCGGCCTCCCCGGGGGCCTTTGTGAGGGGGCGGTGGGGTGGGGGTGACCCAGTTCCGCGCCCCTGGGTCTCCTTAGCGCCCCCCGCCGGTACGTTGGCACCCCGACACCCCGAGCTCTGTCCGGCATGGCTTCCGCGTCGGGGTGTGCGCCCCGCTTTCCCCCCGGGGGCGTCCAGGGCGCCAGGAGCTGCTGTTTCCAGCCGGCAGGCCCCGCCTCCTGGGCGACCCTTTTCTCAGCGTCCCCCCCAAACCCGCCTTCCGAGCAGCCCCTCGAACCCTGGACTCCCGAGCCCCTCAATTCGGCGGGTGCTGCCGCTGCCGCTTCGAAGAAGCGGACCCGTGGTCCCCAGTCTCTCCCAGGAGACCTGCTCCCTGCGCCGTGTTCCTTCCTCCCGGAGCCCCGAGTGGGGCGGGAATGTGGGCAGTGGTGGGAGGCACGGAGGCTGCAGTTGGAGCTGCTCGGGGCTTTTTTATCTGGCACTTACTTCCTCCTTGTCTGAGCCAGGCTCGGCCTGGCACTCTCCAGAAAGGCCAGCTCTCGAGGCTGTCTCGGGCTCTCCTCTCTTAGCGTCTGTGGGTGACAGGAGCTGCAGTTGTGGTTGTTTTTGATAAGTTTGAGAGGTGTCTTAGTAGGCGAATGGGGCTGCTGGGTGGTGCTTTCTTGCTACCAGTTCGGCTTCTCCTCGCAACCTTTGGAGAGGTTTTGTTTTGAAACTTTGTGCTGGGGCTTGGCGGCTTTTGAATGCTTGCCTTGGTATATTTCGTGATTTGAGTTGCTCGGTGATAGACCTTAAGTAGCATTCAGAACAGTGTTATTTTTGTTAATGTGGCGGCAAAATACTGTCTTTGAGTTTTGGCAGCCTCTTTAGTTCCTCATTCTCATAGCGGCCCTAGCTTCTCCGGTGAGATAAGGCTATGAAAAATGGGGAGCCGAGAGTGGAGGGAGGTTTACTCTGAATTATAATAGATTGGCAACCAGAAGGTAATTTTTCTTGATGAACTTGCTTCTGCCGACGTGTTGTTCACTGTAACCGGGAATGCATTTTGTGTGATTTGGAAGTAATGCTGTAGGTTTCTGATGTTCATTTTTCTTCCTATTGATCAGCAGTGTTAGACCATCTTTTTTTTTTTTTTTTTTTTTTTCCTGATGTAAAAGCTTTATGGATTGTTTGGCTTGTGGTTGGCTTAGGCTTTGCTTCTGCTGTATTTGAGTTCGCTTGCTTTGATCTTTTTTCTATGCTCTTTAAGAAAAGCTGCTAGAACACTTATGAGGTTTCCTGGGGCGGGGGGGGGGGGTTGTAAGAAGATCGTAGGAATATAAGGGGGTGGTGATGATGATTAATACCGAGACTTGGATCTAAATTCCTCTCCCTTAGAAGATGGCTAGGGTGAGGGAGAACTGTCCCTTTCATAGCCAGTAATTCACTGTACCCTCTTGGAGGCAAAACATTCTTGGGATCCACCATTAAGTGCGTTCTTTGACCTAAGGCCAAAACACCCTAGGTTTTCAGTTGGGATTTTATGTTCCGTTTTTTCCCCATGGTTTTTTCCTCCATCAGATGAATTGCTAATGAGCTCTGCACCTGAAATGGCTACCCAGTCACTTTGTTTGCCCCGCTCCCTAAGGGCAGAGGTTTTTGAAGCTTGCTGAGATGCTGGACATCTACTAAGCTAAATACTGCATAATGTTACTGCTGGGCCCATGGAACTTTGTTCTGAAACCAAGTAAAAAGTTGCAGTGATTCTTGGAAATTAAAGCAGGGTGCATGTTATGACTGTGTTGAGATCTTAACATGAGGCTGTGAGAATGTAAAAGCAAAGGCAAGCTTGGGTTTTGAGACAGATTTATACATGTTGTGGATGTATATCCAGAAGATAGATTAAGAAAACAGCCACATTAAAACTTAAGAGCCTTTAGATTTTTTTTTCACTAGCTTGTAAAATTGCTCAAGAATTGCAGTTATGTTGAGGTTCTATTAATGACAATGACTAATACAGGATCAGAACTGGCTGTTTTGTTTTCCTTTTTCATTAAAGAGATTTCCTTTGGACTCTGGGCATGTGGACCTTTCCAATTTGCACCACATTCCGTAGTAAACACAACTGTCTTCCAATCAAAAGTGTTCTTCCTGTACTCATGGGTGGAGTTTGCAAGCAGCTGGCCTCTGATTGGGCAGATTTTCATTCAGTTACGTTTAAGATGTTTTCAGGCATGCTTGGTTTTGAGTAATGCATAGCAGGGCGCCCCCTGTTAAGGATGAGTAATTGAGGGTTGGATGAATGAGTTTCTAAACTGATTGAAAACATATTTCTCAATTTTAGGCTTCATTAATATCCTCTTTCTAAATACTTTTTGATCCAGAAATCCTTCTAGATATAACACCGGTCCATTTAAGGAAACCTTTTTTGGAAAGCAACCCTGGAACTGTGTGCTACCTTAAGATGACTTATGAGAAAGGGAAAGCCAGTGTCTTCTTGGTTGGGAGCTTTTTGTTAAGGATGATGAAGGGATGAAGGTGGCATCATCACCAACAAGTCTGTGCTGACAAGTAACTACTGAGATTTTTTAGCCAAAGAAGGAAGAAAGCTCCCACTGTCCCACTGCCTTGGAATAGTAGTTTTGTTGTTCAAAATAGACCTGCTGTGCTTAAAAAAAAATAAGATGAAGTCCTGTTGCAAAATAAATCTAATGGCTTTTTTTGTCTCTAGTTTTTCTTACCTAACCCAGTGCCCTCTTTTTGTGCCTAAATTGTTATTGGTTGTAGAGACCTGGGGGCCTTCACATGTGTAGCCTTCATGTGTTCTCCTTTATTTTTTTATTGTTATGAAAGCAAAACTTGGAGATTGCAAAACATCATACATAGGTGTATACAACAATCTCTGTCCTCTGCTAGCTTCCACTTAGCAAAGAAGGGTAAGTTACCTACCTTTGCTCATCTTTCTTAGCAGTAGTATCGATAATATGGAAACATCTGTATACAAAGATGTACAGTATCATTCTCAGATGACATCACACTGCATAGTGTCTGAAGTCTGCATTTTTTTAACAGTGTACCATGGACCTCAATACCTGTAGATCTTACTCATCATTTTTGATAACTACAGTATATATCCATAGAATGTACCATAATTTATTCACTCACGCTACCTATTGATGGATGTTTGGGTTATTTAAAGGGCTTTTTGGGCGCTGCAAACAATGTTGCCATTTATATACTTGTACATGTGTCTTCATGTAATTCAGTGTTTGTTTATGTATTTTAAACATCCATGAGTGAGATTATTAGGATAAATAGTATAAGTATTTTTTTATTTTACTAGGTACCATTGGTTATTTTCCAGTAAGATTGTAGCATTTATACTCCCACAGTGCTTTTTGGCTAGTTGTCCTATTTCCCTTCACCCTTGCATTTGCTGGTATCATCAGTCTTTTTTTTTTTTTTTTTTTTTTTAAAAAGGTTTATTTATTTATTTGAAAGAATTACAGAGAGGTGGAGAGACAGAGATCATCAGTCTTTTTAATTTTTGTCACTCTAATGGGTGAAAAATGATATCTAATATTTTCGTGGCTGCCGATATTTTTCTATGTGTATTGGCCTTTTTACATTTCTTTTATTACTTATTTTTGTGTATTTTCTGCCTGTTTAAAAAAAAGAATTGTCTTGTTACTCTGTACAAGTCTTAGGGTGAACTCCTTCACCTGTCTAGTATGTTGCAATTAATTTATTTTGTCTTTTGACTTTGTTCATTTGTTGCTTTATCAAGTAGAACAATAAAATTTTTATCACCCAAACTTTCAAAAAGTTTTTCTGTAGTTTTTTATTGATTTTATTTATTTGAAAGGCAGAGAGAGAGAGATAGGGACAGACAGACACACCTTGCATCTACTGGTTCATTCCCCAAATGCCTACCACACCTAGGGCTGAGGGAGGTCAAAGCCAAGAGCCTGGAATTTCAGTCATGTCAGTGGCAGGGACCCATCACCTGCTGTCTCCAAGGCTGCGCTTGAGCAGGGAGCTGGAACGGAGAGAGGGCCAGGAGTCTGACCCAGGAATTCTGATAGGGATGGGGATGTGCCCAGTGATGACTTTCCTTCTGTGGCAAAGGCCTACCCCTTCAGGCTTCTCTGCACAATTTCTGGGTTTGCTTACTTGGCAAGAACTCTCTCGAACCTACATAAATATTCTTCAAATTTTCTTTCTGTTTTCACTTTTTATCTAATGTCTGGAATATCTTTGGATATTTGGTGTTTAAGGTAGGGGAAACAAAGTTTTGTGTTGTTTTTTCTACTGAGTAATTGTGGCAGCACTAAATTCCATTAAATTTACCATCCTCTTATTACAGTATAATAGAATTAAATGATGCCATAAATGTGGCACCATTTGTGTGTGTGTGTTGATTCCTTTTTTTTTAAACTTTTTTTTCTTTTTTTCTTAACAATTTGTTTTGAATGTTTGTCATAGCTAATTCAAACATCTAGAACTTCCAACAGGAATAAAAATAAAAGTACATCTGCCTTTTTTTTTTTTTTCCTCTCTTAATCTTTCATCTCTATCTCAAGAGAAAGATGCACTCTAAAATACTTCTTTCCCTTGATTGGAGATAATGTAGTAATTGTAGCAGAGTCCAGGTAGTGCCCTGTTTCTTTTATCTGGAAGTCTTCCAAGAAGAGTGAAAGTGTATCCGCCTTGTTTTTTTATCATCCTCCCCCACCCTTTGTTTGTTTCAGGGTGGAGTGATAGATTCTCAAATACCTATCTCTCTTTACTTTGTTTCTAGATAATGTCGTAATTATACCCAGGTCCAGGGTAGTACCATATTTCTGATACACAATCCATTGTTATTTATTCTGTACCTGTTTTCTGACTTGGAATTTCAACCCTAAGTGAATGGGAGTTTCTGGTCTCTTAAATGGTTTTCCTCAGTTCCTTCTCTCTCTCTCTCTCTCTCTCTTTTTTTTTTTTTTTTTAAGATTTATTTATTTATTGGAAACAGCTACACAGAGAGAGAAGGAGAGGCAGAGAGAGAGAGAGAGAGAGAGAGAGGTCCTCTCTCTGCCAGTTCACTCCCCAACAGGCCACAACGGCTAGAGCTGCGCCGATTGGAAGCCAGGAGCCAGAAGCCTCCTCCAGGTCCCCCATGAGGGTGCAGGGGCCCAAGGGCTGGGCCATCTGCTGCTGCTTTCCCAGGCCACAGCAGAGAGCCAAATCGGAAGCAGAGCGGCCAGGACGAACAACTCTCACGTGAGATGCCGGCACTGCAGGTGGCAGCTTCACTCGCCATGCCACTGTGCTCCCCTCACCCCAGTTCCTTTTCTTACAGTGGCAAAAGTTAAATACTATGAGTGATACCATAATACCTTATGCTCTGGCCGGCGACGCGGCTCACTTGGCTAATCTTCCGCCTGCGGCGCCGGCACCCTGGTTTCTAGTCCCAGTTAGGGCGCCGGATTCTGTCCCAGTTACTCCTTTTCCAGTCCAGCTCTCTGCTGTGGCCCGGGAAGGCAGTGGAGGATGGCCCAAGTCCTTGAGCCCTGCACCTGCATGGGAGACCAAGAGGAGGCACCTGGCTCCTGGCTTCAGATTGGCACAGTGTGCCGCCTGTAGCGACCATTTGGGGGGTGAACCAATGGAAAAAGGAAGACCTTTCTCTCTCTCTCACTCTCTCACTGTCTAACTCTGCCTGTCCAAAAAAAAAAAAAAAAAAAAAAAGCTTATGCTCTATTTTTTAAAGTAGATCAAATATGATCTGTTGGTCAGTGTATGGTTTAAAGTACTTTATAAATGAGTTTGAATTTATTTGAGGACAAGAATATCTTGTTTGTTTATTTTTTAAAAAGATTTATTTATTTATTTATTTATTTGAAAGGTAGGGTTACAGAGAGGCAGAGGTAGGGGTGGGGAGTGTTTTCCATTCACTGGTTCACTCCCAAAATAGCTGCAATGGCGGGAGCTGAACCAATCCATAGCCAGAAGCCTGGAGCCTCTTTTGGGTCTCCCAAGCGGGTACAGCAACCCAAGGACTTGGACCATCTTCTGCTTTCCCAGGCCTTAGCAGAGAGCTGGATTGGAAGTGGAGCAGCCAGGACTCGAACTGGCATCCATATGGGATGCCAGCGCTACAGGCGGCAGCTTTTACCTTGCTACGCCACAGCACTGCTCCGAGAATATCTTTTTAATAGTGAGGCTCTCCAAGCACACTTACCTTAACTTTCCTCCTCAGCAGCATATCTGCTTTACAAACCCTGAGCTATGGTCCCATTTTTCAGGCACTCATGTGCTTTGAAAAGTTCACATTTTTAAACACTTGTCTTATTGTGGGTTTCTGTTTCTATGTATGATTTTTAGAAACTCCATTTTGTTTTTTTTTTTTTTTTGAGATTTATATATTTATTTATTTGAAAAGCAGAGTGACAGAGGAAGAAACAGAAAAATTTATCCGTTTGTTCACTTTCCAAATCACTGCAACCACCAGATTTGAGCCAGGCTGAAGCCAGAAGTCAGGAACTCCATCCTGGTCTTTCACATGGGTGACAGGGGCCCAAGCAGTTGGGCCATCCTCCACTGCTTTCCCAAGCATATTAGCAGGAGGCTGGATCGCGGAATAGCCTGCTTTCTGATACGGGGTGCCAATGTCAAAAGGGATGGCTTAACCCACTGTGCCAGCTTCAGTAGCTCCATTTTAATTTGCCTCTGTATTCTGTTTGTTTCAGGGCTGTGCAGTGATAACGTTGTATACTGCTCAGTTTGTCCAGTGTTGTCTTCCTTTACAACACAATCAGCTTTTTCCTCTTAATTACCTTTTTTTTTTTTTTCCCCCTAAAGGACTTGCTTTATTAACTCCCTGCCTGCCAAGGGCTTATTTTCTCCTTTGGTTTCATTCCCAACTCGTTCTGGTTGATTTAGTTCCCCCTTAACTGTCAGATTTAAAATGGTATGTAAGAAACATAGCATTTTCTGTTGGTGATTTTCTCAACAGATGGGGTGGGTTCCTCTAGGCTTTCCTCCCACAAGGCTTGAGGTATGCAACACCTGTTGTTGCTCCTCACTTTTCCACCGCCTTTGACAGGTTGGTGATTTTTAAGCCCTCCCCACCGCACCATCCCCATTGTTAAAGTGTCTTTCACCCTCATTCTTTAGAGGGTAAGACCTGCCTGATTGTTTAATAATGACTCAAATGGTGTGACCTGTCTTGATTTTTGCAAGGGCAGAAACTCCATTTCTTTAGTGATTTCAGAGGTGAGCAGGCTCTAGGGAACTGGTTTTCACTAACCAAATTCTCTGGGGTCTGATTTGTAAATCTACGTGCAGAGTTATTAATTTACAGTGGGAGGTATTTCTATCCAGAGGTCTGCAGAAGGTCCCCTCCTGGTCTACTCAAGAGACCAAATTACACTCAAGAAGGATACTTGGTGTGCAAAGAACCAGACAAGGGACACTGGGTATTGCCAAAAGGATGTTTATAGCAAGCAGCCCTGATTTGGCGATCCTCCACTTGCCTCCTTCTTTCTGACTTCCATTGTTTTGTTCTCCCTTAACTCTTTGTTATTAATGTTGTCATTCATCAAAATCTCATCAAGAGAAAAGAAAACCTGCTTGTCCTTCAAGCCGGTTTATCCTAGGAGCTCCAGCCCCTGTTAAGCATTTCTGAATCCCCAGCATGTTGTTTTTGTTCTTTGCTCCGTTAGCACTCTTTGGGAATTTTTATCACAGTCTTTCTTGTTAAAGATATGTAGCAAGATATTTAGCTTGCTTATTTGTTCTACTAGATTGTAAATCCAAGGACAGGAAGTGCATTTTTCTAATATTGTTTGAAAAGGCCTTTCCTGACCACCACATCTAAAAAAGTAGATTCTTAAAACTCCATTATCTGGTTAATGTTCATTTAAAAAAAATTTATGGAATTTCTACTCTGTGGCCCTCTGTTGTAGGTGTTTATAATTAATCTAAGGGTTTTTTTATTTTATGTATTTTCATTTTTATGGACTCACTAATATTTTTATCTTGATGCTGTTGGAATCAAATTGGGAGCCCTGGGTCATAGTAGATTAAGCCCCCTCCTGCAACACCAACATTCCATTCCATATGGGCACTGGTTTGATCCCTGACTGCTCCACTTCTTTTTTTTTTTTTTTTTTTTTTTTTTTGACAGGCAGAGTGGCAGAGTGGACAGTGAGAGAGAGAGAGAGAGAGAGACAGAGAAAGGCCTTCCTTTGCCATTGGTTCACCCTCCAATGGACGCCGCGGCCGGCGCACTGCGGCCTGCGCACCGCGCTGATCTGATAGCAGGAGCCAGGTACTTATCCTGGTCTCTCATGGGGTGCAGGGCCTAAGCACTTGGGCCATCCTCCACTGCCTTCCCTGGCCACAGCAGAGAGTTGGCCTGGAAGAGGGGCAACCGGGACAGAATCCGGCGTCCCGACCGGGACAGGAACCCGGTGTGCCGGCTCCGCAAGGCGGAGGATTAGCCTAATGATCCGTGGCGCCAGCCCTCCACTTCTAATCCAACTCCTGCTGATGTGCCTGGGAAAGCAACAGAAGGTAGCCCAGATACATGGGCCTCTGCACTCACATGGGAGACACGGAAGAAGCTCCTGGTTCCTGATTTCAGCCTGGTGGTTGTGGCCATTTGGGAAGTGAACCAGCAGATGGAATAACTGTCTCATTTTTGTTACTGAATTCATAACAATATTTCCAATTTTGAGGTATGCTTTTTTACTTAACATAGCGATTTTTTTTATTACTGAAAATTCTTTCTTTATGGGTGGTTTTAATTTTCTTTGTGGTTTTGTGTCTTTTCTTTTTTTAAAGATTTATTTATTTGAAAGAGTTACACAGAGAGAGAGAGAGAGGTCTTCATTCGCTGGTTCAGTCCCCAATTGGCTGCAGTGGCCGCAGTCCGAAGCCAGGAGTTTCTTCTGGGTCTCCCACGTGGGTACAGGCCCCCAAGGGCTTGGGCTTGGGCCTGGGCCATCCTCTACTGCTTTCCCAGGCCATAGCAGAGAGCTGGATTGGAAATGGAGCAGCCAGGACTTGAACCAGCGTCCATATGGGATGCCAGCACTGCATGCGGCAGCTTTACCCGCAGCATCAGCCCTTTGTGTGTTTTCTGTAGGTAATATATATTGCTATATAACTGAAAGGAAAATAATAAATGCTCTGTAAGAATATCTTACAAATATATATATATATTTGGGTGGTTTATTCCTCTTTCATTGGAAGTTCTTTGGAATTTGAGGCTTCATCAGTAATGCTGTAATGGGTATTTTTGTTAATAAATTTTTTGAATTATTTTCTAGGATTAACACCACAACTGCTATTATAGAGGCAGAATATGCACATATTTAAATTCTTGACATACAGGAAATTTCTTTTTTTTTTAAGTCATACCAATTTATACCCTGACTAGTAGTATGAGTTTAAGGAATGAGCATCAGGAGACTGTGTTGTGCTAGGCATCTTACTAGATTTCATATAATCCACAGGCAATCCTTTGAGTTCCTTATTGTCCCTATTTATAGGCAAAGGCAATAAGGCTCAAAGAGGTTATAGTAACTTGCTCCAGGCTACACAGCTAAGAAGTGAGGGAGTTGGAATGTAAATCATAATATTTGTGATTCCACAGCCCTTAAACTTATTCAGGTTCTCCCTGTTGTACCCAAATACTTCACATTTAATTTATTCAGGGTGTTAGAAAGTTTTTTTTTTCTTAAAGGGAGGAGGGAAGGGTATGGGTACTTGGTAGGAAGCTATCCTTGAAAATCAAAGAACCATAAAGTAAAAATTATTTTTTATTTGAAAACAACAATATTCTAGTTAGGCATCATTCTCCACCTTGGCTGATGAGACCAAATCCCTATGCAAATGACCCAGCCTCTCATCTGTCTCTCTTAGTTCATGGTGTCCTTGCCTATGTTTTAGGATTAACCACTTATCAAAAGGAATTCACTGAATTTAAGGAATAGTACAGCTGGCCCTGCAAGAGTCTAATCACTTAGCTCAGGAAGTCATTTGCTTCTCCAATAGATGAAAGTTTGTGGGGCCATCCTCCACCTGGGGCATTAGCCTCCCATATGGGTGCTGTTCACATCCCAGCTGTTTCTCTTCTGATCCAGCTCTCTGCTATGGCATGAAGAAGCAGTAGAAGATGGCCCAAGTCCTTGAGCCCCTGTACCCACTTGGGAGACCCGGAAGAAACTCCTGGTTCCTAGCTTTGGATAGACCCAGCTCTGGCTGTTGTGGCCATTTGGCTAGTGGATCAGGAGATGGAAGACCTTCCTGTCTCTCCTCCTCTCTCTCTCTGTAACTCTACCTCTCAAATAAATAAGTAAAATCTTTAGGCTGGCGCCGCGGCTCAATAGGCTAATCCTCCGCCTTGCGGCGCCGGCACCCTGGTTTCTAGTCCCGGTCAGAGCGCCGGATTCTGTCCCGGTTGCTCCTCTTCCAGGCCAGCTCTCTGCTGTGGCCTGGGAGGGCAGTGGAGGATGGCCCGAGTGCTTAGACCCTGCACCTGCATGGGAGACCAGGAGAAGCACCTGGCTCCTGTCTTCGGATCAGCGCGGTGCGCCGGCCACAGCACGCCGGCTGCAGCGGCCATTGGAGGGTAAACCAACGGTAAAGGAAGACCTTTCTCTCTGTCTCTCTCTCTCACAGTCCACTCTGCCTGTCAAAAAATAAAAAATAAATAAATAAATAAAATCTTTAAAAAAAAAAAACTTTCTTGGCCGGTGTTATCTGGAGGGCTTTTTTTTTTTTTAATTACTTTAGGGTTTTAATTTTATTTTTTTTCCCAAATAAACCTTTTATTTAAGGAATATAGATTTCATAAGTATAACTTTAGGAATACAGTGATTCTTCCCACTGTACTCACCCTCCCACCCCTACTCCCACCGCTCCACTTCCTCCCTCTCCCATTCCCAGTCCCATTCTCCATTAAGATTGATTTTCAATTAACTTTATACACAGAATACCAACTGTATACTAAGTAAAGATTTCAACAGTTTGCACACAAACTGTTTGAAAATAGTTTTTACAGTTAATTCTCAAAGTGCAACTCATTGAGGACAGAGGTCCTAACTTGGAAGTTAGTGCACAGTGACTCCTGTTGTTAATTTAACAATTAACACTCTTATGTATGACATCAGTGACCACCCAATGCTCTTGACACGAGCTGCTTAGGCTATGGAAGTCTTTTGAATCCACAAACTCCATCAGTGTTTAGACAAGGCTATAAGCAATGTGGAAATTCTCTCCTCCCTTTAAAGAAAAGTACGTTTTGTTGTTGTTGTTGTTTTGTTTTGACAGAGTGGACAGTGAGAGAGAGACAGGTCTTCTTTTTCCGTTGGTTCACCCCGCAGTGGCCGCTGCAGCTGGCGCACTGCAGCTGATCCAAAGCCAGGAGCCAGGTGCTTCCCCTGGTCTCCCATGCGGGTGCAGGGCTCAAGGACTTGGGCCATCCTCCACTGTCTTCCTGGGCCACAGCAGAGAGCTGGACTGGAAGAGGAGCAACCGGGACAGAATCCGGCGTCCCGACCGGGACTAGAACCTGGTGTGCCGGCGCCTCAGGCGGAGGATTAGCCTAGTGAGCCATGGCACCAGCTGAAAGAAAAGTACATCCTTCTTTGATGGCCACTTCTTTTCGCTGGGGTCCTGGAGGGCTTTTGTTGAGGATTCCATGTCAGTGGCAAAATATAACTACCACCTGCATGTAACACCCAAGACCAACTGGATCCCACCTGGCTAGCATGCGAATTCCCTGAGGAGGTCAGCACACTGACCAATCAGAGGAAGGCTACGAGCATCACTGACCAACCAGGAACTTGGACACAAACTGATCATGCACCTCAGAGCCCCAACTTCAGTCCATATAAACCTTCTCCCTGAATCCCTTGGTGAGCCTCAGAATTAAGCCATAGCTACCCAATTCCTTGCTTTGCGCTTTGCAAATAAGTACCTACTGTCTTTTACCACTCCAGTGTCAGTGATTAACTTTCTGTGCATCTGGCAAACAGACTTCAGGTTTGGGGGTTTATAGCAACACCTCCAGCTGGTTTGGGGGTTTGTTGTGCAACAGTTTTTAAAGTCATTTGTAACAGAATTCACATTTTGTTTAGAATATAGGAAAGAAATTTGAAAAGGTTATGGATCTTGGAAATTAATCTCCTATTTTCTTTACCTTCTCACACTCATCACCATACCCTGTTTTATTTCTCTTTTTTTTTTAAATATTTATTTAGTTGGGGGCCGGTGCTGTGGCGTAGTGGGTTGTTGCCCTGGCTGAAACGCCAGCATCCCATATGGGTGCCGTTTGGAAACCCGGCTGCTCCATTTCCAATCCAGTCCTCTGCTATGGCCTGGGAAAGCAGTGGAGGGTGGCCCAAGTGCTTGGGCCCCAGCACCCATGTGGGAGACCCGGAGGAAGCTCCTGGTTCCCAGCTTCAGATCGGTGCGGCTCCAGCCATTGTGCCCAACTGGAGAGTGAACCATCAGATGGAAGACCTCTCTCTTTCTCTCTCTTCTTCTCTCTGTGTAACTTTCAAATAAATAAATAAATCTTTTTTGAAAAGATTAGTTGGAAGTCAGTGTTAAAAAGAGAGGGAAAGAGATGCAGCTCTTTGATCTGCTGGTTCCCTTCCCAGATGGCTGCAATGGCCAATACTGTGCCAAGCTGAAGCCAGGAGCCAGGAGCTTCCTCTAGGTCTCCCACATGAGTAGCAGAGGTCCAAGGACTTTGGTATCCACCGCTGCTTTCCCAGGCCTTTAGCAGGGAGCTGGGTCAGAGTGGAACAGCCAGAACATAAACTGGTGCCGATACAGGATGCTGACATCTCAGGCAGCAGCCTGACCCACTACACCACAATCCTGGCCTCTTCAAATATACTTTCCAATCATGTAGTCTTCTTACTAGTCTAGACATTTTCCATTTCTTTGAATTATTTTATTTATTGAATTTATTTGAGAGGCAGATAGGCAAAGAGCTTTTATTTTTATTTTTGAAGATTTTATTTATTTATTTATTTGAAAAGTAGAGTTACAGACAGTGAGAGGGAGAGACAGAGAGAAAGGTCTTCTAGCCGGTGCCGCGGCTCAATAGGCTAATCCTCCGCCTGCAGCACTGGCACCCCAGGTTCTAGTCCTGGTCAGGGCGCCGGATTCTGTCCCGGTTGCCCCTCTTCCAGGCCAGCTCTCTGCTGTGGCCCGGGAGTGCAGTGAAGGATGGCCCATGTGTTTGGGCCCTGCACCCCATGGGAGACCAGGAGAGGCACCTGGCTCCTGCCTTTGGATCAGCACGGTGCGCCGGTCACAGCGCACCGGCTGCGGCAGCCATTGGAGGGTGAACCAACGGCAAAGGAAGACCTTTCTCTCTGTCTCTCTTTCTCTCACTGTCCACTCTGCCTGTAAAAAAAAAAAAAAAAAAAAAAAAAAAAAAAGAGAGAGAGAGAGAGAGAGGTCTTCCATCTGCTGGTTCACCTCAAATGGCCACAACTGCCAGAGCGAAGCTGAGCCAACCCGAAGCCAGGAGCCAGAGCTGCTGCCTCTTCCCTGACATGGTGCAGGGACCCAAATCCCAGGCCGCCTCCTTCTGCTTTCCCAGTTGATAGCAGAGAACTGAATAGGAAGAGGGGCAGCCGGGACTCCAATCGTTGCCCATTTGGGTTGCTGCTGCTGCTGCAGGTGGATGATTAACCTAATGTGCCACAGTGTCAGCCTCGAGAGCTTTACTTTTTACTTGCCAAATGCCCACAAGGGTTGGAACTAGACTAGGCAAAAACCAGGAGCTTGTAATTCAGTCTAGGTCTCTCCCAACACCTATATCTCCTCTCCATGGCAAGAACCCGATTACTTGAGCCATCATTGCTGCTTCTTAGGGTCTGCATTATTAGGAAGCTAGATGAGACAAGAACCTCTTAACATCTAGATCAGACTGCTCTCTCCCTTTTTAATCTCTTAACTAGATTACTATTGCTTTACAATTGGTCTCCCTGCCTCCAGTATTTTCCCTCTACCATCTTCCAGTCTGATCCCAAAGTTAATTTTTTGTTTAAAATGGAAAAAAAAAAAAAAAAAGACCCTGCCTCCAGTATTTTCCCTCTACCATCTTCCAGTCTGATCCCAAAGTTAATTTTTTGTTTAAAATGGAAAAAAAAAAAAAAAAAAAGAGTGGGCATTTGGCACAGCAGTTAAGACACTGCTTAGGCCACCCACATTCCATAAAAGAGTGCCTGAGTTTAAGTCCCAGCTCTGATTGCAATTCTAGCTTCCTGCTAATGTACACGATGGGTGGAAGCAGGTGGTAGCTTAAGTATTTGGGTTACTGCTACTGATGTGGGGAACCCAAATTGAGTTCTGGGCTTCAGCTTGATTCAGCCCTCGCTGTTGCAGACATTTGAGGAGTGAATGGAAGATTGATCTCTGTCTCAAATAAATACAAATAAGCAAATATTTTTTTTCAAAAAAGGGTAGAGTAATGGTGGATACTTAATAGAGAGTATGTATAGTCCCTAATGATGTTCAAATGCTCATTAAAAGCCAAGAGGCAAACACTCCACTGGCCAAGCAATACACTTTTGCCAACAGGTTTCAAGTTATCATTCATTACTGTGCCAGGCAGAGCCCTCTGCAGCTTGCTTATTTACCAGCTTCTCCTCCTTCCAGAACAGTTGGTCTGTTTTCTGTTTCTCTGCTTTTGAACCTGCTGGAAAGTCTTTCCCTCACTTCTTTGCCCAAAGAATGTAGCTTGTCCTTTAAGTCCCGATTTGCCTACTGCTATCTCTTCTGTGAAGACACTGTACTTCCAAGGTAGATGCCTAGTCCATCCTAATATAGAATGTTCATATTTTTATTACTGCTTATTGCATAGATCTATAATAATTTCTGTACTTCTTGTTTGGCTCGGGTAGAGTATGAGTCTCTCGCAAAGTTCTACCTTATTTACCTTAAAAATATATATATATGTACATATATAAATATATTTAAGATTTCTTTA
This sequence comes from Oryctolagus cuniculus, assembly GCF_051225735.1. Classification (NCBI taxonomy): domain Eukaryota; kingdom Metazoa; phylum Chordata; class Mammalia; order Lagomorpha; family Leporidae; genus Oryctolagus; species Oryctolagus cuniculus. Next base: position 27,430,338 of record NC_142872.1, read on the forward strand.
TTTACTTGAAAGGTAGAGTTAGAGAGATCCTCCATCTACTGGTTCACTCCCCAAATGGTTGCAATGGCCAGAGCTGGGCCAGCTAAAGCCAGAAGCCAGGAGCTTCCTCTAGGTCTTCCACATAGGTGGAGGGGCCCAAGCACTTTGGCCATCTTCCACTGCTTTCCCAGGCCCATCAGCAGGAAGCTGGATTAGAAGTGGAGTGGCCAGGACTCAAACAGGTGCCCAAATGGGATGCTGGCATTGCAGATGGCTGCTTTACCCACTCTGTCACAACGCTAACCCCTACATTGATATTCTTGGGCCTCACAAGTTCTGTACGGGTAAGAGATGTCCTAGTTTTGTTGAATGAGTAGATAAATAAATAATCTTATTAATTGTAGTAAGAATGGTTTTGTAGAGAGCCAGAATCCAAACTGATGATTACGTGATTACTCAACAAACATGAAATCTTGTGCTTCCAGATTATTGCCATATGATTTTATGAAACTTAAGGTAATTTTATTTATTTATTTTTATTTGAAAGGCACAGATAGACACAGATCTCCCGTCTGCTGGTTCATTCCCCATTGGCCACAACAGCAAGGGCTGGGCCAGGCCAAAGCCAGGAGCCAGGAACTCCATCCAGGTCTCTAGCAGGAAGCTGGAATTGAGAGCAGAGTTGAGGCTCAAACCTAGGCACTTTGATATGGGATGCAGGTATCCCAAGTGACATCTTAAATTAAACCACTTGCCAATCCCAGCTTTTTTTTTTTTTTTTTTATGAATTTATTTGATTTTATTGTCACTTAGATGATTGTATAATCATCACTACAGACCATAAAGAGAATTTTGAAATGAAAGAGTTTAATAGTAACTTGCCTTAATGAATAAAATGCATTATATTTGATCCTTGGGGATCAGGTAGCTAGTGTAGTAGTATTTGCTACTTTTACTCTAGTGGTAGAAATGTAATCAGACTTTTAAAAAATTATCTCAAAGTATTTTAATACTGTTCTATATAGATTTCCAACCTACTTTGGTCATCTCTGACTCAGTCCAACCACTACCATTGATTTTTTTTTTAAAGGTTTCATTTTTATTTATTTGAGAAATAGAGTTACAGAGAGAGAGATAGAGAGAAAGGTTCTGCATCCGCTGGTTTATTCCCCAAATGGCCTCAGTGGCCAGAACTGAGCCAATCTGAAGCCAGAAGCTTCTTCTGGGTCTCCTACATGGGTGCAAAGGCCCCAAGCACTTGGGCCATCTTCTACTGCTTTCCTGCTTCTACTGCTCTCTGCCTTAAGCAGACAGCTGGATTGGAGGAGGAGCAGCTGGGACACTAAATGGCACCTGTATAGGTGGCCAGTGCTGTGGGCGGAGGCTTAGCCTACTAAGCCACAGCACCAGCCCCGATTTTTATTTGTTTATATCCTTTCTTCCTATCCCATGGACTAGCCCAGTACCATTTTTTTCTTTTTTTTTTTTTCTTTTTCTTTTTTTTTTTTTTTTTTTTTTTTTTGACAGGCAGAGTGGACAGTGAGAGAGAGAGACAGAGAGAAAGGTCTTCCTTTGCCGCTGGTTCACCCTCCAATGGCCGCCGCGGCCGGCGCGCTGCGGCCGGCGCACCGCGCTGATCCGATGGCAGGAGCCAGGAGCCAGGTGCTTTTCCTGGTCTCCCATGGGGTGCAGGGCCCAAGCACCTGGGCCATCCTCCACTGCACTCCCTGGCCACAGCAGAGGGCTGGCCTGGAAGAGGGGCAACCGGGACAGAATCCGGAGCCCCAACCGGGACTAGAACCCGGTGTGCCGGCGCCGCTAGGCGGAGGATTAGCCTAGTGAGCCGCGGCGCCGGCCTAGCCCAGTACCATTTTAAGACTTTGTTTTGTGTACTTCAATTTGAAATACTTCTTTACCTTGTATATTCTGATTCCTTCCGGTTCTTTAGTTAGTAAATGAAGTACAGTGCTAGAGCCAGTTCTCCTTACTATTGGGAAAACATGTTTACATGTATCCATATTACATATTGCTCCCAAAACAAATTTATATCATTAGCCTGGAGCTATTGCTTCATCTCACAATGTAGATAAGGTAGTGGTTGTCAGTTAAACACTTTATTCCATATCCTTTGCCCAGGCAGGTTAAAAGATAATTGCTTTTAAATTGAGTAAAATCTGGCTCCCATGTATATTTCAACTTTTCTCTGATGCTTTCAGATACATGATGATAGCATTTGAGTTTTAGCTTGTAGAATGTTGAATTTCTTAGTAACAGAGGGAAAAAAAGCTACCACTTTAGCACAATCACTTATTTTAGTGTTGTATGTTGGTATTATAGACTTTATGACTCTCATGTTGATTTTTAAAGTCATTGGGAGATTAGGAAGACAGCAAATGGAGCCTCAACTTCGGGGTTTTTCAGTGATGTGTGGGAGAATAATGTCCAACTCAGGGTCAGATCCAGCTGGTATTGAAGCACTATACTGTTTTTCACGGCTTGCAAAGTCTTGTGTGTCATCTAGCCATCATCTCCTCATAGCAGTTTATCTTTGTAATGGCACTACTTCCGTTAGTCTCTGATTCAAAATCCAAGTCATTTTCGAAATCTTCCTGACTTCTCTATCCAGCCAGTCATCAAACTCGGTAACATGGCTCATGGGTTCCCACAAGCACGAGTCACTTCTTTTCTTGCTGTTTGCACTCTAGGTACTGTAAGGACACCTTCTACTCCCAAACCCCTCCCATCATCAGCAGCTAGATGGAGCCCAAAGTTCTTTGCATATATACTGCTTTATAATGCACCAAAGTATTTTTACTGATTTTTTTATGTTATGAACCCTTTAAGTTGATACTTATTTGAAAGAGAGAGACAGAGCTCCCATCTGCTGTTTGACTCTCAAAATGCCCACAACAGCTGCTTCCGGTCAGGCCCAGACTGGGACCCAAGAACTCAGTTTGGTTCTCCCACATGTGTAATGGAGCCAACTATGTGAACCTTCACCTGCTGCCTCCCAGGGCACACATGAGCAGGAAGGTGGAACAGAGATTGGAGTTGGAACTCAAACCCAGGCATTCTGATGTGGACTGCAAGCATCCCAAGTGACAGCTTAACTGCTAAGCCAAAGGTACACACACACACACACACACACACACCCAAGTATATGTGAATGTTACCTCATTCAATTTTCATAGCCAGTCTGTGAGCTAAGAAAGAGCGGTGTGGCTTATCACAAGAAAGGAGACCAAGACTTGAGGGAAGAATGGGTTGTCTAAGTTTTGCAATTAATATAGAATGGAACTGAGGCTAACCCAGCCCTCCTACATCATAAGCCCCAGTTTCATGCATTATGCTGCTAATACTTTTCCTTGTGCCTGAATCTGCACTTGAATGTTTTTTTTTTTTTAAGATTTATTTAATTTACTTGAAAGTCAGAATTACACAGAAAAGAAGAGGCAGAGAGAGAGAGAGAGAGAGGTCTTCCATCCGCTGGTTTACTCCCCAATTGGCCGCAATAGCTGGAGCTGTGCCAATTCGAAGCCAGGATCTTCCTCCAGGTCTCCCACGTGCATGCAGGGGCTCAAGGGCTTGGGCCATCTTCTACTGCTTTCCCAGGCCATAGTAGAGAGCTGGATCAGAAGTGGAGCAGCCGGGACACAAACCTGCAACCGTATGGGATGCTGGAACTGCAAGTGGCAACTTTACCTGTTACGCCATAGCACTGGCCCCTCCACTTGAATCTAGGTTTGAATACATCTCTTTGTAGTTGCCTGTAAGTTACTTGAGGGCAGGGACTTTGGATTACTTCTTAGGAATATGTGTGTGTGTGTGTGTGTGTGTGTGTGTGTATGCCCATTCATGTGTTTAAAAATAAAGCCCAGTTCTGTGTTCTCTCTCTGTAAAAATCATGTTTTGAGAAAAGTAGCCAAGGCTTCAACAGAAAAACTCAAGGGAAAGCTTCCTTAGAGGGTCCTTGTATCACGGCAATCCTGCTGCCCATTCCTCTTTTCAAACAACGGCAATTTTGTGAAGTTTTGATGGAAAATCACTAGCCACTCTCCTTATAGTCTGGATTGGGCTCCTTCTGACTTCTTTTTGTTTTCAAATTTTCAAAAACCTTTGAAGGGCAACATTTTTTTCTTCAGTTAATGTAAATAAGGCTGCACTGACATGGTGAAATTCCTAGGATTTGCAGTTCTTCAGGAATGGACTAAATGGATGGTTTTGTCATTTACAAACATGTGTAACTATGGAACTTTGTAATGAAAGTTTGTATTTTTTATTTTTATATTTATTTCTTTGAAAGAGTTACAGAGAGAGGTAGACAGGGAGAAAGAGAGGTCTTCAATCCGCTGGTTCACTCCCCAAATGGCCACAATGGCTGGAGCTGGGCTGATCCAAAGCCAGGAGCCAGCAGCTTTTTCCAGGTCTCCCATGAGGGTGCAGAAGCCCAAGGACTTGCTGTCCTCCACTGCTTTTCCAGGCACTTTAGCGGAGAGCTGGATTGGAAGTGGAACAGCCAGGACTCGAACTGTCGCCCATATGGGATGCAAGGGCTATAGGATGGGACTTTAACCCACTGCGCCATAGCGCCAGCCCCTCTATTTTTTATTTTATTTTTAAAAATATTTATTTTATGTATTTGAAAGACAGAGTTACAGAGAGAGGTAGATACAGAGAGAGAGAGGGGTCTTCTATCCGCTGGTTCACTCCCTAGATGGCTGGAGCTGTGCCGATCCGAAGCCAGGAGCCAAGAGCTTCTTCCAGGTCTGCCACGTGGGTGCAGAACCCCACTTCTTCGGCCATCTTGTACTGCTTCCCAGGCCATAGCAGAGAGCTGGATCGGAAGAGGAGCAGCTGAGACTAGAACTGGCACCTATATGGGATGCCAGTGCTTCAGGCCAGGACTTTAACCCACTGTACCGCAGCACCAGCCCCTCTATTTTTTATTTTTAATAACATTTTTCTGCAGTCTTATTTTTAAAATTTTGTTATTTATTTTAAAGGCAAAGCAACACACACACACACAGAGATTTTCCATCTTCTGGTTAACTCCCTAAATGTTCACAACAGCCAGGTCTGGGCCAAGCCAAAGCCAGTAACCTGGTCTCCCACATGAGTGGCAGTGGCTCACCTGTTGCTGTCATCTGGCTTCCAGAATGCTTAACAGGAAACTGGATTGGAAGTGGAGGAGCCAGGACTCAAACCAGGGACTCCATTATGGGATACATGAATTCCAAGCAACAGTTTAACTTGCTGTGCCACAATGTCCATTCCTCTACAATCTTCTTGAAGTTCCCTCACATACATGCAAGACCTCTAGTATTCACAATTTGTGGTGCCCCTAGTACTTATATATTCTCCTGGTAACTCTACTTGGTTGCCATTGGGAGTCAGGGTTATGGGAGTTTTTATATTTACGTACATTACTCAGTGTTGCTGATGGAAGCTTCACATTAGAAGATTTTTATAGAGTCGAGTGGTTGAAAAGTTTTCCTTCCCTAAGTAACTTCTGTATGTTTTCTTTTAGAACAGTGGGAACTGTGAAACTGATCTGGTCTTCATTTTCACATTGGCCTTTGGGAAATTTGGAACCAAATATGTCACTCATTTAAAGCAGCTGTGTGGATACTTGCTGATTAATTTTTCCTTTTGTCACTTCTGTAGTGATTTTCTATTATAGTTTACTTGCCTCTTTTTTTTTTTTTTTTTTTTTTTTTTTTTTTTTAAGATTTACTTATTTATTTGAAAGGCAGAGTTAGAGAGAGGCAGAGAAAGAGAGAAAAGTCTTCTATCTGCTGGTCTACTCCCCAGATGGTCACAATGGCCAGAGCTGGGTTGATCCAAAGTCTGAAGCGAGGAGCTTCTCCAGGTCTCCCATGTGGATGCAGAGGTCCAAGGACTTGGGCCATTTTCCACTGCTTTCCCAGACCATGGCAGAGAGCTGGATCAGAAGAGGAGCAGGTGGGACTCGAACCAACACCTATATGGGATGCCAGCACTGCAGGTGGAGGCTTTAGCCACTACATTACAGTGCCAACCCCTTGCCTCTGATTTTTTAACATGTTTTGTTTTATTGCATATGTTTCCCAAAAGTCAACTAAAATTCTTTTTTGAAGATGAAATGGTATATAAATACATAAATACTTTAACCCTTTCTTTTAGTTTTTTTTTTTTTTTTTTTTTTTTTGGACAGGCAGAGTGGACAGTGAGAGAGAGAGAGACAGAGAGAAAGGTCTTCCTTTGCCGTTGGTTCACCCTCCAATGGCCGCTGCGGCCGGCGCACCGCGCTGATCCGATGACAGGAGCCAGGAGCCAGGTGCTTTTCCTGGTCTCCCATGGGGCGCAGGGCCCAAGCACTTGGGCCATCCTCCACTGCACTCCCTGGCCACAGCAGAGAGCTGGCCTGGAAGAGGGGCAACCGGGACAGAATCCGGCACCCCGACCGGGACTAGAACCCGGTGTGCCGGCGCCGCTTGGTGGAGGATTAGCCTAGTGAGCCGCGGCGCCGGCCACTTTAACCCTTTCTTGTAGCCAGCTATGTGTCAGGCACTGGACATATCTATACTCATACCTACATGTGTGTATCTTGCTGTTTATGCTGTGTTGAATCGTGGGCAGAAGTCAGAATTTATATAGAAAGCCAAATCTAAGCATATTTTTCATTTAGTATAAATTGCTTTCAAAAACTCATACCTATAGGAGCGAAACTGACACTTTGAGATGCAGTGGTTTTAAACAGCCCTTGCTTTGACTGTTGAGGATCAATATTTTTCTTTTTTGTTTATTGTTGTTTACTTTTTTAAAGGATTTTTAAAATTTATTTGTGAATTAGAGTTATAGACAGTGAGAGAGAAAAACAGAAAGGTCTTTGATCCCCTGGTTCACTTCCCAGATGGCTGCAATGGCTGGAGCTGCACCGACCTGGAGCCAGGAGCCAGGAACTTCTGGGTTTCCCATATAGTTGCAGGGGCCCAAGTGTTTGGGCCGTCTTCCACTGCTTTCCCAGGCCATAGCAGAGAGCTGGATCAGAAGAGGAGCAGGTGGGACTAGAACCAGTGCCCATATGGGATGCCAGCACTGTAGGCAGAGTTAACATACTGCACTACAGTGCTGGCCCTTTTTACTTCTTTTTTCTTCATACTAATCGTGAACTCTTTACTTAGTGTAAGAGTGTAAAAATTAACTGAAAATTGATCTCCATAGAAAGTAAAAACAGGAAAGGAAGAGGATAGACAAAAAAAAGGCGGGAATATGGCTGGGAGTAAGGGGGGGGCGGTCATCATGTTCCCAAATCTGTGTATATTAAATGCATGAAGTTGTATTCCTTAAACAAAATTTAAAACAATTTTTTAAATGGACTTGGATGGATCTGGAGATGATAGATACTTAATGAAGGAAATAAAGGAAAAGGAACCTTTGTAGTCTGAAAGGACGACTTCTAACTTCAAAAGATAAGTGTGTGGTTTCTGTCATTGTAAATGACACAGTTGATAAATAGTTTTCAGAAAAAACAGATGAACAAGACAAAATAATCACTTATGATACCACCGTTTAGTAATATGCCACTTAAAATTTTATATGTAAAGTTATAGTATTTTTCCATGTAAATAAAGATATTTCTTCAGTGCCATATAAAAAAAATCTTCACCAAATCTTCTTAAGTATATCTCAAGAAGTAAGACTATCTCTTCAGGGAGGAAGTAAAGCATTGTTGTAACTATACTATGCTTTTGGATAGCAGATGGGAGATCACTTCTGGCAGGAGCACTTAAAAATCTGTATCCAGGAGTAGGAGAGAAATTCTTTACTTTTCACTGCTTATTCTTTGAAGATTTGTACTATATGCTTATATTACTTAGACTATCATTATGGCTCAGTGGATTAAAGCCAGCATCCCATATTGGAATGCTTGTTCAAGTCCTGGCTGCTCTGCTTCTGATCTGTCTTCCTGCCAATGGTTTGGAAAGGCAATGGATGATAGATGGCTCAAATGCTTCCCACCACATTGGAGATTCACATGGGAGGCCAGGATGGAGTTCCTGGCTTTTGGCTTTGGCCTGGCTCAGCCTCTGTTGTGGCAGCCATTTGGGGAGTGAACCAGTGAATGGATGATCTCTCTCTTCTCTCTGTCACTGCACCTTTCAAATAACTTTTCTGTAAATATTTATTTTATTTATTTGAAAGAGTGATGGAGTAAAAAGAATAGAGAAAGAGATCTTCCATCTGCTGGTTCAGTCCCCAAATAGTTGCTACAGCCCTTGCTGTGCCAGGCTAAAGCAGAAACCAGGAACTCCATCTGGGTCTCCCACGTGAGTGAAGGGATCCAAGCCATCTCCTGCCATCTTCCTAGGCAGTATCGGTGCTCTGATATGGGATACTGGAGTCACAAGCGCAGCTTATAACTCACTGTGCCACAACTCTGGCCCCCAAATAAAAATCAATAGAAGTATAAAGGTTCCTCCTCTTATTAAACTGTGAGCTCTCTGAGACCAGGAAATGTGCCAGATTCCTCTCTCTATTCTTAACCCAACACAGTACCTTATAGATAGCAAGCCCCAACTTTGTGTGTGTAGAAATGAACTGGAAAGTAAAAATTGACTAAAAATTATTGAATGGCTATAGATAATTCATCCATTTTTTTAGAGTAGGGCTAAGACCAGGTTCCTGGTTCCAAAGTAAATCAGTTTTTATTGACATCCTTTAAAGAACTTAAGTTAGCAGAATTTTCCTTGGTCAATTATTCAAAACAGGGGTTTATGTTTGTTTATATGTTATAGTGTGAGATTTTTCCAAATGTAATTTCCAACTGTTTATCTATCGCTCTCTCTTGCTCTTTTTTTTTTCTTCTTTTTTATTTTTACAGATCTTTGTAGAATTTGATGGCTGTAACTGGAAGCAACACTCCTGGGTTAAAGTTCATGCTGAAGAAGTTATTGTGCTTCTACTGGAAGGGTCACTTGTGTGGGCACCTCGTAAAGATCCAGTCCTTCTCCAGGGCACTCGAGTTTCAATTGCACAGTGGCCAGCCCTGGTAAGTGGCTTTTATTTGATCTTTTTTCAGATAACTTTACTATTTATCCAATACCTGAACTCTTTAGAATTCTCAGAAACTACTTGTATGTGCCTTGTTCGTTCGTAAGTCACTTTTATTCTGAAGTCACTAAAGCAAAATTTAGGAAAAATCTTTTCTCATATGTTCTCCAAAACTTTCTGTGTTAGATAGTATTTGATACTTTCTCATTTCTAAAGAACTGTTTTCACCATTAGTCTTTTCTCATACCAAAGTTTTAGGTTTTTTTTTTTTTTTAATTATTTATCTGAAATGCAAAGTTACAGAGCGAGAGAGAGAGAGATCAGTCTTCCATCCTCTGGCTCACCCCCCAAGTCTTCACAACAGCCAGGGCTGAGCCAGGCTGAAGCCAGGAGCCAGGAGTTTCATCTGAGTCTCCCATGTGGATACAAGGGCCTCAGCACTTGGACCATCTTCTGCTGCTCTCCCAGGCACTTCAGCAGGGAGCTAAATTGGAAGTGGAGTGCCCATATGGGATGCCAGCATCACTGGCAGCAGCTTAATCCGCTACACCACAATGCCAGCCCCATGCCATAGTTTTAAAACAGTGCTTATAATCCTTGAAGTTTTTGAATTATCAAGTTTGGTTTTGTGAAATGAGACAAAAGCTATAAAATTTAATTCTAAGAGTATCTATTTATTTCAATCCTTTTAGCAAAGCATAAGCATAAAATGTTAACATTTTTATATAAAAAGTTCATTCTCCTCTGACACTTTTTTCTTAAACATATTTCCTTTTTTTTTTTTTTTTTTTTAAGATTTATTTATTTATTTGAAAGGCAGAGTTACAGAGAGAGGTAGAGACAGAGAGAGAGGTCTTCTATCTGCTGGTTCACTCCCCAGATAGCCACATGGCCAGAGCTGTGCCGATCCAAAGCCAGGAGCCTGGAGCTTCTTCTGGGTCTCCCAGGTGGGTGCAGGGGCCCAAGGACTTGGGCCATCTTATACTGCTTCCCAGGCCATAGCAGAGAGCTGGATCGGAAGTGGAACAGCTGAGACTAGAACCGGCGCCTATATGGGATGCTGGTGCTTCAGGCCAGGGCTTTAATCTGCTGTGCCACAGCACTGGCCCCTCTCCTCTGACACTTTTTAAAACATATTCTTTACCTATTGTTTGTACATGTCATCACTTAGTAATCTGCCTTCTTTCATTTGTTATTAAGGCCACTTTCCAATTGAACTTTTTGTTGAAGCTCTTTTATATGTGGATATGGAATCTAGTTACTTATAAAATAATAAGAATTTACACATACCTATTTATTATACCAGTGATACTTTCTACACTGTAAGTTACAATTTTATCTTTTTTATATTTGTCTCTTTTTTTTGTTTAAAAGGCAGAGAGAGAGATTTTTCCAGTCATGGGTTCGCTTCCCAAATGCCTCAACAGCCAAGGTTGGGACAGGCCCGTGCCTGGAGCTTAAAATTTCATCCAGGTTTCCCATGTGGGTGGCTGAGAGTCAAGTACCTGAGCCATCATCTGCTGCCTTCTAGAATGTGCATTAACAGGAAGCTGGATTGGAAACAGAGTAGCCAGGATTTCAACTAGGCACTCTGATACATAGCATGCCAGCATTCCAAGCAGCTGCTTAACAGGTAGTGCCCCAAAAGTGTAACTCTTTATTCTGGGAATTTATTGAAGCTTGGACTTCATAAAGCCTGGCAAGATTAGTCAGATACCTAGGGAGAATTTGGAGTTACTCATTCCTGTTGTCTTTTTAAACCGTAAGTAAGAGTATTGAGTTGCCTTTCTGGTTTAGTTTGCTACTGTGATTATTTGAAGGACAGCTGCCAAGTTGGGAATGTTTCCAAGGACTTATGCTTTAGCTTATCTTCCCCCACAGGGATGAAAGATTTAATAATAGGGAATGCTTTCTCTAAAGTAGAGAGATTCAGTTGAATTGTTACATATTTTCATTTCAGAGTTCTAATCAAATTCTTTCATTGTACCTCACAGACCTTCACTCCTCTAGTAGATAAACTGGGTTTGGGTTCAGTGGTTCCAGTTGAATACCTTCTGGATCGAGAGCTTCGATTCCTGTCAGATGCTAATGGCTTGCACCTGTTCCAGGTACTTAACACTTGCTCTAGTCCTGAGCCTTCTGTTTCCCTCCTTGTTGATTGCTTTGTTGATATGAGTATTTCCTATTTTCATTCAGCATTTCTTTATTACTTCCACCCATAAATTCCCCTAATCCTTTTAAAGTTTCATGTTCCCTTGAAAAGTACATTTCATGTTCCCTTGAAGCTTCTTTCCTGTTCTACCCACTTCCATCACACCCTGAACCACCAAGACTTAAGACCACACTTCTAAGAGTCTCTTCCAAAGAGGTTGCTTTCCTGAGATGGCTCTTCTGTAACTTGAGTCTGAGGGGCCTCTGTTTACATTAGTGGCAGGCAGGCTGGGGGAGTTTGGGCTGGTTTCAGGCAGAATGAATTATTGAATGACAAAGAAAAGTGGAAAGCTAGTAGTGACAAAGGAAAAGGATGTTAGTAGCTTAAACAACTAACATCTGAGTTGCAATTTCAGAATTTAAGAAGGGTAGTATTCATTTTTTATTTGTAAGGGTTGCTAACTGAAGGTTAAAAATTAGGATATTTCCAGAAGTTTTGTGGCAGCCAACAGCATTATTTCCTCAACTGTGTTCTTTGAAATATTAATGATGATTTCTTTGTTGATATATCTTCCTCCTTGGTTGTCCTCATTCTCATGGTTAAATCAGTATGAGAAAACACTGTCCAAAATAAGTTTCTTTCTTATGTGATTTCTCAGAGCTTTAATATGCTATTACATGTGTTATTTCCTAAGCCCAGTTGATCTTAGTATCTTTAATTTTTGCAAAGCAACTCATAAGATGAGTTCTACAGACAATCTTAAAAAAATATTGGTATAGAGCTCCTTAGGGTATATTTTCTCCTATGCTATTCATTTTAATATTCGGTTGTTTTCTTTTTTTTTTTTAACTTTTATTTAATAAATATAAATTTCCAAAGTACAGCTTTTGGATTGCAGTGGCTTTTTCCCCCTATAACTTCCTTCCCACCCCAGTCGTTTTCTTTTATCTTTACCAGATGGGAACAGAGAGCCAAAACCAGATTCTTTTGGAACATGCTGCACTGAGAGAAACAGTTAATGCTTTGATCAGTGACCAAAGGCTACAGGAGATATTCAGCCGAGGTAAGAATGGGTAGTCTTCTGTCCCTGAATACTGAATGTTGAGTGATAGAATGGGACACCACGCAACTTTAAACATTTGTTATTCTTTTTGTGGGAGGAGATGGAGTATTTTCAATTAGCTGAATCTCTAGAATAGGCTGGAAACATGGGATCTCACTAAGACTAGTGTTTCCTTTCCATTCTGATTTCATGCCCACAATTTTCTTGTGAGTTTCTGTTGTTTTTTCATTTCTTTTTTGAATATTTTATTAAAATACTTACCAAGAAATGCAATAAGTATACTTCTAACCAACACCCACCTTAAGGACAAAGCGTTACTAGTAGTCCAAGAGTCCTCACTATTCTCTCCCTCCATTAATTTTTTTTTCTTTTTCTTTTTTTTTAATTTAGTTGACGGGTAGAACTATAGACAGTGAGAGACAGAGACAGAGAGAAAGGTCTTCCTTCCATTGGTTCACTCCCCAAATGGCCGCTATGGCTGGCACTGCGCCAATCCGAAGCCAGGAGCCAGGTGCCTCTTCTGGTCTCCCATGCGGGTGCAGGGGCCCAAGCACTTGGGCTATCTTCCACTGCCCTTCCAGGCCACAGCAGAGAGCTGGACTGGAAGAGGAGCAGCTGGGACCAGAACCCGGCACCCATATGGGATGCCGGCACTGTAGGCGGAGGATTAACCAAGTGAGCCATGCACCAGCCCCTCCATTTCTTTTTTTTAACATGTGAAATAAGAATAGATTGTCATTTACATGATATGATTCAATTAAACACCATTTATAACTATACCAAATGATACGAAATCCAACTTTTATACTCCATATGTTAACTACCACAAATAAGAGAAAAATGATATTTGTGGTTTTGGGTTTTTCTTTTTCTTTTTTTTTTAAGATTTATTTATTGATTTGAAAGGCAGAGTTACACAGTTACAGAGAGAGAGGAGAGGCAGAGAGAGGTGTCTTCCATCCTCTGGTTCACTCCCTAATTGGCCACAACGGCCGGAGCTGTGCCATCCAAAGCCAGGAGCCTGGAGCTTCTTCCAGATCTCCCACATGGGTGCAGGGGCCCAACAACTTGGGCCATCTTCTACTGCTTTCCCGGGCCAAAGCAGAGAGCTAGATCGGAAGTGGAGCAGCCAGGTCTCGAACCAGCGCCCATAGGGATGCTGGTGCTTCAGGCCAGGGTGTTAACCTGCTGCACCACCGCGCCAGACCCAAGGGTTTTTCATTTCTTAAATATGTGTTAAAGACTTACCATGTACTAAACAGTGTGTTGAGACACTGGAGATACAGCTTGAGATGAAAAACCTTATTTTTCTTGAATATACTATATGCACATTTCTCAAGAACTAAAGATTGTTAACACCAACAAATAACTTGGTGTGCAAAGTGTATTCATAAAACATTGCATCCACAGACCCATTCACATTCACAGCATGTTATCTTTAAGAACAAAAAATTGTTAATAAAGTTCACATACAGATTTTACCCAAGATTCTACATGAATGGTAGACTGTTGTTTCATTTATCTTTCTCTTCGTCTTGTACATCCACTCCCCTTACTTCCTTGGCCTCATGATAATCGTTATTTTCAGTGAAAAACTGTTCTTGGTTCTCTTTTGTCAAAATAAATACAAATAGGTAAAGGTAAGAAAACAGACCTATTGAGGAAGGAAGATATGGGGTAAAATGATGTTTAGTAACCTGGGAAAGATATGGAAGAAGAAAGAATATAAAGAAAAATTGGTAGCAGAAAAGAAAATTGGACAGAAGGAGAGGTGGGGAGTGTGAGTGTGTATATAAACATTAAAGAATCTTAATTATAGCTCTGAGAGAGAATAATCTAAAATTAGTAATGATTTAGCCATATAACCTCAAATGTATAAAAATATGTAGGATAGAAAAACTGTCCTTCTTGCTGGGCCAGCTGAAATCGCAGGGTAACATTACCTGCTGGTAAAATAGTGTCTTTGAAACTCTGCGTTCCTAGAAAGACAGGTGCATATTTGTTTCGACTATTATTAGTACAGAGGCTGCAAAACTCATAAATTGAACTCTCTACCCACTGTTATTGAAAGTCAGATAGCAGAATATTAATGGTCATATAAAATTTCTATAGTCACTTAACATAGTAGCACATTCAACTTAGTGGCCTCCCACTTTTTTCATGTACATGTCATGTATCTGAGTGCATTTCCATGTTTTCTATAGTTTTGACTTATAGGTTACTTTCCCTCTCTGTTACCTCCAGAATTGAAAGATTAAGAAGTGGTGGAATCAGGGGCCTCTGAGATTCTAAGGAATCTCCAAATATATGAAGAACTTAGATCACTCAGAAAAATCATTTATGTTTATTTTTTCTGAGTTTGATAGATCTGGACTTGCTGAGATCTGAAAGCGCCAAATGTTTACATCATACAGTTGCCCTTCTTCTTTTAGAAACAACTATGAAGTATAGCTTAGCCAAAACTACTCAGTGCTGATTAATCTCTCTTTTAGGTCCCTATAGTGTTCAAGGTCACAGAGTCAAAATATATCAACCAGAGGGGGAAGAGGGGTGGCTCTACGGTGTCGTAAGTCATCAAGACTCCATCACGCGTCTTATGGATGTGTCTGTAACTGAGGTGAGGCTTTGTGTCTATCCATCTGCGGTCCATCCATTCCTGACACTGGTGTAGGGAAGGTGAACACTTCATTACACATAAGAAGACTTGAATTCCTTCTCTGGTTCTATTGGTTAATGATAGTATGGCACTGTGTAAGGCTGTTCAACTTTCTCAGTCCCACTGTTCTCATCTGTAAATTGGAGATAATTATATAAAGTTCCCACTAACCTCACAGCACTAATGTATTTAAAAGTTCTCTAGTATCTATAAAATAATATGCAAATGAAAATTGTTATTAACATTTTATTATATTTTCATAAAGGTTAGTAGTTGGTTCGTCAAAAATAGAAAGTATTAGTCAACATTTGTTTCTGTAAGGTTTTTGCCACTGTATGCTAGATGCTAAAACAAATGAATTGTTTCCAAAAATAAACAGAGAGTCCTCTGGTGTTTGGCTTAACACTTAAGATGCTAAAAAGGACACCCATGTCCCACATTGTGTGCCTGGGTTTGTTTCCTGGTTAAAGCTCCTGAATCTAGCTTTCTGCTAATTTGGACCCAGATAGACAGCAGTGATGGCTCAAGTAGTTGGATTCCTGCCATCCATGTAGGAGACCTGGATTGAATTCCTGACTCCCAGTTTCAACTACCTTCCCTGCTGCCCCTGGCTATTCCAAGTATCTGGAGTGTGAACCCATGAACCTCTCTTTTTCTCTGTGTTTCTGCCTCTCACAGAAAAAGGAAAAAAAGAAAGAATGCAGCATATAGAGATACATAGAGAATTATTTAAGAAAATAATAGATGAGTATTTTGAGGCAAACAAATAGGTATTTATGATACCCTTCAGTTCAGAGTTGCCCTTAGCAGTCACATAAAATATAAGCATAACTTTTTATTTAATTATCCAATTAAAAATATTAAGATGGCCGGCGCCGCTGCTCACTAGGCTAATCCTCTGCCTTGCGGCACAGGCATATCGGGTTCTAGTCCTGGTCGGGGCGCCGGATTCTGACCCGGTTGCCCCTGTTCCAGGCCAGCTCTCTGCTGTGGCCCGGGAGTGCAGTGGAGGATGGCCCAAGTGCTTGGGCCCTGCACCCCATGGGAGACCAGGAGAAGTACCTGGCTCCTGCCTTCGGCTCAGCGTGGTGCGCCAGTCGCGGTGCACCGGTCGCAGTGCGCCGGTTGCAGCGCGCCGGCCGCGGTGGCCATTGGAGGGTGAACCAACGGCAAAGGAAGACCTTTCTCTCTGTCCCTCTCAACTGTCCACTGTGCCTGTCCAAAAAAAAAATATTAAGATAATCTTCATTTCAAAATTTCAGAAAATATACATATCTATAGTAGGTACTAAAACTGTCCATTCCCCTACCAGAGGTGAGGAACGTATAGCATGTGGGCCTAGAGTATAACTCCATGAAATAATTTGGTCTGGCCCTGCCAAGGCAACTACAGGCAGGGCTCGAAATTCAATAAATATAGTAACTGATTTTTAAGTTGATAATTTTGTATGGCCCACAAATGATGTTATAAATATCCAAATGGCCCTTGGCAGATAAAAGGTTCCCCACCCCTGTGCCTAGGCAAATATCACTCCATATTCTTCCAAATAATTTCTATTTGTGAATGTGTTTGTATATATAATGATATTTATACGTTGTGTATTCTAGAAACAGATCTTCCATCTATTGATTGACTCCCCAAATGGTCACTGGTCACAATAGCTGGATCTGGGCCAGGCCAAAGCCCAGAGCCCAGAACTCAATCTAGGTCTCTCACTTGGATGGCAGGAGCCCAAGTATGCACTGATTTCCCAGATGGCCTTATCAGGGAGCTGGGTTGGAAGTGGGACAATGGGGACTTGAACCAGCACTCCAATATAGGACACAGACATTAATCCACTATGCCGTAATGCCTGCCCCTATATTGTATATTTATGTGATACATAATTATGTCACACTTTAATATCATCATGTATAAGGTAATATAATTTATCGTTTTTACTTAATTTTATATAACATGTAAATATAGAGATCTGTCTCATCCTTTTAAAATAGATGTGTACTATTCCACTGAATGGATATATCATAACTACTTTAATCTAAAATTGATGGACATTAAATCATTGTCAGTATTTTCACTATTACTGTACAAGTAATGCAACACTGAACATTTTTGAACATTTATTGTTTTTTGGAATAAATTCCTAGGTATTTAACTGTTTTGGTCAAAGGATATGCATAATGAATTTGGCACCTTGTCAAATCCCTCCCCACCAAAGGTTTTTTTCCCTTTAATAGTAAAGTGATACTTTTACTGCTTGCCGGTACTGAAGATTTGGGTTTCATATAGAATGGAGAATTTGAAATTAACATCTAAAAGACACACTGCGGCATTGAACTCAATTCTTTCATTCATTAACTTAACAAATAATTGAATACTTACTGTATTCCAGACCTTATTTCAGATGTTATCACTATAGCAATGGTCATTGTAGCAGCAAATGAGGGAGTTGACATGTCTGCGCTCATAAGGCTTTCATTCTAATGGGGAAGTAGAAATGATAGAGATAATCATATTGATTGAGAAAATATATAAATTATGTCTTGGTAGACAAACGTTGAATATTTTCCTCCTTTTTCATATTTCCACTGTCCTGCTGATACTGTAGAGTGGTGAGATCAAGTCAGTAGATCCAAGACTAATCCATGTGATGCTGATGGATAACTCGACGCCTCAAAGTGAGGTATGGTAATGGATGGAATCTTTGAGCAAACTCATGAGCTTGCATTGTCTTGTCATGTAGATTTCTCATGTGTTTTCTGTGGATGCCTTTGGGTTATTTAACTCTGCCCACAGTCTGTCTAGTTATGGGAGATAGTCTCAAGAAGAAGACCTATTTTGAGTAAACTGTTTTAATAATGTCTGTGTTCCCTAGTTACTTTTAAAATCCTAGGGCTAACTGCTTTATTTTCTTAGGACAGGGATATTTGAAAGATTGTGGACAGTTAACACTGTAATATGCAGTAATACATTCATGGATATTCATGACCTACCCAGTTACAAGAATTGAAGAACCAGATGTGGCCTTTTTATCCCCCCATTAGATGGCAGTGAGCTCCAAGGGAGTCTGCCTTTTGTATTCGCAAGTAGAATCAAAGAAAACAGGTGCCTGGTTCAGTGCTCAGCACACATTGGATTGCTCTGAATCATTATAAACCAGGTCTACTCTTGGTTCATTCAGAGTGATCATAGCAAAAAAAAAAAAAAAAAAAACACACACACATTATAAATCTGTGCCTACTCCAATCAGGGAATCCTGTGTGAATTTCCTTGAGTTGGCCAATTGTCCACATATTCCTCATCATATCTTTGCACTTCTGTAAATATTGCTGACTTGGCCACTCTTGCTAAGTGTATAGTTCTTCCCCATCTTTATCCAGTTAATCTTCACTTGATAAAACAAGAACAGAGTAGGAAAAGAAGAATCAAGCATGAATTTAATAACACTTTACTCTCTACTATATTACCACAAATAGAATAAATTTCTTGACTGTGTTTGCATGGATGAAAACACCTATTACTTTGAATGGTATATTGGGCCCCATTTTTATTACTTTCTTTATTTGTTAATTAAGCACCTACTGCATGCAGAGTACTATTCAACCAGCCGAGTGTAACTAGAGAGTACTGATCTCAGTGTTCTAGGCTGCCTACTCGCTTGTGAGTAGCTTGCTCTACGTAAGACACACCTATAAGTTGTTGTCTAATGAACAGGAAGAGTTTGCTGTGAGTCAGACTCTGCAGGGGACTGGATGAATTAGAGATGGGATCTGCAACAGAGATTGGCTCTTCCCTTTTTGGCTTTGCCAGGATGTGACTATTTTTTTGGCTGGAAAATTATGGTTATTGATAGTTCTGCCAGGCTTTCATTAACCTATCTTAGAGATCTGTGATCACCTCATCTCCTTTAAGTATGAATATGAATAAGCAAGCAAGCAAGAACAAATTTTGCTAATCGTACTTACATAGTTCACAACATTAAAAACTATGTAGTGATAGACGTTGAAGAAAGGATAAAATTTTTAAAGAGGATCAACTGAAAATAGGGCTTAGCAAAAACAAACAAACAAAAAACAGTTCCTGAACAATAGATTTGACAATCTTAGATTAATACTACCAGAAATGTGGGAAAATGAAAGTAAATCTTGCACTTCATTTTAAAGTTGTAGAATAAAATTAAAAGAGAACAGATAGCAATGAAGACAACAAATAAAAATATATGTATGTATATATACTGGCAAGCAGATATATAAAATTTGAAAAATTATCCATTATAACAGGTATAATAATGATTATAATGAACATACAGTTCTGCAGAGAATCTTAAATATTCAAGAGCTATAAAAGTAAATTAATTGGTAAATATGAATGGCTAAATAACTATGTGTCACTAGCTTGTTACCACCCAAACACACATTCCTGAACAAAGCCAAAACAAATAGTGAGACACCAGTCTAAAACTTCTGAGTATAAGTCTTTGCCACGCAGAGATTGCTCTAGAGAAGGTTAGCCATGTCCCACTCCCCCATACTCTCTTCATTCTCAAGGAAGGGTTTTATTCAGAGGTAAGAATTGTCCCTTGTAATGTGATATTTTTGGAGATTTTCTGGCCCTTCAAATAAGACGTGTAAGATTTCATGAGATAGTCTGAGATGATTAGAAGATATAACTGATTTGACTTTTTGGTGACTTGCTTCCACCTGCCCCTTCCTTTAATGCTTTGAAGTAAGGTCTGGAGATTAATGGTTTATAATCTGTATATAAGCAGTACAAACCTGTCTGTCAGACTTACTTTTCCTTTGGTCACAGATTCACAAATGCTGGTTTTAGGGACTTCTGGTAAAATGAGATTTCAATACTTGAAATGCAAGTTTCTGTCAAACAAGGAGATAAATATGTAATAAATTATTTCATCAAGGAACGTATGAATGCCCAGCCTAGCTCTTGCAGTCTATTTTATAAAAGAAATTCAACAAATTGTTAAAACCCTCAAAAAGGTCCATATGAGAAAGTAATGTGTTTTATTCAGGAGGTTTACCAAGTGAGTTAACCTTTAATATATGTTATTTTGAATGTGTGTGTGTGAATTGAGTTGCAGGAAGATTGGAGCTTTTTTGACAAAGGGTGTGTCTTAGAGCTGGCATTGGAACTGGCGTCTGTGCCTGCTTTGCTTCTAGAGATGGGAAAGCTAATGGTTTATGGTTTTCACAAGATGAAAGGTCCCTTGTAATAAATCTTTTTTGAATTTTGTTTTGTAGGGGGGTACGTTAAAAGCAGTAAAATCTTCCAAAGGAAAGAAGAAGAGAGAGAGCATAGAGGGGAAAGATGGCCGGAGGAGAAAAAGTGCTTCGGACTCTGGGTGTGACCCTGCATCAAAGAAATTAAAAGGAGACAGGGGTGAAGTAGACAGTAATGGGAGCGATGGAGGTGAGGCAAGCCGAGGGCCCTGGAAAGGAGGGAATGCCAGTGGAGAGCCAGGGCTGGATCAGAGAGCCAAGCAGCCACCATCTACATTTGTCCCCCAGATTAACCGCAACATTCGCTTTGCCACTTACACCAAAGAAAACGGCAGGACTCTGGTGGTGCAGGATGAGCCTGTAGGTGGGGACACACCTGTACCTTTCACTCCATATTCTACAGCCGCAGGTCAGACACCTTTGGCCCCAGAGGTGGGTGGAACCGAAATCAAAGAGGCAGGAAAAACACTGGAACAAGTTGGCCAGGGAATGGTGGCTTCAGCTGTGGTCACTACCGCCAGCTCCACGCCAACCACAGTGAGGATCTCAGACACTGGCCTTACAGCTGGGACTGGGCCGGAAAAACAGAAAGGCAGCTGGTCGCAGGCCTCAGGAGAGGTGAGTTGCTTCAGGGGCAGATTTGCAAGATTTGGGGTCACTCTTTCACGCTTCTATGTTAACACACTAGAATACATCCCAAATGCCACAGGGAAGCAATATTTCCTAGATGTGCTGAAATTATACTCTGGATAGTCCTTTACTGCTCATACGCAAATGCGTATGTTTTAGTAACTTCTTCAGCTCTTAAAAAGTTACCTGAACAATTAGTCTCATCAAAAATTGATTATACAATACAACCCAATGTAATGAGATGTTAAAATAGACCTGGTGGGGGATCTTTTAACTTGAGTTATCTATTTAGTTCACATAGTGATTGAGCCTCCACCAGACCTATGAGAGGTAAGATTAATGAATTACAGTGTTGGTGATAGTGAACACTTTGATTATGGCTATGTGTACAAGCTGTTATTCTGTTTTCAGTTCATCATTTTCTGTGATATTTTCCCTTGAGGCTAGGTTGCTTTCCATCATGTGGTAGGGCCATAAAGGTTTGTTTTGGAAAATTTTATGGCATTAATCTCAAGTAGCTAGTTTACTGTTACCCTGTTGTTCATTTGATTTGCATACATTGTTGCTAAAATGAAACTTTGCTTAAGAGTAATTTAACATCAGTTTGGCTCCCCAGTTGAAACTTGAAACAATATCAAAATCACTTGTAGTCTTATTGACTAATTTTGATCACCAGAGTGTGGTTTATGGGGCTAGCCTTATTTTTTTTCCCCAAAAGGGACTATTAACTTGAGCTAAAATATAAACTACAAAGATGAAATGTGTAACGATAATTAAAAAATTATATATAGGAAACTACTGTGTGCCAAATAGTGTATATAATAAAATAAATAAATGAAATCCCTGTTTGAAGGCGCTTACGTCCTAAAATGAAACCATTTCAGCTATGAAGATGCCAGATAAAGTATGGCATATACATTTCATCGGATTTTTCCTCCTCTGCACATGAACATGGTAATCCCTAGTGAATAGGGATGGGGAGGGAAATGGTACGTCCAGCCAGAAGAGGAGAAGGCCTGTAAATGTGAATTTGACAGTGTTTATGGTTTGCCCTCTGTCATTGACCAGTATTCCCAAGAGAATCAAGCGAGGATTTTTATGTGGATTTCCTGTATGTGTAAGGCATCATGTGCCTGAGTTATTTAAAATCAACTCCATGTCAAAGACAGTGTGAATGTCAATGAGGCTTACAAAGTAGATCAAATTTTATATGCTTTGAGAAGAGATTCCCTGAAAACTGCTGTTATTGAAGCGACAAAGCTGAGTAGATGAAATGTAGATTCAAAAGTATTTCTTGTGAACAGGTTGGAGAAATTTCTGAGACAGTCATTTTGCTAATGTTTCAACTTGACTCTTCTCCAGGGATATGATTTAAAAGTACAGAAATGAATGCTTCTATTACAAAGCCTAATGTACAATAAGGACATAGCCATCAGGAAACTTCTTGTCCTAAAAATTGAGTTCAAATCAGTTTGTCATCACTCTGTTATAAGGAAAGGATTTGGAATTTAATCATTTGAAGGAAAATGAAAGGCCATCCAAATTATTTTTCATTCATGTGTGTATTTTTAAAGGGTAACTTTAGTAGTGTAACATGAGCTACCCATGCCAGTTCCTTGCAGTCATGCAGGTGTCAAGGCTCCTGGCCAAATCCTGCAACAGCAGAACCTCAGGCCTCTGTCTGTCTGTTCTCATCTCTGTTTTGGGGAAGGGGTTTAAGTCAGTGCTTATTGGTTAGTGGGAAGAAAATGAATTTTAATTTTTTAACTCTAAAGTGTTTGAAGCCATCTCAGTAGCAGATGTCAATTGGAGGCTGGCCATAAATAGGCTGCCTGGTGTTTATACCTCTGCATCATTCTCAAAAGAGAGCCTGAATGTTGATTCCTCTTGCATATTTAAAAAATAACCAATAAATTAAAACTCTTTTAAAAAAATCTTTTGTTTAGCTTGGTTAGTTCTTTTTAATTAGAGTAAAATACACATAACACTGCTCTCGCCTGTTTTCCTGATAGACTGTATGTTTGTTTTGTTTTGTTTTGTTTTTAAGAGTTATTTATTTATTTGAAAGAGTTACAGAGAGGGAGAGGCAGAGAGAAGTCTTCTATCAGCTGGTTCACCCCCCAATGGCCAGGGCTGGGTGAGACTGAAGCCAGGAGCCAGGAGCTTTATATGGGGCTACCACATGGATATAGGAGCCCAAAGGCTTGGGCCATCTTGTATTGCTTTCCCAGGTGTGTTAACAGGGAGCTGGCTGAAAAGTGAAGCAGCTGGGACTTCATCTGGTGCCCATATGGAACACTAGCACTGCAAGCAGAGGCTTTACTTGCTGTGCACAGCACCAGCCCCTTTTGGTTGTTGAACTCTTTTATTTAGTAGAGCCATTGAGCCTTTGACTATAATGTAGCTTAAAAATGTTATCTCAGAAAATAAATATTAAGTTGAAAAAATAGGGGCCGGCATTGTGGTGTACTGGGTTAAGCTGCCTCCTGCAGTGCTGGCATCCCATATGGGCACCGGTTCAAGACCCAGCTGCTCCACTTCCAATCCAGCTCTCTGCTATCGCCTGGGAAAGCAGTAGAAAATGGCCCAAGTCCTTGGGCCCCTGCACCCGTGTGGGAGACCTGGAAGAAGCTCCTGGCTCCTGGCTTTGGATTGGCGCAGCTCCAGAGTTGCAGCCAATTGAGGAGTGAACCAGTGGATGGAAGACCTCTCTCTCTGACTGCCTCTCCTTCTCTCTTTGTGTAACTCTGACTTTCAAATTAAATAAATAAATCTTTTTAAAAATGAATACACATAGGATTTCCCATTTTAACCAATTTTTAGAAGATTGATTTATTTGAAAAGCAGAGTTAGGGATGTAGAGAAGGAGAGAAGGAGAGAGAGAGAGAGAAAGAAAGAAACAAACATGCGTGCATGAAAGAGAGTGAGTTACCTTCCATCCACTGGTTCACTTCCTAAATGGCCAGGACAGGGCTGGGCCAGGCTAAAGCCAGGAGCCTGGAACTCCATCCAGGGATCCCACATAGGTGGCAGGGGTCCAGGCACTTGGGTCATCTTCTGCTGTTTTTCCAGACAGATTAGCAGGGAGCTGGATCACAAGTGCAGTAGCTGGGGGGGCGGTGCCATGGCATAGTGGGTAAAGCTGCTGCCTGCAGTGCTGGGATTCCCTTATGGGTGCCGGTTCAAGTCCCAGCTGCTCCACTTCCTATCCAGTCTCTGCTATGGCCTGGAAAAGCAATGGAAGATGGCCCAAGAGTTCTTGGGCCCCTGCACCTACATGGGAAGACCTGGAGGGAAGCTCCTGGCTCCTGACTCCTGGCTCCTGGCTTCAGATCAGCACAGCTTTGGCCATTGCGACCAGTTGGGGAGTGAGCCAGCAGATGGAAGACCTCTCTTTTTTGTTTTTTTTTCTTTTTTTGACAGGCAGAGTTAGACAGTGAGAGAGAGAGAGAAACAGAGAGAAAGGTCTTCCTTTTTCCATTGGTTCACCCCCCCAAGTGGCCGCTTTGGCAGCGTGTTGCGGCCGGCGTGCTGCGCTGATCCGAAGCCAGGAACCAGGTGCTTCCTCCTGGTCTCCCATGTGGGTGCAGGGCCCAAGGACCTGGGCCATCCTTCACTGCCCTCCTGTGCCACAGCAGAGAGCTGGCCTGGAAGAGGAGCAACCGGGACAGAATCTGGCGCCCCAACCGGGACTAGAACCTGGGGTGCCGGCGCTGCGGGCAGAGGATTAGCCTAGTGAGCCATGGCGCCAGCCGGAAGACCTCTCTTTCTCTCTGCCTCTCCTTCTCTCTCTGTGTAATTCTGACTTTAAAATAAATAAATGAATCTTAAAAAGAAATGGAATAGCTGGACTCAAACTGATGCTCATATAAGATACTGGCAGTGCAGGCCAACACTTCTCCCACTACTGCACACCATTGACTCTCACTATTTTAACCATTTTAAAGTGTGCAATTCTGTTAAATTTCATGTATACACACTGATAAAATCATCACCACTATCTGGTTCCAGGAATTTTCATCATCCCAGAAGGAAACCCCCATATTCATTAAGCACCATGGAATAATTTTTATTTCTAATATTTTGAAATTTCTTTTTAGGGATATTATCCTCTACTACTTGAAAGTTAATTTTTATAGTAATCTGATTGACAAGTCAAGTGCTAGGATCTGAATTTTATTTAATTAAGTATTAAGTAAGAGCTCATATATATCTATGGTTATCTCTCTGTGTATATGTATTGGGGTCTATAATATATGTGGAAGTGTCCTATATCCACATAATCATTCACATGTAAAAGTTAACGTTTTATTTTTTTAAAAAATTGATTGATTGATTTGAAAGGCAGAGTTACAGGGAGGCAGAGGCAGAGAGAGCAGAAAGGTCTTCCATGCATTCATTCATTCCGCAGATGGCCATAGCAGTCGCAGCTGGGCCAGTCTGAAGCCAGAGGCCAGGAGCTTCTTCTGGGTCTCCTATGTGGCTGCTGGGGCCCAAGCACTTGGCCCATAGACTACTGCTTTCCCAGGCCATAGCAGAGAGCTGAATCTGAAGTAGAGCAGCAAGGACTTGAACTTGCGCTCATTTGGGATGCTGGCACTGCAGGCAGCAGTTTTATCTGCTACACCACAGCACCGGCCCCCAAATTTAACATTTTCAAGGTAAAAGGGAAGGAAGGTGTTTTATCATTTCATTATCCAGTTATACTGTATTTTTATTTGGCAGATATTGACAGTCTATACATTTCACCTCCAGAGTCTTGTTAACTCCTAGTTACAATAAAAGGTCTCAATAAATAGTATGTTTTCCTTTGACTTAGTATTGTTAAATATAATATTAATCAAGATTCAACTTTTAGGTTAACTTGAACCCATAAATGGATGGCTTCATTCCATAAGGAACCATCTTGTGGAATTCCAAATTAATTAAGAGAATATATTAATATGCTTATCATGGGACTAAAGTCACTTTTTATAAGATGGGCAGTTTTTAGTAGCTTAAATAAATCATTTACTAATAGCTTTTAAGGTCATTGAAATAGATTGCTCTTTCCAACTGTCTCTAGGTGTATTTTAAATTAAAAATTGTGCATGTTCAGGAACCCTTTCCCACAGTTCCCTAGTGGAGTCTCTCGACTTTGTAATACTATGGATACCAAGAAGCTGCCGCCACAACCTAAAACCATGCCAGCCAACTGGGTAACAGCCAAGGGAGTGGCAGGATGAATGACATCTTGCTATTTCTGGCTCCCCTTGCTAAAGATGCCCTCTCTGTGGTCTTTGGCAGATTTCTTCCCCATTGCTGGTAAAATCCAGTTCCAAGAACAAATCTGTGGAAATGTGACAGAGAAAAGTTAACCGTCTGACAAGAAATGTTGATCCAGCAATAGCTAGGTCAAGCAAAGAGATCTTTAGGTCATCCTGAGTAGCCAGCATCACTAACTCAAGCTGTCTTCCTTTCAGAATTCAAGAAATTCTATTTTGGCCTCTTCTGGATTTGGAGCATCCCTCCCAAGTTCTTCACAACCTTTGACTTTTGGAGGTGGAAGGAGTCAATCCAATGGAGTTCTAGCCACAGAGAACAAACCTTTGGGCTTTTCTTTTGGCTGTAGCCCTGCACCAGAGTCTCAGAAAGATTCTGATCTCTCCAAAAACTTGTTTTTTCAATGCATGTCCCAAACTTTACCCACCAGTAACTACTTCACTACGGTTTCAGAGAGTTTGGCTGATGATTCCTCTAGTCGGGACTCATTCAAACAAAGCCTTGAGAGCCTGAGCTCAGGCCTGTGTAAGGGCAGATCCGCTCTTGGAGCAGACACTAAGCCAGGCTCTAAGGCCGGCAGCTCTGTGGACCGGAAAGTGCCTGCAGAGTCCATGCCTACCCTCACTCCAGCCTTCCCAAGGAGCCTCCTAAATAACCGTACCCCAGAGAGTCATGAAAATCTATTTTTACAGCCCCCCAAACTGTCCCGAGAAGAGCCTTCTAACCCTTTCCTGGCATTTGTGGAGAAAGTCGAACATAGCCCTTTCAGCAGCTTTGCATCTCAGGCATCGGGTAGCTCTTCCTCTGCTACCACTGTCACCTCCAAGGCAGCACCCAGCTGGTCCGAGTCTCACTCTGCAGATTCGGCGTCTTTAGCAAAGAAGAAAACCCTCTTCATTACAACTGACTCCTCCAAGCTGGTGTCTGGTGTTCTCGGCTCAGCTCTTACCAGTGGGGGCCCAACCCTCTCTGCCATGGGCAATGGCCGCTCCAGCTCTCCCACCAGCAGCCTCACCCAGCCCATTGAGATGCCTACTCTCTCCTCCAGCCCCACAGAGGAGAGGCCAACTGTGGCTCCTGGGCAGCAGGACAATCCCCTCCTCAAAACCTTTAGTAACGTCTTTGGCAGGCACTCAGGCGGCTTTCTGTCCTCCCCGGCAGATTTTTCACAGGAGAACAAAGCTCCTTTTGAAGCTGTGAAAAGGTTCTCACTGGATGAGCGAAGCTTGGCTTGCAGACAGGACTCGGACTCCAGCACCAACAGTGACCTGTCAGATTTGAGCGATTCTGAGGAGCAGCTACAGGCCAAGACTGGCCTGAAGGGGATTCCGGAGCACCTGATGGGGAAACTGGGCCCCAATGGGGAACGCAGTGCTGAGCTATTGCTGGGCAAAGGCAAAGGAAAGCAGGCCCCCAAGGGCCGGCCTCGGACCGCCCCCCTGAAAGGTGATCCTGCTGGGGCTGTACATGGGCTTTGCATGGCATTAGCTTCCAATGCCTGTTGTGCTCTTGTGCAAAAGAGGCCGTCGCTTTGGTGGAAAGTTCTATAATCTCATGGAATTACAGAGCCAAAAGGGCCCAGCAGAGAGGCCCCTCATCAGACCTGGTTTAGGGCAGGATTGCATCTAAATCAGCACTCTAGGAGGGATATCTGTCCCATATAATGATAATCCCACAGAAGAGGACTCTTGATCTTTGTCATTGTGTTACTTTTGGTCAGAAACTATTTCCTTGTGTTTATCTTAGCCCTTTTTTCTTCGCCTTGGCCCATCGATTTTAACTTACTTCGGAGGCATTATTGACAACTGGTCTCCATTTCCACATAGCAGCTTTTTGTAGAACTGATGAAGCAAAGAGAATCCCCCTCAGATTGCTCCCTTGTGAAACACACATAAGGATTTTGACACCTCTCCCATCAACTTTCTCTGATGTGAGATTATAGTCCAAAAGTGTGCAAGAGAAAATCTGGAGGTAAAATTAGCTGTTTTCATTAGGAATCTGTATCCTATGGGAGCTAAAGATTAATTAACAGAATAGCCAGATCCTGAGAGACTAAAGGCTTCTGTCCCCTTGGCTTTTTAATATTTACAGTCAGAGTTTTGTGCAGTGGGCCACTTCCCACAAATTCTTCATGTACTGTAGTTCCCAGTTAAGGGCTCCTTGTTCCCGTTCTGGGTCCCTACTGAGTACATGCCCAAGTAGTGCAGTAAAGAGTAGCTTAGATCAGGGCAAATGTCTTTCCCTAAGAGGACATCTTATTGGGCTCTATTTTTCCTCTCATGACATCCTCTTCTCCCTCCCTTGCCACAGTTGGCCAGTCAGTGCTGAAAGATGTGAGCAAAGTGAAGAAGCTGAAGCAGTCTGGAGAGCCCTTCCTGCAGGATGGGTCATGCATCAATGTGGCGCCTCACCTGCACAAGTGTCGTGAGTGTCGCCTGGAGCGGTATCGGAAGTTTAAGGAACAGGAGCAAGATGATTCTACTGTAGCCTGCCGCTTTTTTCACTTCCGGAGGTACCCAGACTCCTCTCTTTGCCTCCATTCCCAGTTTTTGTTAGTGACGCATATTCTTCAATTCTTCTCTGAATTTGTAAATATCTCACCGTCCTCCTCCTCACTTTCCTTTACCCATTTGCTTCAAGTATTTGCCAAAACTCTGTAGTTTAGTAGTTTGGATTTTGAAGTGACATGTGGCTTTGTCCTCGGAGAATGGAAGTTGAGCAGTCTTAGTTACAGCCGTAGTTCAGAGTAGCAGATCAAAGGGAGCACAGGGGTCAGTTGCAGTAAAGTACAATAGAGTGATGAAAGCCTGCCGTAGAAGTTCTCTGACTCCTCCCTACTCAGTGGAATAGGAAGTGAGGGCCTTGTGGAGTGATAAATATTGGAGATTTGAAAAGAAAGAAGGTAGGAAGCAGTTATCCAGGAGAGGGAGTGCACCAGGAAACCAGACTGTCAGGCAATATTATGGGCTTGCCTGAGGTAGGTGGATGTCAGTGTATAAAGTGTGAGACATTAATGTCTTTATTTCTGTCACATTCAGTGCCATAGGGGCAGGTGTAAAACAGATGGATAAAAAAACTGATAATTTTGGTCACAGCTTCTTAAAGAATTGAAACCTACTGAGTGTTAACAAGCTTTTCTATTAGCAAAGAACAGAGTTGGTCCTCTGCATGCATTAACTCTCCATACATATGGGTTCTGCATCCACAGATTCAACCATGGATTGAAAATAGATTTAAGCCAACAACATTGATAAATGAACATGCAGAGACTTTTTTCTTGTCATTATTCCTTAAACAATATAGTATTAAAAACTATTTCCATAGCATTTACATTGTATTAGATATTGTAAGTAATCTGGAAATAATTTAAAATACACAGGAGGATGTATTGGTTAAATGCAAACTATGCAATTTTACCTAAGGGATTTGAGCATCTACGAATTTATCTCAAGTATCTCACATATGTTTTATATCACATGCTGAGGAGAGCTAGAACCAGTCCCCAAGGGATGACTGTACTGTGTTGGTTAAATATGGTGAAAATTCTTAGCTTGATTACTATTAAGTATCATTTTAGGTTCTAGTATTTTAGATGCATGTTAGTTTGCATTGCTTGTGCAGTTGGCCCTTGGTATCCGCAGCTAATGCATCTACAGATTCAGCCAACTATAAAAAATAGATCTGTGATGAACATGCAGAGATTTTTTTCTTATTGTGCCCCAAACAATACAGTGTAACAACTGTTTACATAGCATAGACATTGTATTAGGAATTAGAAACAATCTGGAGATGAGTTAAAGCATGTAGGAAGATATATACAGGTCCTATGCACATACTATACCCTTTTATACAAGGGATTGAGCATCCCAGAAATGGAAGGGAATGCCCTGGAATCAGTCCCCCGGGATACCAAAGGATTACTGTGTTTTCACTGTCTGCTTTCCTGTCTCAGGTTGATCTTCACTCGAAAGGGGGTACTTCGTGTGGAGGGATTTCTAAGCCCTCAGCAAAGTGATCCTGATGCCATGAACCTGTGGATTCCCTCTTCCTCCCTAGCAGAAGGGATAGACCTAGAGACCTCAAAATACATCCTGGCCAATGTTGGGGACCAGTTCTGCCAGCTTGTAATGTCTGAGAAGGAGGCTATGATGATGGTGGAACCACACCGTAAGGACCCTCTTGCTTGTCTTCCAGGAACTCCCACTTTGAAACTTTGATTTTCTTTTACCTAAAGGAGGATTGGGAGAAGTGGCAGGTGGCATTTTTTGTGGATGAATGAAAGCTTCAAGACTTCTCTTTGTACCAGCCTGTAGCAGAGGCTTTAACTGTATCCAGCAGACCTCATTCAGTCTTAGACAGTTGGGTGCGGTTTGCCCTAAATATTTTCAGTTTGCTTTGAACCAGTTTCAGTAAACAGTACCCTATGATTTCTGAATAAATGAAGTTCTAATGCGTGCCGTGTTTCACAGGAGAACCCACATTATTCAGACATTGATCATATTTCCATGTCTATAAGCTACTACTCCCTTTTCCAAACCAAGAAAAAATTATACCACGAAATTACACCCTAAATGTCAGGAGAAGAATCCTCTTATCTCAAACTACCCAGTGGGAAATTTTATAGTATCTTGCTTATTAACATGTAGCATTAATTCTCTGTGGACCCTAGGTTAAATCATATTCTCATAAACCCTTATAATACTAGAACAGCTTGAGTGTGGAATTGGGGTCTTTTGCTGCTTGTTAGGATGGCTAATACCTGAACTTCATTCTCTGTCCACCAGAGAAAGTGGCGTGGAAGCGAGCTGTGCGCGGTGTACGGGAGATGTGTGATGTCTGTGAAACAACTCTCTTCAACATCCACTGGGTCTGTCGCAAATGTGGATTTGGGGTCTGCCTTGACTGTTACCGGCTAAGGAAAAGCCGTCCACGCAGTGGTGAGCATATGTTGTCCTATGTTGATTCTAAAGGTAACTTTGTAGGTATGTGTCAGTCGAATTATGGCACTTGGAAATTGAAGCAAGAATGGGCATGATTACTTTTTGTGTCTATAGATACCTCTATTCTGGACTTAACTGTATAGCTTCACTGTTTTATTGTTAAGACCTTAAGATTGCCATTACTTTGCCTAACTGGGAAGGCTAAAATAAGCCAAGAAGAAAGATTTATTTATTTATTTTAAAGGCAGAGTTACAGAGAGAGAGATCATTTATCCCCTCGTTCACTCCCCAAATGGCCATAATAGCTTGAGCTGGGCCCATCCAATCTGAAGCTAGGAGCCAGGAACTTCCTCTGGGTTTCCCACATAAATGCAGAGCCCCAGTAACTTGGATCATCTTCCCCTGCTTTCCCAGGCACATTCTCAGGGAACTGGATCAGAAGTGGAGCTGCCAGAACTCAAACTGGTGCCAGTATGGGATGGCAGCACCACAGGTGGCAGCTTTACTTGCTATGCCATAGCACTTGCCCCAAGAATATCTCATCTTCCTTTTTAAAAAATATCTTTATAGAGAGATAATTCACGTACCATAAAATTCACCTTTTTACTTATTTATTTGAAAGGCAGATAGAGAAGACAGATCTTCTACTTGCTGCACTCCCCAAATGGCCATAACCCGTGGGTGAATTTTGAGCCAAGCCAAACACAGTAGCTGGGAACTCAATCCAAGTACCCCATGTGGGAGGCAGGTACCCAAGTACTGAGCCATAGCCTACTGCCTCCCAGGCTGTGCTTTAGCAGGAAGATGTATCAGAAGTTCAGTCAGGAGTTGAATTTAGACACTCAGATATGAGATGCCAGAGTCCCAAGCAGCATATTAAACTGCTTCATGAAATACCTACCCCACAGTTCACCTTTTTAAAATATACAGTCAGTGGTTTAATTCACAAAGTTCTACAACCATCACAAATATCTAATTCTATTTTCATCACCCCCCTCAAAAACTTTGTACCCGTTAGCAGCCATTCCCCAACCTTCTTTACCCAATCCTTGGTAACTACTGATTACTTTTTGTGTCTATAGATACCTCTATTCTGGACTTATCATATCAATGGAATCATGCAATATTTGGCCTCTTTTACTCAGCATAATGTTTTTTATTTATTTATTTTTTATTTATTTATTTATTTTTTTTGACAGGCAGAGTGGACAGTGAGAGAGAGAGACAGAGAGAAAGGTCTTCCTTTGCCGTTGGTTCACCCTCCAATGGCCGCTGCGGCCAGCGCGCTGCGGCCGGCGCACCGCGCTGATCCGATGGCAAGAGCCAGGAGCCAGGTGCTTTTCCTGGTCTCCCATGGGGTGCAGGGCCCAAGCACCTGGGCCATCCTCCACTGCACTCCCTGGCCACAGCAGAGAGCTGGCCTGGAAGAGGGGTAACCGGGACAGAATCCGGCGCCCCGACCGGGACTAGAACCCGGTGTGCCGGCGCCGCAAGGCGGAGGATTAGCCTAGTGAGCCGCGGCGCCGGCCTTATTTATTTATTTTGACAGGCAGAGTGGACAGTGAGGGAGAGAGAGACAGAGAGAAAGGTCTTCCTTTGCCGTTGGTTCACCCTTCAGTGGCCGCCGTGGCCAGCGCGCTGTGGCCGGCGCACCGCGCTGATCCGATGGCAGGAGCCAGGTACTTTTCCTGGTCTCCCATGGGGTGGAGGGCCCAAGGACTTGCGCCATCCTCCACTGCACTCCCTGGCCACAGCAGAGAGCTGGCCTGGAAGAGGGGCAACCGGGACAGAATCCGGGGCCCCGACCTGGACTAGAACCCGGTGTGCTGGCGCCACTAGGTGGAGGATTAGCCTAGTGAGCCGTGGCGCCGGCCACTCAGCATAATGTTTTAAAGTTTCATCCGTGTTATATAGCACATATCAGTAATCCATTCCTTTGTACTGCAGGTAATATGCCATAATACAGACACACTCAATTTTTTTCATCAGTTGATGGCTATTTAGATTGTCTCCACTTTGGGGTATTATAAATAATGCCATTGTTAGTCAGCGCCACGGCTCACTTGGCTAATCCTCCGCCTGCGGCACTGGCACCCCGGGTTCTAGTCCTGGTTGGGGCACCAGATTCTGTCCCAGTTGTTCCTCTTCCAATCCAGCTCTCTGCTGTGGCCTGGTAAGGTTGTGGAGGATGGCCTAAGTGCTTGGGCCCTGCACCCGCATAGGAGATCAGGAAGAAGCACCTGGCTCCTGACTTCGGATCGGTGCAGCGTGCCAGCCTTAGCAGCCATTTGGGGGGTGAACCAATGGAAGGAAGACCTTTCTTTCTCTTTCTCTCACTGTCTAACTCTGCCTATCAATAAATAAATAAATAATGCCATTGTAAATATTTGTATCCAAGTTTTTTTTTCTGTGTCCTTGAAGATTTATTTTAACTATTTGAAAGCCGCAATGACAAAGAAAGAGCCATAGACAGAGGATTTTCCATTTGCTGATTGACTCCCCAAATGGCCTCAATGGCCAGGACTGTGCCAGGCCATAGCCAGTAGCCAGGAACTCCTTCTGGGTCTCTCATGTGTGGCTAGGGCCCCAAATATTTGGGCCATCTTCCTTTTCCCAGGCACATTAATAGGGAGCTGGATTAGAAGCAAGGCAGTTGGAACATGAACTAGTGCTCTGATATGGCATGCCAACATCACAGGTGGTGGCTTAATCTACTCTGCCACAATGCTAGCCTCTTTGTGCAGGTTTTTGTGTGGACATGTGTTTGCAGTTCTTGGTTTTATGCCTAACAATGGAATTGCTGGGTCATATAATGGTTCTACATTCAAGCTTTTGAGGAACTGCCAAATTGCATTCCAAAGTAGCTGCACCATTTTTCAATACCACCAGAATGTATGAGGGCTCCAATTTTCCTATATTCACGCCAACACTTGTCATTCTTTGTCTTTTTGTTAGACTTCATACTGTTTGTGAAATAGCATCTCTTTGTGGTTTTGACTTACATTTCCCTGATGACTAATGATGTTTATTTTTATTTGTTTTCATCTGCTTAAAAGACAGAAACAGAGAAAAATATATCCACTGGTTCACTCCTCAGATGTCTGCAACATCCAGGGCTGGGCCACACTGAACCAGCAGCCTGTAACTCCATTTGAGTATCTCATTAGGGTGGCAGGCACCCAAGTACTTGAGTCAGGATCTGCCGCCTCCCAGGATGCATTAGCAGGAAGCTAGATTGGAAACAGAGTAGCTAGGACTTGAACCAGCACTCCAAATAGGATGTGGGCACCCCAGGCAGCAGCTTAACTTGCTGCCCCACAACACCCTGTTGTGAAGTATATTTTCATGTGCTTATTGTTCATTTGTTTATTTTTTCTGGAGAATGTCTACTCAGATTCTTTGTTTCTTTTGGTTACTGATTTATCTTATTACATGCCAACAGTCCTTGCCCCTTGATCTTCTCATTCTTCCTTCAGACATACAGTGTGACCATTATAACAGTGATTTATTTAAGATGTATTTTTTTGAAAGGTAAAGTCACCGAGATACAGAAGGAGAGACAGAGAGAGAGAGAGATCATCCATTCGCTGCTTTACTCCCTAAATGGCCACATGGTTAGGCCTGTGCTAGGCCGAAACCAGGAGGCAAGAGCTTCTGTGTCTCCCATGTAGGTACACGGCCCCAAGGACTTGGGCCATCCTCTGCTGATTACCCAGGTGCATTAACGAGGAGCTCGATTAAAAGTGTAGCAGTCAGGACTCGAACCAGCACCCATATGGGTTGCCAGCACTGCAGGCCATGGCTTAACCTGCTGCTCTACAGCACCGGCCCCAGCAGTGATTTATTTAGAGCTTAGGCTGCTAGAATTTGAAAGCTACTTCTGTGACATCTTGTTAGACCAACTATGGTATCTTAACCCCTCAGAATCTCAATTTCCTTGTCTGTAAAACAAAGGTAATTCCATTACTTCCCTTACAAAATTGTTGTTATATTGTATAAAGAGTGATTAGTAAAAAACATGACTATACACGACACATTCCATAAATATTAGCTGTTAGAATTCTTCCATTCCTCCTGTTTGACCCCTCTGCCATGATCAAGAAGTATACTAGGTAAAATATATGAAACTACAGTTTGAAACATTGGGCAATAGGGAATATGATCTGTGAGAGAAAGGAGACAAGGTGAGCCCTGCAATTGCCCTGGCTTACTGCCTAGAGTCAATTTGCAGGCTTCAGCAAAAGAAAAGGGAACTAAAACAGCCTGGCAACCTCAGAGTTGAGACAGAGATCAGAGTTTGAGAAGAATCAGAGTCCAGAAAAACTAGGAACTGCCCAGAGAGAACACCAGAAATTTCCAGAGATCCCCTCCATTTTTGCCTTTGTATTGTCTACCAACAAAATCCAGTACCCAGAAAGCTAATCACAAAGCTCTGGATTCAATCAGTAATTATCAGGTATGCAGAAAAGCAGGATGATATGATCAATAAGCTGGAAAAAAAAAAAGCAAGCAGTAGACACAAACCCAAAAATGACAATGGAATTGGTAGAAAAAGACCTTAGGAGCAGATGGTTGGCACGGTAGTTAAGATACTGCTTTGGATGTCTACATCCCATGTTGTGTTGCCTGTGTTTGAGTCCCAGCTCTGTTCCGCATTCCAGCTTCCTGCCGGAAGACAGCCAATGATGGCTCACTGCCACCCATGTCGGAAACCCAGGTTGAGTTCCAGATTGCTATTGTGCTGCTGTGGGCATTGAGGGAGTGACCCTGTGGATAGGAGATCTCTGTGTCTGTCTGTCTGTCTGTCTCTCTCTGCTTCTCCATCCCCCGCCTCCCCCGCCCCCCCACCCCCGTCATTCTCCCTCTCAGATAAATAAACTTTAAAACTATATATGGTAGTTGGTGCTGTGGTATAGCAGGTAAACCTGCCACCTGCAATGTTGACATCCCATATGGGCACCAGTTCAAGACCTGGCTGCTCCACTTCTTTTTTATTTCAAGATTTTTATTTATTTATTTGAGAAGTAGAGTTACAGACAGAGAGAGGGAGAGATTGGAGAAAGATCTTTTATCCACTGGTTTACTCCCCAAATGGCCACAATGGCCAGAGCTGGGCCAATCTGAAGCCAGAGGCCAGGAGCTTCTTCTGAGTCTCCCATGTGGGTGCAGGGGCCCGAGTTCTTGGACCATCTTCTGCTTCTTTCCCAGGCCACAGCAGAGAGTTGGATCTGAGGAGGAGCAGAAGGGCCTTGAACTGGTACCCATATAGGATACCAGCAGCGCAAGTGGCAGCTTTACCCACTACACCACAGCGCTGGTCGTGGCTTCTCCACTTCTGATCCTGCTCCCTGCTAAAGCACTTGAGAAAGCAGCTGAAGATGGCCCAAGCACTTGGGCCCCTGTGCCCACATGGGAGACCCAGAAGAAACTCTATACTCTTGGCTTGAATTGGCCCAACTCATCATTGGAACCATTTAGAGAGTAAAGAAGCAGGTGGAAAATTGATTCATTCATTCTCTCTCTCTCTCTCTCTCTCAATCTGCCTTTCAGATAAATAATAAATCTTTTGAAAAACCTGTATATGAAAACATAGATGGGCTGAAAGCAAAAAGATGGAACATGATATACTATATGTCTCATTCAATTCAAAAGAAGCCTAGGTGTTCATGAGCAGGAAGCTGGAATTGGGAACAGAGCCATGTTGTGGAAACAGGCACTCCAACAATGGACACAAGTGTCTTTTTTTCCCCCAAATATTTATGAATCCTTTAAAGATTTATGAACTATATGAATATCAGAAAAGGTAGATTTCAGAGCAAAGACTATTAGTAGTGGGGGAGGCATTTGGTGCAGTTGTAAAGATGCCACTTGTAGAGCATAGTAGGCCAAGCTTTCTGCTTGTGGCACCAGCATCCCATATGGATGCCGGTTTGTGTCCTGGCTGCTTATCTTCTGATCTAGCTCTCTGCTATGGCCTGGGAAAGCAGAAGATGGCCCAAGTGCTTAGGCCCCTGCACATGCGTGGGAGACCTGGAAGAAGCTCCTGGACTCTGGCTTCAAATCAGCCTATCTCTGGTCATTACAGCCATTTGGGGAGTGAACCAGCGGATGGAAGACCTTTCTGTCTTTCTCTTTCTGTGTCTGTAACTCTACCCCTCAAATAAATAAATAGGAAATCTTCAAAAAAAGATGCCACTTATGGCTCTGTTCTCAGTTCCAGCTTCCTACTAATAAACACCCAGGGTGACAGCAAGTGATGGCTCAATTAGTTGGATCCCTACCATCCACATGGGAGTCCTGGATGAAGTTTTTCACTCCTAGCTTCAGCCTGACCCAGCTTTAACTGTTTTTGGCCATTTGGGGAGTGAACCAGCAGATAGATATCTCTCTCTGTCACTCTGCCTTTCAAATTAATTAATTAGTTAATAAGAGGATATTCCAGGGACCAGCATTGTGGGATAGCAGGTTAAACCACCTGCAGTGCCAGCATTCCATATGGGCACTGGTTTGATTCCCAGCTACTGCACTTCTGATCCAGCTCCTTGCTAATGTGCCTGAGAAAGCAGAAGATGGCTCAAGTGCTTGGGCCATTGCACCAATTTGGAAAACCCAGAGAAAGCTCCTGACTCCTGGCCAGCCTGGCCCAGCTCTGGCCATTGTGGCCATCTGGGGAGTGAATCGGTGGATGGAAGACCTCATTCTCTCTGTAGCTCGCCTTTCAAATAAAAAATAAAACTTAAAAAAAAAAAAAAAAAGATATGCCAGTGGTAATAAGAATGTAGAGTTGTCATTATCATATTTACTAGGGAAACGCAATTAAAACCATAATAAAAAGCCAGGTAGCCACCAGAATGATTAAAATTTTAAAAACTGACAATATCAAGTATTGTGAGGATTTGGATGAACTAGAATACTGGTAGAGAGGACGGCGATGTGGCATAGCAGGTAAAGCCGCTGCCTGCAGTGTTGGCATCCAGTGTGAGTGCCAGTTCGAGTCCTGGCTGCTTACTTCCAATCCAGCTCTCTGCTCTGGCCTGGGAAAGCAGTAGAGGATGGCCCGGATACTTGGGCCCCTGCACCCACATTTGGGGCCTGGAGGAAGCTCCTGGCTCCTGGCTTTGGATCAGCATAGCTCCGGCATTGCAACCATCTGGGGAGTGAACCAGCAGAAAGAAGAATTCTCTCCCCCCCCCCCTCTCTCCCTCTCCCTCTCTCTCTCTCCCTCTCCCTCTCCCCCCTCCCTCTCCCCCTCTCCCTCTCCCTCTCTCTCTCCCTGTCCCTCCCTCTCTCCCTCCCTGTCCCTCCCTCCCTCCCTCTCTCCCTCCCTCTCTCGCTCTATCCCTTCCTCTCTCCCTCCCTCTCCCGCTCTTTGCCTCTGCCTCTCTGTGGCTCTGCCTTTCAAGTAAATACAGAAGTAGAGTAACCCTACACAAACTGGCACCTGTGTGGGATGCTGGCATTGCAGGTGGCTGCTTTATCTGGTTTGCCACAGCACAGGCCCCCCTAATGCTTTTATTGAAACTCATTGTGATATACAATGAGTTTAAGTTGTTGAGTTTATTGTAGGTAAATTATACTACAGCAAAGCATATTTTTAAAAGGTAGCTGTTAACCTTCTTTGTTTATGGTTCTGAAACTCCCAGTCACTGAGAAAGATCCATCTTGTGACCCATTGTGAAGTTATTTTGTTTCTGTTTCAGAGACAGAGGAGATGGGTGATGAAGAAGTTTTCTCCTGGTTGAAGTGTGCAAAAGGACAGTCACATGAACCAGAGAATCTCATGCCCACCCAGATCATCCCTGGCACAGGTAGAGAAATGCCTTTTTCACATTTCACATATGAAAATATTTGCACGTGTTTTTGTTTGTTTGTTTGTTTGTTTTGACAGGCAGAGTGGACAGTGAGAGAGAGAGAGAGAGAGAAAGGTCTTCCTTTTGCCGTTGGTTTACCCTCCAATGGCCGGCGCAGGCCAGCGCGCTGCAGTCGGCGCGCTGCGGCCGGCGCATGGCGCTGATCCGATGGCAGGAGCCAGGTACTTATCCTGGTCTTCCATGGGGTGCAGGGCCATCCTCCACTGCACTCCCTGGCCACAACAGAGAGCTGGCCTGGAAGAGGGGCAACCGGGACAGAATCCGGCGCCCCGACCAGGACGAGAACCGGTGTGCCAGCGCCGCAAGGCGGAGGATTAGCCTAGTGAGCTGCGGCGCCAGCCTGCATGTGTTTTTAATTGAGATACTCATATACCATAAAATTTGATGTAATGGTTTGTCTTTACCAGAGGGTTTTTTTTTAAATGTCTATTAATGAATTCAAATGCTGGTTTCTTTCTTTTTTTTTTTCTTTCTTTTTAAGATTTATTTCTTTTTAAAGTCAGAGTTACAAATTGAAAGGGAGAGACAGATATCTTTCATCTGCTGGTTTACTTCCCAGATGGCTGCAACAGCAAGCACTTAGCCTTACAAAGCCAGCAGCCAGGAGCTTCAACCGGGTCTGCCACGTGGGTGCAATGGCTGAAGGACCTGGGCCATCTTCTGCTGCCTTCCCAGGCCATTAGCCAGGAACTGGACCAGAAGTGGAACATCTGGGAAACCAATCAGCACCCATCTTAAAGGATGCCAGCATCATGGGTGGCAGCTTTACCCACCTTGCCACAAAGCTGCGCCTGCCTGATTTTTTTTTTTTTTTAAAGATTTATTTATTTATTTGAAAGTCAGAGTTACACAGAGAGAGAGCTCTTCCATCCGATGGTTCATTCCCCAATTGGCCACAACGGCCAGAGCTGTGCTGATTCAAAGTCAGGAGCCAGGAGCTTCTTTTTTTTTTTTTTTTTTTTTTTTTTTTTTTTGACAGGCAGAGTGGACAGTGAGAAAGAGACACAGAGAGAAAGGTCTTCCTTTGCCGTTGGTTCACCCTCCAATGGATGCCGTGGCTGGTACGCTGCGGCCGGCGCACTACGCTGATCCGATGGCAGGAGCCAGGTACTTTTCCTGGTCTCCCATGGGGTGCAGGGCCCAAGTACTTGGGCCATCCTCCACTGCACTCCCCGGCCATAGCAGAGAGCTGGCCTGGAAGAGGGGCAACCGGGACAGAATCTGTAGCCCCGACCAGGACTAGAACCCGCTGTGCCAGCGCCGCAAGGCGGAGGATTAGCCTAGTGAGCCGCGGCGCCGGCCCAGGAGCTTCTTTTGAGTCTCCCATGTGGGCACAGGGGCCCAAGGACTTGGGCTATCTTCCACTGCTTTCCCAGGCCACAGCAGAGAGCTGGATGGAAAGTGGAGCAGCCAGGTCTTGAACTGGCGCTCACTTGGGATGCCGGCGCTTCAGGCCAGGGCCTTAACCCGCTGTGTCACAGTGCCGGCCCCTGCCTGATTTTTTTTTAAGCCTTATTTTTTTTGAGAATTTGAGCCTTTAGATGTGTGTTAGAGAGCATGTGGCCACTGCACACTCTGCTACCCATTTCTCGTCAGAGGAGCTAGTAATATTTCCAGACATCATTCCGCATTCCCATGGTTGGCTGAGCCTGAATAAAAAAAGCCAGTCCCTAGGCTTCCAGAAAGTACTCTGGTTTTAGGCTTGCAAGAATCTAACTGAAGGTAGTCAAATCTCTTAACTGCTTAGGGAAGGGAGCTAGCTTAAAAGAAGGAAATAAAGATTATTTTTGTGTCACAATCCCATTTTCTCCAAAAATTCTGATTTCTCCAAAAATCTATGTATTAACATAGATTCAGTATAGATAGGTGAATCCACACAACTAATGCCTATATTCTCCTCCACGTAAGAGAGCTTTTGAGGGTGTGGGCACCCCTTAGGTCCTTTATACCCTGTTGCTTCCACATTGAAGGTCTTCCTTTTTTGCCGCTGGTTCACCCTCCAATGGCCACCGCGGCCGGCGCGCAGCGGCTGGCACACCACGCTGATCCGAAGGCAGGAGCCAGGTGCTTCTCCTGGTCTCCCATGAGGGTGCAGGGCCCAAGCATTTGGGCCATCCTCCACTGCACTCCCGGGCCATAGTAGAGAGCTGGCCTGGAAGGGGAGCAACCAGGACAGAATCCGGCGCCCCAATCGGGACTAGAACCCGGTGTGCTGGCACCGCTAGGTGGAGGATTAGCCTATTGAGCCGCGGCACCGGCCACACATTGAAGGCTTCTTGAACACAGTGATGGGTAAGCTGTCTGCTGGTC
The DNA here is from genome assembly GCF_051225735.1 of Oryctolagus cuniculus. Lineage (NCBI taxonomy): Eukaryota > Metazoa > Chordata > Mammalia > Lagomorpha > Leporidae > Oryctolagus > Oryctolagus cuniculus. The sequence goes on from NC_142872.1 coordinate 27,471,471, forward strand.
TAAGCATGGTTAAATGTTTCCCCGTGTAAAATTTCCATTGATTTTTTTTTTTTTTTTTTTTTTTTTTTTGACAGGCAGAGTGGACAGTGAGAGAGAGAGACAGAGAGAAAGGTCTTCCTTTGCCGCTGGTTCACCCTCCAATGGCCGCCGCGGCCGGCGCGCTGCGGCCGGCGCACCGCGCTGATCCGATGGCAGGAGCCAGGAGCCAGGTGCTTTTCCTGGTCTCCCATGGGGTGCAGGGCCCAAGCACCTGGGCCATCCTCCACTGCACTCCCTGGCCACAGCAGAGGGCTGGCCTGGAAGAGGGGTAACCGGGACAGAATCCGGCGCCCCGACCGGGACTAGAACCCGGTGTGCCGGCACCGCAAGGCGGAGGATTAGCCTAGTGAGCCGCGGCGCCGGCCTTTACTTTTTTTTTAAAGCTGTAACCTACAGTAAAGTGTACAATTCAAAATGTTTATCTCTCTTGAATATAAGTAATGTGCCCCTACATTTTCTCCTGGAAAATACCCTATTAATATTTACTAAAGGAGGGAGAGACATTATTGCTTAGCATGCACAGAACTTTTGGACTTGATACAAATTTAACGTGGATTAAAGTCTAAGTGCTTAACATTTCCCAACTTGATGCACTTACCTTGGCAAATGACTTGACTTCTCTAAGTCTCGGTGTGATCATGAAAACTTGAGGACAAAAATAGCTACCTTACAGAACTCTAAGAATTGAGGCAGATAATGTAAAGAAGATCCTTAAAACAATTTGTTCAGGGACTGGCATTGTGGCATAGTGGGTTAAAACACCACTTGCAATGCCAGTATCCCATTATGGGCTGTAGTTGGAGTCCTAGTCGCTCCAGTTCTGATCCAGCTCCTTGCCCAGTGCACCTGGGAAAGAAGTAGAGGATGGCCCAAGTACTTGGACTCCTGTACCACATGGGAGACCCGTATGAAGCTCCTGGCTCATGGCTTAATTCTGGCCCAGCCCTGGCCGTTGCAACCATTTGGGAAGTGAACCAGCAGATAGATAGATAGATAGGTAGATAGATCTCTTTCTCTTTTTCTTCTCTCCCTCTCTTTCTCAAACTGTGCCTTTCAAATAAATAAAGAATTCTTTTTTTAAAAAAAGATTTAATTTATTTTATTTGAAAATCAGTTACACAGAGAGAGAAGGAGAGGTAGAGATAGAGGTCTTCCATCCAATAGTTCACCCCCCAGGTGGCCGCAACAGCCAGAGCTGCACGGTTCTGAAGCCAGGAGCCAGGAGCTTCCTCTGGGTCTCCCACATGGGTGCAGGGGCCCAACAACTTGGGCCATCTTCTGCTTTCCCAGGCCATAGCAGAGAGCTGGATCAGAAGTGGAACAGCAAGGACTCGAACCTGTGCCCATATGGGATGCTGGCACCTCAGGTAGCATGTTAAAGCCCTGGCCTGACGCGTGGGCATCCCATATAGGCGCCAGTTCTAGTCCTGACTGCTCCTCTTCCTATCCAGCTCTCTGCTATGGCCTGGGAAAGCAGTGGAAGATAGCCCAAGTCCTTGGGCCCCTGTGCCCGCATGGGAGACTCGAAAGAAGCTCCTGGCTCCTGACTTTGAATCAGCACAGCTCTGGCCGTTGTGGCCAATTGGGGAATGAACCATCAGATGGAAGACCTCTCTCTGTGTAACTCTGACTTTCAAATAAATAAATAAATCTTTTTAAAAAATAAATAAATAAACAATTTATGTATGTATGAGGGGGCTTCTAAAAGTTTATGGAAAAATGGAACTGGAAGATAATGTGCTTTTTCCATGAACTTTTTTTTTAACGATTGTTTCTTTAAAGGCAGAGTGAAAAAAAAAAAAGGCAGAGTTAGGGGTCAGCACTGTGGTGGAGCAGGTAAATCTGCTGCCTGCGGTGCTGGCATCTCATATGGGCAGTGGTTCAACTCGGCTACTCCACTTCCAATCCAGCTCTCTGTTATGGCCAGGGAAAGCAGAGAAGATGGCCCGAGTCTTTGGGCCGCTGCACCCATGTGGGAGACCAGGAGGAAGCTCTTGGCTCCTGGCTTCAGATCGGCACAGCTCTGGCTGTTGCTGCCAACTGGGGAGTGAAACAACAGATGGAAGACCTCTCTCTCTCTCTCTCTCTCTCTGCATCTCCTTCTCTGTGTAACTCTGACTTTCAAATAAATAAATAAACCTTTAAAAAAAAAGGAAGGAAGGAAAGAAAGAAAGGCAGACTTAGAGAGAGGTAGGGAGAAAGAGGGGTCTTCCACCCACTGGTTCACTCCTGAAATGGCTGCAGTGGTCGGAGCTGTGCGGATCTGAAGCCAAGAGTCTGAAGCTTCTTCCGGGTTTCCCACATGGGTACAGGGGCCGAAGGACTTGGGCCATCTTCTACTACTTTCCCAGGCCATAGCAGAGAGGTGGATCAGAAGTGGAGCAGCCTGGACTTGAACTGATGCCCATGTGGGATGCCGGCACTGCAGGTGGCGGCTTTACCCACTATGCCACAACACCATCCCCTCTATGAATTTTTTTGAATCTTGCTAGTACAAATGTTGTTGTGTCGATTGACATTATTAATTTATTTTTCTTAGCTCTTTATAATATTGGAGACATGGTACATGCTGCCCGTGGCAAGTGGGGAATTAAAGCAAACTGTCCTTGTATAAGTCGGCAAAACAAATCTGTGTTGAGACCTGCTGTCACCAATGGGATGTCACAGGTAAAGTGTATATGGGTATAACTGAGTGACTCAAATTCTTAGGACCAGAAAATACCTCATTTTCACCTCTGTTGTTCCTTGTTTTTATGGAATTCCTGGAAAAATTAAGGTATGGGTAAGTCGTTCTAGAAAGAGTCCAAAAAAAATTTATCCAAGGGCACTTTAGTTACCTTTGACTGTTATGATTTCTGTACATTCACTTTTTTTTTGTTGGACAGGCAGTTAGTGAGAGAGAGAGACAGAGAGAAAGGTCTTCCTTTTTCCATTGGTTCACCCCACAAATGACCACTACGGCTGGCGTGCTGCGCCGATCCGAAGCCAGGAGCCAGGTGCTTCCTCCTGGTCTCCCATGCGGATGCAGGGCCAAGGACCCGGGCCATCCTCCACTGCCTTCCCAGGCCACAGCAGAGAGCTGGACTGGAAGAGGAGCAACCGGAACAGAATTTGGTGTCCCAACCGGGACTAGAACCCGGGATGTGGCACCACAGGCGAAGGATTAGCCTAGTGAGCTGTGGCGCTGGCCTGTACATTCACTTTTAAACCAGTTCAGGCTTGGTTGATAAATAGCACAAAGAGATTCTTTGCATCTTTTTTTTTATATATATAAGATTTTATTTATTTATTTGAGAGGTAGAGTTACAGACAGTGAGAGGAAGAGACAGAGAGAAAGGTCTTCCTTCCGTTGGTTTACTCCCTAATGGCCGCAACAGCCGGAGTTGCACCAATCCAAAGTCAAGAACCAGGAGCTTCTTCCTGGTCTCCCATGCAGGTGCAGAGGCCCAAGCACTTGGGCCATCTTCTACTGCTTTCCCAGGCCGTAGCAGAGAGCTGGATCGGAAGTGGAGCAGTTGGGCCTTGAACCGGCGCCCGTATGGGATGCCGGCGCTGCAGGTGGAGGATTAACCTACTGAGCCACAGCCCCGAGATTCTTTGCATCTTATGATGTATACCTCAAGGTGTTTGAATTGTGGAAGAGTGTAGGAAAGGTGACTCAGCCGGCGCCACGGCTCAATAGGCTAATCCTCCGCCTTGTGGCGCCTGCACACCGGGTCCTAGTCCCGGTCGGGGCGCCGGATTCATTCCCGGTTGCCCCCCTTCCATGCCAGCTCTCTGCTGTGGCCCGGGAGTGCAGTGGAGGACGGCCCAAGTGCTTGGGCCCTGCACCCGCGTGGGAGACCAGGAGAAGCACCTGGCTCCTGCCTTCGGATCAGCGAGCGTGGTGTGCCGGCCGCTGCGCACCAGCCGCGGCGGCCATTGGAGGGTGAACCAGCGGCAAAAAAGGAAGACCTTTCTCTCTGTCTCTCTCTCTCACTGTCCACTCTGCCTATCAAAAATAAATTAAAAGGCCGGCGCCACGGCTCACTAGGCTAATCCTCCGCCTAGCGGCGCCGGCACACCGGGTTCTAGTCCTGGTCGGGGCGCCAGATTCTGTCCCGGTTGCCCCTCTTCCAGGCCAGCTCTCTGCTGTGGCCAGGGAGTGCAGTGGAGGATGGCCCAAGTGCTTGGGCCCTGCACCCCGTGGGAGACCAGGAAAAGCACCTGGCTCCTGGCTCCTGCCACCGGATCAGCGTGGTGCGCCGGCTGCAGCGCGCCTCCGCAGCGGCCATTGGAGTGTGAACCAACGGCAAAGGAAGACCTTTCTCTCTGTCTCTCTCTCCCTCACTGTCCACTCTGCCTGTCAAAAAAATAAATAAATAAATAAATAAAATTTAAAAAAAAAAAAAGGAAAGGTGACTCAGAATACCATTGTTCTTCTCAGCCATATCTCTGAAGGTATATGGACTTATCTCTGGGTTCACCTTAAGTATAGAGGACAGAAATATGGAATTGGCCCACTGAGCTGGACTCATTCTTTTTTTTTTTTTTTTTTTTTTTTTCTGACAGGCAGAGTGGACAGTGAGAGAGAGACAGAGAGAAAGGTCTTCCTTTTGCTGTTGATTCACCCTCCAATGGCCGCTGTGGCCAGCGTGCTGCGGCTGGCGCACTGCGCTGACCCGATGGCAGGAGCCAGGTACTTATCCTGGTCTCCCATGGGGTGCAGGGCCCAAATCCTTGGGCCATCCTCCACTGCACTCCCTGGCCACAGCAGAGAGCTGGCCTGGAAGAGGGGCAACCGGGACTAGAACCCGGTGTGCCCGCACCGCAAGGCAGAGGATTAGCCTAGTGAGCCGCGGCGCCAGCCTTGAGCTGGACTCATTCTACCCTCAAAGTAATCCTAAGGCTCTAAGAAGAAGCAGTGGTTTTCTCATTGCTTTGTCACACACAGAGGTCCTTCTGATTTGGTAATCACTGGTTTGAACATGCAGTTGTTTTTTAAAAAAACAAAAACACACAGAACCAACTGTTGATCCCATGAGGCTTTTCTAGAATACTACCAACACATGGTCAATGATAAGAGGCACAAGGATTACTGCTGAAGGATCTAGAGACATATTTCCAGAAGAGTTGACCTATAAGAATAAACTATTTGGAAAATTTAATAATCAAGTAACAAACATTTATTGAGCTTTTATATGTGCCAGAACTTTGCTAAGTCCTTTTAATCTCTGCTATAGCAGAGAGCTGTATCAGAAGTGGAGCGGTTGAGACTTGAACTGGTGCTCTTACAGAATGCCAGCACTGTAGGCGGTGGCTTTACCCGCTACACCACAGTGCCAGCATGCAATGGATTTTAATCTCCAATTTGCCATTATAGGAATTGTTTCAGGCATGGTAAATAAATATTTTAGGTTATAAACTTCAAGACTTGTTCACTGCTCTTCCCACATCTATCACAGTTTGGCACAGAGTGAGACCTGATAAATATATGCTGTATTGCAGAATGAATCAAATAATTTATGGGACAGTTTTGGATTATTCTTCCCAGACCCATTTAGTGTCAGAAGCCATTACTAATACCAAAGAACATACTCTAACTATGTTTGCTTCTCTGGTTTAGCTTCCTAGCATCAACCCTAGTGCCTCTTCTGGAAATGAAACTACCTTCTCAGGCGGAGGAGGAACTGCATCGGTAACAACTGCAGAGACCGACCACGTTCCCAAAGCCGACAGCACTGACAGCAGATCTGAAGAGCCTCTGAAAGCAGACAGTTCAGCAACAAATAGCAATAGTGAGCTAAAAGCCATCAGGCCTCCTTGCCCCGACACAGCCCCACCCTCCTCTGCCCTGCACTGGTTGGCAGATTTAGCAACTCAGAAGGCTAAAGAAGAAACAAAAGGTGAGATAAACACAAGCCTCTGCCCTGTCAGTTAATGAGACCCGTGGGTTATTTGGGGATTCTTTAATTCACAAATTACCATCCTATTTATGAAACTACCACTTGCTTTCTCTGGCTGGGCACATAAAATGAAGGAATCTCTCTCGCCTTTTTACTGAAGTGGAGCTTTTTTTAAAAAGTACATGCCTGGGCCCTAGGCTGGGCATCTTTAATCAGAGTTGATCATGGATTTAATAAGCTTCCCAAATGGTTCTGTCATGCAACCAGGGTTGAGAGCTAGGCTTAGAACAGTAATTTTCACTGGGTACAAGAACCAAGTCGGGAACTATTAAAAGTGCAGATTCCAGGGGCAGGGGTGGAATAAAAAATGCAGATTCATGTGTCCTACCCACAACTATTAAATCAGAATCTCTTAGAGTAAGATCAAGTCTCCGTTTTTAACAGGTACTCTGGGTAATTCCAGTACTGGTTCCAGAAACCCACTTGAAATAAATGCTGACTTAGTGAAGAAGATGAAAGGTAGATGGGAACAAAAGAAGTAGGAAATTTTCTCCTTGGCTATTAAACCTCCTGTTTTATAGCTTGTCAGGCTTGGCCCAGGCAAACCATCCATAGTTTGAGGGACAGGGGAGGAGAGGGTGTTTTCTCTTTCCCAGTGGCTAATTTTTAGGAGTCAGTTGCATGCTGGATATTCCTTATTGTGCCTAATGCTGTTTTTCCTGGTTATGTTCTTACAGAAGCAGGGTCCCTGAGGTCGGTGCTCAATAAAGAGTCTCATTCACCCTTTGGGCTGGACTCGTTCAACTCTACTGCAAAGGTCTCTCCATTGACTCCAAAGCTTTTTAACAGTCTGTTACTGGGTCCCACTGCCTCTAACAACAAAACCGAAGGCTCTAGCCTTAGAGACCTCCTCCACTCTGGGCCTGGAAAGCTTCCTCAAACCCCCCTGGACACAGGCATACCCTTCCCCCCGGTCTTCTCTGCATCTTCAGCAGTAAGTGTCAACAGCTCCAGCCTTTGTGCTTTTCCATGAAAACACCATCAGAGGTCTGGTGATTGGATTAGGGGGTATGTGGGTGATTTGTGTCTCTATATTGTCAAAGTGACACGATTGCTCTTTACATTAAATTCTGGAAATGTCTGAGAATATTTTAAGCAGTGAGTGAGCCTTTTGTCCTATGTTGAGATGTCAGTAAAAGTTGATATTTTCAGTCAGCGTCAGAAAAGTTACTATATTGCTCACCTGATTTTCTTGATAATGACAGACTAAATTTGGCCAGGGTGGGATGGCAGTGAGGGTGTGAGGAATTGTGATGCAGCTACAACACTGATATGCCACATCAGAGCACCAGTTTGAGTTAGCTGTTCCACTTCCAATTCAGCTCTATGCTAATATGCCTGGATAAGCTGCAAAAGATGGCCCAGATACCTGGGCCCCTGCCACCACGTAGGAGACCGGGATGAAGTTCCAGGCTGCTGGCTTCAGCCTGACCCAGCCCTAGCTGTCAGCCATTTGGGGAGTGAACCAGTTAATGGAAGATTTCTCTGTCTCTCCTTCTCTGTTGCTCTGCTTTTCAAATAAATAAGTAAATCTTTAAAAACGAATTTTTTTAACCTAAGAAGGTCTATTAGTAGTATTCTCCTGGGTATCTAATGTCAAAGTTTTATCATATCTTAGACTGAACCCCCAATCTGCCTATAAGCCTGCTCCTCCTTAGTTTTCTTCTCTTGATAAGTGGTATCTCCAGCCTTCCAGTTGCTCATGCCAAAACTCTCAGGCTTGTTTGGGTTTCCCTTCTCTTACATTTCTTATCAGTCTGCAAATCCTTTCACTTTGGTCTTCAGATGTCTTCACAATCCACACATTTCCTCTCTGGTCTAAGCCAACATCCTCTCAGGCCTAAAATTTTACAGTAAGTTCTTTATAGCTGTCCTTGATTCTGTCATTCACAGCTTAGCAGCCATGATAATCCTTTTGAAGTTGAAGTCACATCATGTCACCTAAGTCCACCATTCTCCTGGGGCTTCCGATTTCTCATTAAGAAAAGCAGAGTGTTATAGTGGACTAGGAGCCCTGGCTCTGTCTGTGCTTCCTCACCTGTTCAGCTTCAGCTGCGTCTCTTCCTCTTGCTTACTCTGTTGTAGCCACACCTGCCATCTTATTCCTTGAAGGTGGCCTGGCATACTCTTCTTTACATTCTTTGCACCTGTTATTTCTTCCACCTGGAATTCCTTTCCCTTATAACCAGTGGTTTGCTTCATTAGATTCCTTGCTTCCCTCCTGAAATGTCATCCTCAATAAGCCCTTCTTTATATGAGAGTACTTTAGAAAGTTCATGGAAAATTGAATTAAAAGAAAAATGTATTTTGGCACAAATACTGAAATCCATTTATGGTTTCTTTATTATATGCATTCCCATAAACTTTTTGAAAACCCCACAGATGTATGGATTTCTTTTTTTTTTGGGGGGGGGGGAGGTGGGGAGTCTTCGAAATAAACTCACTTTGGGGCCAGCATTGTGAAATAGTAACTTAAGTCACTACTTGCAATGCCAGCATCCCATACTGGAGCACCAGTTTGAGTCCCAGCTACTCCGTTTCCTCCCCAGCTCTCCACTAATTTGCCAGGGAAAGCAGCAGAAGATGGTTCAAGTAGTTGGCTCCCGCCACCATGTGGGTGACCAAGATGGAATTCCACAGCTCCTGGCTTCAGCCTGGCCCAGCCCTGACCATTGCAGTCATGTGGAATGGGAACTAGCAGATGAAATTTTTCTGTATATAACTCTGCCTTTCAAATACATGAATCTTAAAAATAAAATAAATCTATCTTTTAATTTGTTTTCCACAAACTTGTTGAAGTACCTTTATATATGAACCATTTTAAAAGCCCATGTGCTTTCTCATCTGACCTACTTACTATATGTTTTATTACTGTCTGTCTTTTTCTTTACCTAAAGGAATTTTTGACTCTGATTCACTGGTATATGCTTAGTGCCACAGTGTTTGATGTATAGTCATGTTTGTAAGCCTTTTTGGAATGAATGATGTCACAAGATATAAATTTTAAAGGATCCAAAACATTTGCACAAATGTTCTACGCTTTGCTTTTCTGCTTTTAGTTTATGTATCTTACAGATAATTTCAAACAGATATATGAGTATATTTGTCTTGGGGTACGTGTTGGGTATAGTGATTAAGTCCCAACTTGGGATGCCCACATGCTGTATTGGAATGCCTAGCTTAAGTCCCAGCACTCCACTTCTGATTCAGTTGCCTGCTAACATGCACCCTGGGGGGGCAGCAGTTGATGGCTCAAGTACTTGGGTCCCTGCCACCCAAGTGGGATTCATTGCCAGGTTCCTATCTTCAGGCTGGCCCTACCCTGACTGTTGTGGGCATTTGAGGAGAGAATCAGCAGATGGAAGATCTCTCTCTCTCTCTCTCTCTCTCTCTCTTTCTCTCTTTGTTTCTATCTCTGCCTTTCAAATAAATAATAAGGAAAATACATTTTTTTAAAGATTATTTTATTTGAAAGAGTTACAGAGAAGGAGAAGCAGAGGGAGAGAGAAGCCTTCTATCCTCTGGTTTACTCCCCAAATGGCCCAATGACCAGGGTTGGGCCAGGCCGAAGCCAGGAACTAGGAGCTTCATCCAGGTCTCCCATGTAGGTGGCAGGGGCCCAAGGTCTTGGGCTGTGTTCCCCTGCTTTCCCAGACTTAGAAGCAAGGAGCTGGATCGGAAGTAGAGCAGCCGGGTCTCAGACCAGTAGGATACTGGCACTGCAGGTGGCAGCTTTACCCACTACACCACAGAGCCAGCCCAAATAAGATTTTCTTTAAAAAGGGATCTCAAGTCCTTTAATCATAAAAAATCTATGTTTCTAATTCTGTTTTATGATTAATGAGTGAAACTGATCATGAGTGATTGAACCCTGTACAATTAGAATTCTTTGCTTCTCTTTTTTTAAAAAGCAAAAGAGTCATTTCTTTTGGTTCTTTTCTATTTGTATTGGCTTATACCTTCAGTTCTTTTTAAAAATTTTCAGAATGTTTACGTATTTATATACTTTATAGAGATAGTGATTAGCAGTACTTCAGACATAAGATGATCAAGTTTATAAAAGCCCTTCTGTTCTGTGCCCTTAGTTGTGTCTCTTTTGTCTCTGGGCCAGAGCTTTCATATCAGGTGAAACAGATGAGATTCTCAATGGGGTGTGGTAAGGGAAGTATTGGAGAGTGGGAGGCTGCTTTCAGGATATACCTTCTCTCAGATAGTCTGGTACATCCCTTTATTGAAGTACTCCCTGCTATAAAGTTACTGCCTTAATAAGTCTTTCCAGTTACATAATTGAAATATTGTAGTCTTTGGGTATGCTGGCTAGAAAAAATGTAGAACTCCCAAACTAAATGATCATTTTTACTCATTTATAGCATTTTTTGAACTCTGTAGTCTGTATGCATATGCTTAATACAAGACTGAATGGGAAAGATGTTTTAGGTCTCAAAAATCTTGAGGCAGATAGGATCTTTCTCTACTCTTCTATCATAAATGTAATGTGAAATAGGAAAGATAATAACTTTTATGGAATTTAATAGGATTGGTGAGAACTTGTAAATACTGTGAGATAATTTTTGAGTATTCTTCTTACGGTACGTCATCAAGTTTACCCAATGGATTTGTACCTGGCAGGGAGTGAAGAGCAAGGCCAGCCTGCCCAACTTTCTTGACCACATCATTGCCTCAGTGGTAGAAAATAAGAAAACCTCAGATGCTTCAAAGCGGGCCTGCAACTTGACTGATACCCAAAAGGAAGTGAAGGAGATGGTAATGGGGTTAAATGTGCTAGACCCCCATACTTCTCACTCCTGGCTCTGTGATGGAAGACTCCTGTGTCTCCATGACCCTAGCAACAAAAACAATTGGAAGATCTTCCGTGAGTGTTGGAAGCAAGGCCAGGTAAGTAAGGGATAGTTCCTAGCTGGCTGGCTGTTTTCTGCAGCTACCAAGACAATTCCAGGTCTCAGAGATTTTTTGCCAGGGATATTCAGGAATAATAAATTTGTTATAGACAGCCTTTATACTTCACGCTCCTTGGGTTTTTAAAATCAAAGAGATTCCTAAAAATATATTGTACATCACTTTATTTCTAGCTGTGTTGCTGTGTTCTTAAAAGAAGAGTATTAGTTCTTGTTAGCTGTGATGACACTTTGAAGGAAAGTCCTTAAGTGTGATATGGCATGGAGTGAGGGTGTGAATGGAAGTGGGTAGTGTTTTACTAGGTAAATGTTTCAAGGCCACAGAAATTTATATGATAGTGTGGTAATAACACTCTCTCTTTTTTTTTTTTTTTTTTTTTTTTTTTTGACAGGCAGAGTGGACAGTGAGAGAGAGAGACAGAGAGAGAAAGGTCTTCCTTTGCCGTTGGATCACCCTCCAATGGCCGCCGCTGCAGCCGGCGCACCGCGCTGATCCAATGGCAGGAGCCAGGATCCAGGTGCTTTTCCTGGTCTCCCATGGGGTGCAGGGCCCAAGCACCTGGGCCATCCTCCACTGCACTCCCTGGCCATAGCAGAGAGCTGGCTTGGAAGAGGGGCAACCAGAACACTCTCATATTTTTATCCTTTAGGAGATTCTTCAGGAAGGGGGAGCTTACTAGTTTTTCATTTTCAGTGTAAAGAAGTCTTCTCAAAGTTGTATCTGTCAGCTTTTTGTCCTTTCAACTCAAAATAATAGTAGATCTGAGGCCAAATTAACAGTTTCTATGGCATGCCACCCATTGTGAAATACAGGGATAAAAATTGAGTAGAAATAGTTTCCATTCACTTGAGCTGACATGTTGAAATCCATAGATTAGGGGCCAGTGCTGTGGCACAGCTGGTAAAGCTGCTGCCTGCAGTGCTGACATCCCATCTGGGTTCCAGTTCAAGTCTGGCTGCTCCAATTCCTGTCAAGCTCTCTGCTATGGCCTTGAAAAGCAGTAGAGGATGGCCCAAGTCCTTGGGCCCCTGCACCCACATGGGAGACCTAGAAGAAGCTCCTGGCTCCTGACTTCAGATTGGCACAGCTGTTGCCATTGTAGCCATCTGAGGAGGGAACCAGCAGATGGAAGACTTGTGTGTCTCTCTCTCTCTGCCTCTGCCTTTCTGTAACTATGCCTTTCAAATAAATATATATTTAAAAGAAAAAAAAAAGAAATCCATAGATTATAAAACTGGGAAGGAACAATAGATTTTTGTGGAAAAGAAAAGACCCTTACCAGGAAACCCTCCTATTTTGGCCCTTGGCTCTGATTTGCGATGTTTCTATTTCTACAGCCTGTGCTGGTTTCTGGAGTACATAAAAAGCTCAAGTCTGAACTCTGGAAGCCAGAAGCCTTTAGCCAGGAATTTGGAGACCAGGATGTTGACTTGGTAAACTGCAGGAACTGCGCTATAATCTCTGATGTCAAAGTTCGGGACTTCTGGGATGGCTTTGAGATCATATGCAGTAAGTAGCTTTGCTGTCTAGTTCAGTGAAGGCATACTGGGAAGTAAGCATCTATATGCCCATCACTGCTCCTGGAGTAACAAATTATACCCTCTTGGCTGGAGGAACATTCTCTCCTGGTGCTGATCACAGTGTAGTTTGCCTGGCAGTTTCATGTGAGGCCATGGGGTATATGCAGCACTTTGACTCCAAGGAAGGGTGATAGAGTCCCTGTGAAGTAGAAAAAGAGGGTATATACTAAAGCAGTGGGTGAGAAAAATAAACCCAAATAACCTAGTCCATATGTAAGTTTACAAGACTGAAATAAGAAGTTGGCCTTTGGGGCCAGCATTGTGGTTAAGCCACCACCTGCAATGCTAGTATTCTGTTTTGGGTGCCAGTTTGATACCCACCCGTTCCACTTCCAATCTGGCTCCCTGTTAATTTGACTGGGAATTCAATGGAAGATGGCCCAAGCGCTCAGGCCCCTGCACCCATATGGGAGACCCAGAAGAAGCTCCTGGCTGCTGGCCCCAGCTATTGAGGCCATTTGGGGAGTAAACCAGTGGATGAAAGATTTCTGTCTCTCCTTCTCTCTGTGTAACTCTGCCTTCCCAATAAATTTTTTTAAAAATCTTAAAAAAACAAAATACAGGGGCCAGTGCTGTGGCTTAGCAGGTAAAGCCACCACCTGCAGTGCCAGCATCCCCTTATGGGCGCCAGTTCATATCCCAGCTGCTCCACTTTCAATCCAGCTCTCTGCTCTGGCCTGGGAAAGCAGTGGAAGATGGCCCAAGTCTGTGGGCCCCTGCACCTGCATGGGAGACCCGGAAGAAGCTCCTGGCTCCTGGCTTCAGATCGGCTCAGCTCCAGCCATTGTGGCCAACTGGGGAGCTGAACCAATGGATGGAAGACCTCTCTCTCTCTCTGCCTCTTCTTCTCTCTCCATGTAACTCTGACTTTCAAACAAATAAGTAAATCTTTAAAAAACAATTTAAAAGAAGTTAGCCTTCTAAGATCTTTTAGTCTCTGGAAATTCAGGCAAAGGTATAGCAGGTGTTTACGGAAGTACTGTCTTTCTTCTAGAGCGACTGAGATCAGAAGATGGGCAGCCAATGGTGCTCAAACTCAAGGACTGGCCTCCTGGTGAAGATTTTCGAGATATGATGCCAACAAGGTGAGTGACCTACAGTGGTCATCACAAAGTAACCAGAAAAGTAAATTTTGCCTCTTTGCTTTCTTTGCCTGTCACAAGCTGAGTTATCATTGTTGCCCTTTTATAGGTTTGAAGATCTGATGGAAAACCTTCCTCTGCCGGAATATACCAAACGTGATGGCAGGCTCAATCTGGCCTCTAGGCTGCCCAGCTACTTTGTAAGACCTGATCTGGGCCCCAAGATGTACAACGCCTATGGTATGAGGGAGAGGTCTGATTGGCCTTTTGGGGGACTGTTCTCATTTCAGTTAGAGAGGGTGATTTGTGGTCTGGGTCATGTGTAGAGATGACTGAGCCAAGTGGCAGATACCAGAGAAGTTAAAGGTATCCAGAATGGTTTTTTTTTGTTTTTTTTTTTTTTTTAATTAACAGATAGGGTTAGACAGTGAGAGAGAGAGAGACAGAGAGAAAGGTCTTCCTTCCATTGGTTCACCGCCCAAATGGCCGCTACAGCTGGTGCGCTGTGCCGATCCAAAGCCAGGAGCCAGGTGCTTCTCCTGGTCTCCCATGCAGGTGCAGGGCCCAAGCACTTGGGCCATCCTCCACTGCCCTCCTGGGCCACAGCAGAGAGCTGGACTGGAAGAGGAGCAGCCGGAACTAGAACCCAGCACCCATATGGGATGCTGGTGCCGCAGGCGGAGGATTAGCCAAGTGAGCCATGGCACCAGCCTCCAGAATGGTTTTAAATGTGTTTGCTTTGATCATATTAATTTGTGTATCATCCATATGGGCCCATTCCATAAGCATGTGTATCTCTAGGAGTTCAAAAGTCTCAAAAATGTTGCCCAAGGAGACATAAAATAACAGTGAAGAGTGCTGGCTGCCGTGTCCCCAGCCAGAGCTTTTTGAAGTCCACTAATGACCTAAATCACCACAAAGGTGCGCTTCACCTGAATGTCCTTATTGCTCAAATCTGTTTTATTGTTCAAGGAGAGATCAATTGGGAGGAGTGGATTGGTTTAATGGCCAAAGCTAATGATAGTGCCAACCGAGTTAGAAATCAGTCTGCACTAGTATAAAAGATACGAGGCGAGTGATTTCTTGGTAAACGTGTATTTCACTCCCAGTGTTCCTCATTTGAGTCCGTCCTTGAGCGTGTTTTTCAGTCTGTGGATTTTCAGAACATTGCTCCCTCACCCTGCGTGTTTCCTTTCCCCCGCAGGCTTGATAACAGCAGAAGATAGAAGAGTTGGCACAACAAATCTTCACTTGGATGTGTCTGATGCCGTGAATGTGATGGTGTATGTTGGGATCCCCATCGGGGAGGGTGCTCATGATGAAGGTATGACTTCCAGATAGCCAGTCTTGACCTCAGGGTAGAACTGGGTGTTTTCCTCCTCAGCCAGGGCCAAGGGCTTTTCCTTTTTTATCTCCCTAGTGCTTTTTCTCAAGTTTCTACCAGGCTTGATGCATAGTAGTTGTCCAGAGGATATTGCTAAACAAATTGAAGCTCTGCAGAGAAGAGAGCCGCTCATATATCTTTGACCCGAGCTGTTCTCTTTCTGGAAATGATGCCCTTTTCCGCTGAATTGTGGCATCACAGTGAGAAACGAAGAAGGAAGGCAAACCCCTCTGCTTGGTCCCTCGCCAGGTCACTGTGGAACAACAAAGGATGCAGCCAGGTCATCTGCACAGAAGTGAAACATAAAAGTGATACTTGGCTGCACTCGCATTTTCTCTCCCTGCCTTGTCAATATTAAAGTTAATAGGTGCTCATTTTGGAAGTTCAGAATAAAACAAAAATAAATAAATAAATAATTTTTTAAATAACTTAAACTATCAAGGTTCAGTGTTACTACTTTGGTGTATTTCCAGCTACACATTCCATTTTTTAAAAAAGATTTAACTATTTGAAAGCCACAGTGACAGAGGGAGACACAGAGAGATCTTCCATCCACTGGTTCACTTCCCAAATGGCCATGACGGCCAGGGCTGGGCCAGGCTGAAGCCAGGAGCCTGGAGCTCCATCCAGGTTTCCCACATGTGTGTCAAGTACTTGGGTCGTCTTCTGCTTTCCCAGGCACATTAGCAGAGCGCTGAATTGGAAGTGGAACAGCCAGGACTCGAACTGGCGCACATATGGGATGCCAACATTGTAGGCAGTGGCATATCCCGCTGTGTCACGATGCTGGCTCCCTGATTTGCTTTTGATGCTGCACACCTATAGACCATTCTATTTTGTTGTCTTTTAGGGGATTATAATAGAAAAGCATTGAAAGCCAGCCCTCTTAACCTGAAAGAGAAGTTTTATGCTTTGTGGGCTGAAATCCACAAAATCCAGAGTTTGAAAAGCTCTTGGGAAAATATATAGACTCCATCTATTTGTAACAGAAAATAACCCAAACTTAATCATAAGATACATGGCTATAGAGTTTAAGCAAGAAGGTGTGTTTCAAAGGAAAACTATACCTCCAGAAATTCTGGGTCTTTAATAAGTGAGGAATGGGGCTAGCACTGTGGTATTTGGGTAAAGCTGCCCCCTGCAGTACCAGTATCCCATATGGGTGCCAGTTCAAGTCCCGGCTTTTCCACTTCCAATCCAGTTCTCTGTTGTGGCCTGGGAAAACAGTAGAAGATTGCCAAAGTCCTTGGGTGCCTGCACCTGCCTGGGAGACCCAGAAGTGGCTCCTGGCTCCTGGCTTCGGATCAGCCCAGCTCCAGCCGTTGCAGCCATTTGGGGAGTAAACCAGTGGATTGAAAGACTTTCTCTCTCTCTCTCCCTCTCTCCCTTTCTCTCTGCCTCTGCTCTTCAAATAAATAAATAAATCTTTAAAAAAAAATAAGTATGGAAGATTTTATGTTGCTTTTCCTGTGTGTAGGGAAACTGACCAATGAGTTTTGAGTGTTTGATTCTGCCTTACATTATTACTCCAGAGAGATGGAGAAAATAAGACTAAGCCTCTTTGAACTGGATGTCAGCCTTCACTCAGAGCTAGTGAAGTGGCTGGTTACGTTGAAGGTGTCATTTTGCTCTTTTCAGAGGTGCTCAAGACAATTGATGAGGGAGATGCTGATGAGGTGACAAAGCAGAGGATTCATGATGGAAAAGAAAAGCCAGGTGCTCTGTGGCACATCTATGCAGCCAAGGATGCTGAAAAAATCCGAGAGCTACTCCGAAAGGTACACTTCCGAGTGGGCTGTGTTCCCACCTTACTGAATAAGGAATGGAGGCTGAGTCAGCCTGTATAGGAGGAGACATATGGAGTCATTTGGCGTTAAAAAGTATTAGCCATAATGCCTCTTGTTGAAATGCCCAGAGGACGTGTATCTACCCCTAGAAGACATTGAATAGGATAAAGCAGAAGCTTTGGCCTAACAGGGACGTTGTTGCAGCAAGTTGGATTTACGCTGTTAGTATTTATGTATCCATAGTAGTCACTCCCTTATCCATGGGGGATACATTCCCAGATCTGCAGCATATGCCTAAAACTGCAGATATTGGTTTTTTATCCTGTACATACATTTTTGTGATAAAGTTTGATTTATGGGCCAGCATTGTGGTGTAACAGGTTAGGCCTCTGCCTGAGACGCCAGCTTCCCGTTTGGACACCAGTTTGAGAGCCCACCCGACTGCTCCACTTCTGATCCAGCTCCCTGCTAATGTGCCTGGGAAAGCAGCAGAAGATGGCCCAAGTACCTGGGCCCCTGCACCCATGAGGGAGACCTGAAAGAAGCTCTGGGCTCCTGGCTTCGGCCTAGTCCAGCTCCGGCCATTCCTACCATTTGGGGAGCAAATCAAAGATATCTATCTCTCTCTCTCCTCATCTCTCTGTAACTCTGCCTTTCAAATAAATAAAATTAAATAAATAAATCTAAAATTTAATTTACAAACTAGTCACAGTAAGAGATTAATTAATTAATAGCAGTAACAAGTAATAAGACAGAACAACTACAATTGTACACTGTAATAAAAGTTATGTGACTGGACTCCCACCTTCTCTCCCTCTTTCTCCTCCCCTCTCAAAATATTTTATTGTACATTTACCACTACACTTACAGCTTCTCTTGGTGTATCTGAATTATCAGCATCACTACTCTTGTACCTTGGGGCCTTCATTAAGTAAAATAAGAATTAGTCATACGTAGACGCTGCAGAACTGGCACAGCCAGTCTGATAACCAAGATGGTTACCGAGTGCCTAACAGGCAGGTAGTGTATATAATGTAGACAGCGGGACAGAGGAGTGATTTATGTTCCAGGATGGATGGACTGAACACTGCAAAACTGTATCATGCTGCTCATTAATAAGACTCATTTGAATTGTTTATTTCTGGAATTTCTCATTTAGTATTTTCAGACCTCAGTTTATTGTGGGTAACTGAGACCACAGAAAAGGGAGCTGTGGACAAGGGGGTACCACTGTAGTGTTTTTTTGATTTTTGGATTTCAATCGTGGCTTTAGGTTGGAGAAGAACAAGGCCAAGAGAATCCCCCTGATCATGACCCAATTCATGACCAAAGTTGGTACCTGGACCAGACCCTCCGGAAGCGACTCTATGAGGAGTATGGTGTACAAGGTTGGGCTATTGTGCAGTTCCTAGGTGATGCTGTCTTCATACCTGCCGGAGCCCCTCACCAAGTAGGTTCCATCTTGGGGGCTGGACTCAACAGTTCTGTGGACTTCCTTATCTCTGCTTTCTTTTCTAATCTTACAAGGATTATACTGATTGTTCTTAAACTGTTTTTTGTTTTGTTTTGTTTTGTTTTGCTTTTGCTTTTGCTTTTTACTTTTCTCCTTGTGATTTTAAATGCTTGCTTTAAAATTTTTAAACGGGCCGGTGCTGTGTCACAATTGGTTAAGCCACCATCTGCAGCGCCGGCATCCCATATGGACACCGGTTTGAGTCCCGGCTGCTCCACTTACCATCTGGCTCCCTGCTAATGCTCCTGGGAAAGCAGCAGAGGATGGCCCAAGTGCTTGGGCCCCTGCACCCATGCGGGAGACCTGGAAGAAGCTCCTGGCTCCTGGCTTTGACCTGGTCCAGCCCTGGCCATTGTGGCCATTTGGGGAGTAAACCAGCGGATGGAAGATTCTTTATCTCACTTGCTCACTCACTCTCTCTCTCTCTCCCCCTCCCTCTCTTCCTCTTTCTTATTTATAAAGTAAATGTTTAAAAAAATTTTTAAGCAATTTAGACTATCAGAGAACAACTGAAAATCTCATCTCAGCTGCATGCGCCATACTACCCCTTGTCAGTCCATCCCAATCTAGTTTCCTTGCCTTGAGGTAGCTACCATTTATAGTTTGCTATATATTTCTCCAGGGCATTTTCTGTGAATATTTTTTATTGATACATTTACACTTCAGTTTTTCTGTTTTGTCATTATTATAAAAATGAAGTATTAATTGTTTTTAACTGTATCATGGACATTTCCTGTGTGTTACTGAATCCCTAATGTCTGATGTCTTCCTTCTTTTCTTTCCCTCCCAGGTTCACAACCTGTACAGTTGCATCAAAGTCGCAGAAGACTTTGTGTCTCCAGAACATGTAAAGCACTGTTTCCGCCTGACTCAGGAGTTCAGGCATCTCTCTAACACTCACACAAACCATGAAGATAAACTGCAGGTAGGTAACTCCTGTGTCCCCGACTCTGTCTGCCTGTCTCACACTAACATCCATGTTCGCCTTCGTGAAGGGCTGACTCTGGAGGAGAAATGACTCAGGGAAACCATGTCTGGGGATGTGGAGTCTTCTTTCAGGAAACATGTGACCGGTCTCCCTCAGTTTGGTCGCACAGAACACTCATTTCAAGCTAATCATTTCCGGTGACATAGCAGGTCTGTGTGGTAGTGTTAGTGTTAGTAACTGGCTAGACTGCCCTCCCCAGTCAGGTGTTTCCCAGAAGAGGAATTGACCTGCAGCTGCTGCTTAGAGTAAATTTCTGTGCAGATTCAATTCCAGGTCACTACCAGAAACGCAGTCCATCTCCCTAGGAACTGCACTCCCAGGGGGCAGGGCCGTGTTCTCTCCCAGGAAGCTGGGCTGGACAATTAGCTTAGGTTTCTTCTGCTTTTGAAATACATTGGAATTTTAAGGACAGAATTTCATTATTGGTATATTTGGTCACTTGAGTAGCATAAAATGAACAAAGAATAGGAAATAAGATTCTCCAAGCTACACATCAGCAGTGTGAGTGCACAACTCCCAGCCTTTCACTGGGGCCTGCTTTCTTCCATCAGGCCTGTGGCTTGGGGAATCTTCAACTGGTGATCCATCAGGTTGTAGGTGATTTTTCTCAGTCACCCTCAACCCTGAGTCTGATCTGCTTTTCCTATTTCACAATTATGGAGCATTTCAGCCGTAAAATTCTCATATAAAGTGTAAGTACAGATATACAACCATACATGTTTCAGACCCCACCTCCTTCAAGTCTCTACTTGTAACTTATCACTTATCCGTCAGACCTTCCCTGACCACCATATTAGGAATAACATCAGGGCAGGCATTTGACCCAGCAGTTAAGATGCCAGTTAAAGGGCCAACACCATGGTACAGTGGGCTAAACCACATATTGGCAATGCTGATATCCTATATTAAAGAACTGGTTTGAGTCCCAGCTGCTCCACTTCCAGTCCAGCTCCCTGCTAATGCACCTGAGAAAACAGCAGAGGATGGCCCAAGTATTTGGGCCCCTGCCATCCACGTGGGAAACATATTTTGGAATTCCTGTCTATTGGCATCTGTGTGGCCCAGCCCCAACCATTGCAACCATCTGGGGAATGAAGCAATGGATAGAATATCCTTTTCTCTGTGTGTCTCTTCCTCTTTCTGTGTCACTGTGTTTTTCAAATAAATATTAAAAAAAAAAAAAATGGGGGATGGCGCAGTGGCGTAGCAGGTTAGGCCTCCACCATCAGTGCTGGAATCCCATATGGGCACCAGTTTGAGTTCCGGCTGCTCCATTTCTGATCCAGCTCTCTACTGTGGCCTGGAAAGGCAGTGGAAGGTGCCCCAAGTCCTTGTGCCCCTGTACCCACATGGGAGACCTAGAGAAAGCTCCTGGCTCCTAGCTTCAGATTGACGCAGCTCCAGCTGTTGCGGCCAATTGGAGAGTGAACCAGCGGATTGAAGACCTATCTCTCTCTCTCTCTCTCTCTGCCTCTCCTTCTCTCTCTGTGTAACTCTGACTTTCAAATAAATTAATAAATCTTTAAAAAAATAAAAGATTGTCAGTTAGGATGCCCATATCCCATATCAGAGTACCTGGGTTCAAATCTGCACTTCACTCAATGCCAGTGTCCTGCTAATGCAAACCTGACAGGCAGCAGGTGATGGTGCAAGTAGTTAGGTCCCTGCCACCCACACTGGAGACCTACATTGAGTTCCCAGCTCCCATTTTGGAAATGAAACAGCAAATAGGAGCGCTCTGTCTCTGTCTCTCTTTCCATCTCTCTCTGTCAAACAAACAAAATTAATAAATACAAATGTTTTAAAACTTGAGGGGAGGGGCTGGTGCTTTGGCCATCAGGTTAAGCCACAGGTTGCAGCACCAGCATCCCATATAGATGCCAGTTCAAGTCCCAGCTCTTCTACTTCCAAACCAGCTCCCTAACTAACATTCC
This sequence comes from Oryctolagus cuniculus, assembly GCF_051225735.1. Taxonomy (NCBI): domain Eukaryota; kingdom Metazoa; phylum Chordata; class Mammalia; order Lagomorpha; family Leporidae; genus Oryctolagus; species Oryctolagus cuniculus. The sequence continues at coordinate 27,492,640 of NC_142872.1, forward strand.
TGAGAACACAGCAGAGGATGGCACAAGTACTTGGGCCCCTGCACCCACGGAGACCCAGAAGAGTCACCTGGCTCCAAGCTCCAGGCTCTAGCCTGACCCAGGCCCAGTCATTGCGGACATCTGGGAAGTAAACCAGCAGATGGAAGATCTCTCTCACTGTGTTTCTCCTATCTCTTTCTGTAACTCTACCATTCAAATAAATGAATAAATATTTAAAGATAAAAAAAAATGTTCAGGGAAGAGTGAAATTCAAAGATAAGTTTATTAAGACAACATCAACTGCAGTACTCAAATCCCTTTTCACCATTTATTTTTTGCAGTAGCATTTCTACTCATTTGACATATATCTTGTGCAATGTCTGGCACATAGGAGGTACTCAGTAATTAATACTAAAAAGGAGAATAGCATAAGAGGGGCTTGGGTACTATCATTCTGTTTAAGAAATAAGATGCCATGTACATGTACAGCCTGCGCACATACAGCCCATCTGCAGGGAGCACATGTGTACATAAACAGCATGTGCACGTACAACACTGCTGACACTCCATGCACCCTTCCCATTTCTCTACTTGCCTTCCTCAGTGATAACCACAGTCTTCATGTCCTTTTAAAAATCTTAGTCTCTTCAACTGGTTCATTTTATTTTAATAACCTTTGTTGTTTCTTCCAGCTTCACATGTCACATGTGTTCATTTTAGACTAATTAGAAAATATATATATAACTGCAAAGGGAAAAAAATATCCCATAATTGTGCCTTACACTGTTGTTAAGTTTGAGGACCAGCATTGTGGTACACCAGTCTAGCCAGTGCATGCAGCACCAGAATCTTGTATCAGAGTACTGGTTCTGGAGCCGACGCCATGGCTCACTTGGTTAATCCTCTGCCTGTGGCGCCGGCATCCCATATGGGCACTGGGTTCTAGTCCCAGTTGCTCCTCTTCCAGTCCAGCTCTCTGCTGTGGCCCGGGAGGGCAGTGGGCCCAGGTGCTTGGGCCCCTGCTCCCACATGGGAGACCAGGAAGAGGCACCTGGCACCTGGCTTCAGATCGGTGCAGCGTGCTGGCTGTAGCGGCCATTTGGAGGGTGAACCAATGGAAGGAAGACCTTTCTCTCTCTGTCTCTCTTTCTCACTAACTCTATTTGTCAAAAAAGAAAAAAAAGAAAAGTACTGGCCCAAGTGCTAGCTGTTCTACTTACAGCTTCCTGTTAATGCATCTGGAAAGACAGCAGAAGATGGCCCAGGTGTTTGGGCCCCTGACATCCTACTTGGGAGACCAGGATGGAGTATCTGGCTCCTGGCTTTAGCCTGACTCAGACCTGGCTGTTGTAGTCATTTGAGGAGTCAACCAGCAGATGGAAGATATCTGTGTGTATGGTTGTCTCCCTTTTCTCTTTGTCACTCTGCCTTTCAATTAAGTAAATCTTTAAAATAAATAAATAAAAGGTAAGTTTATGGTAGGCGCTGCAGCTATGGTAGGCACTGGGCCTAGTGCTGAAGCCTGCACTTGGGCTGCTGCTCCCTGTCCTGGCTTCCTACTAACGTGCGCCCTGCTGGCAGCAGGTGCTGGCTCAGGTACTTGTGTCCTTGCCACCCAGGTAGGAGACCTGGACTGAGTCCTGCTCCTGGCTTCAGCCTGGCCCAGCCTAGGCTGTTGCAGGCATTTGAGGAGTGAACCAAAGAACAGGCAGTCTTTCTATCGCTCTGCCTCTCAGATAATTGGGGGGGTGGGGGGGTATTTATTTTAGTGCAAAAAAAATGTATACATAAAAAGGGCTTTTTTGTTTTTAAGATTTCATTTATATATTTGAGAGGTAGAGTTACATACAGAGAGAGTGAGAGACAGAGAGAAAGGTGTTCCGTCCACTGGTTCACTCCCCAAGTGGCCAGAACGGCCAGAGCTGCACCTATCCAAAGCCAGGAGCCAGGAGCTTCTTCCAGTCTCCCATGCGGGTGCAGGGCCCAAAGACTTGAGCCATCTTCTACTGCTTTCCCAGGCCAAGCAGAGAGCTGGAAAAAAAGTTTTTTTTGTTTTCTTTTGTTCTTGTTTTTTAAAGGATTATTTGCTTGAGGGGCAGTTACAGACAAGAGGTCTTCCATCCGCTGGTTCACTCCCCAGATAGCCGCAATGGCCGTAGCAGGGCTGATCCGAAGCCAGGAGCCAGTAGCTTCTTCTGGGTCTCCCACATAGGTGCAGGGGCTCAAGCACTTCAGCCATCCTCCACTGCTTTCCCAGGCCATCAGCAGGGAGCTGGTTTGGAAGTGGAACAGCCAGGACTTGAACCAGTGCCCATATGGGATGCCAGCGCCATAGGCAGATGTTTAACCTACTGTGCCTCAGCACAACCCCATAAAAAGAGTCTTTAAAAAGGACATGAGGGGCCGGCGCCACGGCTCAATAGACTAATCCTCTGCCTGCAGCACCGGCACACCGGGTTCTAGTCCTGGTTGGGGCGCTGGTCCTGTCCTGGTTGCCCCTCTTCCAGTCCAGCTCTCTGCTATGGCCCGGGAGTGCAGTGGAGGATGGCCCAAGTGCTTGGGCCCTGCACCTGCATGGGAGACCAGGAGAAGCACCTGGCTCCTGCCTTCGGATCAGCGTGGTGTGCCGGCCGCAGTGACCATTGGAGGGTGAACCAATGGCAAAAGGAAGACCTTTCTCTCTGTCTCTCTCTCTCTCACTGTCCACTCTGCCTGTTTAAAAAAAAAAAAAAAAGGACATGGGGATGGGGTCAGCATTGTGCCATAGTGAGTAGAGTTGGTGCCTGTGACACCAGCATCCCTTTTGGGCATTGGTTCAAGTCCCAGTTCCACATCTAATCCAGCTCCCTGCTGGTGGCTTGGGAAAAGCAATGGAGGATGGCCCAAGGGTTTGTGCTCCTACCATTCATTTGGGAGACCCAGGTGAAGCTCCTGGTTCCTGGCTTCAGCCTGCCCAGCCTTGGCCATTGTAGCCATCTGGGGAGTCAACCAGCAGATAGAAGATATCTCTCTCTCTTTCTCTCTCTCTCTCTCTCTCTCTCTCTCTCTCTCTCTCTCTCTCAATTTCTCTGATGTGTGTATGTATATCCCTCTCTCTGTAACTCTACTTAAAAAAAAAAAAGATTGATTTGAAAAGCAGAATTAGAGAGAGACAGAGTCAGAGAGGGAGAGAAAGAAGTCTTCCTTCGATCTACTGATCCACTCCCTACATGGCTGCAACAGCCAGAGCTGGGCTGATCCGAAGCCAGGAGCCAAGAGCTAGGATCTTATTCCGGGTCTCCCATGCCACAGTGCTGGCCCCTAAAAAAAATATTTTAGGTACATGGAAAGGCAAATGTGTAGCCTGGTAGTTGAAACCGTGGTTGAGACACCCTTGTCTCATATGGGAGTGCCTGAGTTCAGGCCTGACTCTGGCTCCTTACTTTAGCCTCCTGCTAATGCAGACCCTGGAAGGCAGCAATGATGACAGAGGAATTGAGTTCCTGCCACCCTCAGAGGAGACCTGGATTGTGTTCCTGGCTCCCAGCTTCAGCCACATGCCAGCTCTGAGCTTTGCAGTTATTTGGAGAGTGAACCAGCAGATGAGAGTGCTCTCTTTTTCTCTGTCTCTTCCTATCAGATAATGGAGTTATTTTATAATGAAAAAATAAATGTTTTCATAAAAATTATGCATGGCTTTTGACTTCTTTGAACAAAAATAACCTTTAATTCCTTTCTTCCACAAACTTTTTGATGTACCCTCATAATAAGCATATGGGTGGTGGTGCATATAAACTTTCTAATGATCTTTTGAATACAAACTTTGCTTTTTCTGAGAGGCAGAGAAAAAGGGAGCTCCCCTCCACTGGTGGTTTACTCCCCGGATGCCTGCAATGGCTTGGGTTGGGCAGTGGCCTACACACAGGAGCAGAAACACAATCAAGATTTTCCCATGGAGGCAGCAGGAAGGCAATTCCAAAAGCCATCAGTGCTGCCTCCCAGCGTCTGAATTGTCAGGGGACAAGCCAGGCATCAAATCCAGGAGCTGCACTATGAGACTGGGCAGCTCAGCTGGCATCCTCACCTGCTTGCTTGCTTGCTTGCTTGCTTGCTTTATTTATTTATTTATTTATTTATTTATTTATTTATTTTTGACAGGCAGAGTGGACAGTGAGAGAGAGAGACAGAGAGAAAGGTCTTCCTCTGCTGTTGGTTCACCCTCCAGTGGCCACCGCGGCCGGCGCACTGTGGCCGGCACACTGCGCTGATCCGAAGCCAGGAGCCAGGTGCTTCTCCTGGTCTCCCATGGGGTGCAGGGCCCAAGCACTTGGGCCATCCTCCACTGCACTCCCTGGCCATAGCAGAGAGCTGGCCTGGAAGAGGGGCAACCGGGACAGAATCCGGCGCCCCGACCGGGACTAGAACCCGGTGTGCCGGCGCCGCAGGCGGAGGATTAGCCTAGTGAGCCGCGGCGCCGGCCCTCACCTGCTTTAGACCTTATATCTTTCGTGGCTTGCAGATCACTTTGGGAATTGATTTGGGAAGCACACAGTCATTGTTGGGGGTGGCATATAGTCAGGGGACAGCATGCATTTACAAGCGTAGCACACAGCATGTGGCTGCCATGAGCTGACTGTACTGCTTGCTTTCTCCAGGTGAAGAACATCATTTACCACGCAGTGAAGGATGCTGTCGGCACTCTCAAGGCTCATGAGTCCAAACTGGCAAGGTCTTAGTCATGGAGGAATTCCAGACTCCCCTGTGAAGCAGGTCTTTCACTCACAACACTTACAGGGAACGCAGGGTTCTCTGCTGGAGCAGAGGCCCTTCACCCAGAGCCAGTGTGGTCAGTATTACAAACTCTCCAGCCACTCTTTTCTCGCTGCCTCAACACTGAAGGTTGGCACAGGAAGGTCGCACTGTTCACACACACAGTTTCAGACTCCAAGCCGAGGGTGCCACATCCCCATCCTGTGGCCTTTTGGGAATTCAAATTGCCTGAACATTCCTGGGCTGTCCTTCACACTCTCCTGATTGGAGATTCGTGGAGACCAGGAATGTGGGCACAGCTTTGTTTTCTTCTCTTGGGCCTCCCTACCTGGAGTGTGTTTGGAGGTAGGGGGAATCATGTAGCTGATGCAGGTGGAGGGCGGGCATGTCAGCATGCCTGGCAGGAGCCTGACTCTCTCTGCACCTGACCTCTGACACAGCCCATCCCAGGGGACGGGGTGAAGCCATTCCCCACACTCTCCCATGAACACTGGAGTCTGGCAGGACCCAGGGAGAACCCACTGCTTTTCCCAGGAGGCTCCAGGATTAGGAAACGTGTGTATTTAGTGAAAAATAGGTTTGTAGTGAAATAGTTACTATTTCATGAAAGTAGATATTTTTAGAATTTTTGAAATACCACAGTTGTTTTCCTGGATTATGAGGAAAGGCACATTACATTTAGTCTTCCTTTCGATAAAACTCTTTGAAGAAATAGGATTTTTAGAAATCAGTTGCCCACTATAGCACAAAGTCAGCCAAAGCAGAATTTGAAAGAATTGGCTTTTTAGGATTCTTTTAGTTTCTCCCCATCTCCTCTCAGTCTTGCCTTGAGGGAACAGTCATCCACAAACTTCGTCATGTCTGAGCTGTGGTGTGTTCCCCACACACACTGGTGACTCCGGGAACCATTTTCACCTAGTACCAGCGTTCCCTTGGGACTCCTCCTGTGTTTCCAAATGCAAAGGAAAGTTTGATTTCCAACTTGAAGTTTTTTTGTTTCTTGGGTTTTTTTGTCCAGAAATATTTTCAACAAAACTTTCCAACTCAGTGAAGTTTTATTAAGGATTTATTTGAAAATGATGGAATTCATTGGCCCATAGGTACATTGGGAATGTATCTCTTTCCAGCTGTACTGTAGTGCCCTGCCGGTTTGTTTATATGTTCACAGTTAACTTTTTTTTTTTAATAAAAGTCATTTACTGTAGAATACTTTTAATTTCACTTTCTGTATTTTAATTTTGTTGAAGGGCTGATTGGGATTTCCATGTTCTTATTAAAAAGCTAACAAATTTGTTTGGAGTGGACTAAATTCTTCCCTTGCCAATCCTTGTGAACTCAAGGCCACGTTGCAGGCCAGGTAGGAGCTGGGGGATACATTACTGTGCTGCACCTGATTCTTACTCTACTTCCTGAACTTTTCCCCAGTTGGAAGAAAGAAAAATGCCAAGGTGAGGTCAGTGTGGTTCGGAGGCTTTTGAGAAGGCACCAGGACACATGAGTCGGGTGGGAGGAGAGAAAGGTGTCCCATAGTTACTGCTTCTACTTCCCTGGGGCTGAGTGTTGAGGGGAAAGGCCGTGAGGTGTGGCCTGAGCATGGCGTGGGGTAGTCAGTGGTGGGATTCCTCAAAGCACGAGGCCCTGGCTGCCCATACACAAAACCCAGTCGGCCTCGCTGATGGTGGAGAAGGCCCATGGGATTTATTGCTTATCGAGGAGCAGTGCAGCATCTTGAAGGATGAGTAAAGGCTGCATCCAGTCAAGAGGGCTTTGGGAGAGGAGGTGGTTAAAAGATAGCAAGAGGGGTCATCAGAGGCTGCTTCTCTGGAACCCACTGGAAAACATCTTCCAAAGGGCTTGAGCCTCGAAATGTAATTATCGGGCTGGAAATGGACTATTGTGTGGTCAAGACAGAACTCAGGTACAAAACTCTGTGTCCTTTTAGCCTGGAGGGGCATAGGTTGATGCTGTCGTCACCATAGGATTTCACCTCAACATAAAAGGAAGAGGAACGCAAAAGCTCCAAAGTGGGGCAGGAAAGCAGAGCAGCGGGAGGAGGGGCATTGGAGCCGGGCGGCTGGGTGAGGGTCAGGAGCTGCACCAGCCTACATTCTGGATACCAGCGTCTTCAGAATTAGGACATCCACCGCCACCAGGGCGGCTCCTGCGGTGGCCCAGCCCCTCCTCCACCCTCTCTGAAATGAAGGTCTCACCCTGCCCTGCACAGTGCAGGGGCGGGGCGCCGCCTTGAGAGCGTCGAGGCAGGCTGTGTCCCCTCAGCAGGGGGTTGGTAAGGGTGGGCAGGTGCAGCTGTGCCTCTGCCTTCAGGAGCTCAGGTGTTTGTCGTTTCTGGGCCCATAAATGGGGGGTGGGGTAGGGGTGGAGGCTGTCAGACATGCAGGATTCCTGCCTGTTTATAAAGCCGGCCCACTAGTGGCCTTATGATCCGCAGCTAATTATTCAATCTCCCTAAGCTTCCCATTTTTCTTATCTTCAAAATGAGGATAATTATAACTCTCCCTTATCAGGTTGTCCTAAGAATTTGAAATCATGCGTGTGAAGCTCTTAGCACAAAGTCCGTGCACACAATGAGCACTCCACACATGAGCTATGATCTCCTAGGATTTTTAGGCCTTGCAGCTTGAGGTGGGCTGTGGCTGATGTCTGGACGAAACCAGCCTCAAGGACCTCAGGCCTAGCGCTCGAAACGCAAGGAAGGTGAACAAGCAATTACCAGACAGGGCACTGAGGGTCGAAGGCGCATGCCCAGCCACAGCAGGTGCCGGGGGGCGCGCCGCTGCTGCCGCGGCCTCCCCTTTAAGAGCGCCGCCGCCCACAGCCGGTGGCTGCGGCAGGGACCTCCCCTTTAACGGCGGCGGCTTCGCGCTCCACTGCCCCCGCGGCGGCTGCTGCTACTGCGGCTCCTGCTGCCGCCGCGGCTCGGCCTCCGGCAGCTGCATCCTCAGCCCGGGCCGGGTACCCGCCCGGCGCTGAGCGCGGCCCCGCCATGGTGTCCTGGATCATCTCTCGCCTGGTGGTGTGAGTGTGGAGGCGGCGGGCGCGCCCGGCGGGGAGGGCCGGGGCTGGTGATGGAGGCGAGGCGGGGGTGGACAGCGCCGGGGCTGCTAACGGCAGTCACCTCGAGGCACGCCGCCCCTGGTTGGTGTCCCCGGAGACATGGAGATGAGGGCCCTGAGGGGTGCACCCCATTATTCTTAATAACTCCTTTTATTTTTAATTTCCCTGCTTCCCGCACGGCGTGATTCATTAAGGGGGCACGACACCCTCCTACCTAGCCGATTTGGGAGCAGCTGGGGAGGGCCGGGGCCCCCAGGCCAGGGGCAAGAGAAGAGCGTGGGGGCGAGGCAGGGCCTCATTCCTGAGCTTACAGCCTTTGCCAGCTGCCCGGCCGTCCCCGCGTGCTGCCTGTCCAGAGCTGGGGGTGAGGACACATGTTCTGAAGGCCCTGGGCAGCCGGCTGGAGGACAGGGTATGGGAGGAAACGGAGAGGGTGTGTGTGTGTGTGTCTGCAGGCCACTGCAGCGAGGACCTCGGTTCCAGGCTGTCAGCCACACTGTGGAGCTGTGTCCCTGGCGCTTCCCCAGGCTCCCGAGGGAGCCCGGGCACACACACATCCCACCAGGACCCCAGACTTTGTCCTTGATGACAAGCACTTTGCAAGTATCCTGCTTCATTGGGCAGGTCCATGTGGAAACAGCACTCACAGCACTCACTCCCGGCCCAGCCCAGGACCCTGCCACTCAGTCTCCCACCATGGGGACTGGCACCCCAGCAGCCCCGCCCTGCTGCAGTCTTCCCGTGCCCTGCTGTCACGCGCTTGTGCGCTGGACCTACCGAATCTCCTGCCTCCCTCAAGAGGGAGTCTGGGGCCTCCCACCTCCATGTGGCCTTGAGGGGGCTGGGCTGCTTCTGTCCTGCCTGAGCACCATCCCCAAGGGGCATCACTGTCCCATCTGTGTTCTGTAACGGGATCACTCGGCAGGGCCTTGAGCCCAGCCCCTTCCCTGAGCTGGTCCCAGGGGTACGTCCACGGGGGGAATAAACCTCTTTGTTCCTCACAGGCCCTCTTTCCTCTGTGCCCTCTGCTCCCCACATCCCCAGGGTCACAGTGGTGCCTCAGACTGGCAGGTGGAGTGCCCTATTAGGTGTGTCGGGTTCCCTCAGGGAGCTGGCCCTGCCTGGGCTGCCTGAGACTGGGAGGTGGAAAGTAAGGGCGGGTGGGTGTGTATGGGCATGGGGTTGAGGAGGGAGACACCAGCCATCCCCGGGGCAGTGACCAGACTTCCACTCCCACGATATGTGTGTATATAACCAAGGGCCATGACTAAAGGGATCGCCGGGACCCTCTGACCTCTGGGTTTCTCTGCCTTTTCCGGGTAGGAAAGAGGGTCACCAGCCAAGCTGGCCGGAGCTCTGTGCTTTGACCTTAGCGCCTGGCTGAGTCCCTCTGCCGGGCCCTCTGGAGTCGTGGGCCGGTGGCCCCTGCCCTGGGCCCCAGTAACTGTGCTGCCTCCCCAGGCTCATCTTCGGCACCCTGTACCCAGCCTATTCTTCCTACAAGGCCGTGAAGACAAAGAATGTGAAGGAATATGTGAGTGGGTGACCCTTCCACACAGGCAAGAGAGGGGAGAGCAGCGGGCGTGTTCACGTGGGGCGACTTTGTGCCACCAACGGGACCCTGGAGCAGAGGAGGTCGCCGGGTGACCTGATGCCCCAGGAAGTGAGGTCCCGGGCGTCCCTTCCTGCTGTAGCTGAGGCAGAGCCGGGCTCCCGGGTGTCGCCACAGTCTTGTCACGACCAGCGAGCCGCGCCGGGGGCCCCGGGGTGGGGGTTCCTCCAGCCCAGCCCCTGCCGACAGTGCCCCTGCTCCTCAGGTGAAGTGGATGATGTACTGGATCGTCTTCGCCTTCTTCACCACAGCAGAGACGCTCACCGACATCGTGCTCTCCTGGTGAGGCCCAGCGTCCCCTCCCCGCCTCTGTCTGCCCAGGCCCAGCAGGCCACTGAGACCCAGCGCAGGGTGCCCCACGCCCTCCGTGCTGACCTGATCAGCAGAGCCAGCACAGACCCAAGCCCCTGCTTCTCCTCCTGGTGGCAGCACAGCACCACGGGTGACTCGGGAACCCTGCTTCTGTCAAGCTTCCCAGGTAGCAGCTCTCAGCCTCAGGGTCCCCGTCTGTCAAAGAGGCCTAAGATCAGTGCTGTCAACACTGGAGGCTTGTGCTTCCGAGGCGTTCTCCGCCGGCACCATTAGGCTGTGTATGTATGAGCGCTCTGAGCCCAGGGAATAGGTGTTCAGAAACCTTTATTGAATGTGCACATGGCTCTTAGAAGAAAGGATTAGCCACCACATTGCAAGCCAAGGGAAGAGACTTGTCCTGGGGATCATGGACTGAAGATCATTTTGATTGCAGATAAGTCCTTGTGTTTGAGCAAAGTAATGCTAGCAGAGGAAGGAGATTAGGAAAGCCGGGGCTTACAAATTGAGGGTGGGAGTGCACATCTGACACAGTGGTTAAAACACCACTCAGGAACCTGCACCCCAGATCAGGGTCCCTGGGTTCAAGTCGTGGCTCCACTTCCAATTCCAGCTTCCTGCTAACGCATAACCTGGGAGACTTGGGTCACTGCCACACATGTGGGAGACTCAGGTTGAGTTCCAGGTTCCTGACATTGTCCTTGCCCAGCCCTGGCTTTTGTCAGCATTTGGGGAGTGAACCAGTAGATGGGAGATCTCTTTCTCTCTCTGCCTTTCAAATCTTTTTTTTTTTTTTAATTTGGGGCAGGCATTTGGCATAGCAGGTAAAATGCCACTCGTCGAGCTGACGTCACATATCAAAGTGAAGTGCCTAGGGTTGACACGCAGCTGGCTTCCCTGTCCCAGCTTCCTGCTAATGTGCACCCTGGGAGGCAGCAGCGATGGCTGCAGTCACCGAGTCCCTGCCACCCACATGGAAGGGACTGGTGGCTTCTTCCTGGCCCAGCCCCAGTCCCCATCCGCATTTGGAAAGTAAACCAGCGGATGGAGGATCAATCTCTCTCCTTCTCTGCCTTTCAAATAAATTAATGAATTTTTAAAAAAGGGGCCCTGTTTAAACAAAAATAAATAAATAAATGAAGGCATTTCAGAAGCCGTGTGACCCAAGCACAGGAGAGAGCTTTGCAAGGGCTGGGTGAGGACACGACAGGCCTGAAAGACTCTGGCTTGTGGAAGGAGCTGAGGGCTGGAGGGGCCCAGGCCTGGGTGCTGACCCAGAGCCGACGGGCTGGGGGTCTTCTGCAGGAGGGAGAGGGCAAGGAGAGCCACTCCAGCAGGAAATTCCTTCCGGAGTCACTTGCTTCCCTCCCACCCTCGGGGTGAGGAATGACCCAGCCCAGTGAGAGGTGAGGGGGTGTGCCCTCCTGACTCCCTCCCCTGTGCTCTGCGCTTGCCCGTCTCCCAACAGGTTCCCCTTCTACTTCGAGCTCAAGATCGCCTTCGTGATATGGCTGCTGTCTCCGTACACCAAGGGTTCCAGTGTGCTCTACCGCAAGTTCGTGCACCCAACCCTGTCCAACAAGGAGAAGGTTGGTCCCTACTCTCAGCCACGTACCTCCCTGCCCTCTCTGGGTGCCCAGAGCCTGGAGAGACCTGGCAGGGCCCAGGCCTTCTGGAGCAGACACTGCCTGTGTCCAGGGGTGAGCCAGGGTAGGGCAGGGCCCCTGGCACAGCACCACCTCTCACCTCCGCCTCCTTCCCCTACCCCGCTCAGGAAATTGACGAGTACATCACACAGGCCCGAGACAAGAGTTATGAGACCATGATGAGGGTGGGCAAGAGGGGCCTGAACCTTGCCGCCAATGCTGCTGTCACGGCTGCTACCAAGGTGAGACGGGGGCGGGCCCGTACTCCCACGGGCCCCCTGGGGTCCATCATGTGCCCCAGGGCAGAGCCCCTGGGCACCCAGTCTGTCTTTGGGCCTTTGAAACTCAGGGTTACAGCCCTGGCTGTGCCACCCTCCAGCTGAGTCACTCCCACTGACCGGCCTGAGTTTCCTCATCAGTCCAAAGGGGCAGCACAGCCCCGGACTCAGCACTGCATAGGCCTCGGTGACGACTGTGTAGGGAGGACTCTGAGCCTGGGGGCAGCTGCCGCCGCCCTGGTGACCTCTGTCCCCACCCCGCCCCTGCCCCTGCTCTCGCGGTGCGTGGTGGTGACCCTAGGGCCAGGGGGTGCTGTCGGAGAAGCTCCGAAGCTTCAGCATGCAGGACCTGACCCTGATCCGGGACGAGGACGCGCTGCCCCTGCAGGCGCCTGACAGCCGCCTCCGACCAGGCCCCGGCAGTCTGCTGGACACCATCGAGGACTTAGGTACCGCCAGGACCTGGAGCTGAGTGAGGGTGGGGCTGAAGGGCAAGGAGGCCAGGGAGCAGAGACCCCCGGAGCCCTGCTCTGCTTATGTCCTGCGAACAGATGACCCCGCCCTGAGTCTAAGGCCGAGCACCACCCAGGCAGATCCCCGGACAGAGGCCTCTGAGGAGGATGTGGGAGACAAGGCCCCCAAGAGGGTCAAATCCATCAAAAAAGTGCCCAAAGCTGAGGTGAGAGCCTGGGCCAGAGCTTGGGGAGGTGGAGAGCGTGCGGCTCCGGCTGAGCTGCCCCTCGCCTTCCCTTCACAGCCACCGGCCTCCAAGACTCTGAAGACAAGGCCCAAGAAGAAGCCCGTGGGCGGGGGTGACTCGGCTTGAGCCAGAAGGAAGCTTCCGGGTGGGCCTGAGCCCAGCCCCTGCTCCAAGCTGTGCCGCTGGCCTGGCTCTCTCAGGCCCCTGGGGCCCCTCCCACGACCAGTTCTGGTGCCTGTCCAGGGGCCACTCCTCTGGCGGGGCGGGAGGTGGGGCTTGGAAAAGAGGGGGGTGGGCCCAGCTGGAAGGGTTTGGGGGTAGAGGCTGGCCCAGGGCCTGAGCATTGAGCCACCCAGGGAGGTGAGGGCTCCTCGGCCCACCCCACCCCTCCCCATGGCAGCCCTGCCCCCACCCACCCAGTGCCTTGCTGAAGACCATGGCCATTCCCTTCTCTGAGGTCCCACCACACCCCCACTGCTCTCCGTGGGTTGGAGCAGCACAGGCCACCGCCCAGATGGACCAAGGCTGGGCCTGACAGTGCCTGCGAGAAAAGGGGGCTGCAGGCTGCCCTTGTGACTGGAGGGCGGGGGTCAGCGCAGGCTCAAATGACCAACAGGGCCAGGCCAGAGCTGCAGCCGGCTTGGCGTGTGCTGCATGTCCCCCTGGGAGGTGGGTGTCCCCGGGGCTGTGGTATGGCTGGGCGTGGCTCTCCAGGGCTGGGCTGGACTCTCATTCCTCCCGTCACTCCTCCTACCCTCAGCCCCACAGCAGCTGGCCACTCCCCCTCCCTTCCTTTCCTCCCTCCCCTCCCTGCCTCCTAGTCTCTGAGTTCAGAGGACCCCAGCCCTTCAGAGAAGGGGGCTCTGAGGGATCCCACTCCCCCACTCCTGCAGCACCCCTGTGCTGAACTACTCCACCCCTCGGGACAGGGGCCCCCTCCCCCACGGCCCTCATGTCCCCTTGCTGTGCCAAGCAGACTGGCCCTGTATGAGCCCAGGCTCCACCCCACATCCTGCTGCAGCTTCTGCCATGGCATCAGTCAGGTCAGGAAGAACCTGGGAGGAAGACAAGAACGCAGGAGCCAGCCAGAAGCTCCCGAATCCTTGGGAAGAGGGTGCTTGTTGGACCTTTAGCATTGGATGAGCCAATAAACCGAACGCTGGCACCTCATTGACTTTGGCCTCTGAGCATTGTTCTTGCCTCCCTTGGCTGACAGGCGGGAAGGATCCAAGTAAGAATTAGCAAGGCCTAACTATGGGATGTGGGGTGGGGGCTGGAGAAGCAGACCAAACCCCGGGAGCTCTGGTCTCCAGGGAAGAGATAGGCTTGAGCTGGTTCTTTCTGGGGAAATGGTTTGGGCGTTCGAGATAAGGCCAGGGGCCTCAGAGGCTAGGACTTAAGGGCCAGAGGGGCCGGGTGTTCTGGCACAGCAGGTTGGTCTGCCTCCTGGCATGTCTGCGTCCCATATGGGAATGGTGGTTCACACTTCCAATCCGGCTTCCTACTAATGCACCTGGGAAGCAGCTGATGGCTCAGGTATTTGAGTTCCTGCTACCCAACTGGGACACCTGAATGGAGCTCCTGGCCCTTGGCTTTGGCCTGGCCCAGTCTCTGCTGTTGTGGCCATTTGAGGAATAAAACAGTGGATGGATGGAAGACCTCTCTCTGTCTCTCACTGTGCCTTTCAAGTAAATAAATAAATCTTAAAACAAACAAACAAAAAAAGTGAGCCAGAGGCTGCAACCCCCAAAATCAGCTTTTTTTTTAATAAAAAAAATTTTTAAAAAAACATTTATTTGTTTGTTTGAAAGGCAGAGCAAGAGATCTTCCATCTGCTGGTTTACTCTGCAAATGTCTGCAACAGCTGGGGCTGGGCCAGGTGGGAGCCAGGAGCCAAGAGCTCCACCTGGGCTCAGACTCAGGTGGAAGGACCTACCACCTCCCAGGGAGAACATCAGCAGAGAGCTGGATTGGAAGTGGAACGGGGACTCGAACCTAGGGACCTGATATGGGATGTCGGCACACCAAGCAGTATCTTAACCACTGTGTTAAATGCCCACCCTCAAGACTTGAGTTGGACCTTCTAGTATCCCACAGAGAGATACGGGCTATGGGAACAAAGGCCCCAGAGAATGGCTAAGGTCCTGCTGGGGCTTGGGCGGTCACCATGCCAAGAGAGGCCAAAAGACACCAAGAGGTTAAGCCAGAGACACAGAATGTTGAGGGAAGAGGCAGAGATTAGGAAGCCAAGAAAGGGGGCTATGCAGAAAACAGCCCCATCGCTCCCGGGCACACACAAGAGAGACAGGGCACCAAGGGCTGGGACCAAAGAGGCACACCCTGAGGAAGGAGGGGGACAAGGCCTGAACTGCTGGGCTACGTTGCAGAAGAGAAAGGGTTGCAGGGCGTGGGATGCGAGCCCAGGGCAGGTCGAGCCAAGGCCACCAGGAGCCAAGCAGCAGAGTTAGCTGCAGATGAGATCCCAGAAGCTGGGGCCCAGGAGAAGGGAGCGGGTGGCAGAGGAGCAGTGGCAGTGACACAAGAGAGGTCAAAAGAGGCAAAGAGCGGAGGGGCAGGGAGGGAAAGAGCAGCTCAGCCTTGGGGGCACAAACAGAGGGTCCCGAGCATAGCATGGGGGTAGGGGTGTGACTGGGGTCCTGGGCCCAGGCTCTGGACCACAAGTTTTGGAAAATGCCCCTTGTCAGTCTCTCCTCTTCTTCCCTGGTAGCATAGGGCATGTCTACCTGCTACACTTGAGCCAATCTACTTAAAAACCTCCTGAACTCGAGGTCAAAGTAGGGGCAAGAGGTGAGATGACCCTTTAGACTCCCCTGGTGTCCTCCGGTCAACCAGCCCTCTTCCCAGCTCTTCTGAAGGTCACTGCCTTCAGCACTGGTCTCCGAGAAATTGGCCCCTTTCTCCATCAGAAAGGAGTAGGTGCCAAGGAACAGGTTTGTTCTAGAGAGATCCCCAGAAACCAAGATGCAGCAGCCCCATGCTAGGAGGTTCCATATGGTCAGTAAACCAGATTAGACACTGTCCACCTGAACCTCATCTGCTTATCACACACACACACACACACACACACTCACACTCACACTCAGGTGTGTGCTTGTACCATCATGGCTAAGGAGATCACTGAGGTTCAGCACTGCCAGGCACTCTGTACACATTTGGGTTTCTCTATGTGGACAGGTACATGTTCAGATTGCTAAGCGCCTTGCTCTGTTGCCATGGAAACATGCAGGTTTCTAGAACTGTGGGCACAGGGCCTGCCCCCTGTGGTGCAGGAAGAGAGAGGGAGCGGAGGGTGACAAAAAGGATGGATGGAAAGGCCCCTGGGAGCAGGCTGGCCAGCGGGACACATCTGGGTCCAGGGGACCTCTCACTGTCTCCCCACGCCCTGGAGCCACCTGCCCTTCTAGAAGGCTCTGCCTCAGCACATCTCTCCTGGACAGGGGAGTGGAGAACAGAATTGTGTGGCCACAGCTGTGTAGAGGGTCCTAGATCTGTGCCTGGACCCCCAGAGGCTTTGAAAGGTATTTACTTGGGCTGGGGGCAGGGAGCTGGGGGCTGGAGCTCTGCATGTAGGCCTCCTGGGGGATACTGGGCAGCCCTCCAGGCCCAAGGCTCCTGGCTAGAATAGCTTCAATCCTGGCGCAACTTCAGCTGGCTCCCCCTCCCTTTCTTGTGGTGCCCCACACCCAGAGAACCTGCTTAAAATGGGATTTCCAGGCTGTGACGTCAAAGGAAAGCCAGCAGCAGTTCCATCCAGCCTCCACCAGCTCTGCAAATCAGCTGAGCTCTGTCCAGCATTGCTCACCTGGAAGGAGGCAGCGCTGGCAGAGGGAACAGGGGGTGGACTGGAGCGCTGGGTTGTGGTCAGCATCCAGGATGAAGGCTGAGGTTACTTCCAAGCCAAAAGCCCCTGCTGGCTTCTCCAGTATCCTTAAATTTCAGCCAATACATGATCATCTCCCTCCCAAACTCCCCTAGTGTTTCTTTCTTTCTCTGAACTGGGTCAGGTCTGTGTGGATCTGGAGGGAACCACATGTCCCAGCACTGGGAGTGGGTCCTGTCTGCGAGGAAGTCCCAAATCTAGGCAGGAGGCAGCAAGGGTGGTGCAGAGCCTGCAAGGAGATAAAAGGCCACTAGATGGCGCAGCTCCCTCCCAATGTAGGCATCCACGGGCGCAGGCAGACAAGGACAATTCTCTCCTGCAGGCGGTGGCTCAGGGTTTGTTGAGCAGCGTGCCCCGTGCTCCTCTCCCTGGAGCTGGAGATGGTAAAGAAAGCATCCTTGAGGGTGGACAGGACAGCTGAGGGTTCCAAGCAGTCTCTGTTGCACACAAAGCACGGGGTGTACCCTGAGCTGGGACAGTGCCAGGCCGACTTGGGAGGGCACCCACCCTGGGCTTCTGAAAGTGCATCTTGACAGGCTGCTGGAGCTGATCTGGGGATCATGAGGGGACAAAGACCCACAGGAAATGAAGAGGGCCGGGGCTGGGGTGGGGAGGGCTGGGTCCAGAGGGAGACTGGCACACACTGGCCTATTCCTAGGATGTGGTCTACCGGTGGCCAACATGGCAGTTCTGGGCCTGCTCCAGATTCCCTTGCCCTCTGCCTCTTCCTTTATAATAACCCATGTACCGTGGAGTGGAAATGAGAGAGCAGACCCTGGAACCCCAAAGTGTCCTTGCCAGGGCCTGTGGTGGGGCCCCTGAACAGCCTAACCTTTTCCTGACCTCTTTCCCTAGCTGACCCCACCAGGCCTACATCCCCTATAAATTACACTCTGCTTTTGTCCCAGCCAGAAGAGTGATCAATAAATAATGCTGCTTGAAATATTGATGGCAGGTTTTACACCTGCATCCCTTGGCTGTGCCCGTCAACTGGGAACTCAAGTGCCAGTGGGGAAATACATGACCCCCAGATGGCTCTTCCTGTGTAAGCCAACAGAGGCTTCCTTTTCAAGATTCTGCCCCATTCCAATCTCAGCCAGAATTACTGGTTAGTCCCGGCCCGTCAGCTAAGAGGAGGGTTTCCCCAGAGATCAGCTCAGCCAGCCACCTGAGAAGCACGGTGATACGCTGAACCAAACAGAGACCCTCTTGGACAGCCTGGTTTCCCACAATGAGATCAACATCCCATTTCCTCCATTCTGCCAGGCCCTGTTCTGCAAGTGACCAGCTCAGAAGGCGACTACAGCCTTCCAGGCCCCACCTGGGCTGTCTGGAGCCCTAGCAGACTTCTCTGGTGCAGGTCACTGTCATCTGGGAGAAGAGGAGGAGGTGGGGAACAGGTAGCAGGGGAAGCTCTAGAGCCCTCCTGAGCTCTCTAGAGTCCAGCTCACCCAGTCCCAGTTCCCGCCTGCAGAAACCGAGTCCACTCAAACCTTGGCACTCACAGATTCTTCTGTCCAAAGCACGTGTGTTCTCCACCAGGTCAGCTCCTAGATACGCTTCAGATCTCAGCTCAGACACAGCTCCCCGGGCCACCCCACCCCAGCTGGCAGATGCCCCTCCAGACCCCTCCACATGTGTCCTTTCCCGCTGACAGCAAGCATCACCCTGTTTGGTTGTTGCCTATTTCTTAGTCTGTTTCCCTGCCAGGCTAAGTGCTGGGTGAAAGCCGTTGAGTACAGCTGGTTCACTGTTTGCCCAGACGGTAGCACGGGGCCTGGCACACGCCAGGCACGTTTCTGCAGGATGCCTGAATGGCGCCCCTGCAGCATTCTCCCACTCCTGTTGAAAGAACCCTCAATGGTCAGTATCTCTCCGCCCGGTGCTTGCCTGCCCCTGAGAATGGTGTCTGCCCTAGACTGGAGCTGCTCAGATGGGCTGCCCTCGCTGCACTTCCCCCAGCCTGAGCCGTGCTCACTTGCTCTCCTAGTTTCCTCTCACACACACAGATGGGAGCCAGCTTTCCAGCCACATTCAGTTCTCACTTTAATTCAAATGCTAAATTGGGAAGAAGAGCAGCTTCACACTCCCAATTTAGCCTGGAAGAGAAAAAGTGAGAGAGCCTGGATGTTGCCAGGGAAAGAAGAAACTTGGGTCTGAGTTTGGGGTGGGGATGGCAGAGACACCCAGAGCCCAACAGGAAATCACAAAACCCCTACTACCCAGCTCTCAAAATAAAACACCCAGAGCCCTGGCCCCAGGGTGACCCCTAAAGCCTCTTTCTATTCCAGGGCATTACCTTAAGTCTCAGGGGAGGGTTAGGGCACGCAGAGAAGTCTCTGGTTATTAAAACCATCTAGGAGGGAGATGTTACTGCTTTGACTACTGGTAGTAGGACAGCGGAAGTTCTTCCTAAGTCTGACTGTAATCCCCCTAGCTATAGCTGTAGGTTAGTATCTATAGATATTGACTTAAAATGAGCCCTCAGATTCTTGCACACTGATGTTTACAGCAGTGTCACTCATTCACACAATAGCCAAAAGGCAGAAGCAGCCCTTTACCCACTAGTAGATGAATGGATAAGCAAAATGCAGCACACACATACAATGGAATATTATTCAGCCTTAACGAGGACCAGCATTTGGATACACACTGCCATACTGACAAAGGGGAAAACAAGGAAGGAGGCCCAAGGACCTGCATTTTGTGACTTCACTCATGTGCGTTTCTGAGAGCTGTCAAATTGACAGAGACAGGATTGACAGAGACAGGAGCCACAACAGAGGTTTGTGGACGGAGGGGCAATTATTGTTCAGTGAGTACAAGTTGCTGTTTGGAAGATGAGAGAATTCTGGTAACAGATGGTGGAAATAGTGAATGTTCTTAACGCCACAGAATTGTAAAAATGATTAAAATGATAAATTTTAAGTGGAGATTTTAGTCAAATTAAAATGTAAAAGACACTGAGTTTAGTGTTAGCTTAAAGACATCATCATCATCATCATCAATCAAGGCCAGCACTGTGGCATAGCGGGTAAAGCCACCACCTGCAGTGCCGGCATCCCATATAGGCGCCGGTTCGAGTCCCGGCTGCCCCACTTCCAATCCAGCTCTCTGCTATGGCCTGGGAAGGCAGTAGAAGATGGAAGGCTCAAGTCCTTGAGCCCTTGCACTGGCGTGGGAAACCCGGAAGAAGCTCCTGGCTCTTGGTTTCGGATGGGCACAGCTCCAGCCGTTGGGGCCATCTGGGGAGTGAACCATTGGGTGGAAGACCCTTCTATCTCTCTCTGCCCCTGCCTTTCTGTAACTCTGCCTTTCAATTAAATAAATAAATCGTTTAAAAAAAAAAAAGACATCATCATCAAGGGGCTGGAGCTGTGGCGCAGTGGGCATCCCATATGAGTACAATCTGGAGTCCCAGCTGCTCCACTTCTGATTCAGGTCCCTGCTAATGGGCCTGGGAAAGTAGCAGAAGATGGCCTGAGTGCTTGGGCCCATGCACCCAGGCCCTGGCTTCAGTCTGGCCCACCCCTGGCCATTGCCGCCATTTGGAAAGTGAACCAGAGTTGATAGTGAACCAGTTCATGGAAGATTGTGTGTGTGTGTGTGTGTGTCTCCTTCTCTGTAACTCTGCCTTTCAAATAAATAACCTTTTATCTTACAAAAAAATCTTACAAAAATAAACAAAACTCCATCATTTGCCATGATAGTGCTCTCTACAACTGGACCCTGGGGAAAAACTGGCTGCTCTAAGTCCCAAAGACCTTCCCCCTCCTTTCTTCGCCTGCTGGTCAGTACGGCAGTGCTGCCTCTGCCCAGGACAAAGTGCAGACTGTCTCAGCTGCTTCTGGGGACAGGAGCTGGGCCTCTTTCCTCCTGTTGCTCCTTGGCAATCTGATCATCTAGACGAAGCTCTTCCTCCTGGTGCTGGGTGCCAGCTGCCTCTTCACTCATTTGACTTTGTCTTAAAACAGGCTTCCCATTTGGGGGAAATCCACAGGAGAGTGGTTGGAGGAGGAAGAAGACAGGGGGCCCTCCCCCAACCCTGTCACCATGGTACCCAGGGGAACAGATACTCCTTTGCGCTGAGCTGCCTGTCAGCAAATTTGGGAGTCACTCTTCTTGCTGCCTTCCTGCCTGTCCCTGCGAGGCCCCGAGGGAGGCCCCGAGGCAGCTGCTGTGCCGCTCACACACCCAGATCTCACTCTCCTGGACCATGGCACGGTTGCCCGTGGGTCTCCCACCTGCCCTTCCCCAACCCCCAGTCTCCTGCAGTTATCCCTAAGTGGCAAGTTTGGAGCTCGGACTGCTGGGGAAGCACTTCAGTGGGAGAGCCCACTTCACTGTTTCCCTCACCTGACTCCCTCACTGGGCTGTAAGAGGGGGGACCTCCTTACTTCTCTGTACCCTGAATGCCTGGACCAGAGATGATGTTGATAGAGAACTGCTGGGTGTCATCTGCCTCCCCCAGCCACCTGCACTCAAGAAACCTGCAGAGTGAAAGCTCTGCCTGACTCATTCCCAGACCCCAGAGAACAGTTCTTGGTAGGAGCCGGATGGCTGGAGCCCCATCAGAGTAAGAATGGCCTTGGACGCCAAACACCTGTCACACAGTGAATGTGCGGGGGGCGGGGGGGGGGGGGCAGAGGAGTGGGGAGTGCATCCCATGGTGGAGGAAAACCCGAGGAAGCCCGAGGAAGCTCGCACCACGGAGAGCATCCTGGTGTCTGTTGAGGGGGAGGGAAGGCCAGCGCCAGAGTAGGGTAACCCCAGGGGTTTCCCTCCGCTCCCGCCCCCTCCCAACCCGATCTGCAGAATGCAAGCTCACCCACCAAGAAGCAAGGCAGCCCCACAGTGGGCGGTGGTGAGGGGCCAGAAATAACCGCCCTTGCTGTTGCTGCCTTTCTGGGCTGGGTGGAAACGCTGCTGTTCTAATCTAAAGGCAGCTCTCGACTTCCTGCACATCAGTGGGCTCTTATGTAACACTCCCCTCCCTCTCCTGCCCAACGAGCTTCCAGAGATTTCTGCAGTCGGCTGGCTTTGCCGCACACTCTGCTGGGGGTGGGGGCAGCAAAGATTGTCCTCCAGCCTGAGACCTGGGAGAGGACTGGACACCCAAGGACAGCAGCCTCTTTCTGCACCAGCAGGGCACTTGCCGACAGAGAGGGGCAGACGTCCCCCCCCAAGCGCCCATCTCCCTCCACCCAGCCACCCCCCCTTCCTCACAGAACCTCAAGGGGACAGACTATTACCACCACAAGTTCTGTGCTCCAGAGTCCTCCAGTTAGGCCTAACCTAGCTGGTCATCCATCCTCAGGCCATACCCTAACTCTCTCAGGCAGCTCCCCCAACACCTGCAGCCAAATCCTGGTCTTTTCCCCTGCATCCCTGGATCCTGGGCACCCTCTTCGTTCCTGTCTGCCCAGGCCTCAGTCTCACTCTGCATGGGCCACCTTCTGTCTTAGGGCCTGGAGTTGTCCCCTGGCACCAGAGCACGTGAGAGGGTGCCACATGTCAGCTCTATCCCCGTCTTTGCCCCTGTCTCCCCACCCTCTCATGTCCCTTCTGCCCCACTCCATGCCTAGGCCCCTCAGGCTTCTTCTCACCGCTTAAGGTCCTCCCTGCAGTGGGAGCAGAGCTGCCCCCAGACCCATTCAAGGCCAAGGCCTCCGTGTTTCCAGTGGGGCCCATCAGCCGTCATCGGAAAGTGTGACGAGAGCCCCAAACTGAACCCGAGAGTCACTTCCTGAGCCCCGGGCCGCCACAGCCATGGCAAACCACGGCCTGAGCTGTGCACGTGGGTGCTGACGTGGCCAGGGCTGAGGAGGAAGTGGCAATGGAAAAAGGGGCTTGTTTTCCTCGGGGAGTTCAGCCTGCTCAGCCCAGGCTGGTTATGCGGGACATGATGGCTCCCCTGGGGTCCTCTCCCCTTGCAAGGAGTGTCTGACCGCAGATGGCAGCTCTGGCCAGCAAAGCCACCGAGGGGCTCCCCCCTTTCCCAGGGCTCTGGCTGGCAGGGTCTGAGGACAGCCTGAAGCACCCCTTGGTCAGCTGCAGGAGAAGCTCGGGGCCTTCCTAACCTCCAGGCTGGCTCACACAGGCCCCACACCAGTTCTTCCATCTGGGCCCTTGGCTAAAAGTTGAAGGCTCAGAAGCCCCCAGTGGAGCCTTGGGAGGGGCCAAACCTTGTCACCATGTCTTCACCCCTCCCTGCTCCCCTAGTCGCAGACGACAGAAGTGTGCTGCTACTGGCCAAAGACAGACCAGAGGTGAAGGGGATGTTCTGGAGGCCCCCAGCTCCTCTGCTGAGAAGTCAGGCCACAGAATAACCCCGGCTAGGGAGCGGACCCTCAGGCCTGCCTTCTCACCAGTTCCTCCACCCCTGTTCCTGGGAGGAAGGTGCCTTCCCGCGACTTACCCTGCAGAGGCTGGCCTGGACTGAGATCATCTTCTCCTCGTATGAGCCAGGAGAGCAGACAAGGGAGAAGTGGAGCGAGGTGTAGCTCTAGACGCTGCTCTGCCCACACCGGGCAGGCCCTAGGCTGGCCCCAGCAGGAACTCTTTCCTTGGCAAGGCTGTGCCTTTTGCCTCGAATGCTCTCCCCACCACACTCCTCCATGAGGAATCGGTGTCCTCTCATCTTTTCTGTCTCTGTATAAATGTCACCTCCTCCAAATGCCTTCCCTCGCCTCCTTGGTATGCAAGCTGCGTTCCATAATCTGAAATTACTCTTTTTATTTGCGTCTTGTTTACTTCTGCCTACGCCAGCCAGTGAATGAGTTTCCCCAAGGGCTAATGCTCTTTGCAATCCCTGAGACACAGCCCTGCACCTGATAGGAGCAGCTGCCACCAATGAACCTTTTTGGGAAGAATCAAAGTTTTCTTTAACCCTCCCTTCTGCTACCTCCAAACAGGAACCCTGTCTGCTGCAGCCCATTCTCTCACTTTCACTCATCCTAGCCTGAAATAGCTTCTCCCCTTCCCCCAAGTCGGTGCTCCCCAAGTTCACTCTCCTCTAGACTCTCATCATGGTCCCTGCCCTCCTCTCATTCTTGTGCCCTGTTGCATCTCTGACTTTCGCTGGCTAACGGGGCCTCTTCTTTCCCAAGCTCTTTAAACACAGACCCCGGGGCTCCCATTCACCCAACTGCAAGCTCCTTAGAGGCTCTGCTGTAGGTGTGATTCCCAGACCTTACCTGTGAGAAGCCCTCATGGCAAGCAACAGAAAGTTGGTGCTGCTGTTGCTAACAGGTGCATTCGTCGGAACCTGTTGTGTTATGAGCAACAGAAGCTGAACTGAGGCTGCGTTACTTTATCAAAAAGGGAATTCATCAGCCTAACAAAAAGCCCAAGCGGAATCTAGGGGCTTACGCTCTGTGTCTTCTCTCCGACTTTCCCTCACTGGCTCTTTCTCAGGCAGTACTCCCCCTCCAGCAGTAAATCTACTGGTGTACTGCTAACTGGGGATGAGAATTCCTTTTTCCCAAGAGCTCTAGAAAAAGCCCCAGGATGATTCTCATTGGCTTGGCTGAGGTCCTGTGCCCAACCCTGTGGCCAGGGAGAAAACGTGCTCCTAGCTGGAGGAGCATCCTAGATGGATGGCCAGGCCTGGGCTACAAGCTCCTCTAAGACCTAGGGTGAGGGTATGGTCCCCCAGCCCATGGATTGCGGTGGTTCCCCTAAAGAAGTTACCGTCCTAGGAACAGTTAAGAAAATAAAGGGGAACTGATGGTGGGCACGCAAAAGCAAAGGTGTGGACTGCAAGGATTTCCATGCCCAGCTGGACAAGGACCTGAAGATACCTTATGTCAGCTTGCACAGTCCAGTGACACCGCAACAGTTTGCCCTAGCTGGAGGAGGGGGAGGAGGAGGTTCCGCAAAGCCCAAGGAGCATCCCAGGATGAGGTGCCTACTCCATTCTAGCACCCACAGTTTCAGGAAGATGGTGATTTTGCTGCACCTGTCAAGGTTGAAAACAATCTGCTGTAGGAAATGGTGCAGTAGGGACTCAGATCCCTGCGTTAGGATTGGTTTCTGGACAGTTTTCCAGAAAAGGGTCATTGGAGTTTCCTTAGAGACTCGGGATGGGGGTGGGGTGTGAACTGTGGGTGATGCCAGAGTCCAAAGCCCCCGAAAATAACAGTAGCCACTGATACAGCATCAGCTGTCAGGCAGATGTGGGCTTTGGGATTTCACAGATGGGAGCTCCTGTGGGTTTCATCTCCACAACCACCAATGCCATCCCCTTTATTACAGAAGAAGAAAGTGGGATAAACAGCAAGCGTGGCCAAAGCACCCTCCCCAGGGAGGGGCAAAACGAGCGTTCAGACAGCAACTCTCTGACCCTGCCCTGCCTTGCAGTCCCACACCGCAACAGGGTCCTGCCCCTAATGGACAACTCGGTGGGCAGCAGGAAAAGCCCCCCCTTCCGCCTCGCCCACGCAAATGAGCGGGGGGGGTGCTCAAGAATCGGGGAGTCCTGGTTCATTGCTAGATTCTTTAAGTCGATTTTTGTAAGAAAATGTGGGGGTGGGGAGAAGTAGAGACGCAGGTATGAAGCCCTAGAGAATTCCATCCATCGCCCTAAAACTTCCCTGGCCCTGGGCTTCCCTCCTGGGGCTGGCAGCACCCTCCTTCCACACACACACACTCTCTGCTTTCTTCTTAAATTCAGAAAAAACAGCACCTCCCTGGATTTGCAGCGAGAGCAGGAGCCTTCCCTTCCCGGAATCCCTGTTTCCTTCGGAGTGCGCATTTGGTTGCGAGGTGGGGGCGGGGAGGGCATCCCTGTTCGCCGCTCGCTCCCGGGAGACCTGGGGGAAGCGTTCCGCCCAGCGCCCCCGCCCGTGGCCTGGCTCAGGGAGGGGAGTGTCATCCCGCAGCCTGGGCGCCTCGGCAGCGGCGCCTCCCCGGAGACTGCAGGGAGAGCCCGGGCCGCGGCGCCTGCTCAGTTCGCGCGCACTGCGTCGAAGGCTCCCCCGGCCAGGCTTGGCTGCGCGCCCAGCACAGGGCGGGAGGGGGAGCGTGGAGGCGGCGGAAGAGCCCGCTCGGCCGGGGGCCGGGGGCCGACGCCGGAGCGGGGACCTCCAGGGGGCAGCACCGAGCCTCCCGCCAGGTCCTCTCTTCGCGCCAAGCCTGGGGTCCCCAGGCATCCCGCAGGGAAGCCCCCTCTTCGAGGTCCCGCCGCGTCCGCGCCGCCCCCAACTAGGCTGGGTAAAAGTGGGGAAGCGCCCCCGCGTCCCTCCCCAAACCACTAGCTCCCGCTGGGGACACACTCGGGTCTCTCCTAGGGCAATCGAGGCCCCCAGTCCGCCCCCCCCCCAAAGGTGTGCACTTTTCTGACGGAGACCAGGGAGCAGGTTTTCGGTTCTGGGTGGCGCTGAGGGTCTCAGGCCCCGACTGGTGGCCAGGAAGCAGGCGCCCCACTGCCAAGCGGTGTCCCCAAAACGCGGGGCGCTGCGTCCCTGGCCTCAGTTTCCACGGCGACACCTGGAAAGTGGCCGTGTCATTGGTCCAGGCCCGAGGTCAAGGCTCCGCCCCTCCTGGGCGGCCTCTGCCCCCGCCAGCCCAGCCGCTCCTCCCCTCCGCTACCCGCTCGCTCCCACGGTCCCCGAGGTGGGCGGGCGGGTCTTGGATGACGGCCGCAGAACCCTGGCCCGTCTCGCCCTCGCCCCCGCTCCAGGTCTGGCTTTCCCCAGCCCAGTTCGCGCCCGGGAGCCGCCGGAGCGGCCGCGCGCCCAGCGCTCCGCGCCTCGCGCCCTCCCCACCCGGGCGTCCCTGGCCCCGGCGCGCGCGCTCGGGCTCCCAGCTCGGACCCGGGGAGGAGGGGGGGAGCGAGGGAGCAACCGGCAGCGACCCGGAAACACCATATAAGGAGCAGGAAGGATCCCCCGCCGGAACAGCCCTTATTTGGGCAGAGCCTTATTTGGAGCGGCCAGATATGGTCCGGCCGCTTCCGGCGCGGGGAGGAGGGGAGAAGGCGGAGGGAAGGGGCGGGGGCAAGCTGGGAACTCCGGAGCGGCCGGAGTCCGGGAGGCCCGGGCTTGCGGCTCTGGCCCGGGGGCTCCCCCGGAGCCTCGGCGCCCGGGATGCGGGAGCAGGCGCGGGGCCCCGGTGCGGGACGGAGGCGCTCCCAGCTCTCCGAAAGGGGGCTTCACGTCACTCCGGGTCCTCCCGGCCGGTCCTGCCATATTAGGGCTTCCTGCTTCCCAAATATGGCCATGTACGTCACGCCGGAGGCGGGCCCGTGCTGTTACAGACCCTTCAAATAGAAGCGGATCCGGGGAGCCGCGAGAGATCCCAGCGCGCAGAACTTGGGGAGCCGCCGCCAGCCGCCACCAGCCGCCGCCGCAGGACCGGCCCCTGCCCAGCTCTGCAACCGCGCCGCGTCCACGCCCGCCCGCGGCGAGGGCGAGCCGGGACCCCGCAGCGCTCGCCCCAGTGCGCCCCGCATGTGACCGGGCCGGGCCCCCACGAGTGTGTCCCCGACAGCGGCGGCCCCGGGCTGCGCGCACCCGCCCCGACACCAGCTCTGCCGTCCGCCCGCCGGTTCGGGATGGCCGCGGCCAAGGCCGAGATGCAGCTGATGTCTCCGCTGCAGATTTCCGACCCCTTCGGCTCCTTTCCCCATTCGCCCACCATGGACAACTACCCCAAGCTGGAGGAGATGCTGCTGCTGAGCAACGGGGCTCCCCAGTTCCTCGGGGCCGCCGGGGCTCCAGAGGGCAGCGGCGGCAGCAGCGGGGGCGGTGGAGGTGGAGGGGGCGGCAGCGGCAGCGGCAGCAGCAGCAGCGCCTTCAACCCTCAGGGGGAGACGGGCGACCAGCCCTACGAGCACCTGACCGCAGGTAAGCCGGGGCCTACGCCACCGTCCTACCGTCCGGTCGCTCACCCGCAGGAGTGCTCTGGGGCCTTGGGATGCGACCGGGGTTTCCCTTCTCCTCCTCGTGTGTCCAGGGTCAGGTGGTCAGAGGGACACCTGGGACACCCCTGCCCTGGTCCTCGGCGCGCGGCGCGCAGAGGAGCGAGCTTTGGCTCTGCGTGGAGAGCTCCGGAGCTGCGTGGGAGGGTGGAGCTGGCAGCCGCGGGGTTGCGGGGGGGGGGGGCTTGTTTTGCTGAGCAGCGCTGCGCCTCCGTGCAGAAAGCCTTGCCTTGCCTGCCGCCCGTTCCCAAGGAAGGGCCGGCATCCGAGGCCGAGGGCGCGCCCCCGCCGCGGCCGCGGGGGTGCCGGCGGGAATCCTCGCCCGCGCAGCCGCCGCTGCGCAGCGCTGGGAGCCGCAGTGGAGGGGGATCCTCCGTGTTTGCGTCAGCTGTTGTTGCAATGGGCCCTGCCGCTGGAGCCGGGCCAGGAACATTGCAATCGACTGCTATCAATTATTAACCAGCTCGGGAGTCGGTGGTGGCCGCGCGACCTCTTGTCTGGCAGCTGGGGTCGTCCTCGTCCGCCAGGGATTGCTGTCCGGTAACCGGGCCTCTATCCTCTGTCTCTCCTGCCAGAGTCTTTCCCCGACATCTCTCTGAATAGCGACAAGGCGCTGGTGGAGACCAGTTACCCCAGCCAGACCACGCGGCTTCCCCCCATCACCTACACCGGCCGCTTCTCGCTGGAGCCCGCGCCCAACAGTGGCAACACCCTGTGGCCCGAGCCCCTCTTCAGCCTGGTCAGTGGCCTCGTGAGCATGACCAACCCTCCGGCCTCGTCCTCGGCGCCGTCTCCAGCGGCCTCCTCAGCCTCGGCCTCCTCCTCGTCCTCGTCCTCCTCATCCTCGGCCTCCCAGAGCCCACCCCTGAGCTGTGCCGTGCCCTCCAACGACAGCAGCCCCATCTACTCGGCGGCGCCCACCTTCCCCACGCCCAACGCTGACATTTTCCCCGAGCCTCAGAGCCAGGCCTTCCCCGGTGCGGCGGGCGCGGCGCTCCAGTACCCGCCTCCTGCCTACCCCGCCGCCAAGGGCGGCTTCCAGGTCCCCATGATCCCCGACTACCTGTTTCCGCAGCAGCAGGGGGACCTGGGCCTGGGCACCCCAGACCAGAAGCCCTTCCAGGGCCTGGAGAGCCGAACCCAGCAGCCCTCCCTCACTCCACTCTCCACCATCAAGGCCTTTGCCACCCAGTCGGGCTCGCAGGACCTGAAGGCCCTCAATGCCACCTACCAGTCGCAGCTCATCAAGCCCAGCCGCATGCGCAAGTACCCCAACAGGCCTAGCAAGACGCCGCCGCACGAGCGCCCCTATGCCTGCCCGGTGGAGTCCTGCGACCGCCGCTTCTCGCGCTCCGACGAGCTCACCCGCCACATCCGCATCCACACGGGCCAGAAGCCCTTCCAGTGTCGCATCTGCATGCGCAACTTCAGCCGCAGCGACCACCTCACTACCCACATCCGCACCCACACAGGCGAAAAGCCCTTCGCCTGCGACATTTGCGGGAGAAAGTTTGCACGGAGCGATGAACGCAAGAGGCACACCAAGATCCACTTGCGGCAGAAGGACAAGAAAGCAGACAAAAGTGCCGTGGCCTCTTCGGCCGCCGCCTCCCTCTCTTCCTACCCGTCCCCGGTCACTACCTCTTACGCGTCCCCGGCCGCCACCTCGTACCCGTCCCCGGTGCCCACCTCCTATTCCTCCCCCGGCTCCTCCACCTACCCGTCCCCGGTGCACAGCGGCTTCCCCTCGCCGTCGGTGGCCACCACGTACTCGTCCGTGCCTCCCGCTTTCCCCGGCCAGGTCAGCAGCTTCCCTTCCTCGGCTGTCACCAGCTCCTTCAGCGCCTCCACGGGGCTTTCGGACATGACGGCGACCTTTTCTCCCAGGACAATTGAGATTTGCTAAGGGGAAAGAGGAAACGAAGGGAGAAGGGAGAGAAAGAAACACAAGAGACTAAAAGGACAGGAGAGGAGGGTGTGGCTGGAGTCTTAGGTCAGATGGTGGAGGGGCTTCCCTCTGCTGCAGAGTGGAAGGTCCAATGGCCTACAATCCCTTCTGCCCACTTCCCCTTCCCCCGGTTCCCATTCCCTGTGACTTCAGCTGCCTGAAACAGCCATGTCCAAGTTCTTCACCTCTATCCAAAGAACTTGATTTGCATGGATTTTTGGATAAATCATTTCAGTATCATTTCCATCATACGCCTGACCCCTTGTTCCCTTTGATGCTAGAAAATCAAGTTGGCAAAAATGGGTTTTGGGCCCCTCAGAGCCCTGCCCTGCACCCTTGTACAGTGTCTGTGCCATGGGTTTTGTTTTTCTTGGGGTACTCTTGATGTGAAGATAATTTGCATATTCTATTGTATTATTTGGAATTAGATCCTCACTTTGGGGGGTAAAAAAAAGAAAAGCCAAGCAAACCAATGGTGATCCTCTATTTTGTGATGATGCTGTGACAATAAGTTTAAAGCTTTCTTTGAAACAGCAGTCCTCGGTATTAATCAGAGCATGTGTCAGAGTGTTGTTCCGTTAACCTTTCTGTAAATAGTGCTCGATTGTACTCTCACATGTGGCAAAATATGGTTTGGTTTTTCTTTTCTGCTTTTGGAAAATGTTTTATTTTTGTCCTCTCGGTTCAAAAAGTTTCACGTCTTGGTGCCTTTTGTGTGATGCGCCTGGCTGATGGCTTGACATGTGCAACTGTGAGGGACATGCTCACCTCTAGCCTTAAGGGGGGCAGGGAGTGACAATTTCGGGGGAGGCTTTGGGAGCAAAATAAGGACGAGGGCTGAGCCGAGCCTCGGTTCTCCAGAATGTAAGGAAACAAAATCTAAAACAAAATTTGAACTCTCAAAAGTCTATTTTTTTAACTGAAAATGTAAATTTATAAATATATTCAGGAGTTGGAATGTTGTAGTTACCTACTGAGTAGGCGGCGATTTTTTTGTATGTTATGAACATGCAGTTCATTATTTTGTGGTTTTACTTTACTTTGTACTTGTGTTTGCTTAAACAAAGTGACTGTTTGGCCTATAAACACATCGAATGCGCTTTATTGCCCATGGGATATGTGGTGTATAGCCTTCAGAAAAATTAAAAGGATAATAAAGTAGCTGTGATTGGATATGTGTTTCCTGGGCTGGGGGAAGGGTGCAGCAGTAGCATCTCCATCCAGGGGGTGGAGGTTTTCTGAAGACTCTGGGCCTTTAAAGGTAGGAAGATGCTCCAGCCAGTGTCACCGTCTGTGTGTCGCTGGAGTGAATTCCTCATGAGGACTAAGTAGGGGTCTCCTCTTCTTGATACTGGGCCTATTCCTCTTCAGTTATTTTGGGCTACAGTTTTACCTTGGGAGATTAAAGCTTAAAGGGGAAAGAAAAAAAAATCCCAGAGTTAGGGAAGGGACACGTCTGGCCAGAGACAGTACTACCTCCCAGGCATCAGTTGTTTGGTTAGGCCTGCCCGCCACCTCTACCCAGGGTTGGGAAACCCTGCCAAGTGCATTTGGAGGAGATAGGGTGAGCACAGGACTGGAAAATCATAATAATCAGCACAGCTCCTTCGGCCTCTACTGCCCATCCCCCATGTCCCCAGCAACTGGAGGGCATCAAAGAACCCTAGATGAGGCCAGGGCCAGTGCTCAAGCCAAGAATCCTTCCAGGAAGAGAAATATCATTTGCCAGCTGGAACTGTCGTCCTTGGCAGTTTCCTGGGACACGGGGCAGAGTGGGTAGGAGGCTGGCTTGATGTCTCAAGTTCCCAACCAGGCCAAGTCTGCCCCCACTGAGTGGGCGGCAGACGGTGCTAGGTTCTTTGGGCCCCAGCCCCCGAAGTGTTCACTGTCACTGCTGGAACAACCCTTATGGGCATGTGAGCATCTGTCTGCTCTGAGAGGCCTTGACCTGGCCATGGCAGAACAGCTTCTATTCCAAGAATTCAGACTGTTGGTCAGGGAGACAGAGATGGAAGCCAGGAATGACAACGTGGTGTTAAGTTACATAACATGGGCAAATGTGAGGCTCTGTGGGAGCATAGGGAAGGGCACCCAGCTGACCTAGGGGCTTAGGAGACGTGGAAAAGTTGAGTTGGGAAGCATAGATAGGAGTCAACTCGATTGATTAAGTTTGTATGTGAGGCAGGGAGGATGCTGGCTAAGTCTCTACCAAAGAGCATGGCTGGGATGGAAGCGCCACCTCCAACCCTGACGTCTGTGTCTTTTCTGAACTGGCCGGACACCATTGGCCTTTGAACAGATGCGTGCAATAGATTTGGTGTCTTGGGGATGAGTGTTTGGCCTGGTGGCTAAGAGGCCCACATCCCAGCCCTGATGGTTAAGTTCTGGCTCCAATCCTGATTCCAGCTTCCTGCCAATGAGAACCCTAGGAGAAAAAGTGATGGCTCAAGTAGCTGGGTTCCCTGCCACCCACATGGGAGACTTCGACTGAATTACTGGCTTCCAAATTTGGCTTGCCCCAGCCAAAGGCATCTGGGGAGCGAACTAGCAGATGAGAACTCTGTCTCTTTCTTTGTCTGTCTCCCCTTCTCTCTCCCTCTCTCTCACTGTCTCTCTGCCTTTCAAATAAAGAAAAGGAAAGGAAAGAAAAGAAGAAAGATAAAAATAAAAAAGGAAAGCTTTGATATCCTGGGATTCCTAAACCTTGGCTCTCCCTCCCAGTGTCTGACCCCTAAAATCAGAGACAATGAAGTATTCTCTCTGCCCACCGCAGTTATTGGGCCCTAGAACCCCTCCACCCTGTCTCCCTCTGAGGGTCTCCCAGGTTCTCACCACACCTCCTTGGGCTAGGAGAATTCCAATAACCCTTGGCATCAGCTCCATTCTTTCTCTTACATTCTAGCTTTCTCCCTCATGACCTCTTTTGCTCTCCGCCCTTTCCCGTGACAACTCTTCAGCCTGGAACAGGGGTGAAACAGGCACCCCTTCTAGCAAAGGCCCCGCCCTGGGTGCCTCCTGGTGAACTTGCCAGGTCCTCATAGGACACTGTTTATGCTGGTGCACCTCTTCTCAGCTTCACCTACCCCTCCTCCCCACCTCACTCTGGGCCAAAGAACACAAGTCTCTGCCTGTTACACATTCTTCGGAGTTCCTCACCCCAGACTCTCAAGAGGCAGAACATGGCAAAAATAAGACATGAAGGAAGGTGCAAGGAGACTCTGTTCCTTCAGAGCACAGGGTCTCATCTGCCATAGCACATTAGGAGATTCCCAGGTCCACGTCCAGAGCATCCTGTGGACACCCTGCATCTGGATGTGGTCCTGGAGCCAACCTTGGCATCAAGGCTGCTCCAAGGCAGGTGGCTTGTAGAGGAAGTGTGCCAAGCTTGTTAGCTAAGTTTTATTATTACCACCACCAGGGTTTCTTGAGGCTCTGAAATTCTAAATTTTGCATGGCTGAAATGGGGCACAACTCAAAAAATTGCTCCATTTTCTGGTCCTGAAGACTCACCCCTGCTCCTGTGTGGGGGGGGGGGGCAGCGCTGATAAGAGCTGTCATCATCATAAAGGTTGGGGCTTGGAAAGGGGCTTGAACAATTGACCGCTGCCTGGGGATGCCACCTAGGGCTTCAGGAATGTGAGGAAGGACAAAGCCAGCAGGACTGAAGAGGGGAGAGAGAGAGGAAACTCAGCTGACTAAGGATGGGTTAGCTAGATCCTAAGGAGCCTCCATTCTTCTTCCTGGTACCTGAAAGGTGCTCTTTTTGCTTGAATTTCAGGACTGTTCAGTCTCATCTGTTCTGAAGGATTCTGAGCACTCAGGGAGGTGGAGCCTAGCCTGGCTGTGAGGCGGGGGGTTTGCTGTGCTCTTCCCTCTACCCCCTCCCAAGTGGACAGCCCCTCGCAAAAAAAGGAGCCAGGTATGTATACTACAGGGTCAGAGGCATTCCTTGCCCTGCCTCCCCTCCTTTCCCCAGCTTTTTTTTTTTTAGATTTATTTATCTATCTGAAAGTGAGAGTTACAAAGAGAGGGAGAGAGGGAGAGTGATCTTCCAGGGTCACCCCTCCCAGATGGCCACAACAGCTAGCCCTGGGCCAGGCTGAAGCCAGGAGCCAGAAACTTCTTCCAGTTCTCTCACGTGGATGTGGATGTAGGAGCCCAGACACTTGGGCCACCTTCCACTACTTTTCCCAGGCCATCAGCAGGGAGCTGGATCAGAAGTGGGGCATCCAGGACTCAAACCAGCATCCATATGGGATGCCAGTGCTGCAGGCAGCAGCTTTACCCACTGTGCCACAACACCGGCCCCCATTCCTATCTGTTTTTCATGTTTCATGCCGTACTTAGTGCAGTTTGAGAGGGAAGACATTGGGTAGAGTGAGATCCTGGGGTTCTAAGGAAAATAAGGCCAAGTTTAAAAGAATCAGATGTCAAGCAAACAACATTTGAACATTTTAATGAGAGACCTGTGGGTACCCACGATTTCCACACCCGAGCAGCACATCTGACCCTGCACTTGAGAGGTGTTTTTCCCCTATCCCTCTTTCCTCATCACTAGGACTTTTGCAGCTACACCTGCTTGAGATGATCTCTTAGGTCAAACTGATGACTCAGTTTCTCAGATCCTTTAAATCTATCTCATCTCCCTTTGGGGGTAGATCTATCCATCAAGCTATTCTCATAATCACTTAGAGTTTTAAAAAACACTATTGCCACTCTATTGTGGTACAATAAACTGTATAAACTGCACAATGTGATGAGTCCTCACACATATACAAACAGGTGAAACCCCCACCACAATTAAAGCAGTAAACATATCCATTGCCTCTAAAAATTTCCCCATGCAGCTTGGAACTCCTTCCACTCCTGTCCCCAGGAAGCCACCCATCTGCTTTCCATCACTGTAGATCTGTTGGCAGATTCTAGAGTTTCTTATAAGCGGACTCGTGTGCAGTAGGTGCCTATTGGTTCTAACTGCTTTCACTTAGCATCTTTCTGTTGAGATTCATTCATGTTGTTGTGTGTACAAATAGTTATTCCCTTCTACTACTGAGTGTTCTTCCAGTCTCCGGCTCCACCACAATCTGTTTATCTTTTTCTTTTTTTTTTTTTTCCCTGTGGAAGGCTATTGGGGTCAGTTCCCTTTTAGGACTGTTAACACATAAAGCTGCTGTGAAGTTTTGGATACAAGGCTCTGTGTGGATGATCCCCACTTACTCCAAATGCTCCTTCCACCTGCCGGTACCTTCTTCTACCATATTCTCATTTATTCACTTCCCTCACCTTTGAAACTACAATCACCCATGTGTTCCTGCCCCCTGCTACCCCTCTCCAGTCAGGGTCCAGCCTCCTAAAAGATTTGCTTCTTTCATCTCTCCTTGAGTAAACAGAGCCAGCCTCTGTATATATAAAATATCATTTTTATTACTGTACTCCAAACTCTCTCTTGTTTGTTTATATCTTCCTGGTAATGAGATGTTTGTTTGTTTATATCTTCCTGGTAATGAGATGTCTGGGCTAAGCAATGTATATTCTCATTATCTACGAAGCTCCGCAGACGTACATATGGCCTTGATGATACTTTGTTAAGGAAGAAAGGCACATGGCCCAGAGTGGCCAGGGACTGAATAGCTGCCATCCCCAAAAAAAGAGGAAGGGAACTGAGCATTGCACAGTATAGATAGGGATGGAAACATCTCATCAGACCTCATAAATATGTATAATTTTTAGGTACCAGTTAAAGATAAAAATTTTTTTTAAGATTTATTTATTTATTTGAAAATCAGAGTTATACACAGAGAGGAAGTGACAGAGAGAGAGATCTTTCATCCTCTGGTTCACTCTCCAAATGGCTACTGGGGTTGAGCCGATCTGAAGCCAAGAGCCAGGTCTCCCACATGGGTGCAGCGGCCCAGTCACTTGGGCCATGTTCCACTGCTTTTCCCAGGCCATCAGCAGGGAGCTGGATCAGAAGTGGAGCAGGGGCCAGTGCTGTGGCTCAGTGGGTTAAAGCCCTGGCCTGAAGCACTGGTATCCCATATAGGTGCTGGTTCTAGTTTAGACTGCTCCACTTCCAATCCAGCTCTCTGCTATGGCCTGGGAAAGCAGTGGAGGATGGCCCAAGTCCTTGGGACCCTGCACCCATGTGGGAGACCCGGAAAACGCTCTGGCTCCTGGCTTCGCTCAGCTCTGGCTATTGTGATCATTTGGAGAGTGGACCAGCAGATGGAATATCTCTCTCTCACTCTTTAACTCTTTCAAATAAGTCTTTAAAAAAAGAAAAAGTGGATCAGCTGGGTCTTGAACTGGAGCCCATATGGGATTCTGGTGTCATATGTGGCAGTTTTATCTGCTGTGCTGCAATGCCGGCCCCTAAAGATAAAAATTAAAAAAAAAAAAAAAAAAGAGGAAGAGGAGAGGGTGGGCATTCTGCACGGTGGTTAAGTGGCCACTTAGGTGCCCCCCACCCCAATCCCATATCAGGTGACATGCCTGGGTTTGTGTCCTGGCTCCACTCTCCACTGCGGCTTCCTGTTAATGCACACCCTGGGAGGCAGCAAGCAATGGCTTAAGAACAAATAGAGTTCTTGGCGCCTGGCTTTAGCTTGGCCCAGCCTTGCCTGTTGCAGGCATTTGGGAAGTGAACAAGCAGATGGAAACTCTCTCTTTGTGTATTTCTGTCTCTGACTTTCAAATAAAAAGAAAACAGCTACAAACGTAAAAAGAATTATCCTTTCCTTCCTGTCTTTCCGCCCATTCTCCAGGTGGGCCCCAGCTTTCCTCCCATCTTATCTGCCTTTCCTCCACCTCTGGGGTGACCCCTAGGCCCTGTCTGCTGACCAGCTGTCTGCTCAGGAGCCTGCTCAGACCCCGGCTAGTTGCCGAACTGAAGGCCACAGAACTAATCCTGGAGTAGTGGGCGGTGAGGCCCTCCTAAGATTCTCTCTAGAGGCTCGTTTTGAAGGAAGGGACTCAAGAAACCTGGGGGAGTCTTGCGGGTAGAAATGAACCTGTCCTGACGTCCCTTGTTCCCCGGGTAAACCAGGCTGCCCAGCGGGCCCAGGTGCTCTGTCAGCTCCCAGGCAAACCCAGATGCTGCCGTTTCCGCTGAACCGGCAGCGGGAGCCCTCCTCGACGAAACCGTCTCAGCCTCCTCAGATGCGCGCTTCTCCTCAGAATCCACTTTGCATCCTAGAACGGGGGTGGGGGGGGGAGGGGTGGGGGGGTTGGGGGGGGGTTGGGGTTGTGTGTTCCAGAGAACCAACTGCTCCTCCTCCATTGAACAGTCAGTGGAGCTCCTGCTGTGAGTGGCTGGGTCTGGCAATCTGGGGGGTGTCTGGGAGAAGGAAGAACTAAACCGCTCTAGTCTGG
Organism: Oryctolagus cuniculus; assembly: GCF_051225735.1. NCBI lineage: Eukaryota > Metazoa > Chordata > Mammalia > Lagomorpha > Leporidae > Oryctolagus > Oryctolagus cuniculus. The sequence continues at coordinate 27,529,129 of NC_142872.1, forward strand.
CCAACCACTTTTGAATCTCCTTCAGACTAACTTTGAATTCCCTCTGAAGGGCTTCTCACACACAGCGCTTCCCCGCCAGCTGCCTGACCAGAACCGGTTTATAGCCGCCTCAGCACCACCCGCCCATCCACGCTGCTCCTCAGACCCAGCTGACTTGGTCCCTTGGTAACCTCAGACCAGCGAGGGCTGTGTTCTTAACCACACCAACACAACTTCTATCATCCTCAAGTGCCCGCAAAGCAGAAATTCTCAAGTGGAGACCGCTTCTGAGTTCATCACAGCAGCCTGAGAACCGATTTTGTCACCTCGGATTGGTGGTGACGCCCCTGGGACTGCTGTGTCCTCAGAGCCATCATTCATTCTCATCAGAGCCACATTTCACTCTCGGCTCATGAAATGATCAAAGTCCTTAGAACTTGCTTCTCAGATGTGCCTTGGTTCTACCTAGGAACCCTTTGGGCCTTCTCAGGCCCACTGTCAGCCTTCATGAAGTAAGTTTTATTTTCAAAAAATTTTGTTTATTTATTCTCATCATTTAAAAGGCAGGAAAACAGAAAGAGGGAGAGAGACAAACAAGAGGCAGCAAGAGCAAGAACGCTTCCATTTGCTGGTTCATTCCCCAAATGTCCACCACAGCCAGGATGGGGCCAGGCTGAAGCCAGCAGCCAAGAACTCCATTCCAGGCTCCTATGTGGGTGACAGGAGCCTAAGCACTTGGGCCAAATATCTGTTGCCTTCCCAGGCAGCATTAGCAGGGAGCCAGAATGGCAAGTGTGGCGCAGCGGAGACTCCAGTCACCACCCTGATATGGGATGTGAGCATCCCAAGCGGCAACTGAACTGCTGCACCACAGCACCTACCCCAAAGCAAGTGTTTATGTTACCCATCCGGGGGCATCAGTCTCTCCATCTGCTTGCAGAGAAAGGAATGCTGATTACCTTATTCTTCCTTGGGAGGATAATACAATTGTTTTTTTTTACTACAAAATGTAACATGCATTCATGGTGAAAATATTAAGTGTCTTCCTTTTCCACACATTAAAAGAAAGAAAAGCACTTTGATGCATGAAACTTTCCTGTGTGGGAAAATGAATTGGGGCCAGCTTTCCTGAGGGTGCTGCAACAGCGGGAACCAAGAGCCCTCTCAAGATTCCCACCCTGTCTCCCAGCGGTCCTGCCAGGGCTGCTGTGAACCACACCAGGTTCTGTAATGGAGGAAAAATGGCAATCATATAACTATCTGGTGCATGATGGCTGAAATGAATGATCATATCATATGGTGGACTGCTAGACAGTCACTCTAAATCATGTCCTAAAATAATTATTGACCTGAAACATGCTCACAATATTATACTAAGTAATACAAGTAAACCCTTATATGGCACGATTCCAGTTTTATAAAGTGCACATGCACAAAACCTATACATCAAAGGCTAATAGTTGTTATTTCTAGATAGTGGAGTTATGGGTAATTTTTATTTTATTTTATTTTAATTAATTTATTTATTTTGACATGCAGAGTGGACAGTGAGAGAGAGAGAGAGAAAGGTCTTCCTTTTGCCGTTGGTTTACCCTCCAATGGCCGCCGCAGCCGGCGCGATGCGGCTGGCACATCATGCTGATCCGAAGCCAGGAGCCAGGTGCTTCTCCTGGTCTCCCATGGGGTGCAGGGCCCAAGCACTTGGGCCATCCTCCACTGCACTCCCTGGCCACAGCAGAGAGCTGGCCTGGAAGAGGGGCAACTGGGACAGAATCCGGCGCCCCACCAGGACTAGAACCTGGTGTGCAGGCACCGCAAGGTGGAGGATTAGCCTATTGAGTCACGGCGTTTATTTTGTTTTTAAACCTTTCTTTATTTTCCAAATGAGCAAGTGTTTCTAACATTAGCAGAGAATTATTCTGTTTAAGAAAGAACAATTTGGGGCTGGTGCTGTGGTGTAGAGGATTAAGCTGCCTCCCGTGATGCTGGATTCCCATATAGATGCCACTTTGATTCCTTGTTGCTCCACTTCTGATCCAGCTCCCTGCTGGTACGTCTGGAAAGGCAGTGGAAAATGGCCCAAGCGCTTGGGCCCCTACACCCACATAGGAGACCCAGAAGAAGCTCCTGGCTCCTGGCTTCTGTCTGGCGCAGGTCCGGACATTGTGGCCATTTAGGGGGTGAACCAGCAGATAGAAGATCTCTCTCTCTCCCTCCCTCCCTCTCTCTCTCTTTCTAACCTTGCCTTTCAAATAAAATTAATAAATCTTTTTTTTTAAAAGAAAAAAATTTAAAATGAGACTATGTAAGTAATTATGGCTTAAAATTATGGTAGGGCTCTTTAAGAGGGTCTTCCGATGGAGTAGTTTCTCTTTCTGCAGAATCTGCCCCTTCACTACATGAAAGCATTAAACAAGAGTGATAAAATAAGTAGGGGGTTGGGGGGCTTTGGCACAGGGTTTGAGACATCGCTTGGGATGTCTGGATTCAAGTCCTGGCTCTGCTCCCATCTCCAGCTTCCTGTTATGCTAGGAGGAGGCAGGTGATGGCTCAGGTACTCGAATCCCCGTCACCCATATGGGAGACCTGGACTGAGTTCCTAGTTCTTGCCTCGGCCTGGTCCAGTCCTGGCCCTTTTACTCATTTGGGAGATGAACCAGATGGGAGGTCTCTGTCTGTCCTTCTGCCTTTCAAATAAATTAAATTAAAAAATAAAGACATCCTAGGAATTTGGGGTTCTAGGGTCTTTATTGAATAGATGCAAATTGTTGTTCAATACTCCCCATAGGTGGATTTTCTGTTAGAGTCTGGCAGGATGGAATCACCAGACAGCTAACAGTGCAATTCTTTTTTGTTTTTTTCTGAAGTAAGGAAAGATTATTTATTAGTTAAGCAAGCTCCTTCACCTATCACCTAGAGACCTTCTGAGATCCTGCCCACCACTGGATTCCCTGTCCATCCCCACTTCCAATGTACCCACTCTCACATGTACCACTAAGGTCAAAGCCTTTCTTTTTTTGTTTTTATTTTTTTTTAAGATTTACTTATTTATTTGAAAGGCAGAGTTACACAGAGGCCGAGGCAGAGGCAGAGAAAAAGAGAGGTTTTCCATCTGCTGGTTCACTCCCCGTAATGGCCACAATGGTCAGAGCTGGGCTGATCCAAAGCCAGGAGCCAGGAGCTTCTTCCAGGTCTCCCATGTGGATGTATGGGCCCAAGCACTTGGGCCATCTTCTACTGCTTTCCCAGGCCATAGCATAGAGCTGGATATGGGATGTTGGCACTGCAGGTGGGGGCTTTTACCCGCCACACCACAGAGCCAGTGCCCTATTATTTTACTTATTTATTTTTCCAAAAAAAAAAACCACATTTATTTAAGGAATACAAACTTCAGGTATTTCTTAAGTACAACTTTAGTGCAACTTCCCACCATACCCACTCTCCCACCCACACTCTCACCCTTCTTTCTCCTCCCTCTCCTATTCCCATTCTTATATTTTACTAAGATCTATTTTCAACTTACTTTTTGCACACATGATTAACTCTATACCAAGTAAAGAATTCAACAAATAGTATTTTTTAAAAAAAATGGTTCCTCTACAGTCAAGACAAGGGCTGTTCAAAGTCATTGCATCTCAAAGTGTCAATTTCACTTCTATAGTTTACCTTTTTGTGCTCTCAGTTATCACAGACCAGGGAGAACATACGGTATTTGTCCTTTCGGGACTGAAAGCCTTTCTCTCAAACTCCTTTCTTCTGCTTATTCCACTTGATGTTAGCCAGGTGGTTTTGCTGGTTATGCTTGGGTCAGGCTGTGCCTTGTTGCTCCCTGATTTAGTGGGCACCTCTTAGATGGAAGAGCCCAAGTCTGGGTAACTTTCTCCTGGCCACACACAGTAGTGGGCCATCCTAAGTGATTCCTTCAGTCACTGAGCCAAAATTGATCTAAAAAAATGACATCATGCCTACTTAGTGTCAGACCCTGAGCATGTAAACAGGATAAACCAGCAGCAGCAGCACTGACTTGGGTGGGGGGAGACTTAGAAATACAGACTTGCCCTACAGTGTGATATGTAAGATGCCTAAGCAGAGCAAGGAGTGGCCAATTCTATTAAAGGAGCAGAGAGGTGAGAATAGAGTGTAGGAGGGAGGTGGGAAAGGCCAGTGTGTTTGGGAAACAGCAATTAGTGGTGGCGTGGCCAGGAAGCGAGGAGAGGCCAGGAGAGGCCGGCCAGGGAATGCGGCTGGAAAGGCAGGTTGGGGCGAGATTCGGAAGGACCTCAGTGACAGTCCAGTGAACTGTACTTTCCCTGGAGGCATTCCAGAGTAGGCCAAGAACTCAGTTTGTGTTTCTGGGTGTTTGAAAGATTGCATGGCTTCCTGCCTCCCCACTCCTGATCCAGTTATTGCAATAATAACAATAATTTAGGCCGATCACTTCAGATTTTATGCGTGCTTTTTATTTTCTGCTTTCAAATAAGTATGAGTCACCTCAAACTCAATTATTCTATTTTATGATATTTTTCTCTAAAAAAAGATATCACTTCCAACTATGTTCTATTTTCACAGATTAAGCCTTATTTTAAAAAATTGTGTATATTTTTGAACATTCACAAAAGTAAGGGGGTTTAGTGTAAGGAATCTCTCTGTATCTGTCTCCCAGTTTACAATGATCAATTCCTTTATACTCCTCTTCTCCCTCCACTTTGAAGCAAAGTTCAGACATTATATAATTTCATCTGTAAATACTTCAGGGTATATTTTTAAAATGAAATTTTAAAGTCTATTTTTATTTAAGAGGCAGAGTGACAGAGAGACACAGAGATCGTCCATCTGCTGGTTCACTCACCAAATGCTTGCAACAGCTGTTCAAAGGCAGAGACAGAGAGAGAGAGAGACAGAGAGAGAGAGAGAGATTTAATCTGCCTGTTCACTCCCCAATGGCCACAACAGCCAGGACTTGTCCAGGCCAAAGCCAGGAGCCAGGAGCTCTCTCCTAGTCTCCCACATGGGTGCAGGGACCCAAGTACCTGGGCCATTCTCTGCTGCTTTCCCAGGTGCATGATCAGGGAGTGGATTGGAAGTGGAGCAGCTGGGACATGAACCAGTACCCATATGGGATGCCGGTGCCACAGGCCATGGCTTTAGCATGCTGTACCACAGCACTGGCCTATTAATACTGTTAATACCTCCCCAGTTTCGCTTCAGGTCACAGCCTCACAGTTCCCCCTCCTGGTTTCTCCCAAGCCCTTGTTCCTGATGCCAGAGAAAGGCTCTTCTAGTCTCTTCAGCCAGCAGAAACAGGAGCAGGAGACCTGCCTCTCCTTCCCTCCCACCACTCTCTCAAACCCAGGGCTTTCCTGCTAGCGTCTACTGGGTGGAAGTTCTGCCCAAGGGTTCATTTCAGAGACTTCTGTAATCCCAAGAGGATCAGCTTTAATCTTCCCCACCTACAAGATGAGTGGCAGCTTGAAGCCAAGTGCTTCCCAGCCAGGGAGAGAGACCCGGATGTGTCCTTTTCTCCTCTCTGTCTCCCACTCCCACCCCCTTTTGCAGGGGAGCTGACTGTGCTGCTCTGGGGAGGGACTGAGGGAAGCCGGGCTGGCTCTGGTGCAAGTCGCCTGCACGGAGCTGGCAGCTGAGAACCACTTTCTCTCGGCTTGCCCCCTGCTGGGGAAACTCCAAGAGGGAGACTTGGCACTGGCAGGGAGAAGCCTCTGGATGGAAGCTCCCAGGCTGCTGCAGGGCCAGGCAGGGCCTCACAGGACCATGTGGGCCATAGAGGCAGAGGCTGATGCCTCCTTTCCTTCCAGAGAACTCCCTAGAAAGGCGAGGCAAATATCAAGGCCCACGGGACAGTGTGGAGCGTGTGGGACTGGGGACTGCAGACCTGCATCCTGGACCTGCGGCTACCACTCCATGGCTGTGCGATGTTCGGTTAAACTGTTTAGGATTTTTGCCCCAATTCTAGCTTCTCTATTTATAAAATGAGTGTGGTTTGTAATACCTCCCTCATAGAGCTGTGGGGGAGAATTAGCTGAAAGAACGGATGGGGAGCTGGAACATCGGGAGCTGGTTAATAAATATTCATTGATTCCACGGAGGAACTGGAGAGAAAGGAAACCACTGGATTCTGGAGGCTTAGCGAATTCTCAGCTCATTCTATAGACTTCTGTACTGGATGACGGGCATCTGTCATGCTTCTGGTTTTCAGTAAAGATGCATGTTTATTGTTCACCACGAGATCCCGAGAGGCTCCCTAAATATTCTGGGCCTCAGAAGGACTTTCTCTGGCCTGCTGCAGATCAACACAGAGGACAGAAGGAGCTGCTCCCCGCAGATCCAATGGCCTCTCTCTCAAGCCGTTCGCTGCCCTGTGAGAAGCGGCCTTCCTTCATGCTCCCAGCTGCTCGGTCCCGTTCTGGGGGAGGCCAGCATGACACAGCTCCATGTCGCCCGCCCTATGGCCTACAGTGGGGGAAGGAGCTGTGTCCCTGCTGGAACTGAAAAACATCATCGAGGGCTGCAACTTTTACAGGGAAGGTTACCATGCCAACCACAGCCTCCTTGCCCAACAGGAATGAAAGGAAACAAGGCCGTAGGTGACATGTGTCTATTGTGTGTCCAGAAACTTGCCTGCAACCTACTGGGGGCTGCTGACTGCTGCTCAGCAGGATGGGGTGCGGGGATTCAGGTTGGATTGCAGTGGGACTCGGGCGCGGCAGGGCTGCTGAGGGCAGGGTGGACCCGGAGCATTGGGAAACACTCTTCCGAGATTGATACCCATCTCTTGGTGAGATGTGTGGGTGTGGTACCGACAGCAGGCGTGGGAGGGGATGGTGTCCTAGATACCAGGTTCTGGCTGTGACGGGAACTTCAACTTCCTCCAGGTTCTTTTTGCCCTTGCCAGGGAGCACAGGAGGTCACCGCTGCTTGGGGGGGGGGGGGGGGGAGCGGGAAGGGAGGGAAGGGCAGCCAGCAGGGACTGCACTGGGAAAGGGGACGGGCAGGGACACAGATGCCCCTCGGTGAAGGTACCAAAGCTTGGCAATCAGGGCCCAGACATGCCGGAGGAGAGGCGGTGCTCCCAAGGGGGAGGAAAGGCCAAGGGCTCAAACCTCCACTCCTGAACTGGGAAATTGCAGAGACTTAAAGTGACATTTATGAAGCACCTGTCCTGCATCAACCATTCGACACCAGTTCGCGCACGCGTGCGCATACACACACACATCTCATTTCACTCGATTATGAGAACAAACCTGCAAATCAGAAATTGTTCTCCCCCATTTCACCAATGAGATGAGAACATTAGGCTGACAGAGGGTAATTCTCTTCCCCAGCATCAGACAGGTCGTCAGGGCATTGGAACCCCCTCTGCCTGAGTCCTGCATGGGAAAACTCCAAGAGATTACGGTTGCCCTATTTTCTTCTGGAAAGATCTCCTCCCAAGCTCCCCAGGTTCCGGCTTCCCAGGGACCAAGGCGGTTGGGAAGAGACTAAAGGTCGACCACGACTGGTTTACCCCCAGCCCCAGGCCACAATAGCTAGGGCGAAGGAGCAGCGCCAAGAGGCGCTTCATCTGCACCCTCTCCTTAGATCCCACCATCCCTGGGGCGGCGAAAGCCTCTTGCACAAGGTCACTGAGCTAGCGCCTGGCCGAGCTGGGATTCCCACTCGGCTCGGCCAGGGGTCATGGCTGCGCGGAGCCCGCGAGCCTCCTGCGGCGCCCTAGGGTGGTGCAGCTCCCGCTGGGGGAGGGTCCAAGGGGCTGGGGGTGGGCGCGGGCGCGGCGGCGGAAGCGGCCTCCATCCCGGGCAGGCTCCCCGCCCCCGGCCCGCCTCCGCCCGCCCCGCGCCATGTATGGTGCTTCCTCCCGGAGCCCTACAAGGCGCTTCCTCCCTGCCAGAGGCCCATACAAGGCGCTTCCTTCCCGGCGCGTCTGGCAGGCGGCCCGCGGGCGGCTGCGGGCTGGGAGCCCGGGCTCGGAGTCCGCCCGCACCCAGGAGCCCGCGGCCAGGGGGAGCCCGCTGCCAAGGAGGGGGCGGCCGGCGGGAGGGGTCGGGAGAGCGCGGCCCGGCCGGGTCGCCGCCGGGCCCGGCGCAGGGAAACGCGCACAGGGCGGCTTCGAGTCCGTTGGCAGGCGCAGTACCTTCCTCCACACCCCGGAGGTCGGAGGCGCCCTCCGCTCCCCACAGCTTTCGCATTTCCCCCCGCTTCCTTCCCCGACCCCTTGCTGGAGATCCGTCAGCAGCTCCCAGCCCGGAACCTGAAGCCCCAACTCCCAAGCACCGCGTCCGAGCCCGCCCGCTCGTCTTCTGTGTTTGGCAAGTTGGTCTTCGGTCATCCCTAACTGCTTCTCTCTGTGCCTTCCTCCCTCCTTGCCGGTCCCCCCCCACCCCGCCTTTCCTCAAGCTGTCCCCATGTTCCCGGTGGGCCCCTTCCACAACCATTCTCTGAGCGAACGCCTCACCCCCATCCCGGCGGTCAGGAGACCTATGACCTTGACAGTTGGCTCCCGCTCACCTTTGCGTTTCTCGTTCTGACCTCGGGAAATGATCACTAGGATTGTATCTGGGCGAGGGAAAGTGGGGAAGGCCTGTTTTTACCGCAGACAGAGGACCTTGATTTTACCTTCGGTCTGGAGTTAGATGAGCAGCTTAACGGTGTAGGGGAACTTGGAGGGGTGGGCTGGGATGTGTGCAGACCGAGAAGGGGCCAGCAGTGCCTGCTGGGTGTCCCCCTCCCGAATGGCCTCTGCTGCTCCACCTACAGATCTGGTCAACCCACTACTGCAAGAACCCCCAAGCCCCCACGGGCTCTCCCCAGAGCACCTCCAGAGATTTAAACCGGGCCCAAAGGCGTGGCTATCCTGCCCTGGGTGAGGATCAAAGGGACAGCAGACACAGAAGCAGCCGCAGGTCCCCAGCTCCCATCCCCTAGCTGGGACCAGCGTGTTCCAGCGGCACAGTTGTCCTCAAAGCCCAGGTTTTCTGCTGGGGAGGAGACAGGCCAGCCACCATGTGGCCAGCTGGGCTGAGTGCCCTGATTGTGCCTCCGCAGGTGAGGCAGGTAAAGAAAGGCTCCGAATTTGGGGATGACAGGAGTGTGTGTGTGTGTGTGTGGGGGGTGATTTGCCAGAAAGGAGCTAGTGCCAAACAGCTTCTGAGTCTGATCCAGAATAAAATCAAAGGCTTCCGGACACACACATCCACGCACGTGCGCAGTGTGATTGTAAATAAGGAGCTTTGCGGGTCTTCCCGCCCCAGAGATGCTGAGTGCCTGTGAATTGTGTGCATGCATGGAGAGGCTTCCAAAAATCTGGAGTCAGGTTTTGTAAAAAGCTGGGACTCAAGGCCGAGCCTCACATCCCCGGCCTGGAGCGCCGCCTGTCCTGTTTTCCCAGCCAGTGCTGCAGGTCCCCCACAAGCCTACGCGCCCGGTTGCCACCTAGGATTGTGGGTAATGTAGTCCATAGAGGCCAGGCTGCCACTGACGGTGCTTCCCGCCCTTTTCCCGCTTCCTCTCCGCCCCCTGCCGGCCATCACCCGCTCCTGCCTGAGGCTGACGGAGTGAAGGGTGAGCCGTGTTTGTGGGCTGGGAGATCCCCGACGGGAAACCAGCGAGCTATTTATAACGGAGCCTGGAGGAGGGGAAGGCCTGAGAGGAGGTGGGGCGTCCCTGGAGGCTGCCGCAGAATTTTCAGGAACCCCAGGCCCCTGCTTGGGCAGGACTTATGTTCTCTTTCGTGTGAGGGCACTGGGAGCACCCGAAAATCCTGGGAAGCATAGAGGCTGTTCTTGGCTTGCGAGGACACAGTGGACCCTGGAACCTGGCCTTTGGGCCTTTCTGTGGTGGGGACATTGAAACCTGGATTTTGATTAATAGGCTTTTTTTGGGGAGGAAAAAATTGAGTGAGACACCCCATTAAGATCAATTGGCTGATATGAGGGTACTTTTAAAAAAAGATTTATTTATTTGAAAGGCACAACGTTAGAAAGAGGGCGAGACAGAGAGAGAGAGATCTTCCGTCTTCTGGTTTACTCCCCAGCCGGCCCCGACGCCTGGGGCTGAGCCAGGAGCTAGGAACTCCATCTGGGGCTCCTGTGTGGGTGCAGCAGCCGAAGTACTCGAGTGTCCCCGCTGTTTTCCCAGGTGCAGTAGCAGGGAGCCAGACTGGAAGCAGACCTGCTGGGACTCGGTCCGCTCTCACGTGGGATGCCGGCGGCGCCAGAGGCGGCCCCTGTACAAGAGTACTTCAACAAGAGTTTCTGGAGAAGTGCAACTACTAGGTAAGTTTATTTTGGTGCCAACAGTTTTGAAGGAAGATGCATTGTCTTCTTATTGCTTTGCTGTGCTTTTTTCTCAGCCAAATGAGACGCTCTTTACAGACAGGAACCGAACCCCTCAAAATGGTACCCACCCCTCCTTACCAAGACTGGATTGGGTGCTGTTTTTCATACTCCCTGCGTGGACTGTCTTTATTGTATCCCCCTTGCCTGACATAATACACAGTTGTTGAATGAATGAATGTGTGACTGTGAATCAGTGATAGTGCATACTGTTTGTGAGATACTTGATAAGTACTGCCTTGACATTTCCTCAGTGTTTTGTGGACTGCAAACCAGCTTCTATTGTTTAAGTGCTTGTCACCAAGATCTTTTGTGTTTGAGCAGTGATAGGAACTGGTACCCAGCTTCAGATGGACGCTTAGCTGTGGCCAGAGTTTGCCTTCCTTCCTGCTGGCTGCCGAGCAGGCGGATGGGTGAGGGGGTATACATAGTGGGAACTGGCCTGAGCCTCCTGCCAGGCACACCTGTCATGGCCCTCTGACATAGCCCTTTTTTTTTTTTTTTAATGTTTACTTATTTATTCTCTTTTAGAAAAGCAGAACAATAAAGAGAGCTAGGGAGGGAGGAAGGGAGGGAAGGAAGGGAAGGAGACAGCTCCCTGTTCCATCTGTTGGTCCAGAGAGAGAGAGAGAGAGAGAGAGCTAGGGAGAGAGGGAGGGAGGGAGGGAGACAGCCTGCTCTCTGTTCCATCTGGTGGTCCACTCCCTGAGAGAGGCAGGGTTGTGTGAGGCAGAAGCCAGAGCCTAGGCGCTTCATCCAGGTCTCCCATGTGGGTTTCAGGGACCTAAGTACTTAGGTCATCATCTGCTTTATCCCAGCGTGCCTTAGCAGGGAGCTGGACTGGAAGGGGACCAGCTGGGACTGAAATCAGCACTCTGACATGGGACGCCAGTGTCCTCAGCAGTGACTTACCCCACTGCACCACAAAGCTCACCCCTGATGCAGTACTTGAGTCAGCTTGAACAGCTGCGCTGAGTTCTGAGAAGCTAATGAAAAAAACTTGCTCCAGGGGAGTCCTGAGCTGCCGCAGTGGGACTGGAGCCAGCAGACCCCTTGGAGGGCTGGGCCAGTGTCTGCGGACTCCCGAGTTGTTACCAGGGCCCTCCTGTCTCTGAATGCAGTAGGACTTTTTCAGTCTTCACATGGTTTTGACTGTTTCCTAGCAGCATTTGACTTCTTTGTGATCATCTCTCCTTCAAAATCCTCTTCAATCCTGTCATGTCTTTTTTTTTTAGAGAGAGTGATTGATCTGAAAGGCAGAGTTATAAACAGAGGCAGAGAAAGAGAGATCTTTGATCTGCTGGTTCACTCCCCAAATGGCTGCAATGGGTTGGCCTGGCCAGGCTAGAAACAGGAGCCAGGAGTTTTTCTGGGTCTCCCATGTGGGTGCAGGGGTGTGGGCCATCTTCCACTGCTTTCCCAGGTGCATTAGTAGGGTGCTGGATCGGAAGTGAAGCAGCTGGGACTTGAACCGGCACCCATATGCAATGCTGGTGCTGCAGGCAGTGGTTTTGCCATACTTCACAGCACCCTCCCCCTTTTAAGACTTACTCAAACATTTACCTGAAATATAAAGTGACATGAAAGGGAGGGAGGGAGAGGAAAGGAGGAGGAAAGGGAGTGAAAGATCTGTCGGCTGGTTCATTTCCCCAAACTCCTGCAACAGCCAGATTTGGGCCAGGTGGAAGGCCGGAGCCCAGAACTCCATCCTTGTCTCCCATGTGGGTGGCAGAGGCCAAGTATGCTGGCTATCTTCATCTATAGCTACCTTCCCAGGCACATTAGCAGGGAGATTGCAGAATGAAGCAGCTGGAATTCAAACTAGCATGCTCATAAGGAATGCTAGCATTGCAAGTGGCAGCTTTCACTCCCATTTCTTTTTTTTTTTTCTTTTTTAAGAGATTTATTTATTTATTTGGAAGGCAGACTTACAGAGAGAAAGACAGAAGTTCTCCATCCGCTGATTCACTCCCCAGTTGGCCACAACATGGGAGTTGGGTTGATCTGAAGCCAGCAGCCAGGAGCTTCTTCTATGTCTCCCATGCTGGTGCAGGGGCCTAAGGACTTGGGCCACATTCCACTGCTTTCCCAGGCCATAGCAGAGAACTGGATTCTATTTATTTGAGAGGTAGAGTTACAGACAGAGGGAGAGACATAAAAAAAGGTCTTTGGGGCCTGCGCTGTGGCGCAGTGGGTTAATGCCCTGGCCTGAAGCGCCGGCATCCCATATGGGTGCCGGTTTTAGTCCCAGCTGCTCCTCTTCCGATCCAGCGCTCTGCTATGGCCTGGGAAAGCAGTAGAAGGTGGCCCAAATCTTTGGGCCCCTGCACCTGCGTGGGAGATCCAGAAAAAGCTCCTGGCTCCTGGCTTCAGATCAGCACAGCTCTGGCTATTGTGGCCATCTGGGGGAGTGAAGCAGTGGATGGAAGACCACTCTGTCTCTTCCTCCCACTGCCTGCAACCCAAGATCATCACTGTAGCAAAGCCACAGCCCAGAAGCAGCTCCTGCAAAAGATATCTAACGTTGCTGCTGACTGCGTCCTGTGATGACCTATTACAAAATCATTATAATTAAATTATCATGGCAGAAATTCCCACTCCCATCATGTACCTGAAGCTACTTCCAAGACTTCCTAAAAAGGTCAGAAAACTGAAGGTCATCAAACTTCTGGAAAACTCCACCCAAAGTACCACCCGCTGTGCCTCCAGATCACATAAAACAATGACCCCAGAACTTGTGGGTTGCAGCTCACTTTTGAGCATGCCCTGTGCCCCTTCTTTTTTAAAGATTTATTTATTCACTTGAAAGTAAGAGTTACACAGAGAGAGGAGAGAGAGAGAGAGAGAGAGAGAGAGAGAGGTCTTCAATCCGATGGTTCACTCCCCATTTGGCCACAACAGCTGGAGCTGTGCCAATCCGAAGCCAGGAGCTTCTTCCAGGTCTCCTACGTGTGTGCAGTGTCCCAAGGACTTGGGCCATCTTCTACTGCTTTCCCAGGCCATAGCAGAGCGCTGGATTAGAAATGGAGCAGCCAGGACTAGAACCAGCACCCTTAAGGGATGCTGGCGCTTCAAGCCAGGACGTTAACCCACTGTGCCCCAGCCAGCCCCAGCGCCCCCTCTTGAGAGTGTATTTTTGATTTTATTAATACATCTTGTTCCTCTGCTAACCTTCATTTGTGCCGCATCCTCAAATTCTTTCTTGCATTGGAGACAAGAACTTGAACTCTTTAACCCCTAAAACTGTTGCAAAGTGGGCTCCAGCCCCTCGGGAGTCTGTGGGTAGATGGGTTACTACTTTGATCAGGGCTTGAGGGTTCTGCAAAACTTCTCAGAATAGTCTAGTAGTAGGATGTCAGCCATGGAGATGACCACTGAATTCTGAGTCTTGTAATCCTTGCCAGCTTGACCCTTACGGCACCCCTTTAATTTAGTGGGTTAATATTTAGTGAGGATTTGACTTGTAACCACCACAGTGAAGACAGAAAAATTGCAAGCTCAGGGAGAGAGACTGGGGCCTGATACAGTCTGCGTGAAAGCCATTAGAGATGGGGGCTTGGTTCCAATATTCCAAGATGTGGCACAGTGTCTGGTTGTAGTAGACAGTTAAGTAGCAAGTTAAGTAAAAACTTTAATAAAATTCTCCATTATAAACATGAAGAAACTGAAAGAGAGCTTAAGTAACATATCCAAGGTCACACACTGGTCTAGTAAATGGCACAGTCACACCCTGGACATCTGCCTCCACTCTGCCAGTCACTAGTAAACAGGAAGGGAAGGAGAAATGTATTTGGGAAACAAAAGGGGCTACTCCTTTCTCCACTCAAGGAAGTGCAAAACTGGAGGTTAACCAGGAAAGATCACACTTCACACACACACACACACACACACACACACTGGAATGGTTTCTAAGCACATGAAAAGATGCTCAATAGCACTGTCATTGGGAAAATGCACATCAAAACCAGAGTGACACCAGTAATGAACAATTTTATAAAGAAATTCAGAAGCCGGCGCCGTGGCTCAATAGGCTAATCCTCCACCTTGCGGCGCCGGCACACCGGGTTCTAGTCCCGGTTGGGGCGCCGGATTCTGTCCCGGTTGCCCCTCTTCCAGGCCAGCTCTCTGCTATGGCCAGGGAGTGCAGTGGAGGATGGCCCAGGTGCTTGGGCCCTGCACCCCATGGGAGACCAGGAAAAGCACCTGGCTCCTGGCTCCTGCCAGGATCAGCGCGGTGCGCCGGCTGCAGCGGCGGCCATTGGAGGGTGAACCAACGGCAAAGGAAGACCTTTCTCTCTCTCTCTCTCTCTCTCTCACTGTCCACTCTGCCTGTCAAAAAAAAAAAAAAAAAAAAAAAAAAAAAAAAAAAAAAAAAAGAAATTCAGGAGGCTGGCACTCTGGCATAGTGGGTAAAGCCACTACCTGTGGTGCTGGCATCGCATATGGGTGCCAGTTTGGTTTGAGTCTGGGCTTCTCCACTTCTGACCCAGCTCTCTGCTGTGGCCTGGGAAAGCAGTGGAAGATGGCCCAAGTCCTTGGACCCCTGCAACCACATGGGAGACCTGGCAGAGGCTCCTGGCTCCCGGTCAGTGCAGCTCCAGCCATTGGGGCCAACTAGGGAGTGAGCCAGCGGATGGAAGACCTCTCTCTCTTTCCACCTCTCCTCTCTGTGTAACTCTGATTTTCAAGTAAGTAAATAAATCTTTAAAAAAAAATTCAGAAAACCATTCCACCTAAAATAGCATCCAAAAGAATAAAATATTTAGGAATAAATTTATTTTTTTAAAGATTTATTTATTTATTTGAAAGTCAGAGTTAGACACGAGAGGAGAGCCAGAGAGAGGTCTTCCATCTGCTGGCTCACTCCCCAGTTGCCTGCAAAGTCTGGAGCTGGGCCGATCCAAAGCCACGAGCTAGGAGCTTCTTTTGGGTCTTCCACATGAGTGCAGGGGCCCAAGGACTCAGGCCATCTTGTACTGCTTTCCCAGGCCATAGCAGATAGCAGGATCGGAAATGGAGCAGCCGGGACTCGAACCGGTGCCCATATGGGATGCTGGCATTGCAGGTGGCAGCTTCACCTGCTATGCCACAGTGCCTGCCCCAGAAATATTTAACCACCTTAAAAGACTTAAAGAAGAACTGTAAAATGTTGCTGAAAGAAATTAAATAGTACCTAAATAAATGGATAAGTGATTCTGTGTTCATGGATCGGAAAACTTTATATTGATAGCAGTGCTACCTAAAGCAATCTACAGATTGAATGCAATCCATATTAAAATTCCAGTGGCCTTTTTGGCAGAAATGGAAGCTGATCTTAATTTACTGTGGGACTTTAAGAAGCCCTAAACAGCTAAAACAATATTGAAAAAGTTGGAGGTCTCAGTCTTATTGATTTCAAAATTCTCTACAGGGGTGGACATTGTGGTACAGCAGGTTAAGGTGCCACTTGGGTTGCCTGCATTCCATTTCAGAGTCCAGGCTGCTCTGTTTCTGACAGAACAACTATTTGAGTTCCTATCACCTTTGTGGGAGACTCAGATAGGATTCCTGGTTCCTGGCTTCATCTTGGTACAGACCTGGCTGTTGTGGGCATTTGGTGGATAAACCAGTGGATGAAAGATCTCTGTCTCCATCTCTGTTGCTTTCAAATAAATGTATAAATCTAAAAACAAAGACTGCTGCCATTCCTGCCTGGAGCCTTCCTAAAGTTTCCAGCTTCTTCCCTGGTCTCCTGGCTTTACTGTTTTGCTGTTTAGGTCTCCCTTCGGTGGGTCTGGAGAGCCCAGCAGGAGGGGCTAAGCCTAGATGGGGTTTGTTAGCAGAGAGGACGGGAGCTGGGAGCCAGTGGTTGGCAGGGAAAACTCCAGGAAGCTGGTTAGGAAGCCCAGGGGTGCGGGAGAACCAAGTTAATCTATCTATGCTTAAGTCAACCCTGACTCACAGGGAAGTGATTTCAGCTCCCACAACCTCTTGGGATGTTGGCTGTTTCCCTTCTCAGCTCTACCTTGGCTTCAGGCAACTCCATTGCCCCTTCTGATCCTCTCTTTTCTCATCCCCAGCACTGGAGACAATGAGGCTTAGATGAAGGGCTAACAAGATCACTCATGTGTTAAGAGCACTGAATTTGGAGTTCAGCACTAATTGTTCACGTTGTTTCTGCTGATTGGCTTTGTGAACCTGACAGGCCATCGTGTTCTCTGGGATTCAGCTTTCTTCTCTCTTCAGTGAGTCCTTTGGAAGAAGTAAGGTCCAGGGCCCTTTCAAGTGCTGAGGTGCCCCAGAGAAGAGCCATTTATGGGGGAGGCATAAGCAGAACTGCAGTCTGAGATACTGGTCCCGAGAATGGGTCCCCAGTACAGTAGACCTGTGCCTTTTTGCCATCCCCTCTAGGGTTGCTCCCAAGCCACAGGTCCAAGGGCCTTCCACAAGGCCCTTGTTCTTCACACTGCCTCAACTGGCCTGGCACCCAGGACTGATTTCACCCTGGATGCCTCTGCTGCCTCCTTTTTAGTCTGGGCTGTCTCCCAGGCCTCAACCAGTCCCACTGGTTGCCTCAGGACAAATCTCTTCTGAACTTCAAACCCTGCAGAAAGGACTCTTAAAGGCTGATGAGTAAAACCAGACTTCAGTGAAGAATCAAACTGAATTTTTATAGTGCATACCTTGAGCCTAGTAAGATCCCAAATGCTATACATATCATGTTCTAAAATGGATGTTCGTGACAAACCTAGATTACTAAAAAACGGCAACCAGCATTGTGTCACAGCAGTTTAAGCCACCACCTGTGACACTGGCATCCCATATGAGATCCGGATGCTCCACTTTTTAAAGATTTATTTATTTGAAAGAGTTACACAGAGAAGGCACAGAAAGAAGTCTTCCATCTGCTGGTTCACTTCCCAGTTGGCCGCAGCAGCTGGAGCTGCACTGATCTGAAGCCAGGAGCCAGGAGCTTCTTCCAGGTCTCCCACGCAGGTTCAGGGGTCCAAGGACTTGGGCCGTCCTCTACTGATTTCCCAGGGCATAGCAGAGAGCTGGATCGGAAGTAGAGCAGCTAGGTCCTGAACCGGTGTCCTTATAGGTAGCTTTACCTGCTACACCACAGCACCGGCCCAATGCTCCACTTCTGGTCCAGCTCCCTGCTAATGTGCTTGGGAGAGCAGTGGAAGATGGGTCAAATGCTTGGGCCCCTCCACTTTCATGGGAGAGCAGGATGGAGTTCCTGACTCATGCCTTTGGCTTGGCCCATTCCCCACCAATACCAGTGGATGGGAGATCATCTCTCAAATTCTGCTTTTCAAATAAATAGTTTTTAAAAAATGTTGAGAACATTTAAGAAATGATAGTATGTTTTCTCTATTTCTGAAGTTTCAATAATTTCCTGTTGAATATTTTTTTCTAAACTCCTTCATACTTTAATATACACTTCCTAAGAAAAAGTATTCTGTTATAAAACCAGTGGTTATCAAGCTTAGATTTACTATTGATAATAGCACTTTTTATCTATAGTCTGCATTTCAAATTTGTTACAGTTGTCTAAACGACAGATTTTAAGAACAGGGGCAGACAACACTTTAATATCTGAGAAGTTCCCTTGTATGTGTCCATTCTTCACTGAGGATGCTGGATAAATTACAGGGTCCTCTCCAGAGAATCCAAGGGCACGTTCCTTTTATCCATCCTCATCCATGGCTGTGGCTGTGCTTAGCAGTCCACACGTGTGGGGGGAAGGATGTGTTAGAAACACTCAATGACTTTCAGGTGCTCTCCAAGCTGCTGTTGGTCTCTGAAAGCTCAGGAGGGGTGGGTGAGATGAGTCCTGTCTTCTTGGCTGTCCCAGGAGGGTTCTTGAGTGAGGAATGACCCATACTGGCATTGGCTTTGGCACAAAACACAACCAAGTCCCAGATTTTGCCACTTTGTAGGTTGTGGACTAGGACAGGCAGAAATCAAAAGATGGAATCTCTACCTTTCAAATAAGTAACTAAATAAACCTTTAAAAAATAAAATGACATAATACATATTTTTAAAAAAGGTTTACATAACTGTAACTGTTCAATAAATGTCAGTGACTAAATTATTTTACAGATGTCTAGCTCAAAGGCCAGATTGCTGAGTGCTATAAAAACAGGGCTGAGCTGGAGTGAGACTCCTGGGCTCTCCTTTCATTCATCCTCACTTCTTTTGGTAGACTGCCCACTCTATTTCTCCAAAATTTAAGGGCAAAGCAAATTGTCCTAGGCATCTGTTTATCACTTACCAGAAAGCAGCTCCTCCTTAGGGATTAAGTTTCCACAGCCCATATCCCTCACTCTAGCACCACCTTGTGGTCACCAGTACAAACTCACCCTGGCCACCTCCAGAGGATGGACTTGGCAGTGGAAGTATCCTTATCAGAGCAGCTCCCAATTCCTGTGGTAGGTAAGTGCCAGGCACTATATACTACGTCGTTCATTTCTCTTACTCCATTAAAACCTTGTTACCCCAATATTCACGAAGCAGGCATTGTTACAGGGAGGAAAACTGCTGCACAGAGACATGGGGTAATCAACCAGTGTCCAAGAGAAAGCCAAGATTTTCCACCCCAGGCCTACTTCACAGCTCCTGCTCCTGACTTGGATATCCTGATAGAAAAGCCCTTTAGATTCAAGACATGCCTTACACTGACAGGGAAATCAAGAGTCAGGAAAGGACTTACCTGATGTCACAGCCTAGCTAATAGTAGAGACAGAACAAAGAACCAGATCTCTTGATAAGACCCCTTGTCCTGGGCTCTTAGGTGAGCACACCATGCCTTGTAGGGATATTCCTAGAGGTGTCTACCTGAAGCAGAGTTCACTGAGACAGGACTGAGACTTGATTTAGAAAATCCTGGAGGAAGTGACTTGTTTGTGCATGTTATCTCTAGTTGCTCTGTTGTTAGCAATTTGTGGCACCCACCCAAACTGCTACAAAATGAGCAACCATGCCCCTTCTCTCTGGTGTTACTGCGATGCTCCCACACCCTCTGCCTTGTCAGTTCCTGTCCCCTAAAGTGCAGTCCCATCAGGGTGGGACTTGGCAGGGGGAGTCCCAGCTGGCACACACTCAAATTGGCAACAAGGGAGAAGCTGGCATGAGGCTCAAATTCTGCCTTGGCACTTAGCCCTGAATCCACTGTGCCTGTCTGGGAGCGCCACAGCATGGGAACCAGAGCCAGAGAACAAAAGATGGCAAGTGCAGCAGGCCCAAACAGGCAAGCACCGTAACCCACACCCGGCACCACTGTGCTTCCTTCCAGAAATCCCAACTTCAAGAATAGCACCTAGGGATGCATGATGAAGAAAAACGCCAGCTCCGCCTGACCAGGCATGCTTGCCCTTTGCAAAGGACAACTGGATTTCAGCAGGGCCATCATCTAGATCAGGTGAGAAAGCAGTGAACGTGTGCTGAGAGCACGAAGTCACAGAGAAACTGCTAGCAGGGGGCCTTTAATGGAAACCTCTTCCTCTGGTCTGGAGAGCACAAGCCACATACCACCTTGGCTCTTTAGTGAAGGCTTCAGAAACTACCAAATAAGGTCTAGCACACCTCACACTTCGGGAAAATTAACACAGCAATCCCTCTTCTGCTCCTAACCTGAACCAAGGGCCCCCACTCCTCGGGCCAACCCGACTTGCTCTCAGATTACTCTGCTACCCAATATGAGGTATGCAGTGCTGAGGCAGAGTGGGAGGGAAAGGGCCTAGCCTAGTTTCTCGGCTCTTCCATCTGGACCACTCTATTATAGGGCGCAAAGACAAACAGATGCAGAAAGAGCATCAATTTTGCAGTTAAGCCTGGGGTGAAATTTTGGTATCACCACTGGCAGGCTGTGACTTAAAGCTCTTTTAGTTGATCTATAGAATGGGGCATAACACCTCCCTGCAGGGGATGTTTAGTTATGAGACAACATACTTGAAAGTGGGGGAAATAGTTCCCCTTTGACAAATGGAAAGGAGGGAAGTGGGATACAATCAAGTTGAAGCTCCCTTCTCTAGGGTAATCTTGAGATCATGACCTCAGATGTCATTTGCATATGCCCTTCCATGGGCAGTGTATGGAAAACTCAGATCTAAGGCTGGGAAGTTACTAGCCACCACTGATCTGACAAATGCCTCGGAGAACTCATACTTTTCTAGGAACCTCAGACCTTTTCTAGGAACAGTCCTAAAAAATCTCAAGCACACAAAGTGTATTCTTAAATATGGTTTAATACTCTTCTCCATTTCTGTACATCACAACACCAAGATTTTGCTGCTTAGGATCTCTCTGCAGAGGCTATAGAGAATGCAAAGGCTACGGTTTTCACCCCCTCTTATTTCTGTGTTTGTAAGTGTAAGTGTAATACATATCAGTATATATTGATACACACATCAATATATAATGCAATATATATCACTGAAGAGAACACATTGATTAAAGAAATACAAAATTTGGCATCATTTCCAAACTTAAATAGTAAAAATAAAAACTACAAAAGGAGCTGCATACCCTAAATGTATCATGTGAAACAACAAGCATATTTAAAAATGTAAATTTACATCCAATTTCTCTGGTCTTGTCATATCACATTAGACCCATTTACAATGGCAAAACCCTAAGGTACTGCTGTGAAGAGAGCATGTTTGCTTGCTCTTGGGTATTCTGCAAACAAACAGCAGAGCCCAAAGCAAAAGCCGGTGAAGCCTCCCACGCTGGTGAACAGCAAAGAGTTGACTCTTCTCGCTGGGGGTTGAGACAACAGGTTACGCATCGACAGACAGTCATTTGGACCTCTGAGTACAGTGTGAGAACCACAAGCTTTACATTTAAGACATACTCCCTTCATTCAAGTGAAACAGGATTATTGGAACGATAGGCAGGTCTGTAACCTGGGAACAAAGAGCTGGTTCAGACCAGTAAAGCTACAAGTGACTGAGTCAAGTCAGTGAAGAACAGCAGTCAGGCACTATAGTGTTAAAAGTACCCAATTTGAAAAACCAAATGCACCCCATGACCCTAACCAGGTGTGAGAGTGATACCAATTGACTTTTAAAACCTTTGGTCCTTCAAAGCCCATTTGGTACACTTTTTTCCATTGCTGCTACTGGGCACATCCTATTCATTTTGTTCACTGTCACCTCGAGCACGCCATGACCTTGCTTATCAGCTGGGTTCACATCCTAAGGACGGCCCAGCTGTGAAGCACATGCTTCAGGTTTTCAGGTCAATTTTTGGATTCAACATGGTAAAGTCCATGGTGCCAGAAGCTGTGTCCCATCCCTTCCCCGCCCCTGCCCTACCCGCCCCACTCCCATAATTTCTCCTGTGAGAGGTGCTTGTAAAGTCCCACATTTGAAACAGATGCTCCAACCCCACCAGGAGGTCAGGGGCTTATAATTACATGCACAGTCAAACATGTTTTGTCTGTCGTTCCTGTGAAAAATCTTGCAGTTCATTTAAAAAAAATCAAAACATTCACATAATCTCATGCCATCCAACATAAGGAAAACACAACCACCTCCCTTTTACCAAGGATAGACCCAAGCAAATAAACTTTAAATTTCTTTGCTTCCACTGAAATTGCATGTTTTATTTCTCCCAATCCCAGCAACAGCACAGAAGCCCCATCATATCCATCTCCAACTGGTTTCTAATAGGCTAGGATTAGGGGACCTTTGTCAAAGCAACTGATACAAAGGGCTCCCAAATGCTGTGCCCAAACGTGGCTGCCAAACACATGGAAGTAAACAGTGCACTGGCCCAGATGCTTCTTGAGTCAGTTTGACCTTGCAATGCAGTTTGCATCCTTGAAATTGACAGTCTGTAGGGGAAGGGAGAGTGTGAGGGAGTGAAGATGACATTGCCTCCTATTAGCTCACCCTTTCAACATTAAACAGAGACCAAGAGAGAAATGGTTCCAACATTTCACCACATATATTTCTTCTTATGCAGTCTAAGCTGAGAATGCCATGTAAATGGGTCACTGCGAAATGCAGCAATTTAATTTTTCTCCAATCAAAATAAGAAACAAACCAGTATGATCTCACTTCTATTAACTTTTGAAGGTTTACAGCAGTTAAAGTATTTTTGCTTCTATGTATGAAGGTTAAAAAAATCATTTTTTCATAAAATACAAGAGCAACCAATTTCACCATCGAGTAAAAGTAAAAATTGGGATTCTTTTTTAAATTAGTCCAAAGTGGCATTTAGGAACTTAGTTGTAGGCTGCTGCGCTGACACCATGACAAACCAAAGTGTAGGGTTGGGCCTGGTTTTGTTTCGGTTTTCTTTTCAATATCCAATGCTCATGGATTAAGTTCTGGAAATGTTCCAATTGTAAGGCAGGGATCTGTTTGGATTCCACCACGGGTATGCTCCTTGGGTTGGATGCTGGAGGGCGAGGCACGTTTTGCCGGACCCATGTCGACTACCTAGTAGTCATCAAGGTCAAAAAATTCATCGTCTCCTCCTTGATATTCCATTCCCTGGAAATCTACTCGGTACCGCAAGATACCTGGAGAAAGAAACCACAAATATAAAGTCCAGTTCTCTTACACAATTATAGAAAAGCAAAGAGATGATAAAAACTGGTCCAAATCAAAGATTGTGTAACCATCTGCTGTCCCAACCACCTGCCTCAGTAGCCAATGAGCACAGCTAATCTGAAGTAATTTATTTTAGGCTAGTCAGCATAGGCCTTGGCCTGAGACCCTGTTTTTAAGTTCACTTTGTTGATACGCTACTCACCTCCAATTCCACCAAATCCTTTCACAAACTGGGATCCTTCTTGTGACTTATCTGTGACAATTTCCAATGTAGCTCCAAATTTTTTATAGTTGTTAGCAAACCATTCCAACAGGGGCATGCTCTCAATCAGCTCATGTTCCTGTCCTGTCTACAGGGATTCACCAGAAGACAGCAAAAACCAAGTGGTTAGGACATAGCAGGCCTCACCCCCTCACTTCTCTTGCCTACCATCATTCGGTGCTGTCACTCATTATCATGTGTGTGCGCACGTGCACTCCTATAAAACAAAGTGAATTCTGGTTTCTAATAACATAATGCAGACTGCAGAGAAACTGTGGGATTATTTTAAATACTCCTTCTCCTTGGGCTCAAGCCTCAGTCATGAGATGTCAACAGACACTGAGTGGTTTTGACTTTTATGACTCCTGCTGACTCTGGAAGTCAGGCTGCTGCAGCGTCTCTGTGGCAGCCATTCAGCAGACCAGAAGAGATGTGCCAGAACTGCTGTTGGGAGCGGCTCTTAAAGAACAAAGTCCAACAACTCAGAGTTTGAGGAAGCTACCACTTAAAAGTCATCTTGTGGTAAGGTGACACTTTAAATTAAATGTCATGACACATTTAGACCAAGCCCAAAGATGCTGTTGTGGTGGAGCAGCTAATAAAGTAAGTGAAACAAAGCAGCACAGGTTTCAGAGCGCGAGAGGCATACTCAAATAAAATCTTCCTCTCTATTATTTCAAGGATAGGGGAAAGTTCTCCTTAGTGCTTAACTACTTTAAGAAAAAAAATCCCCACTGAACTCCTCAAGCGGAATGTGGTTTGATTTCCCAAGGCTGACATTGTAACTGCCCGAGCTCTAACACACAATCATGTTTCCTTGCGTGTATACCAAACCAAGAAAACAACCACATACCTCTTTGTCTGTGAAATGAGATTTATCCTTCTCTTGTTCTGGAGTTAGGTAAAGAATTTTCTCCTCTGTAGTATTAAGAGGAAAACAATGTGTTAAACTGGTTGTCAAATACTAATGGGGTTAAGTCCTACAAAATGAGGCCAGTTGGATAAGGAAAAGGCTTCTAAATTCATTCTATAAACTTCCTTTCCACCAGCATTCACTGAGTGTCAAGCAGGTAAATTGCTCCCACCATTAAAAAAAAAAAAAAAAATCAAAGACATTAAAACTGACCCTCAGGTGAGTGGTCTGGCCCAATGGTTGCTTGAGTTCCAGTTTTGGCTCTGCTCTGGGTTTGTATTTCCTGACAATGTGCATCCTGATAGACAGCAAGTGATGGCTCAAATACTTAGGTCCCCATCACCAACCCATTTGGGCATTTGGGGAATGAACGAACAGATGAGAGCTCTCTTTAGCAAGTAAGAACAACAAAAACACAGAGACTGCTCTTCAGCAAATATAATCAGGCATTAAGCAGTTCAAGCTGAAAAATTTACACAGGTATGTGCTATGAGCAAAGCAGTGGAGAAAGAAGAGTAGATCTGACTTCTGACTGCTCATGAGATCAGCCATCCTTTCCAATCTCCACCCTCAGGCTTCTTGAATGCACAGATCAGTATCAAACAGCAACCTATTTTCTAATTCTCATACCTTCTGTGCCTTGGCAATGAAGAACGTATCTCATTATATCCAAATTTTCATAGACTATTAGAATTTCTACGGCTCCCATTTCCAAAGCTTTTAGCGTATCTTCAACTCCAAAACAGTACTTGCCCGTGTCTTGACTGATTTCATCAAAGTATCGTCCTGTGGTATTAGTGACAGGTCAATAAAGCATACAACTGGATTTCTAATCAGCAGATTCAACCAACCCAAGATCAAAAAGATGTGTGTGTGGGGGGAACCAGTTAAGCTGTCATTGAAAAGTACTTTATAGCTGGGCCTGAATATGTAACAAACATGTACAGATTTTTAATCCTGTCATTATTCCGTAAACAATACAGCATAACAACCACATACAAAAACTATGCCATTTTATAGAAGAGGTTTGAGCATCTGTAGATTTTGTTATCAGGGTAGAGAAGGAGAAGGTCTAGCACCAGCCCCCCTCAGATACTGAAAGGTGAACGTATATTGTTTTCCCTTGTGGATATGAATATAATTAAGCACACTTATTAGACCTAATGACTGAATATTAAAAATAATGATTCCACAGAAGCAGAAGATTTAACAAAATACTTCATCTTTTTTCTTTTTTACCTTTCCAGTGTTTCTTTCATACATATCATCCATACACATTTAATACACAAAAACACATAATAAGTAGCTGCATTTCATTGATACCTATTAATTTCTTCTCTTGAATGAATTTCACGTTGGAGAGGACCTCAGTAGATAACTCAATAGCTTGGTTGAATCCATTTTCACCGCCATAGGATATATCAACTAATTTTAAAACTTTTGATTGCAACCTCTGACACAATTAAAAAAAAATCATTATTACTTTAAAACATCTTTACCAAGACTCCTTTACCTCTTAATGACATACAAAGATTAACACTGTAATCACTAATGTCTAAATATGGAGGATTCCTATTTATTCAAGGGCTAACTCAAAAGTGAGCAATGTTGCCAGAGCAAACTTATAGCCATTCATATGACATATTATGTTAAACCTACGGTAGGATAAGTCATTCAATGTACACAAAAGTAAGTATCTTAGGAACAAAAGGGGGAGCTACTGGCTCCTGCCACTTAAGAATACAAGATGGTATCTTTGGTGACACTGTCTACTATATTGCTACCTCTCCCATAAGAACTCCTTGGGAACAGGTTATGGCTGAGCCTGTATCTTGAACCAGAAGATCCTTCTGGATTAAATGTTTTAGACTTAATACCTCTGTCATTTTGCTGCTTTATTTACCTTAGGAATAAATCAGAATAAGACAGTAAAGAAGTTTATAGTTTCTGTGAAGTCAAATTCTTTTTTAAAACCAATTATGCCATAGCACCCCAACTCAAAAATGGCTGACTTCAAAAGAGGAAGGATCCAGAAAAGTAGGTAATGTTTCCTAATAAACACCTATAAGCCCGCCACCATTTATCTTAAAGCTACGTTTTTGACCCAGGAAAGGTATTGTAAATTCAAACAGGTAGGTGTACCCAGTGCTCATACAAAGGACTCAACCTATACCCATAGACATATACCATGGACTATCTACTTCTCACTTACCTGGTCAAACATATCAGATTGACTTAGTTCAGTTTTAAAGTCAGCTGATCCAGCTAAAACGAGACCAGCCACATTCACTTTGTCCCCAGAAATAAACAGCTGTACAGCAGTCTCTGCTACTTTCCGAACATAGTTGTGTCGCTTTTCCATTCTTAAACGGGCAAAACGCAAGGCTGACTGACCTCCTCTACCTTCGACACAAAAGTAGTGAGAGAAAAAGGCAATTATTAAGAAGTACACAAGGCCTTGCATTTTAAAAAGCAATAAAATAAAAAACAATCATGCATGCTATTATCCAAGGAAAGGACAAGGAAAAAATTTACCATCCTTGAACAAAAGGTCTAGCATAAACTGTTACTTATTTTTTCAAAGAGTTAACTACTAAATCTATCACTAAGTCCAGGATGACTTCCTCTCTGTTACCTAGATCGCCTGTCCCCCCATCATACTATTTGGGTTTCCTTATTGTTAAGCAAAAGACAAATAGGGTCATGTTCTCTTTCAATATTACCGTGTTTCTTTGGGAGATCCACAGTGAATTTGTGCAGGACTTCTCTTGTATTTCCCTGCAGTGTGCCAAAAAGTGCACCACTACCATCTATTACAATGAAGCCAAACTTGCTATCATCTGAAAGTAGTGCTGTAAGAGCCTGAAAAGCAAACACAAGTACCACATGATGAATTCCAAAGCTCTGTTAAGGTCAAAACCTGGAAGGACACATATAAGCCCTTTTATTCCACTCATTGTGGTATAAGTGCTATGGAAAAAATGATTTAATGGGATAATTTAGAAACTTCAGATGTAGGTATGTAATCCTTATAGACAAATTTTAACTGATGTCATAATAGCCAGTGGTTATCTATGTGGAGTCCTTCAATACACTTGACCTAGGTATGTAAACACAAAACCAATACAGATTTAAAAATATTTCTATACTCATGTTTACAATATCATTATTCATTTGGAAGTAACCCCTCTATCAATGGATAAATGGATAAGCACAGTAGATAAGTGGTATATCAATACATTGAAAAATTAGTCTCAAAAAACGTAGCTAATTTTGCAATATGCTACAGCATGAATGAATGAGGACATATTATGCAAAGTGAACTAGGCTAGTCACAAAAAAGACAAACACTGCCTGATTTTATTCATATGGGGTACTGAGAGTAGTTAATGGTGGTTACCAGGTGATGGAGGGAAGGGGAAAACAGCGAGTTTTTTTTTTTTTTTTTTTTTTTTTTTAATAATTTATTTGAAAGAGTTTTGGACACAGAGACTTGAAGTGGTGTTCACATGGGACACTTGCATCACAGGCAGCAGCTTAACCCATTGTGTCATGATGCTGGCCCCAGGAGTTATTTTTTAATGAGTATTAAGTTTCTGTTTTGCATGATGAAAAGAATTTTGGGGGCAGATCTATGGCACAGTGGCTGGCACACTTATGACACCCACATTCCTTGTTATAGTTGTTGTGAGCCTCAGCTTCCCTGCTTCTGATACAGCTTTCTGCCAACACCAGGCCTGGGATGAGGCAGGTCATGGCTCAAGTACTTAGGACCATGACACCCTCACAGAAGACTCAGACTGAGCTCCATTAATGATGCCTGGATGTTAAACTCAAAATATTTAAATAGTCCTGTGGGCCACCACTATGACATAGTAGGTTAAACTTCCATCTGTGGCGCTGGCATCCCATACAGGTGCCAGTTTGTGTCCCAGCTGCTCTTCTTCCGATCCAGTTCTCTGCTAATGGCCTGGGAAAGCAGTGGAAGAAGGCCCAGTGCTTGGGCCCCTGCTCCCCTGTGGGAGACCTGGAGGAGGCTCCTGGCTTCCCATCAGCCCAGCTCTGGCAGTTATGGCCATTTGGGAAGTGAGCCAGCAGATGGAGTACCTCTCCGTCTCTCCCTCTCCTGTAACTTTACCTCTCAAATAAATTAATTAAAAAAATAGTTCTGGGACCCACATACAGATAAAAGTTTTCATGATGGAATTTGAATTCTATGGGCTTGGCAGATCACTAGTTGCCAGGTGACAATCTCTTTAGAACTAAGAAATTATTAATACTCCCTGTTTTCTCCAATTATGTATTCATTTATTTGAGAGAGAGAAGGAGAGGGAGAGAGAAAGCAATGAGCTCACCTGTCTGCTGGTTCACACCCCCAACTGCCTGCAACAGCTGGGACAGGCCAAAGCCAGGAGCTGGGAACATGTGGGTGGCAGAGCCTTAAGTACCTGAGCCACCACTTGTGCCTCCCAGCGTCTGCACTGGTAGGAAGCTAGAGTCAGAGCTGAGTTGGGTACAGAACCCAGGCACTCCACTGAAGCATGCAGGCATCTTAATCAGCTTAACTGCTAGACCACATGCCTGCACCACCCATTACATTTTTTTATTTTTTTATTTTTATTTATTTATTTATTTATTTTTTTGACAGGCAGAGTGGACAGTGAGAGAGAGAGACAGAGAGAAAGGTCTTCCTTTGCCGTTGGTTCACCCTCCAATGGCCGCCGCGGCCGGCGCGCTGCGGCCGGCGCACCGCGCTGATCCGATGGCAGGAGCCAGGAGCCAGGTGCTTTTCCTGGTCTCCCATGGGGTGCAGGGCCCAAGCACCTGGGCCATCCTCCACTGCACTCCCTGGCCACAGCAGAGGGCTGGCCTGGAAGAGGGGCAACCGGGACAGAATCCGGCGCCCCGACCGGGACTAGAACCCGGTGTGCTGGCGCCGCTAGGCGGAGGATTAGCCTAGTGAGCCGCGGCGCCGGCCCATTTTTTTATTTTTTGACAGGCAGAGTGGACAGTGAGAGAGAGAGAGAGACAGAGAGAAAGGTCTTCCTTTGCCGTTGGTTCACCCTCCAATGGCCGCTGCGGCCAGGGCATGGCGCTAATCCGAAGGCAGGAGCCAGGTGCTTCTCCTGGTCTCCTATGCGGGTGCAGGACCCAAAGACTTGGGCCATCCTCCAATGCACTCCCGGGCCACAGCAGAGAGCTGGCCTGGAAGAGGGGCAACCGGGACAGAATCCGGCGCCCCAACTGGGACTAGAACCTGGGGTGCCGGTGCCGCAGTCAGAGGATTAGCCTATTGAGCCACGGCGCCGGCCCACATTTTTAACTGGGGAAGAAAATAGCTCCTTCAAGAACTGCCTACAAAGGAGATGAATCTACTAGGAACCCATCTTTAACCAAACCACCCTTGATAATTAGCATAAAGACATGAATACTGCACATGTTAAAAAAAATTGCTTTTTTATAATCTCAGGTAGCTTGAGGTTTCCAGCAAGTCGTCTTGTCAAGGAATAGATTTATCCCTTACTACATTCACTTCTATTATTCACAGATCAGTTAAAACCAAAATATACAAACTAGCAAAATTAAACAGTACCTTGAAGGAAGAGTTAAGGCTTAGAAAAATTAGTGTAAAGCTAGACAAAATGGGTACAAGATACTGCTTAAATCAAGATTCAAGACTTGCTTTCATCAGAACAACATACGTAGTAGGACAGAACAGTTAAGATCCTCCCCAGTGAAGCCCCTGCCAGGAGGCGGCTGTGGTAGTTAAGAGAAAAACAGCTTGGATCATCTAAGCAGTTGACTAAGATCCAACTGGAACTGGACTTCCTGTCAAGTTAGCAAAAATCATCCATTGTAAACTGTGTCGACAAATGTCAGTTCTAATTCCACTGTAGAGGTTTTTCCCTTGGTCGATGAAAAGCAAGAGACGGAACTAGGAGCCAGCTGTGAATTCCTGATTGTTCTACTGTTGACTGATTTAGGTCACTCTAATGAGGTTTCCTTTCCACCATTAAAGTTCATCTCATGGCAGCTCCTGTCATTCAAAAGTTTTATGGTGGGGTGAGGGAAGCAGCTTATAGTTCCATTACTAAAAATTTTACAATTTGTGAGCTAAAAACCAGGCTGCAATGTATCACTAGTACATTGGGAGAGATGGAGACCAAGTAGCCTATTAATTTTTTTTTTGTCTCTAATTAGTTCTCCAAATCTAGTTAACCACTTCCCTCAAACAAGCTGAATGACTTGCCACAAAAAATGTAAGCTATTCTACTTTGTGTAATAGCCAGGCATATAAAAAAGTTAAATGGTTTGGAAAACAGTCTGATGATTTCTCTAAAGGTTAAATGTAGTTATCATATGACCTAGCAATTCGACTCCTAAATATAAGAGAAACGAAAATAGTCATATTAAAACTTGTATATGAATGTTCACAGCAGCATTATCCACAAAAGCTTAACAATGCAAACAACCTAACTGTACATCAATGGATAAACTATGTAAAATGTGGCATTCCTGAATAATGAAATGTTATTTGGACACCAAAGAAAAGTAGTAGTACCAACACATATTACCACATGGATGAACCTTGAAAACATAAAGCTAAGTGAAAGATGCCAGTCACAAAAGGCCACAAATTGTATTACACCATTATATAAAATGTCTACCATTAACAAATTAATAAACAAAATAGATTAGTGGTTGTCTAGAGCTGAGAG
The DNA here is from genome assembly GCF_051225735.1 of Oryctolagus cuniculus. NCBI lineage: Eukaryota > Metazoa > Chordata > Mammalia > Lagomorpha > Leporidae > Oryctolagus > Oryctolagus cuniculus. Next base: position 27,559,899 of record NC_142872.1, read on the forward strand.
GTTGGTGGTGGGCAGGTGATCTCAATTCACTACTGATGCATGTGGCTTATCTTTCTGTAGTGATGAAAACGTTCTGTGCTTCAGTATCTTACCTCTGTATGGAATTTGTTGTCACACAAATACAATGACGTATTAATTGGTTTGAAAGGTTCAAAGTCAATGTTGACTTTCTTTTCCTTTCCTTCTTCTGTTACAATTGTTCCACAGTAAACAACCAGACCATTTGGAGGTACTGAAAAGAACATAAACAAGTTCTCTAACTTTAAATATTCCCAGTCTATTGTTCCTTGCCCATTTAAATATTTAAATCATCATTTAAATAAAATAGAAATATGCTTAACTCTCTCATGCAGAATCTTTTAATTTTCAATAAAAAATGCAACAAAACAAAGAAGTTAAAAACACCAAGGCCAAAGAGACACCAATGACAGCTGCTAGAAGGAAACACTAGTGAACAAAGCACCACAGCAGGGTCAAAATGGAAAATATAACCAAGACAAACAATGCAGAAAAGAAACAGGGTCCAGCTCTAGATTACCTTTGTTATAAAGTTTGAGTCTTTGTTGTACAGATGTAATGGCTCCCAGGACTGAAAGGCGGTTTACTCGTGACTTAATGTTGGATGCAGTTCCAAATTCATCTGCTAACATTTTTGCCACTCGGGAAATCTGGTCTTTGGGAGGAATGATCAATGATATCATGCTGGTGCCATTGCTGTGGAGGAAGGAATAACTCATTAGAAGTGCAAATACTATAAGTAGAGAGTTTAAGTTAATTTATCTTTAGTAAAGTGAGCTAGCATGAAACGCCTCTCAGTTAACAGAAACAGGTCACTCCCAAAGTGACCAGGAAGGTAGGGACTACAGTAGTAGTACTCTTCCAAATTTACCGAGAGGTACAGTGTTCAGACAAAATAGGTGTTCAGTTATTTGAATGAATAATGAGTGACACAAACTATAAGGAAAGCATCTGAAGGGATGAGTGGGAAACACTTCAATCCCCTAGGATGAAGCTTTGACAAGGGGTGTCAGTAGAGTAGAAGTTGGCCATGAGGCCCCATCCATGGCAGAGGCTTGTCATCTGGTGGCTCTTCAGTGGGAGATGCCACGTGCCAGGATGAGGCAACTTTTTCCAAAGCCTAGAGGAAACAACAGTATCATCCTTTTCTCTCCTTAAAAAAAAAAAAAGAAAAAAAAAAGGGCAAAAAAATGCAGGCTCACCACGAAAATTTATAAACATTAATTTGGTGGCCAAGTCCTTTGATAATGAGAACAGTAGAGCTTTGGAATTCACACAAATATCTCAGTTATGAAATCTTTCTCATACACTGTAACCACCACCAAGAGCCTGCCAGAAGGAAGTCCCATCTGAATAGCCATCAACCCCTCTCACCTCAATACTGATGCCAATCAACACGGGTAACTTTAATCTGCACCTTCTGAAGATACTTATTACCACTTCCAGTTAAGAAACACTTCATTTTGAATATTCCTCCTTCTACCTGAAGCAAACATATAACTACATATTCAAAACATATCAATCCATCACTAACCATTAGGGAACTACAAATCAAAACCACAATGAATGGTGGCTGGAATATGGCACAACAGGCCAAGCCACCACTTGGAATGCCCACATCCCTTATCAGAGTGCCAGTTTGATTCCTAGCTATTCTGCTTCTAACCCAGCTCCCTGCTAATGCACCTGGAGAGCATGATGATGGCTCAAGTGTTTGAGTGCCTACCACCTACCTATGTGGGAGACCCAGATAGAGTTCCTGGCTCCTGGCTTTGGCCTGGCCTATTTGGGAGTGAACCAGTGGATGGAACATCTAGCTCTCTCTTTCCAATACAAAAACACAAAGAGGCCGGCGCCGTGGCTCACTAGGCTAATCCTCCACCTAGCGGCGCCGGCACACCGGGTTCTAGTCCCGGTTGGGGCGCCGGATTCTGTCCCGGTTACCCCTCTTCCAGGCCAGCTCTCTGCTGTGGCCAGGGAGTGCAGTGGAGGATGACCCAAGTGCTTGGGCCCTGCACCCCATGGGAGACCAGGAAAAGCACCTGGATCCTGGCTCCTGCCATCGGATCAGCGCGGTACGCCGGCCGCGGCGGCCATTGGAGGGTGAACCAACGGCAAAGGAAGACCTTTCTCTCTGTCTCTCTCACTGTCCACTCTGCCTGTCAAAAAACAAAAACAAAAAACAAAAACACAAAGAAATAAGCAATAAAAACAATTTAAAACATACTTCCTCCAAAAAAAAAAAGAGTTCTCAACCAACCTTGCCTATGCATTGAAATCATGGGACAAGTTCATTCCAGGAGGTTCCTATAAATTTTATTTCTTCTTATCCTGACTTGTCATAAATATTATGTAAAAAAAAGGGGGGGAGGGCCTGGCACCGTGGCACAGTAGGTTAGTCCTCCGCCAGCGGCATGAGCACCCCATATGGGCGCCGGTTCTATTCCTGGCTGCTCCTCTTCCAATCCAGCTGTCTGCTATGGCCTAGGAGAGCAGTAGAAGATGGCCCAAGTCCTTGGGCCCCGACACCCGCGTGGGAGACCGGGAAGAAGCTCCTGACTCCTAGCTTCGGATCAGCGCAGTTCCAGCCATTGCCGGTCATTTGGAGAGTGAACCAAGGGAAGGAAGACTTTTCTGTCTCTTCCTCTCACTGTCTGTAACTCTACCTCTCAAATAAAATAAATAAAATCTTAACAAACAAACAGAAAAAAGGGGGGCCGACGCTGTGGCTCACTTGACTAATCCTCCGCCTGTGGCACCAGCATCCCATATGGGCACTGGTTCTAGTCCTGGTTGCTCCTCCTCCAGTCCAGCTTTCTGCTGTGGCCCAGGAGGGAAGTGGAGGATAGCCCAAGTGCTTGGGCCCCTGCACCCACATGGGAGACCAGGAAGAAGCACCTGGCTCCTGGCTTCGGATCAGTGCAGCACCGGCCATAGTGGCCATTTGGGGGGTGAACCAACGGAAGGAAGACCTTTCTGTCTATAACTCTACCTGTCAAATTAAGATACAGCACTTGGAGACATTGAAATTCATTGGAAATTCCATGAGAAGCATGACTCACACTATTGAAAAAGAGCAACAGTATATTTATTTACATCACATCAAGTAAATGTAATCACAAAAGACCGTGTATTATGTAGTTCCTTTTATAGATAATGTCCAGAATAGACACTCTAGAGTGACAGGATATTCCTTTTATGTCTAGTGGTCTTTTTAAGAAAGACTTATTTATTTTATTTTTAAAGTCAGAGTTACAAAGAGAGGGATCCAGATACCCTCCCCATCAGCTGGCTCACTCCCCAGATGGCCACAACCAGGACTGGGCCTGGCTGAAGCCTGGAGCCTGGAACTCCATTCAGGTCTCCCACGGGGGAGGTGGGGGCCCAAGCACTGGGGCCATCTTTTGGTGCCCTCCCAGGTTCATTACCAGGGAGCTAGATTGGAAGTCAAGCAGTCAAGACTCTGCTACAATGCCTGCCCCTCTTTTTATTTTTTAAAAGATTGATCTGAAAGACAAAGTGACAGTGAAGAGTGAGTGAGTGAGATAGAGAGAACTTCCATCTTTTGTTTCACTTCCCAAATGGCCAGGGCTGGACACAGGCTGAAGCCAGGAACCTAGAATTCCATCTGGGTCTCTCCTGTAGGTGGCAGGTGCCCATGTACTTCAGTTATCTTCTGTCGCTTTCCCAAGTGTATCAGCAGGGAGCTGGATGGGAAGTGGAAGAGCCAGGACTCAATGAACACTCAAATGGGATGCAGCTTAATCTGCTGCATCACAATGCTAGCCCCTGACAGCTTATTCTGGAAAAGCCAAAGCATGTTTTCAAGAGCAATGTTAATTTGTGTTACTAGATCACCAATAAATTTTTTATTCCACCATATGGAGAAAACTAGATTACCAGTTTTAAAAGGAGAAAGACTGGCCGGCGCCGTGGCTCAATAGGCTAATCCTCCGCCTTGCGGCGCCGGCACCCCGGGTTCTAGTCCCGGTCGGGGCGCTGGATTCTGTCCCGGTTGCCCCTCTTCCAGGCCAGCTCTCTGCTGTGGCCAGGGAGTGCAGTGGAGGATGGCCCAAGTGCTTGGGCCCTGCACCCCATGGGAGACCAGGATAAGTACCTAGCTCCTGCCATTGGATCAGCGCGGTGCGCCGGCCGCGGCGGCCATTGGAGGGCGAACCAACGGCAAAGGAAGACCTTTCTCTCTGTCTCTCTCTCTCACTGTCCACTCTGCCTGTCAAAAAAAAATAAACATAAAAATAAATTTAAAAAAAAAAAAAAAAAGGAGAAAGACTGACAATATGAACAGACTGAGTCTACATCATGAAAAATTTAAAGGCCCAGAACTAACATGACTAGATAGAAAGTCTAGCTTCATTACAATAGAGGGGATTTATACTGTGAAGGGAAAAGTTGATCTGATGTCAAGCACATTAAGATTTTTTTTTTTAATCATTTTACAGCTGTTTCTACTTTCTACTTAAGGACTGTTACTTCTTGAGACCTTTGTGGATCAACCTCTTAGAAAGCTGTAAGTTTAAAAATTAGACTTATTAGTGTCCTTGGATAACAGGTGGGGTACAAGAAAGGTAAATTGGGAAGACTGCCAGAAATGTCTCAGCTTTCTCCTAATACAGCAGCCCAACGTGTCAGCTTTAATAGAATTTCACACATCCCAGAGTTCAACGAAAGCTGGCAAGAAAAAGAAACTAGAAAGCTGGGTACAAGTCAAATGAACCATGTGCCAAGTGACTGCTAAGAAAGAATGGAAGCAGCACTGTGAAGAGATTGCTAAGATGTAAAGAAACCTCCATATAGCTTTGTAACTACAGGTGCTTGAAATCTAAGAATGTATGAAATAAGGTCCTAGGGTATTTCAGAAAGTTCATGGGAAACAGAAATTAAAATAAGGGGTGAGTATTCAGCACAGTTTCACTACGTGGGATACTGCATCCCTTATTAGAATGCCTAATCTGAGTCCTGGCTTTTCTGCTTCCAATCCAGCTTCCTGCTAATGTGCATCCTGTGAGGTAACAGATGATGGCTCAACTACTTGGGTCCCTAGCTTTAGCCCAGCCCGGCCCAGCCCTGCTTACTGTGGGCATTTGAGTAGTTTTCCAGAGATGGAAAATACATGTCTCTTTCTGCCTTTCCAAAAACTTTTTTTTTTTTTTAAAGATTTTATTCATTTTACTTGAAAGGCAGAGTTACAGAGAGAGAGAAGGAGAGGCAGAGAGAGAAAGAGAAACAGAAAGAGGTCTTCCATCCGCTGGTTCACTCCCCAGATGGCCACAACAGCAGGAGCTGAGCTGATCTGAAGCCAGGAGCTAGGAGCTTCTTCCAGGTCTCCCACATGGGTGCAGGGGCCCAAGGACTTGGGCCATCTTCTACTGCTTTCCCAGGCCATAGCAGAGAGCTGGGTCGGAAGTGGAGTAGCCGGGTCTGGAACTGGCGCCCATATGGGTTGCTGGCGCTTTAGGCCAGGGTGTTAACTCTTGCTGTGCCGCTGTACAGCCCCTCCAAAAACTTTTTCAAAAATATGCCAAAATCCCAGATCGGATTGCCCGGTTTTGATATGCAGATCTGGCTCCTGACACCAGCTCCCAGTTAATGGGGAGAGCTCAAATGACTGGGTTCCTGTCATTCACATGGTAGACAGACTAAACTCGGAGCTCCCACGTGTCTGCCCAACCCCACAGTTGGGGATATTTGAGTAGCAAACCAGCAGTTTTGCTCTCTATCTCTGCCTCTCAGTAAATTTTTCAAAGAGGAGAGGCAGAGATGTCTTCCATCCACTGGTTCACTCCCCAGATGGCTACAATAGCTGGAGTGTGCAGATCCAAAGTCAGGAGCCAGAAGATTCTTCCAGGTCTCCCACGCAGGTGCAGAGGCCCAAGGACTTAGGCCATCTTCCACTGCTTTCCCAGGCCATAGCAGAGAGCTGGATTGCAAGTGGAGCAGCCAGGTCTCAAACCAGCCCCCACGTGAGATACCAGCTGGCAATGCAGGCAGCGGCTTTACCTGCTACATCACAGTGCTGACCTCATCTCTTGGTAAATTAAAGGAAGAAAAAATTTATTTTTTGAAGAGATTTATTTATTTATTTGAAAGAGTTACAGAGAGAGGTAGAAACAGAGAGGTCTTCCATTCTGCTGGTTCACTCCCCAGATGGCTGCAATGGCCAGAGTTGTGCCAATCTGAAGCTAGGAGCCAGGAGCTTCCTCCGGGTGTCCCACACAGGTGCAGGGGCCCAAGGACTTGGGCCATCTTCTACTGCTTTCTAAGGCCATAGCAGAGAGCTGGATTGGAAGAAGTGCATCCAGGACTCGAACTGGCACCCATATGGGATGCCAGTGCTTCAGACCAGGGTGTTAACCTGCTGCGCCACAGCGCTGGCCCCAAGAAAAAATTTAAAGTGTTAAGTTTTGGTGCAAAACTTTGATACCCATACATGTGATATATGAGGAGGTCTTCAGAAAGTTCATGGAAATTTCATGCTAAGAAAAAACTTGGGGGGGTGGTGCTGGTGGTGTGGCGTAGCGGGTAAAGTCACCACTTCAGTGCCAGTAGCTCCTAGGGGTGCTGGTTTGGGTCCTGGCTGCTCCACTTCTGATCCAGCTCTCTGCTATGGCCTGGGAAAGCAGAAGATGGCCCAAGTTCTCGGGCCCCTGCACCCACGTGGGAGACCCGGAGGAAGCTGCTGGCTTCCCATTGGCCCAGCTCTAGCTGTTGCGGCTAGCTAGGGAGTAAACCAGCAGATGGAAGACTCTCTCTCTCTCCCTAACTCTGCCTTTCAAATAAATAAATAATTAAAAAAAAAAAAAAGAAGAAAAAGGATGGCCTATGGGCTACTGCCACCCATGTGGGAGACCTTCATGCAGTTCTTGGCTCTGGCCTAGCCTATTCCCTAGCTGTTGCGATCATTTGGGAAGTAAACCAGTGAATGAAAGACAGATCTTGAGATATGTTCCTTTCAAATAAATAAATCTTGGAGAGGGGAAAAAAAATCAAAATAAAAAACTACATGAATTCCTTAAGATTTTGACTCAAACTCATCTTTGTTTTCCATGAACTTTTTGAAATACTGTTGTACTTTCACATAGCAAAGGCATTTTTCTTTTTTTAAAAAGATTTATTTATTTATTTTTAAATATTTGTTTATTTGAAAGTCAGAGTTACACAGACAGAAGGAAGCAGAGAGAGGTCTTAAGCCAGGAATAAGGAGCATCTTCTGGGTCTCCCACGCAGGTACAGGGGCCCAAGAACTTGGGGCATCTTCCACTGTTTTCCCAGGCCATAGCAGAGAGCTGGATTGGAAGTGGAGCAGCTCAAACCGGCGCCCATATGGGATGCCAGCACGGCAAGTGGTGGCTTCACTCACTACGCTACAGTGCCAGCCCAAAGATAATCTCATATGTATGCACCATGGTGCCTTCCCTTCATTATTTCCATTAGGGAGAGACCTCATGTCGGAAAGTTTACTCCTAGATAGAGCAGTTTTCTTCACAAGCAGACATATTTGGTATCTAATTCTTTCACTATGACGAATAGTTACTCTCAGATTGTCAGGTTAAATTACTTCTCTAACACCAGTACTTTTTCTGTTGGAGTGTCTACCTGAAACCTAGAAGGCTGGGTCATAATCTTTCTGACATTTTCCCCAATAAGCTACAAGTTTTGAGCAGTAAACAGAAGACAGTATGGTGTGCTCTGCTGCCACCCCTTGGATAGGGGTGCAAGGATTCTCAGCATACTGAGGAATCAGGAAATGAATGACCATTTAATTTCATTCGTCATCACAAAGATTTGCTGGGCTTCTAAAACCAAGTATCTGAAAAAAATTTTTGATGATTCTTTTAGGAGTTACATCAGACTCTAGAGATCAAGAAAGAGAAAAGAAATTTCCTTTAGTGGGCCTAGTAACATTTGGCAGGAAAATTCAACTTCAAATATGGTCCAAACTGTAGGTGCCACCTACTTGTCTTCCATGCACAAGTCAAATCATATATATGAAAAATGAGGACAGCCAAGTTTGAAAAGCAACTCTGCTAGCTTGTGCTGATTTTCTGATGAACAATTCTCAAGGGGGCACATATCTTCACACTAGGTTCTCTTGGAATTTTTAGGAGCCAAGGGAGTTAAGGGTTCAATGTTTTTAAAGAGCTGACATGTCCTGATTTATAGAGTTTTTTAGGAGATGAAACTAGCACAGAGGCAGTCAGTAGGGAATGGAATGAGGATGGGCTTCAAAGACAGTAGGGGTAGGGACTAGCATTATAGTACAGTGGGTTAAGCTGCTGCCTGCAATGCTGGCATCCCATAGGGTAGCAGTTCAAGTCTCTTCAAACGAGCCTGGGAAAGCAGTGGAAGATGGCCCAACTGTTTGGGCCCTTGTACCCTTGCGAGAAACCCAGATGGAGTCTTAGGATCCTAGTTTCAGCATGGCCCAGCCTGAACTGTTAAGGCAATTTGGGGAGTGAAACAGTGAATGGAATATCTCTGTCTCTTCCTCTTCTCTAACTCTATCAAATAAATAAAGGAAATCTTAAAAAAACAAAACACTCTTTTCTTTCTCCTCAGCTCGTGGATCCAGGAAGAGCAGAGCAGGTGGGTTAAAGCCCCAGTCTGCAGTGCTGGCATCCCATATGGGCACCAGTTCGAGTCCCGGTTGCTCCACTCTAATCCAGCTCCCTGCTAATATACCTGGGAAAGCAGCAAAGGATAGCCCAAGTCCTTGGCCCCCTGCACCCATGTGGGAGACCTGGAAGAAGCTCCTGGCTTCGGACTGGTTCAGCTCCAGCCGTTGCAGCCATTTGGTGAGTGAACCAGAGGATGGATGACCTCTCTATTTCAAATAAATAAATCTTAAAACAAATAAATAAATAAATAAACCTTACCATGCTGGGGAGAGAAGAGAAAAAGAGCAGTTGTGAAGGTTCACAGCTGAAGAGAGGACAGACAACAGACTCCAATGGATTAGAAAGTTTGAGGCTGAGGAGAATGTTGGGACAAATTAACAATGTGAATCCAAAACAAGCAAGACAATGATGTGGAGGGTAAAGCAATGACCTTAAGATAAGCCTCTATTTACTTTCCACTGCAGATAGGTTAAGAAGATAAACATTCATTATGCAACTTTACTGTAAAACACAGCTGGACAACCTTATACACACATCCATTCCAGAGAGGGCAAAGAAGTGAATGCACACCTAAGAGCATGATCTTGTCCTAAGAATCCATTTTTAAAAATGGTTCGGGGCCGGCGCCGTGGCTCAATAGGCTAATCCTCCACCTTGCGGCGCCGGCACCCCGGGTTCTAGTCCCGGTTGGGGCGCCGGATTCTGTCCCGGTTGCCCCTCTTCCAGGCCAGCTCTCTGCTATGGCCAGGGAGTGCAGTGGAGGATGGCCCAGGTGCTTGGGCCCTGCACCCCATTGGAGACCAGGAAAAGCACCTGGCTCCTGGCTCCTGCCATCGGATCAGCGCGGTGCGCCAGCTGCAGCGGCGGGCCATTGGAGGGTGAACCAACGGCAAAGGAAGACCTTTCTCTCTCTGTCTCTCTCTCTCACTGTCCACTCTGCCTGTCAAAATAAAAAAAAAATCTCTCTGTCACTCCCTTTCTCTATAACTCTTCCTCTCAAATAAATAAATAAAATATTAAAAAAAAAATGGTTCGGAAGTACAGCTTGCCAAAGAACAGTTTTGTTTGTTAGATTTCTATCAAGCTGCTAAATCTAAAACACTACTTGAAAGCTAGTCTTGGATTCTCATTCCTTTTGAATTTTGTGTGAAAAATCACCTTTCATGAGTCTCCTTGCACACCTTTCCCTACCATCTGTGGGAAAACATTTTATTTGAAGACACCTGACTGGAGGAGAAATACATATTATGAAATGGGTGGCTTCCACTTTAAAACTGTAAAGGCTACTTTAAAAACCCCTGCTTTATAAGTTAGGTTTAATACAAGCAGATTATAGTTTTTCCAGGAAAGTTTCCAAATAAGATAAACACTCATTTACCCCTGAGGCAAGACAATCAAAGTTGTCAGACCAGTTTGTGTAAACAAAAAAATAAAAATTAAAGAGTCTCATGTTAAAGTAGAGCAAACCTCTTAGGGGAGAATGAAAAATAAAGCTGTTGCATTAAGTAGTGCTCACTGCATAGGCAACCTGTAACATTCTTTAATTTTACTAAGTTTCCCCTATTTTACTGCTGCCACTATATCCCTTTTCCAAAATCAAAAAGGCTTAGGGGCTATTTCGCCTAGCAGTTAAGATGCTCACATCCCATACTGGAACACCTGGGTTTAGTTCCCAGCTACAGCTTCCTGCTATTGCAGACCCTGGGAGGCAGTAGTCTGCAACTGAGTTCTTCCAATTTTAGTTTATGTGCTGCCCAAGAGATTACTGCAACTGAGTTCTTGCCACCCATGTGGGAGACTAGGATTGAGTTTCCTGCTCCTGACTTTGGTCCCAGCTATTATGGACACTTGAGGAACAAACCAGCAGATGGGAGGGAGTTCTCTCTCTCTGTCTCTCTCTCTCTCTACACACACATACACACACACACACTCTCTCTCTCTCTTTCTCTCAGATCCAATTTTAGGGGGCACACTTCCTTATCAAAGATGTTTGCAACTGTGTTTCCACCCAGGGGATTCATTTCAGAAAATGAAATAACTAAGAAACAGGAGGAGGAAGCAGTTGTAAATAGACTAAATAGAATAAACAGAACTAGACCAAACAAACAAACAAATCCCCAAAACAAAAACCCTGGAATTTAAAATAGTTGTCAGCTTTCCCTTTCCTCTCCTCCAAAGGCACCATCTGGGGCAGACTTTGAGGGTAGGGACAGCGCTGATCAAACACTAAAACCTGCCGGCACCTTGATCTTGACTTTCTGAGCTGCCAGAACTCCATAAAATCAATTTCTTCTTCTTTTTTTTTTTGTACTTTTTTTTTTTTTTTTTTTTGTACAGGTAGAGTTTTAGACAGTGAGAGAGACAGAAAGGTCTGTCTTCTTTCTGTTGGCTCACTCCCCAAATGGCCGCTACGGCCAGCGCTGCACCGATCCAAAGCCAGGAGCCAGGTGCTTCTTCCTGGTCTCCCATGTGGGCGCAGGGGCCCAAGTACTTGGGCCATACTCCACTTCCCTCCTGGGCCACAGCAGAGAGCTGGACTGGAAGAGGAGCAACCAGACTAGAAACCGGCGCCCATATGGGATGCCGGCACTGCAGGCGGAGGATTAACTAAGTGAGCCACGGCGCTGGCCCCATAAAATCAGTTTCACTTAAAACCTACCCACTCTGTGGTCTTGTGATAGCAGCCCAGATTACAATATTCTAGCTCTAACATAACTAAATTGAATAGTGAAAGCTCAGGGGTCCCTGCTTTCTTTTCAAGAGTTATTTATTTATTTGAATGGCAGAATTACAGAAAGTGAAAAAGGGAAATCTTCCATCTGCTGGTTCACTCCTGGCCAGAACGACCAGGGCTGGGCCATTCTCTACTGCTTTACCAGATGCATTAGCAGGGAGCTGGGTCAGAGTGGAGCCCCTGGAACATGAACTGGTGCCCATATGGGATGCCGGCATTACAGGCAGTGGCTTTATCTGCAATGCCACAACACTGGCATGGGGCCCCAGTTTTTACAAGCCGGAACACTTCCCATCAAATGCCCTGCCATCCAACTCGTCACTCACTTGAAAGGAGCTCCTTTCAAGTCAAGATCAGGAACATTTTAGAGACGACTTACTAAAAACTCCAGCTGGGATTCAGAGTACCTGCTGCCCAAACAAGCTTAGCGTTGTGCCCAAGATACAGATGGCCAATGATTAAAAAAAAAAAAAAAATTATTTTATTTATTTGAAAGGCATAGTTACAGAAAGAGAGGTCAATCTTCCATCCACTGGTTCACTCCCCAAATGGCTGCAATGGCTATGGTTGGGCCAGGGCAAAGCCAGGAGTTGGGAGCTTTATCTTGGTCTCTCGCGTAGGTGCAGGAGCCCAAGTACCTGAGTCATCTTCCGCTGCTCTCCCAGGCACATTAGCAAGGAGCTGGATCAGAAGCAGAGCAGCTGATACTTGAATCAGCATCCATTTGGAATGCTGGCATTGCAGGCAGTGGCTTAACCCACTATGCTATGATACCAGCCCTAAACGATTTCAATCATCCTTTTTTCAAGTTCATACCCATTAGTGTCTCGACAAAGCTCGACTTAAATCTCAGCAGGAACAGTTCTGGAAGAGTCACTAAGCTTGCAGCATGACATGGATCACCAGCTAAGATATCAATCAGTTCCCCTCCAATTTCTACTCCATTTCCAAAATTGCTTTATTGAATGTGGGTTTTCCATTTATCTTCCCCCAAATGAGTAAAACTAAGTGCAAACCTTAAAAAATATTATATTTTAATTTTTAAAAATATAGATACAGGGCCAATGCTGTGGCACAGCAGGTTAAAGCCCTAGCCTGCAGGGCTGGCATCCCATACAGGCGCTGGTTTGAGTCCTGGCTGCTCCACTTCCAATCAGCTCTCTGCTATGGCCTGGGAAAGCAGTACAAGATGGCCTAACTCCTTGGGCCCCTGCACTTGCGTGGGAGGCCTGAAAGAAGCTCCTGGCTCCAGATCAGCTCAGCTCTGACTGTTGCAGGCATTTGGGGAGTGAACCAGTGGAATGGAAGACCTTTCTCTCTCTCTGGCTCTACCTCTCTCTGTAACTGTCTTTTAAATAAATGAAATAATTCTTAAAAAAAAAAAAAAATAGGTATATGCACTTAAACTTTTTGGGAGGCAACGATACAGAGCATGCGTGCCAACCTGCCAGTTCTTTCCCCATATACGCCAATGCAACTGGGAGCTGGGAACTCAATCCTTGCCTCCCACATGGGTGGCAGGGACCCAGCTATTTGATCAATCACTTTCTGCCTCCCAGGATCTGTGACAGCAGGAAGATGGACTCAGGGGATGGGGCTGAGACTGAACAATATTCCAATATGGCATGTGGGCTGAACATCTGCCCCAAGACCATACTTTTGATGTGACTTTAATATGGGAAGAGTTAAGTACACAGGGACCGGAACTGTGGTCCAACGGGTTTAAGCCCCAACCTGCAGCGCCAGGATCCCATACAAGTGCTGGCTTGAGTCCTGGCTGCTCCATTTCAGACCTAGCTCTCTGCTGTGGCCTGGGAAAGCAGTAGAAGATGGCCCAAGTCCTTGGGCCCCTGCACCCACATGGAAGACCTGGAAGTGGCTGGTGCCGCGGCTCAACAGGCTACTCCTCCGCCTGCGGCGCCGGCACCTCGGGTTCTAGTCCCGGTTGCTCCTCTTCCAGTCCAGCTCTCTGCTGTGGCCCGGGAGTGCAGTAGAGGATGGCCCAAGTCCTTGGGCCCTGCAACCGCATGGGAGACCAGGAGAAGCACCTGGCTCCTGGATTTGGATCAGTCCGGTGTGCCAGCCACAACACGCTGGCTGTAGCGGCCACTCAGGGGGTGAACCAATGGAAAAAGGAAGACCTTTCTCAATCTCTCTCACTGTCCAATCTGCCTGTCAGGGAAAAAAAAAAAAAAAAAAAAGGCTGGAAGATTTGGATCAGCTCAGATCTGGCTGTTGCAGTCATTTGGGGAATGAACCAGCAGACGGAGTATCTCACCTCTCTGTAACTCTTTTTCTTCTCTCTCTCTCTCTCTCTTTTTTTTTTTTTTTTTTTAAGATTTATTTTATTTATTTGAAAGTTACAGAGAGAGGTAGAGACAGAGAGAGGTCTTCCATCTACTGGTTCACTCCCCAGATGGCCGCAATGGCCAGAGCTGCACTGATCTGAAGCCAGGTTCTTCTGGGTCTCCCACGTGGGTGCAGGTGCCCAAGGACTTGGGCCATTTTCTTCTGTTTTCTCAGGCCATAGCAGAGAGCTGGATTGGAAGAAGAGCAGCCAGAACTAGAACCAGCGCCCATATGGGATGCCGGCGCCGCAGACCAGGGCGTTAACACACTGTGCCACAGCACCGGCACCAACTCTTGTCTTTCAAATAAATCTTTTTTTAATTTTTTTAAATAAGTTCATAGGCTTTACAATCAGGCAGATTCAGGCTCATGTCCTATTCTATTTAATGGCTCTGTAACCTAAGGTAAATCACACAAACCCCTGGAGGTCTGTTTCTACTTACTTAACAAGGTCATGAGGATTCTATAAGATAATTTATGTCAAGTGATAGTTTAAATATTAAGTCACCACTAAGTATAACTAGATGGAGCTCCAGGTCTTTTCCTCATCTACTCCTTCCCTTTAATAGTTCATTAAAAAAAAAAAAAGTACCAAAATATAGCTAGAAATAAAGGGAGAAGGACTGTCAGGTAGTGTCAATGTCTAAGTCTATCTATTGTTAAGGGAGAACTAAAGCTTTGTTTCCCCCTGAAACTTTTTTTTTCCCCAGATTTTATTTGAAAGGCAAAGTTCCAGAATTTTCCATCGCTGATTCACTTCCCAATTGGCTGCAACAGCCAGGGCTGGACCAGGCTAAAGTCAGGATCCAGGAACTTCAGCCAGGACTCCCATGTGGTTTTCTCAGGTGCATTAGCAGGGAGCTAAATCAGAAGTGGAGCAGCCAGGACTTGAAATGTTATGCCCATACAGCATACTGGAGTTGCAAGTGGCAGCTTAACCTGCTCTGCTTGCTACAACATCCGCCCCTCTCTCCTGTAAAATTTTAATTACCTGTATTATATAAAAGCATAAGTGGCTCTAGCCTACAGCTGTAGCATACAATTAGTATTTTGAGATAACCAAGAGATCAACGACTTCAAAGGGCACTGACATAATCCTCCACCTGTAGCGCCAGCACCCCGGGTTCTAGTCCCCATTAGGGCGCCGGATTCTGTCCCGGTTGCTCCTTTTCTAGTCCAAGCTCTCTGCTGTGGCCCAGGAAGGCTGTGGAGGATGGCCCAACTGCTTGAGTCCCTGCACCCGCATGGGAGACCAGGAGGAAGCAACTGGCTCCTGGCTTTGGACTGGCACAGTGTGCCGGCCGTAGCAGCCATTTGGGGAGTGAACCAACTGAAGGAAGACCTTTCTCTCTGTCTCTCTCTCTCTCACTGTCTAACTCAGCCTGTCCAAAAAAAACAAAAAAAAAAAAACAAAAAAAAACAAAAAACCCCCACAAAAACGCTGCCTTTCAAATAAATAAATCTTGAAGAAAAGTATACTAGGCTAATCAAAGGCACTGACACCTGACTTCTATTCTCTCTCCCACCAAGAATCAAATCATGAAACACACATTGCTAACGCTAGGTCTGTGTTAGCTTCTGGGAGGGGTGTACAGTGGTGGAGAAATCATTTTACCACAAAGTAGTGCTCACATATTTGATGACTGAATAAATGGTTAATTTTTAACATCAAAAAACAGTACTGGGGCCTGGTCTTGTAGTGCAGTAGCTTAAGCTGCCAGTATCCTATATGGGCTCTGGTTCAAATCCTTTCTAACACACCTGGGAAGGCAGAAGATGACCCAAGTGCTTAGGCTTCTGCCGCCCATTTGGGAGACTTAGATGGGAGTTCCAGGCTCCTGGCTTCAGCCTGGCCCAGCCCCAACCATTTTGGACATTTGAGAAGTGAAATCAGTGGATGGAAGATCTCTCTGCCTCTCAAATAAATGTCTTTTTAAAAAATACAGTTTCCTCAATATACTCTCTTCTATGCAGACACCAGAGATCTATTCTCAACCACCAAATAAAACACCAATTTAATTAATTTATTTATTTGAAAGGGAGAGTGAGAGGTCTTCCATCTGCTGGTTTACTCTCCAAATGGCCACAATGGCCAGGACCTGGGATTCCAGAGCTCCATGTAAGTCTCCTACTTGGGTGGCAGGGACCCATGTACTTGGGCCATCTTCTACTGCTTTCCCGGGCATGAAAGCAGGGAGCTGGGTTGGAAGCAGAGCAGCTAGGACTTGAATTAGCATTCCTATATGGGATACTGGCATTGCAGGCAGCAGCTTAGCTGGTTGTACCACAATGCCAGCCCTCAGTTTTCATCTCATTTAAAGCTGTGTGTTTTTTTTTTTAATTTTTATTTATTTATTTATTTTTGGACAGGGAGAAAGACAGAGAAAGGTCTTCCTTTGCCGTTGGTTCACCCTCCAATGGCCGCCGCGGCTGGCGCACTGCGTAAAGCTGTGTTTTTTACACTTTAGTTTTTACCCTAACAAGACCAACACTTTCACGTCTTTTTACTTCATTGAAATTCACTGTGATGTCCTTCTCCATCACTGCTACTGCCATCATTAAGTGATAGGTTAGGAGGCAGACATACCTTTATACAAGGAGTTGCCTTGTTTAAAGAGCTTGGTTAGAAGGCTCAAAATTGTGGCACAGCAGGTTAAGCCGTCGCCTGTGACAGCAGCATACCATAGGAGTGCCGGTTCACTTCCCAGCTGCCCAATTTCTAATCCAGCTACCTAATAAAGCACCCAGGAATGCAGCAGAAAATGGTCCAAGTACTTGGGTTCCTGACACCCACATGGGAGACCTGAATGGAGTTCCAGGCTCCTGACTTTAGCCTGGCCCAGCCCTGGCCATTGCGGCCATTTGAGGAATGAACCAGTAGATGGAAGATTTCCCTTGGGGCTGGTGTAGTGGCATAGGGAGTAATGCCACCACCTGCAAAGCTGGCATCCCCTATGGGCACTGGTTTGTATCCGAGTTTCTCCACTTCCAATCCAGCTCCCTGCTGACGGCCTGGGAAAAGCAGTGGAAGAAGGCCCAGGTGCTTGGGCCCTGCTAACCATGTGGGAGACCTGGAAGAAGTTCCTGGCTTCAGCCTGGTTGCTGTGGTCATCTGGAAAGTGAACCAGTGGATGGAAGATCTCTCAGTAACTTGGACTTTTAAATAAATAGATAAATCTATAAAGAAAGAAGCACTAGAAAGAATAATTTTGTTACTGTTCAAAGGACCTATGAAAGTTACCTGAAATTGGCTCAAGCAATTAACTTTAGGGTCTGATGCTATTAACAGATGGGAAAGGTACCAAGAACTTTCTGAAACATTAAAGTAGCCTCTATCACAGGATTCAGAGTAACTCCGATGTCTCAACAATTTTCAGCAGATACTTAATAGAAATTTTTATTAAAGTGTTTTATCTCCAAAAACACAAAGATTAGGCAGCCATCTAACACAAAGTACACTTCTGGTGGAACATTTTTTCTACAATTATAGGCACTGACTTTATCTTAGAAAAAGTAAATAAAAGAATTTTACAAAACTAGCCTAGTGGAATATTCCACTGAGGAGGAGCAAAGGGTGGAAAATTTCTTTCGTGTTTTCCTAACAGTGCAGAGCCAGGAAACGCAAACACAGTTGAGTTAGGGTCATACTACCAATGTTCTATATGGGATCCTACAAATGATAGAGTCTTTTTCTTCCTTGACCACTATGGAAATACTTTTCTATAAGGCAAAAGTCACTGCCTTCTTGTTAACCTTTTTAATACACAAATGAGCTTCTGGAGAGCGATTTGGCAACAAGTTATTTCCCTCACCACTGATGTTCTTCCTAGGGTAGAAGTACAAATAGCATGTCTATTTTCCTTCCAACTTTGCCTCTGGGTTTCAGCACACCTGCTCCCCCTAGTAAATTACAAGTCTCTCTGGACAGGAGTCTCCCTTTCAGAAGTGGGTAAGAAATGTTTCTATTCAGTAAAAGAAACAGTTTCCAAAGAACAAGGTAGTATAGTACAAGTTAGGGTCAGTTAGGTTTTGAAATCAGAAGAGTGGCAACAGAATCTAGCACTGCCACTTAGTAGGCTGTGATATTAGACAGTTACTTTCTCTGTACTTCAAATTCTTCTTACATGCACAGGTAATAGCTTTCCCTACACAGTGTTAAGAACATGCTATTATCTTCAGAAAACTAGTTTCAGCATTTGATTAACATATATCTCACGTCTGAACTTCTAACCCTGTGTCTTTACTGAGGCTCTACTTTGTTCAACAAGTTAGTAAGACCACAAAATAGTGTCGCACATCAAGAAAAAGGAATTCTTTTCAGTAAAAAGCTAAAAATACCAGAGATATAAAGGCATTAATGCTTGGGGATAAATACAAGTACATATTCATTTCCTGTAAGTTTAGGCTGAAAAAGTTGTGTTAAGATTGCCTTAAATTTTGCCATGCCAACTTTACCAACAAAGCACGTATGTACAAATGTTCTGCACTATTTCAATTCCCTGACAGCTTACCATCAACTAACACAAAGCTTTTCAATATACTTTTAGGCTAGCTGGCACTTAATTGAGAATGATTTTCAATCAGTTCAAAGTTGCAGATCAGTGACAGTTCCACTCCATCACTGTATCAAAGTTACTGTATCAGCCAAACAGAACTAATGCTCAAAGTAACACTTTGTAACACTGGCTTGCCTTGCCTAGGAAATCTGCTACATTTTGCCTGAATAGTTACACAACAATCTCTTTTCCTTTTTGACAACGATGAACACCTCACTCAAGACCCCAATCCTGTGAAACCCCCTTCACTATGTGCTTTGCTTTTGTGTGCGTAGGAATATGAGGCTATATATGGTTTATTAGCACTCCAGCATTATGTAGCAGACCATGTTCTAATTTTATTACAGACTTCTTCCAAAATGTCTAGTGGTTAACGCACAGAAACCAGCTAACAGTAAAAACACATTTATGAGCTTCATTTTTCACCTACATGTGTTTGGGGGAAAATAGCTAGATGTGCTTTGACTAGGATCATTCTTCTAAAGGTGATCTGAAAATGTCAAGCCCTGAACCTGGAGGGAAAGATATGACAATGAAGACAGTAGGCAAGGGTCCAAAGTGTGTCCAACAGAATAAGATATAGCTGTTATCAGAATGAGCTTCATCATGCTCAAGAGAGTGCCCCAGGGAGAAACCTCATAATTTCTAACCTGCTGGAAAAGAACCCCGAAGCGCCCCAATCCCTTCGCTAAGTAGCAGGCTGGTGCTGAAGAATTAAGACACACCTACAGAATGTATCCTAGGAGAAGATTCTATTCTGAGATCCCTGGAAAACAGGCTGGACTCAAGAAGAAATTTGTTGTTCAAGTTCCCAGCTGGACAGATTCAGCAGTAGAAAGGCCAATTTCTCCTTCTCCTTCTTCAAATAGCATCTAAGACCATTTAGCAGGGCTGCAAAGCTGACACCTGAAGTTTTCTCAAACCAAATATTCCGAACATAGGTGGCTGTGCTGTGCTTTGCATATTATTAACCGCAAATTCAAAGAAAAAAGGCCCTCTGTGAAACGGATCCAACTGGTGTACGTGTAAAAGACAGGACAAGTCCATAACCTACATTGTATTCTGCCTTAACTGGCATTCTAATTAGGTTCTCTTGCTTACCTAGGAGTGTGTCCAGAGTAAGCCTTCCTTCACTGGAAGGGTAAGTGTATCTGCTATTACAATGAGAAGCCTGTCAAGAGTTGAAATTCAAAGAGAGTAATTGTTCATTAGGTCCACAGTGTGCAGAATACCAAGCCAAAATACAATGGGTATTAGAACTAGCTCTGAGTAGAGGCAGGCAGCTTATGACACTTGGGGGAAACTGAGGAACAGTACCACAAACTATCACGTATACTCTCATCTCTCTACCCTTTATACAGTCTTTCCTCATTTTTAACTCATATTTTCATGACTGTTACCACCCAATCCAAGATCATGGTCCATAGTTACGCTTATGGAAACCCAGGCTTGAAAAGAATAACTTCCCACAGCTTCAAACAGCTCATAAGTTAGAGACCACCAAGAGCTCTGTAGTTACGGGGTCCAGAATCATCTTTCTCACAAAACTTGTAACATTCTAATATTTGACTTTTCTCTCAAATGGTCTTTTATCTAACTATCAGTGATTGGGGAAAAAGCTAAAACAGAAGACAGGAAAAAAAAGTCTTAAGAGTCTAAACCTTGAATGGTCCAGAAATCTGTATGAAAGACTACAAGGTATCAATTTAGTTACAACTAGCCCTACAAGGATATCCAGATGTCAAAGTTTAAAAAGTACCTGTAGTATAGTGATTTGACAACATTCCTTGTATCATCATTTAGGTGAATATTCTATCAACAATGTTCACATGGGGAAGCAAAAACATTTAGCATACTTCAACTTACACAAATTATATAGATTTTAAAAAATCCAGGGGCTGGTGCTGTGGTGCAGCAGGTTAATGCCCTGGCCTAAAGTGCCAGTATTCCATATGGGTGTTTGTTCGAAACCCAGCTGCTCCACTTCTGATCCAGCTCTCTGCTGTGGCCTGGGAAAGCAATAGAAGATGGCCCAAGTCCTTGGGCCCCTGCACTCACGTGAGAGCCCTGGAAGAGCTCTTGGCTCCTGGTTTCGGATTGGCGCAGCTCCCGCCATTGCGGCCAATTGGGGAGTGAACCATCGGATGGAAGAACTCTCTCTCTCTCTCTGCCTCTTCTCTCTCTGTGTAACTCTGACTTTCAAATAAATAAATCTCAAAAAAAAAAAAAAACCTAATAAGGTTTAACAAAACCCATATAATCTGTTTACCTTATTTATCTAAGATTTAAAGAAGTTAATGATCTCAATTAACTTTTAATTCAACATAATGTGAGCTGTCTGTACAGAGTCTTTAAATGGTTATATGTGGGGGCAGGAAAAGAGTTACATATAATCAGGTTATTTCTATTTCTATTGACAATTTATACTTGAAATATATACTAGAGAAGATAAGTAAAAAAATATCACCTAGACACAACTTAACCCAAAATAACACTTTCTTTATCACATTCTCTGCTGTCCTTGGTTAGAACAGGCTCTGGTCGTGATTTTATTACCTGCAAACTATAAAGCTTTCAACACTATTTCTGGGGCTACTTCTGGACTACTCAAAAAACACAACAGAGGAAAAAAAATCCCCATCTATCTTTCTTGTAACACATGTTCACCTGTTTTATTTCCTTATTTAAGACACCCAAATCCACAGTTTTACTCTAGTTCTGGTTTTGTCTTTCTAAGCCAACCATAAACAGGGACAAACTACCACCCACTTTAAGTGGGGCTTACATATAGTAGAATTAACCAGCACACACTAATACTCACTGGTCTTATATGAAACAAGGCAGGTAAGTATATTCACTTCAACTCAAAAAAGATTAAGCATATTGCTAGTTAAAAAAAACAAATACTAGTAAACTCCCCATTTTAATAATTTGATCCCTATTAAATGATCTTCCACAGACATAATAAAATATAGTTTATTATAGCTCAGATTGAAATGAGTAAATCTAGCTTTATATTTTTTGAGTAAATACATATGGTGTAGCACAGTGGATCAAGTTTTGGACTCTATCATTTTTGTGACATTTTGGACATTAATTTTTCTAACCTCTCAGCCTCAGCTGTCTTGTCAAATGGTGGCAGTACATACTGTTGTGAGATTAAATGACACAAAGCACAGCTTACAACAGCGCCTACAACATACTAAGTCCTCAAAAAATTATTCTGCCTGGGTACTTGACTCTGTTCAGATGTACTCTGTAAGTCTATTTTGCAGGTGGTCCTTTTTAAAGCTACATTGTTTTCGTTATGTATCGAGACGATTATATTGTGACAACCTTAATCTCAAATTATTTATTCTAACAGACTTTCATAGCTAGTATTAAAAATAAACCAATCCTTGATTCTCATATCCATAATTCCACACTGCTTGGGGGACAAGAGGAAGAAAAATGCGCTTTTACACTTCTAAAACAGTTCTGATAACCCATCACCAAGCTTCAGTGCCTTGTGCTAATAATCATGATTAAACACAACCTCAGTCTGTTCCTGAAACCCACATGGTACCCCATAAACACCAGCAGGCAGGATTTATTTCACCATCGTTTGTCTTTAAAAGTCCAATACAATTGTCCTAAAAATATCTTAGTATTGAGAAATACTTCTCATTGTACGCTATGAAAATCAAGTCAATGAAAATACAATCTTGCTATTTCCCAGAAGAAACTGATGTATAATAGTAAACTTCTGAGCCACAGAATAAACTTCTAACTTCCCAATCAATACCCAGAGATGGCCAAGCTTTCAGATTTTCATGTGGGATCAAGATGCAACCAAATCCTAACTAAAAGCAAAGTAAAACATGACTTATTTATTTAGACGAACATCTCCCAGAAATTTTAGAGTTAAATCCTGTCTAAAATGTTTAAACTCTATCACTTGGAAGACAAATCATGCCTAAAAACTTTCACTTTTGGCATTCTTTAAGCTTTACCAAACCTGGCTAACCAAAAAGATAAAAAGTTTTCAAAAGCTTTAAAGAGGGTTTTAAAAGTTTCAGAGTCACTATGTAATATGCCTAGGAGTAAATTTAAGAATGAGCTTCCTTCATCAAGCAGTAGAAAGGAATGCTGTTATTTATTAAGCAGTGTTATTGTGAATGTTTCTTCACTCAGACAACAAGCAAATTACAGTGGCAAATTAATATTTTAAACTGCTTTTCAAAGAATACAATGCAAATTGTAACTATGAACCTGTCTCTAAAGTCACAAGAATAAATTCACAGGTGACATCCAACTTTAAACACAACAATCTGTAAAAGTCAATGAACAGTTCAAATAACACAACAGAAGCTCCAAGTGAAACAAAGGAACCTGGCTAATTCCGGGTAATGTATTATAATGGGTCATGACCTATATTACCCTTCCTGAACCTGATTCTCACATTTGGGAGTAATTATTCACTCTATTATATGGCACAAGTTCCTGTTAGATCACTAAGTCGGTGTGAATGTTCTATCAAATCCAAAGAAAAACCTAAGGAACAAAAAATGAGTTGTTACCTTCAGTTCATGTTAATTTCTCCAGCACACCAATGGAGTGAGCAAAAGTCCAAGTCACAGAACCGCTCACTGCTAATTTATTAAGAACGACACACCACAGCAAAACCAGCCTGTTAACCCTGGGCTTTCAGTAGAATTAAGCACATGGTTTCAAAAAATAATAAAGAGCTGGGAGAGGTGGTCATCTGGTCATCCCACCATTGCAAATCTACCTCTCAATGACAAACCTGGGCCAAAACCCAAAATGTCTAATTCTTGGGCTGAAATCAACTTTACACATGGCCTGGGACAAACCACTAATTATTCTAAGAATGCTCAGAAATATCAATACAAAATGTTCCAAACACTTTTTTGGGGAGGGAGGGGGAAACGACCCTGTAAGTAAAAGGTTTCTATGTCTGGGAAAGGGACAAAATAAAGTAGTAAACTGAGGAAACAAGAACACCATTGGCACACCTTCCTTAAATGAGCAACGTTAAAAAAAAAAAAAAAAAACACGGTTAATTTTAATCTAGCCTACTCTTCCCACAATGGACACACCTACAGTTTGTTATCAAAACTTTCAAGTGGAGACTCACAGCCCACTTAATTCAGTTCTGAATTTAACAAGCATCAGTACATCAAGCACCTCTCCAGTGACATCCTCAAAGTTCCAGAAAAAGGCCAACAGGGACTCCTCCGTCCGGCACATACACACCCAGATCATCAGCCAAAACCTATCCTACCCACCCTCCATCCCGCACACGCTGGCAGTTTCAATTTATAGGCGGGTCTTGGAAGAGCTGAAACCAGGAAGCTCCAGGCGTAAGGAGAGGACTTGCGGAAGTCATCTCAGGGAAGGTGGAAGACCCAGAGAAATCAAGGGAGTCAGGAGGAGGATGTCTCCGGTCACTCCCCGTCCCGTCCCATCTAAACTTCACACACCCGGGCCTAAGGAGCCCAGGAGGGGGTGGCCATTTTAATGAGGCCCTGCTTAAGGGCATGAAGGGAGACGGAGAGAGGAAATCAGGGAAAGGCGATCGGAAAGGAAGGCCGAGCCCTTTCCCCCAGCAGCACCCGACTCGGCCGGCAGCACCTGAAGCCTGACGAGTAAGGAGTTGGATTTGAGGGCCCGAGAGGGGTACAAAAGTAGCAGTGTAATATCACGAGGGGGGCCGAGCGGTCTGAGCCCCGGGAGCGCGGGCCCCTTACCCCCAAGCGGGGGAAGAACCCCTATTCAGGCCAACCGCGCCGACCCTCGGCCCCGGCGTCAGGGGCTACTACCCGGAGGTCCAGAAGGCGGGAGTTGGCTAGTGCCTGGTTCTCCTCATCCGGCCATGCGGCGCGGGGGCGGCCATCCTGAGGGGTCCGGGAACCAAGAGGGCACGGGGGGGCCGGACGCGGCGCTCACCCGCGGGCCGCCTCCAAGCTCTTAATGAGCTTCTTGATCTTCCAGATTTCCACGTTCCTGTCGGCAGCACTGGGGTCGTCCGCCATCTTCTCGCCTCCTCCTCCCTAGAGCGGCCCGGCGGGGCCCGGAGACACCAAGACCACAGAGTTAGCGCCGCCGCTGGGGCAGAGCGGCCCCCTTCCTCGCCGCCCCCGAGAGGCCCTCCTCTCCCCACCCCGCGCGGACCGCCGCGTAGGTCGCTGGGCTCTCCCTTCCGCTGACTTACCTAAGGGCCCAGTCCTGGGCGGCAGCGGCTGCTCCTCCCCGGCGGCGGCTCCGCGGCGGCGGCTCTGACGTAGGACACCGGCTCCCTCTCTCCAGGCAGCTGCATGTGTTGCAATCCGCTCACATGGGGCCTGTGACATCACTTCCTCCGCCAGAGGCGGAGTGGAAGGCGGCGGGCGGAAGGGAGGGGGCCGGTGCGGACGAAGGGAGGCGCTGCGCGCGCCGCGACTTTCCATTGGTTCTCGGCGCCGCGGCCTACAATGAGCACGCTGATTGGTCGCAGCGGGGGCCGCGCTGTCTTGTGAGGTAGAGGCCGGGGGGCTGGAGGTGCCGCCTTTCTTCCGGCCCGGCAAACTGAGAGGAGGAAGCAAGAGGAAGCGGGCGGCTCTCGCGAGGGTTTATCCAGCGCCCCGCCAGTTGTATGGGGGTTCTTAAAGGGCGAGACGCCGGAGTCATCATCTTCTGCGTCCCTCTTCTGAACAGAAGTGGGCGTCTGAAGCTCTGCGACGCAAAGCTGGACCCTCGGGTCCGGACGCGCGCGGTGGGGAATGGCGGCCGAGGAGCCTTCAAAGTAAGCCCTTCAAGCCTCGCGGCTTCATCGGTGACGAAGTGCTCTGGCCTGAGTGCGTCACGGCTGCGCCAACAAATGTTCCGTCTCGACCAGCGATTCGGAATAGGGGCCTGTCCGGCTCCAGAGTGGACTCTCACCCGCAGGAGCGAAACCGGCATGTTGCCTGTGGCCGCAGTGCTTGGGACTTTGTGGGGTTGAAGAAACAGGGGCTGCCGGAGGTAGGCGACTTGAGGCATCGGACCCCGTGAGTGGTTGGGTCTGAGCTGCTGGATGTTGAAGCAAACCGAGTTAGTGCTTGTCTTACGGAGCTAGGCTGCTTTGTGCCTCCTCTCACTGCACTTGGCATTCGTGCACATATATATTTTAGTTCAGACGGGGTACTAGATCCTGATTTCCTGGGGATTCAGGGGTGAACGAAACAGGTGACCGTTAGTAGGGTCTAGGTGCATTTATAACTGTTTGCGACTTTATACTTTTGTGTAATAAAATGAGCGGATGCTTAAGTGCTTCAAGGTGGTCTGAGAGTTTGTGACAGGGGACCCAACTGTGAAATGAGACCCACAAGCTAAGTAGGAGTTTGTCCAGAGGGAGCCTCCCCGTTTGAGGGACGACAGACGAGACAGTGTGCCGCAGGGAGGTCAGGAATGGGGAGAGTGCTGTGGAGAAGCGGCAGAGAAATATCAGGGCCCTTTTTAAGTCAGGGTTTGGGAGTCTGGCTTCTTTTCCGTGGGTAGAGCCCTCGCGTGGGGTGGAGAGAGCAAAAGTGGAAGCTTAGAGACCGTTTTGGCTACTTCAGTCTCCACTGAGAGGATTGTAACCTTGTCCAGGGTGGCAGTGGAGGGCATGGGTAATGATACAGGGTGTATGAGGGCTACAGTATGCAGGACTGGTTGGTGGATTGGATGTGGAGGATGAGGAAGAGCAAGAATGGCGCCCAGAGTACCGAAATGATGACATTTACTGGCGTGGCAGAGGTGAGGAGCCACTTCCTCTTTGGGGGGCATGATTCAGAATTTCATCAGGGCCTATTAACGTTGAGGTTGGCTTATGTGAGGTCAGTCATGCAACTGGATTTGTATGGGGGCCTTGAATATTTTGCATGTTTTCTTTGCCGACACTTTGGAGGTGGGGTATTATCCCCATTTCATACATAGGAAATCTGTGGCAAAGAAAAGTGAAAGGGAATTGCTCATACAGCTAGTTTATAGCTTCCAGTCTCCAAGTTCAGTGGCCAGTGCAGTTTATCATGCACTGACTTAATTATCTATATTCTATTGGGATGGGATACACTTCTGTTGAGCTTATCCCTCTCCCAGGAAATGAATTCACAGGAAGAAATCTCTTAGGTTGAATAGTTTTCAGTGTGTGTTCATTGGTTTTTTAATATCGCACTACTGTGTACCGCTCACTGTACTTATTTTTTTAAAGATTTATTTACTTATAAAACATTTATTTTATTTGAAAGACAGAGTTACAGAGAGAGGTCTTCCATCCACTGGTTCATTCCCCAGATGGCTGCAACAGCCGGAGCTGCGCTGATCTGAAGCCAGGAGCCAAGAGCTTCTTCCGGGTGTCCCACAGGGGTACAGGGGCCCAAGGACTTGGGCCATCTTCTACTGCTTTTCTCAGGCCATAGCAGAGAGGTGGATCGGGAGAGGAGCAGCCAGTTCTAGAACTGGCGCCCATATGGGATTCCAGCGCTTCAGGCCAGGGCTTTAACCCACTGTGCCACAGCGCTGGCCCCTAAAAATTTATTTATTTGAAAGGCAGAGTTACAGAGACAGAGGGAGAAAGAGAGAAAGATCGTCCATCTGCTGGGTCACTTCCCAAATGGCTGCAACAGCCGGAGCTGGGCCGTTCCAAAACCAGGAGCTTCTTCCAGGTCTCCCATGTGGGTTCAGGACCCGAGCACTTGGGCCATCTACTGCTTTCCTAGGCCATTACCAGGGAGCTGGATTGGAAGTGGTGCAGCTGGGATTTGAGCAGGCATAGTACTACAGGCGGAGACCTGTAGTGACATCTTTTAAAATAGTTGTAAACACTGTTTACAGACTACAGTGTGTCCCAACTTTTTCCCTACTTCATTTCCCTTGTCTCAGTTCCTGGTGTTAGGTTGCCTTGGTCTGTCTTTCCTACTTGTTAGGTTTGTGTTTGTGGCGTTGCTTTAGGTCTATTTAGGTGTGTTTATTTTCTGTGTGATTCATACGGAAGTAAGATTGTAACATCCCAGATAGGATTGCCACTTTTTAGCCTTTGAATTCATCAAACTTGTTTCTTAGGATATTGTAGACCTAGGCAATTTTACTGTAGCCCCCAAATCTCAATTGACCAGTAGGTACAAATTCATCATCTCACCATTTAGAATTGGAAATCAGTACATTAGAGACAAAGGCTGTGATGAATAGTAGAAGAGATTTTGGGGGAATGGAGCTGAAATCCTAGTCCTTTCAGCAAGGCAGAGCCTTTTTAAATGGGACTGTGACCATCCAGTGTTGAGGAAGAACTTTGTGTGTTAGAAGGGTGATACAGAATTTTTAAAACTGTTATATGGTGAAGATAGACTGTATAATCCCTCTAGCCTCAGATTCTCTGTAATTGTTCACAGTGGTCTCAGAACTACTTCTGTGGCTCTGACATTAGATAATCTTGTTAAATATTGGGACATAGGTGATATTCCCAATGTGTGGAATTTAGGGAGACTAGAGATGGATTGTGAGTTTTGATGCTGAAAGCACAGATTAAGAACGGTACTGTTTGGCTGCCCCCACAGCTCACTAGGCTAATCCTCTGCCTGCGGCGCCAGCACCCTGGGTACTAGTCCCAGTTTGGGGCGCCGATTCTGTCCTGGCTGTTCCTCTTCTGGTCCAGCTCTCTGCTGTGGCCCAGGAGGGCAGTGGAGGATGGCCCGAGTCCTTGGGCCCTGCACCCACATGGGAGACCAGGAGAAGCACCTGGCTCCTGGCTTCAAATTGGCACAGTGCTCTGGCCGTAGCGGTCATTTGGGGGGTAAGCCAATGGAAGGAAGACCTTTCTCTCTGTCTCTGTCTCTCTGTCTAACTGCCTGTCAAAAGCAAAACAAAACAAAGAAAAAAAAACCCACAGTACTCTTGTCCAAAGAATAAGATTAATTGGCTGCAAATATGAAGGCCAATTCAAGAATAGCCAAGATGGGGAAGGCAGAAAAGAGATGATTGTACAAAGATTTGCTAAGGGCAATACCCTGAACCTGAGTCCCTGAACTTAAATGATCTGCCTGTAAGTCTGCCTTTCAAATAAATAAATCTTTTTTTAAAAAAAAGCCAACTTGCTAATTTGAACGTTAAGAAGTTAACAAGACA
This sequence comes from Oryctolagus cuniculus, assembly GCF_051225735.1. Taxonomy (NCBI): domain Eukaryota; kingdom Metazoa; phylum Chordata; class Mammalia; order Lagomorpha; family Leporidae; genus Oryctolagus; species Oryctolagus cuniculus. Next base: position 27,588,314 of record NC_142872.1, read on the forward strand.
ATTTGAGTGTAATGGTTGATGTGGGTTGAGTGGGGCAGGCTTCATGGAGGAGGTAGGTAAACCAAGTATGCTTAAGAAACGCAGACATAGGGCCGGCGCCGTGGCTCACTAGGCTAATCCTCCATGTGCGGTGCTGGCACCCCAGGTTCTAGTCCCGGTTGCTCCTCTTCCAGTCCAGCTCTCTGCTGTGGCCCAGGAAGGCAGTGGAGGATGGCCCAAGTGCTTGTGCCCTGCACCTGCATGGAGACCTGGAGGAAGCACCTGGCTCCTGGCTCCGGATTGGCGTGGTGCGCCGGTGGCAGCACGCTGGCCGTAGCAGTCATCTGGGAGCGAACCAACGGAAGGAAGACCTTCCTCTCTGTCTAACTCTGCCTGTAAAAAAAAACAAACAACAACAAAAACAAAAAACCACAAGGCAGACATTATTGAGTGGATGGCAGATGGCAGGAGCAGTTAGGAACCAGAAAGGTTTCCCTTGAATTTAAGCCAGTAAAGCTACTAAGGTATTTGATTTCCCAGATAGGGAAGCTGTATAGGTCACAGACTATTTCAAGAAACCAACTGAAAGCAAGGGATCATTTCCCCAGAAAAATTGTCTAACACAGTCCTGAGGTATTTAAGATTTATTTATTTATTTGAAAGGCAGAGTTAGAGAGAGAGCAACAGCCGGAGCTGCACTGATCTGAAGCCAGGAGCCAGGTGATCTTCCCGGTCTCCTGTGTGGGTGTAGGGGCCCAAGCACTTCGGCCATCTTCTGCTTTTCCAGGTCACAGCAGAGAGCTGGACTGGAAGAGGAGCAGCTGGGACTCAAACTGGCATCCATATGGGATGCTGGTGGCACAGATTAACCTGCACCACAACACTGGCCCCCATGATAGTATGCTTAGAGTTCTTAGATTGGTAAATTTCAAAAGTTGGAAAAAAAAATCCACCTGTCTAAATAGCATTTATTTTTTTCAAGATCATATAGGTGGCCAGTGTAGAGGGAAAAGCTACCTGCAATGCTGGTATTCCATATGGGCCCTGTTCAAGTCCTGGCTGCTCCACTTCTGATCCAGCTCCTTGCTAATGGCCCAGGAAAAGCAGCAGATGACCCAAGTGTTTGGGTCTCTATCACCCACGAGGGAGATCTGAAGCTCAAGCTCCTGGCTCCTGGTTCAAGCGTGGCCCAGCCATAGCCGTTGTGACCATCTGGGGAGTCAGATCTCTCTCTCCTTTTCCTTCATATATTGTTATAGTAGCACAAAATGGACCAAGATGGTGTTTGTTCTGGTCAGTATAATTTTCTTTACTGGTTCTGGAAAACCTCAGGCAGGCTACATTTCTATTTTTAAAAAACATTTTCATTTTTATTTTAAAGGCAAAGAGAGATCTTCCATTAGCCAGGGCTGGGACATCTGAAGCCAGGAGCCTGGAACTTCCATCTGGGTCTTCCACATGGATGGCAGGGACCAAACTGAGCATCTCCTTCACCCAGGATGCACATTCAGGGTAAACTGGATGAAAAGCAAATGAGCTGGGACTCATATCAAACACTCCCATTAAGGAACGTGAGCATTCCAAGCAGCAGTTTTAACTGGGTTCTTCATAGGTTGTCTCCAATACTGAGATGAGAATGCTGATTTGCGTATGTGTTCGGCACTGGGAAACGGCAGTGAAGCAAAGTTACTCATGGAGGTTGCATTTTACAATAAATTGATACTACCATGGCCAAAGAGGAGAACAAGAAAATAGGAAATGAGAGGGACTTGAGGAGGGTTTATTTAATGATAGGTCATAACATTATGCAAAAAGTGAGTGAACCAAGTTGAAATCTGGAGGTAAAGGCCGCCAAGATAAATTGAGAGAGGGGGAAACACCAGAGCACATGAAGCCTGTGGTCAGAGGCCTTTGGCAGAGCTTTCAGCAGGAGTCACAGCTATCTGAATGCTGTGGGAAAGACCTAGGGTATAAACAGAAGCCCAGTTAAAACTGGAATCATCCAGGTGGCAATGTAACACTAAACGGAGTAGGAGTGGTGATTCTGGATGTTAAAATTTGCTGATTCCAGGCTCTTTTAACTTTGTGCAACCCTAAGAAACATTAACTTTTGAGATGGCTAAGGCCAATTAGGAAAAGAGGAAGAGAGAAATCACAAGTTACTTTTGGGATGAACACTAAAAATAAAACCAAACGATTTGGTTTTGCCTTTTGTGATGGGTATTTTATAATGACCCTTTGACTAGTTGATGGTATGCCAGGTACCTGATTCAGCATTTCTGGGTGTCTATGGGGGCACTTCCCTACAAGATAAAAGTGCTAAACTGGGATGAAGCAGACTGCCTATTTCAATGCCGGCAGGCCATTATTCAGTTAAAAGGCCCAGACAGAACAAAACAAAACAAAACCAAAAAGCAGAATTTGGGATTCTGTTAGACATAATACCATAGTGTTCCCCATGCCTAGTACTTTAAGATTTTTATTTATTCAAGAGGCAGAGCTACATGGAAAGGGACAGAAAGAAAGGTCCTCGATCTGCTGGCTAACTCCATAGATAGCTCCAGCAGCTGAAGCTGGGCTGACCCAGAGCTGGGAGCCTCCTTCGGTCTTCTGTGTGGGTGCAGGGGCCCTAGCATCCAGGCCATCCTCCACTGCCCTCCCACGGCACTGGCAGAGCACTAGCTGGGGAAAGAGCAGCTGGGATGTGAACCAGTGCCTGCATGGGACTCTGGCAGCACAGGCAGAGGCCCAGCCTACTATGCCACAGCAATGGCTTTTAGGAGTTTAACCTTTTAAAAAATGTATTTTGGTTTCAAAGACAGAAACAAATCTATCTGCTGGCTGACTTCTCAAATGGTGCCAACAGCTGGGGCTGAGCTAGGCTAAAGGGTTTTCCACATGGGTGTCAGGGATCCAAGTACTTGAGCCAGCACCTACTGATTCTCAGCATATGCCTTGGCAGGAACAAGAAACTGGAACCACAGGTGAACTCAAACACAGATACTGTGACACACAATGTAGGTGTCCCCATCTGCATTTTAACTGGTGTGCCAAACAAATGCCCAGGTACCTGGAATTTTACACAGGTTTTCTTATGTTGCCAGCTTAAAATAGACTCCTCAGCTTCTATAATTATGTTGAGCCATCTCTATTTTTTTGGGGAATCCTAGTATGCCTTTATTGATGATATAACACATATTGATAATATAGCTGAAAATCTGAAGCACAGAATAATTTTCAGAAGCATCTTTTATGTGAGTATTGATGAACACTCAATTTTCAGGAGTGTTAATTATTGTCTGATCATTTCCTTAACATTGGAATCTGATTTCTTAAATTGGTTTTTTAAAAGTTCAATTTCTAGGTATCTCTACACAGCAGTATAAAAAGGAGACATTAAGTTTCATGATTTAAGTCCATTTTCTTGATAAAGGTTCTTTTAGTCACAGTATGGTAATCCATAAAACTGGAAGAATAATTCTTAAGTTGGTAATTCTTAATGCTTAACAGGGTGTGTAAAAAAATACCTAGCCACTTTCTGTTTCTTAAGCAGTCAACGTGATCATTACAGAATCTGGACAACCAGGAAACTCAAAATGGGAAAGAAATAGGGAAGGAACCTATTATTTTGGAGACACTAAAACCTTAACTTCAAACTAATTATTGGTTAGCATTTTGTTTGATGTAAGCCAGTTCTGTTTGGACTTTTTGGTGGTTAGAGGTAACCCGAAAATAGTAGCCCTACGTTAGATGGTGTTTCAAGATTCACAATTTAAAACTGGGAAACCAGTTCTGCCCATGTTGATACTCAGCATTAGAAAATCTTGTTTCCTCCATTGAGAAAACGAGTCATGTCATATCCTTAAAGCTCAATCACAGAGCCTCAATTCTAAAAAACAAGAGATAAGAATGTGTTTCATATTTATTAAAAAAAAAAAAAAAGTTGGATCCAAAGAACAACCTCAGGGATGGAGGTGGCAGGACACAGACCCATAGGTAGCTAGAAAAGTATGCCTTAGGGAAATTTAGGGAGCCTCATTACTACCTTGTTTTAGATGCTATTTAAGTAGCTAGCTTAGTTTTCCATTCTTCTGTCCCACCCACTTACAAACACGGCACAGCTACTGGCTTGCCTAGTAAGGCCTCAGTTAAAGGACCCCATTTACACAGATTCAGTACAGCAGTACTTCTAACATAAAAAGATCTCATCCCCAGTCTTGTTCTAGATCTTTGGCTGACTATCTTTATTGTTGTGTGTGAGATGGTTTCACCCCTTGAACACACAAAGCCATGTTAAGTCTTTATAGTTATCAATAAATTGTACTGCCCTCTCTTACATGCAGCTAAAAAATGGTGACAGGCCAGGACAAAACACAGTGAATGCTATACTGTTGCAATTATCACCCATTAAACGATCATTTGCTAATAACGGTCACTAAATTTATATATTAAAGAAATTATATATAGAATACTGCAAAAACACAGTAAAAAGACTGAAGTTTGCTCATTTCTGCTCAGGAAGTCCCTTCAATCCCAAGCTTCATCATATGCCATCTTTTCAGCTTCAAAATTTACTGCTGTTACTACTGCTTCTCCTCCTTTTGATCCTCCTTTTGTTCCCCAGTGCCAGAACTCCCAGAGCCTTCTCGCTCGGATGCCATCTGTTGAGAGAATATTAGAGAACCACTTAACTTCAGGGCTAACAGTTTGTTTTCTGTTGTACGCAAATGAAAAATATTCTTATACATTATTGGTGGTTCCTGCAATTCCTTTTCTGATACTATCTTCACTTCCAAACTAGAGTCAAGAAGGCAAGAGACTATTTCCAATTTCAGCACACCCTCTCAGTTACATACATGTCTATGAAAGGAGCAGGAACCCACAAGTGACAGTAATCAAGAACAGTTACAATTACATAGGGATCCAAACAACCCTTCAGCGTGTGTACCTTTTTGTATGCCATTTCGAAGAGCTTCAATGATGCCTGCTGAAGGGAGGATGCTGCCTGCCTAATGTTTTCTCCTGTTTCGCTGTCTTTTCGAGCCAGGAGCTCCCTCATTTTGGAAATCTCTTCTTTTAGCTTGTTGCACTTAAAAACAGAAAACAAAAATTCTTGCTTTTCCAGGTCTCCTGTCATGTCACATCTAGCAGTAATCAGAAACATTTTTAATCTTTTTTTTTTTTTTAATTTATTTGACAGATAGTTTGTCTAGAGAGAGACAGAGAGAAAGGTCTTCCCTCCATTGGTTCACCCCCCAAATGGCCACCACAGCCAGAGCTATGCAGATCCGAAGGCAGGAGCCAGGTGCCTTCCCCGGTCTCCCATGTGGGCGCAGGGGCCCAAGCACCTGGGCCATCCTCCACTGCCCTCCCAGGCCACAGCAGAGAGCTGGACTGGAAGAGGAGCAGCTGGGACTAGAACCCAGTGCTCATATGGGATGCCGGTGCTGCAGGCGGAGGATTAGCCAAGTGAGCCACAGCGCCGGCCCCTAGAAACATTTTTTTTTTTTGACAGGCAGAGTGGACAGTGAGAGAGAGACAGGTCTTCCTTTGCCGTTGGTTCACCCTCCAATGGTCACCGCAGCCAGTGCGCTGCGGCCGGCGCACCGCGCTGATCTGTTGACAGGAGCCAGGTACTTATCCTGGTCTCCCATGGGGTGCAGGGTCCAAGGACTTGGGCCATCCTCCACTGCACTCCCTGGCCACAGCAGAGAGCTGGCCTGGAAGAGGGGCAACCAGGACAGAATCCGGCGCCCCAACCAGGACTAGAACCCGGTGTGCCGGCGCCGCAAGGTGGAGGAATAGCCTAGTGAGCTGCGGCGCCGGCCCCCAGATACATTTTTATAAAGCTAAATCCCTATTAAGACCCACAGTAAAGTGAACTTCACTGACACTGTTAATGCTTCCTCCATTATTCCTTATTTTAAGATAGAAATCACCTCATCAGCAGGCAACTGGTCCTTGAATTCTTCCATCTTGGTTTCTGTGTCATGAATGATTCCTTCAGCCATATTAACTGCTTCAACCCGTTCCTTAGAGAAATTAAAAGTTTAATCAACCAAAGTTTTCTAAACAAGATAAGCTTTCTACTGCATACAGGGTAAAAACACTTAAGAGGCAAAAATAATTGTTGTCTGAGGTAATCTGGAATAGATTTAAGAGAGCTGGAGTCTTCTTAAGTTATCACAGTCAAAGCAGAAGGAAAGCTAAACAGAAATATGCCCAGTATCATGTCTAGTCTTCCATTTTAATGTCCTATCTTTGCTAAAATTAAGCACTAAGAATAAAGGCAAAAAGTTATCACCTTCTTTCGCCGGTCTTCCTCAGCATACTTTTCTGCATTTTTAACCATATTTTCAATGTCATCTTTGCTTAATCCACCTGAAGACTGGATTACAACTACAGTAAAAAGAAGCCATCTCATTAATTCCCAGACAAAAAATATATACCTCTTTGTTCTCTACTGCCTCAAGAAAGAGTATATCTTCTCATAGCTGATCTTGATGCAAATTATGAAGAGTAACCCAGGCAGGTGTTGTGGTTTAAGTGGGTAAAGCTGCCACCTGCCATGCCAGCATCCCATATGAGCACAGGTTCACATCCTGGCTGTTATACTTCCAATCCAGTTCCCTACTGATGGGAGAAGCCATGCAGAATGACCCAGGTTGTTTGGGCCCCTGCCACTCTTGTGGGAGACCTGGATGGAGATCTTGGCTCTTGCTTGGCCCAGTCCTGGCCTTTGCAAGCCATCTGGGGAGTGAATCAGCTAACGGAAGATCTGTTTCTCCCTTTCTATGACTTGTAATTATCATAAAAATAAATCTTAAAAAAAAAAAAAAAAAGTAATTCCCTAATGTCCAATAATAAGCAAAAGGAAACAAAAAAACCTAACTTATCTTTAGAACATGTGGCCTACATGCCTACTGAAACACCACTACAGGTATAAAAGGGACTGAAAGGATGGACTCATTATCCTTCCCCAGAGTCTGGGAGAACAAGATGTGAATAACAGGTTCTATTTCTCAACAGGGGTCCCTCAACTATGAGTCTGATTAATAAGGACTTACTCTGCTGCTCACGTCCTGTGCCCTTATCTTTAGCAGAAACATGTACAATCCCATTGGCATCAATATCAAATGTAACTTCAATCTGAGGGACTCCTCGAGGTGCTGGAGGAATTCCAATCTAAAATAAGTAAACAAAGACTCAGAATAAGCTCATCTCATGAGTCCAATCTTCTAATTCCAAATAGGCAATCTTTTCTAGTAAACAAATTACTTAGTTCCTAGGTAGAACAAGTGATACCATCACTTAATATACATAAACACAGGTTTTTAAGTGAGGGCAGTAGTTTCATTGGTGCCTGAAATCATCAGGGGTTATAACCACAGAAGGTCAACTACACGAAGTAGTCACAGTGGCTATACTGGACTCAGCGATGGTAAATGACAGCAAACTTCCCTTCTGTTGTTTGTAGCACCAAAAACCAATAAGAAATGCTGATCAGAAGTACCAAATGTCTTTTAAGTGAGTAGTCAGGAATTCTCTGATTTAAGTGTTGTTTTTTTTAACTTTTCTCTGGCTCTTTATAAACTTAATAGAGCAAGGTTTTTCAGGTAAAAACTGAAGTCATATCTAGTTCCACAATCTGTCTGCATACCTTTTCAAGATATGCTGTACCTCAGCAGTTTATAGTATTCTTTTCAGGGGTTAGCCTACATTTACATGAGGAAATTGAGCACAATTCAGGATTCATTAATACGTACCAAAGTGAACTGTCCAAGAAGTTTGTTATCTCCAGCCATCTCTCTCTCCCCTTGACATACTTTAATCTCGACTTGAGTCTGCCCATCAGCAGCAGTAGAAAACACCTACAAGAAGAAAATTTCCTGAGTTGGCAATGTGATTAAACTAGTCCCCTTATACAGACAAAAGGCAAGCAAGACAAAGAAATTCACATCCCAACATTGGAAGGATCCTAATACACACTATATTCAGAAAAAAATGCCCATCTTTACAGGGAAGAAGAGTAAGATTAGTACAGCAAAAGGACAGACAATTGCTACTGCTTTGTAGCATTAGCAGAGAGGGGCTCAAGACAAGGAGGTGAAATGCTGAAACGTGCTATCTGGGAAACAGGTGATGTATGCACTCAGTTCAGGAAGCCACCACACACTTCTTCAGGATGACATGTTGAAAAACACTACAAAAATACAGCAACAGCCACAGTTCTTCAGAAAAAAAGACTGGGAAAGTGAGGAAATAATAATTTATGATAGGCCCAGCCATGTCTAAATGGCCCTGCTTGGTATCTGAGATCCCCACCCTCATTTACCCACATACAAGCATACTCCCCTTGTCTATGCCAGGGTATGCTTTTTACTGTCCTCGAATACAGAAGACTACAGAACATTCAGTCCCAAACTATGAGCCTCCTTTTAGCAAATTACGTTCATGTTGTGAAGGAGAGGCTACTGATGCCCTCCCTATAGAATCACTGCTAGCTGACAAATAATGAACTTCTCCCAAACAAAAAGTTCTCACCACCCTCAGTCAACCAGTCTGGACCACAAACAGAAAGCAAGTTTTTCTTCTAAAAAGGCTCACAAAAGTGGCTGCAAAGGTTGGTGTTTGGCCTAGTGGTTAATTTGGAATACCCACATCCCACGCGAGTGTCTGGATTCAAGCACCAGTTCCATTCCAGATTCCAGCTTCTTGCTAATGTGCTCCTGGGAATTAGCAGGCAGTAGCTCAAGTAGCTGGGTCCCTGCCACCCACTAGGGAGTCCTGGATTATGGCTTTGGCAGGTCAAGGTGCTAGGAGTTATGGGACTGGTTCACTCCTCAAATAACAAGGTAGGAAAGGGTGGCTCTTACCTGGCTCTTTTTGGTTGGAATAGTGGTGTTCCTGTTAATAAGCTTGGTGAAGACACCTCCTAGAGTCTCAATACCCAGAGACAGGGGAGTGACATCCAGGAGCAGCACATCTGTGACATCACCAGCCAATACGCCTCCTTGAATAGCAGCTCCAATAGCCACAGCTTCATCAGGATTGACAGCTTTACTTGGGGCTCGGCCAAAAAGATCCTGCACAGTCTGCTGGACCTGGGCAACAGAAGAAAGAATCTATTATCCAACATCGAGGGTAACTGCCTGAAGAGTGAGAGCGCACGCATGTGTTAAGACCTCAACGAAATCTCAAGGCAGGCTAATTCAGATCCAACAATGTTTACTCAAATTACTGGTTCACAGCTCAGATCTTGTTAAAGATCCAGTAATACGTACTTTACTCATCATCTGAAATGGTAAAATGGGACATATATATATATATATAGTATACTCCAAGTTCTCTTTTACACAATTAAAGGAAGCCATAGAAATAATGCAATACTGTTACCAATGACATGGTTATCCCTCCTGTTTATCGTATTAGGGTTAAAAAAAAGTGTATTTAAATAGTACCTGGGAAAACTTAACGTAAAAGGCTCTAGTTCAGAGCCTTTAATTTTCTTAGGTTTATCCTGTGCATATTTCCAGGCCTACATATTTCAAAGGAAAAATAAAAAATATAGGGTCTTAACTCCAGCCTAGGATAATTATGATCAGACTTCAACAGGTTTGTGCTCAGTCATTAGTTCTCCACACATCTGTGAGTTCAGAATGATGTGTTGTTAAATAAAATGCATCACTGCACAAAATCTGTTGAAGAGATAGTAAGGCACAGTGTACAAAGACACATGTCTAAAGACCCTCAGGGCTTGTGACCAGCATTCCAATCTCAGACCTTAAACTTTTTTTTTAATACCAACTAAAAAAAAATGGCAGAACAGAAACCTTAAGTGAGGATACAATCTTATTCTTCTTTCAAGCCACCCTGGTAAAAAGAGCAACATGCTTACATCTGCAAAATAGGCCACCTGTCCCAGAAGTGTTTTATGGGGTAACCCTCTTTTCTATGTCAAAAATTCCATGGGTCCATACCTTGGGCATCCTAGTCATGCCACCAACAAGAATCACTTCTCCTATGTCACTCTTGCTAACTTCTGCATCTTGCATAGCTTTCTGGCATGGAGCCATAGTCCTCTTGATCAGATCTGCAACAATTCCCTCAAATTGAGCCCGGGTCAACTTCATGTTCAAATGCTTGGGTCCGGAAGCATCCATTGTAAGATATGGCAAGTTGATGTCGGTCTGCAGAAGAAATGTTTTATCATTCAGTGTGAGACAAATGGCGGTTACATTTTATTATTTTAAAATTAAGACCATACACTAGGACAGGCTTGAAAAGCCATAGCAATGATCAAACCTGGTTTATTTGAGCAGCTACTAAAGACAGTGACTGTGCAAGATGCAACCTCCAACCTCCCTACAGAAACCATTTAAATAAAATCTATAGCTATTAACAATGAAAAATGGAGTACTCAAGTAGTTCAAATTCCTCTTCACACTAAACATTAAGAATTACAATACAAGGGCCGGAGCTGTGGTGCAGCAGGTGAAATTGCTGCTTTGAAATTATCCATTTGCCAGTTTGAGTCCCAGTTGCCCCATTTCCAATACAGCTTACTGATAATGTACCTGGGAAGGCACAGATGATGGCCCTAGTACTTGGATTCCTGCCACCCATGTGGGAGACCTGTCTTCTGGTTTCACCCTGGTCTGACCCAGCTGTCACAGGCGTTTGGAGAGTAAAAATGGGATCTCTGTCACTCTGCCTTTCAAATATACAAACAACTTGGAAACTCTTCTGGTGTTTGTACTCCTCTTTCACAGATCTCAGTTCTATAGAGCACAGTAACTCACTTGGCACGCTGGCCTACACCCGCCCCACTTTATCCACTATGGCCCTTTCTCAGGTCTTCACCCTTTTCCTTTTATCTTTTCAAGGTCAATTTCATCTCTCAGAAATTATTCTACTTATGTCAAACATCTGTCAGATTCTTTTCTGTAATTATAAATATAATTGGCTTTTAAACCACTTCTTCCATTAATAAGTTAGGAGAAGATGGCCCAAGTCCTTGGACCCCTGCACCAGATGAAGCTCCTGGCTCCAAACTGATGCAGCTCCGGTCATTGTGACCATCTGGGGAGTGAATCAGCAGAAGGAAGACCTTTCTCTCTCTCTCTGCCTTTCAAATAAAATAAATAAATCTTTTAAAAAAATATGAGGTAGGGACTAGAATCTAAGCAATCTGCAGTACTATTTACTCTGTATCACTTCAGGTTTGACATTTATTAATATAAGGACCTATCTGTTCCAACACCTCACCCCAGCAAAAGTATCCAACTCCAGCAAAGAATTACAAGCTATCTTCTGGCTGTCCCACAAATTTCAGTATCAAAGCCAATCCCATGTTGCAAAATTCTGCAACTTCACATGAAGCAGGAGCAAAGTAACCCCCAAAATGGATACATGTATAACTTTATCACTCCTCACAGCTACTTTTAAAACACCTCAGGTTTGACTGCAGGTTAATCAGCACAACCACTTTACATACCTCTTTCCTGTGGCTGACTAATAAACTAAGGCAACAGCTCTGTTCTTTCTGCTGCTGCCAAAAATGGGGAATAAATCTAAGAAGAAAGACTGGAATTATTCCATGTCTCACCTGCACAGATGAGGAGAGCTCACATTTGGCTTTCTCAGCAGCTTCTCTCACTCTCTGCAGTGCCATGTTGTCTTTGGTCAAATCAACTCCTGTCTACAAAGTGATGGCATGAAACAGAATTAGCAAAGTAATGAATATTATTTTATTTGCAAGTATTAGACAGAATAGGAAAGCATGAAGCACTTTCTTTTGCTCTTAAAAAAACCCCACATTCAGCCGGCGCCACAGCTCACTAGGCTAATCCTCCACCTTGCGGCGCCGGCACACCGAGTTCTAGTCCCAGTCAGGGCACCGGATTCTGTCCCGGCTGCCCCCCTTCCAGGCCAGCTCTCTGCTGTGGCCCGGGAGTGCAGTGGAGGATGGCCCAAGTGCTTGGGCCCTGCACCCCATGGGAGACCAGGATAAGCACCTGGTTCCTGCCTTCGGACAGGTGCTATGGGCCGGCCGTGTCGGCCATTGGAGGTTGAACCAAAGGCAAAGGAAGACCTGTCTCTCTCTCTCACTGTCCACTCTGCCTGTCAAAAACCAAAAACCAAACCCCACATCCCATTTCAGAGTGCCAATTAGAGTATGAACCAGCTTCCAGCTAATCCTTGCAGGCAGCAGATAATGGCTCAAGTGCTTGGATCTCTGTCACCCACAAGGTTCTTAGCTTCAGCCTAGCTTAGCCCCAGCTACTGCAGGCATTTGGGGACTGAACCAGCAGACAGAAGATCGGTTTCTTTCAAATAAAATAAAAACTTTTAAAAGGTAGAGAAACAACCAACCACCCTCCCCCCCACTTTGGAAAGGGAATTGGTGCCTGCAAATTGGCCTGAACTAATCCAGTCCTAGGACTCCAGTTCAAAAATAAGTCCTCCAGATTCCTTTTCCAAAGTGGCATACTGACTGCCTTATACTTAGGTCTCCTGTTTGCTCTCAATGTGAAGGTTATGGTAACTAAATAGTTCAGTCTACCCAGGAACCTGAAATGTAATTATTTCAGTGCTCTATTAAAGCAAAAAAGCAATCATGAACAAATAAATTATCCCAATGTCTACATATTAACCATAATAACTGACCTCCCTCTTGAACTCCTTCACAATGTGTCGTAACAAGGCCTGGTCAAAGTCTTCACCACCTAAGAAAGTGTCCCCATTTGTGGATTTCACTTCAAATACTCCTTTCTGAATTTCCAGGATGGAAATATCAAAAGTTCCACCACCTAAATCATACACAGCAATGCTAAAAAGAAAAAGAGCACCTTAAGGAATAAAACCTATCACAAGAGCATAAATTTCAATAACCAAATGAAGACAAGCTTAGCCATTTCCCTGAATTGCAATAGACAATCTGTTAACTCCATCGGTGACTGGTTAACATGTGCCCCTAACAGGTTAAATGTAAACTCCACAGCTAAAATGAAACCCACAAATCAATCTAACCAATGGCATTTGGAGGCCAGTGTGTGGCACAACAGGTTAAGTCACTGTCTGTGATGCTGGCATCCCCTTGAGTGCTGGTTTGAGACCTGGCAACTCCACTTCCAATTCAGTTCCCTGGGAAAGCAGTGGAAGATGGCCCAAGTACTTGGGCCCCTGCCAACTACATAGGAGACCCGGATAAAGTTCCTGGCTCCTGGCTTCAGCTTGGCCCAGTTTTAGTTGCTACAGCTGTTAGGCAAGTTAACCATTAGACAAATGCTCCTTCCCTCTGCCTTTCTAATAAATAAATCTTTTTAAACTTTTATTTAATAAATATAAATTTCCAAAATACAGCTTTTGGATTACAGTGGCTTTTTCCCCTCCCATAACTTCCCTCCCACCTCCCGCTCCCTCTACCATTCCACTCACATCAAGATTCATTTTCAATTATCTTTATATACAGAAGATCAGTTTAGTATATATTAAGTAAAGATTTCAAGAGTTTGCACCCACACAGAAATACAAAGTGTAAAGCACATTAAGGACAGAGATCCTACATGGGGAGTAAGTGCACAGTGACTCCTGTTGTTGACTTAACAATTTGACACTCTTGTTCATGGCGTCAGTAATCACCCTAGGCTCTTGTCATGAGTTGTCAAGGCTATGGAAGCCTTTTGAGTTCGCTGACTCCAATCTTATTCAGACATGGTCACAGTCAAAGTGGAAGTTTTCTCCTCCCTTCAGAGAAAGGTACCTCCTTCTTTGATGGCCTGTTCTTTACACTGGGATCTCACTCGCAGAGATCTTTCATTTAGGTCTTTTTTTTTTTTTTTTGTCAGAGTGTCTTCGCTTTCCATGCCTAAAGCACTCGGGCTTTTTAGCCGGATCCAAATGCCTTAAGGGCTGATTCTGAGGCCAGAGTGCTGTTCAGGACATTTGCCATTCTATGAGTCTGCTGTGTATCCCACTTCCCATGTTGGATCGTTCTCTCCCTTTTTCATTCTATCAGTTAGTATTAGCAGACACTAGTCTTGTTTATGTGATCCCTTTGACTCTTAATCCTATCATTATGATCAACTGTGAACTGAAACTGATCACTTTGACTAGTGAGATGGCATTGGTATATTCCACCTTGATGGGACTGAATTGGAATCCCCTGGCACGTTTCTAACTCTACCACTTGGTGCAAATCAGATTGAGCATGTCTCAAATTGTACATCTCCTCCCTCTTATTCCCACTTTCATATTTAACAGGGATCACTTTTCAGTTAAATTTAAACACCTAAGAATAATTGTGTGTTAATAGTTCAGCCAATAGTATTAAGTAGATCAAAAAAATACAAACAGGGAAAAAGTATTAAGTTGTTCATCAACATTCAGGACAAGGGCTGATCAAGTCACTGCTTCTCAAAGTGTCCATTTCACTTCCACAGGTTCCCTTTTTGGTGCTCGGTTAGTTGTCAGCACACGTATCAAAGAAAAATGACACAACCCAAAAGTAAACAAAGGAATGATCTTGAAATGAATACAAAATATAGACCATATAGCCTTAAAAGTAGGCCGGCGCCGCGGCTCACTAGGCTAATCCTCCGCCTTGCGGCGCCGGCACACCGGGTTCTAGTCCCGGGGTCGGGGCGCCGGATTCTGTCCCGGTTGCCCCTCTTCCAGGCCAGCTCTCTGCTGTGGCCAGGGAGTGCAGTGGAGGATGGCCCAGGTGCTTGGGCCCTGCACCCCATGGGAGACCAGGAAAAGCACCTGGCTCCTGGCTCCTGCCATCGGATCAGCGCGGTGCGCCGGCCGCAGCGCGCGGGCCGTGGCGGCCATTGGAGGGTGAACCAACGGCAAAGGAAGACCTTTCTCTCTGTCTCTCTCTCTCACTGTCCACTCTGCCTGTCAAAAAAAAAAAAAAAAAAAAAGTAAAGGAAGTATTTTTACTTGGAATACGAGGCTCAGTCACAGAGAAAAAAGATTATAAAGGGTGCATGTCATATATCGATGACCTTAGTTTTATACAACCAAGAGGCATTTACTGCAAACTTACATTTTATCTTCAGATTTGTCTAGACCGTAGGCCAGAGCAGCAGCTGTGGGTTCATTAATCACCCGAAGTACATTTAGGCCAGATATCTGACCAGCATCCTTAGTAGCCTAGAGAAAACAAAAGGCATTTTCTCACCTTGTGTCCCAGGTACCACTACTTTTTGTAAGACTATTTAGGAGGCTGGCACTGTTGATGCAGATGGTTAATCTGCTGTCTGCTGCACTTCTGATCCAGCTCCATTCTGATGCACCAGAGAGGGCAGCAGAGGATGGCCAGAGTCCTTGGGACCCTGTCACCCACATGGGAGACCCCAGTGGAGTTTTAGGTTCCTGGCTTTGGACTGCCCTAGCCCTGCACATGCAGCCTTTCAGGGAGTAGACCAGAAGATGCAAGTGCTCTCTGTTACTCTTTCAAATGGATAAATAGATCTTTCAAAACAACAACAACAACAAAACACACGACTAATTGGTCTCACCTGTCTCTGTGAGTCATTGAAATAAGCTGGGACTGTGATTACAGCATTCTTTGCCGCATGTCCCAAGTAGTTTTCTATGAAAAAGGCAAGAACAAAATTCAATCATAGCAACAAACCCCCATCATCCTCTTTTGGAGCCACTGACAACACTCATCAGTTAGTTTTCTGGCAAGTGACCAAGTGACCTAACATACAGAACCCTCTTAGGAAAACACTCCAATTTATTATTATTATTATTTGACAGAGTTATAGACAGAGAGAGAGAGAGAAAGATCTTCCTTCCGTTTGTTCACTCCCCAAATAGCTGCCACAGACGGCGCTACGCCAATCTGAAGCCAGCAGTCAGGTGTTTCTTCCTGGTTTCCCATGCGGGTGCAGGAGCCCAAGCACCTGGGCCATCCTCCACTGCCCTCCCTGGCCACAGCATAGAGCTCGACTGCAAGAGGGGCAGCTGGGACTAGAACCTGGCACCCATATGGGATGCTGGCGCCGCAGGTGGTGGATTAACCAAGTGAGCCACGGCGCCGGCCCCAAAACACTCCATTTTTAAAGACACCTTCAATATTTTACTGAAGGTCCACCAAGCTACAATGACCTTTAGACTTAAAAGTCACTAATTTCTTCAAATGTAAATTTCTAAGTTTTACCTAACAGGGACAACAGCTTAATGTGTGGATTTCTGGTTTTCAAAAAAGAGCACTACCTGGGGCCAGCACTGTGGCGTGGCAGGTAAAGCCACCACTTGTGATGCTGGCATCCTATATGGTCACCAGTCGAGTCTCAGCTAGCTGCTCCATTTTGATCCAGATCCCTGCTAGTGCACCTAGCAATAGAAACCAGCAATAGATAGCCAAGTGCTTGGACCCCATATACCCATGTGGGAAACCCAGAAGAAGCTCCTGGTTTTGGTCTGGCCCAGCCCCAGCCATTGCAGCCATTTGGGGAGTGAACCAGAGGATGGGAAGATCTGTCTATAACTCTGACTTTTAAAAAAAAATCGTAACACACACACACACACACACACACACACACACCACCACCTCATTGCCCACTACTGGAAAAAAGCAGCTATCCAACATTAGGAAAACCTGAAGAATCTGCAACGTATGAAGAACAACATTCAGAAAACTTTACTCTTTCTATACAGAATTTTTTTTACCATTTTCAAGAACGTTACAACGTATAAATCTATTTCCCACATGGACTAAATATTAAATACAGATAATGAAAATTAACTTGCTAAATAATGTGTCTAAATTCCATTTCATTCTATATTAAAATAAATTTTATAAAACTGAGTTTATACTGGGAAGGAATTACTTTAACAACTTTGTGTACACTGCTGTGTAGATTTAAAGTGAATTATAAAAGAGTAACTATGTCTGCCCACTTCTATATTTTCTGTACAAAGGGTACCACAGAACCCTGGGGTCATGAAGTGAGTGATCGCAGATCTCCTAGTTCTCTGAACTATCCCAGATCCCAACAAAAGCTCACCTGCCGTCTCCTTCATCTTCATCAACACAAATGCTCCTATTTGACTTGGAGAATAGAGCTTCCCATGAGCCTCAACCCAGGCATCGCCATTGGAGGCACGGACTATTTTAAATGGAACATTTTTACTGAAAGACATAAAAAAATCATTTGAGAGAAAATGTACCAGAGCCACCTACCATCATAAAGTTACCACACACCAAAAAAATCCACCTTCCAACCTCTAAAGAGACTCTGGCCAACAAGTTAACTCCAGAAATGAATCTCATGAAAACCTCTGGAAACCAACCCTTAACATGTAAAAACATCATTCTAGTGCACGCCGAACGTTACTTCACCAAGTAGCTGCTCTGGGAGTGGTCTAGCAGCTCTGCTGAGGGTGAAACATGACCCAGAAATTCCACTACTAGGAATCTACTTTAAGGTAAACAAACCACACTTATGACAGCATTATTTTTAATAAACAAGTAAAATCCCAAATGTCCCATCAACTAACAAATCAATACACAAAAAAGTGACCACAAAAAGGGTCAAGAGTAATACATGCTACAACATGGATAAACTTTGACAATATGCTAATTCAACCAAGTCACACTGCAGTCCACATATACAATGATATATTTTTAAAAATATTTATTTATTTGTAAGTCAGAGCAACATGGAGAAGAGAGGCAGAGAAAGAAGCCTTCCATTTGCTAGTTCATTCCCCAGTTGGCTGCAGCAGCTGGAGCTGCGCCGATCCAAAAAGCCAGGAGTCAAGAGTTTCCTCTGGGTCTTCCCATGTGGGTGCAGGGGCCCAAGGACCTGGGCCATCCTCTACCACTCTCCCAGGCCATAGCAGAGAGCTGGATCGGGAATGGGGCAGCCGGGACTTGAACCAGCACCCACAAGGGATGCCAGCACTACAGGTGGCAGCCTCATATGCCACGCCACAGCGCCAGCTCCTACAGTGATATTTTTAAAAGTTCATGGAGGGGTAGGCATTTGGCAGAGTGGTTAAGATAGCCATACTGGAGGGGGCCGACACAGTGATAGTGGATAAAGCCACAACCTGCGATGCTGGCATCCCATGTGGGCACTGGTTCCAGTCCTGGCTGCTCCACTTTCAATCCAGCTCTCTGCCACAGCCTGGGAGAACAGTGGAACATGGCCCAAATCCCTGGGTCTCTGCACCCATGTGGGAGACCTGGAAGAAGCTCCCGGCTTTGGATTGGCCCACCCCTGGCCATTCTGGCCATTTGTGGAGTGAACCAGTGGATGAAGATCTCTTTCTCTCTGCCTCTCAGTAGCTTTGCCTTTCAAATAAATAAACCCATATCAGAGTGCCTGGGTTCAAGTCCCAGGTCTGCTGTTGATTGCAGCTTTCCGCTAATGCACACCCTGAGAACCAGCATGTGATTGCTCAAGTAATTGGATCCCTCCTACCCACACAGGAGATCTAATCCCAGCTGCTGTGGGCCTTTGGGGGGAATGAACTAGTAGATGGAAGATCTTCATCTTTCTGCCTCTAAAATAAAACGAGACTGGGCCGGCGCCTCAGCTCACTAGGCTAATCCTCCACCTTGCGGTGCCGGCACACCGAGTTCTAGTCCCGGTAGGGGCGCCGGATTCTGTCCCGGTTGCCCCTCTTCCAGGCCAGCTCTCTGCTGTGGCCCGGGAGTGCAGTGGAGGATGGCCCAAGTCCTTGGGCCCCGCACCCCATGGGAGACCTGGCTCCTGCCTTCGGACAGGTGCTATGGGCCGGCCGTGGCGGCCATTGGAGGGTGAACCAATGGCAAAGGAAGACCTTTCTCTCTGTCTCTCTCACTGTCCACTCTGCCTGTCAAAAAAATAAATAAATAAAACGAGACTAAATTCTTAAATTCTATCAGCCTATTTTCTAAAAGGTTCGTGGAAAATGAAATTTTTGTTATAGGACAAAAATTCCTGAAATCTGCATATAAGTAGTTTTCAAACAGTTGATGGAAAATGCTTATCAGGAAAAAATTATACACGTTCTAAACATCTAAACAAAACAGACTCTCATTTTTATTTCATTTTTTTCAGTAACTTTTCGAAGTACCCTTCTATATGACTCCATTTGTAACCAAATAAAACCATTTAAAAACAGACTGAGGTGTTAAAGGCTGGCATTGTGGCACAGCATGTTAGACCACTGATTACAATGCTGGCATCCGATATCAGAGTGCTGGTCTGACTCCTGGTTACTCCACTTCCAATCAGCTCCCTACTAAGGGCCCTGGGAAGGCAGAAGATGATGGGCCGGGTCCTTGGGCTCCTGCCACCTGTGTGGAAGACCTAGATGGAATTCCTAGTTCCTGGCTTTGGCTTTGCCCAGACCTGGCTGTTGTAGCCATTGAGGGAAAGGAACCAGGGGATGGGCTCTCTCCCCCTGTTGCCCTGCTTTCATATAAATCTTTTAAAAAGCAAAAAACAAAAAATTGCAATATAAAAAATGTACTGCTAATATGTTTAATCTGAAGGAAAAAAGTTTTTTTCTTCCGTGTATATACATATATAATGTACATATATCTAATCAACACATGAGAGAATCTATGACATTATTTGCTTCATGTGTTAAACACCAATTCAGGAAAGCTTCACAAACCTTCACAGATCATGTCAATATTTATATACCAAAGACCTAATCTGTGAAGGCAAAAATGAATCTCTTAAAGAGTTATCCACGAGGCATGGATTTTCCCTAGGGACAATGTCAGTATGTAACATGACCAAAGTGAAGTGTCTACAGAACCTGAACAACCTTGAAAGCTTCTTCTATACGGCCTCTATAACCAACTGTGCCTTTGCTATTACTCACATGTCTTTCTGTACTTCAGGGTCATCATAGCGCCGGCCAATAAGACGTTTGGTGGCATAAAATGTATTGTTCGGGTTAGTGACAGCCTGTCGCTTGGCTGGCATGCCAACAAGACGCTCACCATCTGCAGTAAAGGCCACAACGGAAGGGGTGGTCCTGGCACCTTCGGCATTCTCCAGCACCTAAACTCCCCAAATAAGAGAATCATGTTCTAAGTCATCAGTGACATCACTGCAGCAATTTAAACTTTAAGACAAAAAATGGTCCCAAATCACAAAATAAATACTCAAGTAACAGTTTCAGTGGGCATGCCTTACCGCTATGAATGCTGACCCAGTAAATGCTTATACTCAATACTTAATACTTATACTTAACTTATACTTAATACTTAGGAAAGCAGATATTTAAGGTATCTCATACGTTTAGTCCTTTACCTTGAAACAACTTACAAAGTTAAAAACCAGAAGTGGAACGGAGACTCTAAACCAGCATTTTAATACTTGAACTTGTAATACCGTTCATAAATAAATTCTACTTACTTTTCAAACTTTCCTTTCACGAGGGCTATACATTTCCGGTGTATAGGACTTAAGTGCTAAAAAGCATAAATTAGATTGTAGGAAGGAATCGCCTTCTCTTAGTGCCCAAAATGTGGGAATAAAAGTCCCTGGACAGCTTAGGATGTTTCAAAAAAGCACATGCGGGAGAGATGCCACAGAAAATGAATAATAGAGGCAAAATTCAAAAATCCCAGGTGTTCTAAATCTTTGTTAAGAACCTAAAGTGAATAGGTTTCATACCCAGAGTAAAGACTGAATAGCCTTTACCACACCAGGGAGCTCTCAAAAACAAGCTTTATTTAGGATTTAGAACTCTACATGCTTCTAGTCTGTCTTATCCTCCAACTTTGGTTCAAATGACTTACAAAAATGCAGAACTTTGATTACATGATTAACCAACAGTCTAACGGTTCCAATTCCTCCTAATGATAAATTCATCTCATCCCCACACCAGATGACGCATTAAAATCCTAGTCTGGGAAGTTAAATCCATTCAACAATCAGTACCATAAAAATGCACTTTACAAGAGCCTTAAAAAAATCTTAGTTTCTAAATACAAACCAGGTCTCAGAATCCTAATTAAATCAAAGGGTCTTTGTATGGGGGACAAGATATCTTTAAGTTACCTGCAGTTATCAATCATGCTCACCTTTGCTTGTTTACCTTCCATAACTGCAACACAGGAGTTTGTAGTACCCAGATCAATTCCAACAACTGCACCCTTAATTGCTTCTGATCTGCAAGGTATTTAAAACAATGCCATGGTTGTCATTATCAACAGTAGTCTCTGAAATGACTACAGGAAAACATGGATTCAATAAAGGAGTCAATGGGGGCACAATACATAACCTATACAATTACAGATAAGTAACTAGAGAGGAATGGTTAATCACAAATGTAGAGGGGTCAGAGCTGCAGTGGGTTAGGGCCCTGGCCTAAAGTGCCAGCATCCCATATGGGCACTGGCTGCTCCTCTTATGATCCAGCTCTCTGCTTTGGCCTGGGAAAGCAGTGGAAGATGGCCCAAGCTTAGGGCCCCTGCACCTACATGGGAGACCCAGAGTAAGCTCCTGGCTCCTGATTTCGGATCAGCTCAGCGCTGGCCGTTGCGGCCATCTTGGGGGTGAACCAGAGGATGGAAGACCTCTCTGTCTCTACCTCTCTCTATAACTCTGTCTTTCAAATAAATAAAATTAATCCCTGCTTTCTCTCAAAGGACATGATGGTATACTTACGCATAATCCCGCCTTGAAACGATTCTGAACGCCTCATGACTAAAGCCATTCCAGCCATCCTAAAAAAGAACAAACAAAACTGCATCACCCCTCAACTATATAAGTGTTCGTTCCAATTATGCTAAGAAAAAGTTTCCAATTTTCACTCTGCTGAGCAGCTACCATGTGTAAAACCACAGTGGAATGAAATACTGCAGACTGTTTAAGATACATTATTATGGTACTAAAATAGGAAATATTTAGTAAACATAAAAATCTTCCATGTAAAACAAATACAGGATTTCTCAACCTTAGCACTAATCTTGAGCCAGTTCTTTGTTGGGCGGGGGCTCTTCTGTAGGATATTTTGCAGCATCCCTGGCCTGTACCCACTGGAAGCCAGTAAGCAGCAACCCAGACTCCTAAAGCACAAAATATCAACAAACACTGCCAAATGTCCCCAGGAGGTAGAATGCCCCCGAGTAAGAACCAGGGCATTCATTACACACTGCTCGGATCGCTCTCAATCTCTCTGTAGCAGCGCGTAACTTCCCGACTCTGTCACGCAATCGCCTTAAGGAAAATAGCATCAGTAATTTGTGGAGCCACGAAAAAGTTAAACAAAAACGTTAGCGCGCTTCCATCAAGATAACGACCTTCGTAACGACCTACCCTCAGGCCCCTTCAAGCCCTCCTTCACGCCCACCCTGAACAGATACATTTCCTAAGATGTAAGAGATGCTCGTTATTTTTCAGAGCGAGCAAGCGCTCCACAGCCTTTTCCCCTTCTCTATTTTTAATAAAAAAAAAAAAAAAAAAAAAAAAAAACACAAAAACGAGTTTTCAACCGAAAACTTTGAAAAAACGTTACTAACTACGAGAAACTGGAGCTGGAGTCTGTGACTTTGGATTTATCGTTTAGATGCTTTCTTTGCACTCTTAAGAGAAAATTAAAACCCAGGCCACGGTTCTCTCCCGAGACTGCATGCCTCGCTCAAGGCCGAATGTGCCCATCAGGACCACTACTGTGAACTCGTGGGGAGAGACTCGATCCCGAGTGTGACTCAGCAGGGCCCGAGGCACGGAAGCAAGACCTACATCAAGTGCCGGAACCGGCAGCGCTCACGGGGCTAGGCCCGTTATTTTCCTCCGTCCCGATCTCTCGCGGAGGATTCTGACCCCGAGGGCGCGACCCGCTGCACTGAGGCCCCAGGCCGTGAGCCCTCTCCGGAAAGGCCCGACGGTTTCTCACCTGGTGGCGGGCGGCCGCGGGGCCCCGGGAGGCTGCGGCGCCTACAAGGCGAGCTGCTGCGGCTCGGCTGGCACTTATCATGGCGACGAGACGGAGGGCGTACGAGGCAGCAAATAAAAGCACCCAGGCGCACGGGAGCTGCGCGGAGCGGCAGTGGCAGCGCTTCTGGAAACCTCCAACCACGTGGGACGGGGGGCGGGGGCCGGTCACTGCCTCCGTAAGGCCCTCTCTTCCGCTGAGGAGGCCCCCGCGCCGCCTGACCAGCGATTGCCTGACTTGGGCTCCCGGAGCCAGGGTCTCCCGGTAATATGCTTCTCAGCATGATGACTGAAAAAGACCTGCCCTCCCTTTTCAGTGGCAGCTGTTTTGGGATCAGCGAGAGGCGACGAGGCGAAGAGAGCGATGAAGGCAGCGCCGCAGACAGCCCCGGTCCTTGGCGGCAGGAAAGACTCAAGGTCACACGGGATAAACTGCGAACCGATTACAGTCTCCTTGCGTCAGTTGCGCGAGAGGAGGAGCTTGTTGCGCTTGCGCAGCTGATATCCGTTTAAGGGTCTGGAGCGCATGTGCATAGAGAGTGGCGGAAAAAGAAGGTTTAGGCTCCTTACAGCGCTCATTGGATGTCCCAATGCTCGCGAGTCTGGCCTGAGAGGAGCCCGGGGCGAGTCCGGGCGCGTGCACGCTCCACGCGCGCGGACGTGTTCCTCGCCTCCGCTCCGCGAGCAGGGCGCCATCTTGCCCTGGGACTTTAAAACTGCAGACGACGGAATGTTGGTTACCCGGTCTTGCTGTTTGTCCACAACGTGAAAGAACACCGGGATAAGCAGATCTGAAACTAAGTCCGGGCTGCGCTTTTACCACAGCTTCAGGTTTCCATCTACTAAACCATTGTTTCGTTCCCTAACAGCATTGAGTCGCCTTAGGCTAATTGTCGTGGAAGCCCTCAAGGGAAAAATTCTTATCCCAGCTCAGGATCGTCCCCGCCCTGCTGTGCAGGGCCTGACTGAGGCACATTCGGCACATTTGAAACCTTGTGCTGGTTGCCAGATTTTAGTTACCACCCTGTTCTGTGACCAGCTAGGATTTTTAAGAAAAAACTGGAACACCTGTCATGTCAGGCTTTGCTCCAGGGTTGAGAACACAGTGAAAGCAAAAACTTGAAGCCACTGATGAGATGGCAGTGAGATTGCACTTGATTTGGAGATGACGTAATTTGTCCTTGAAAAGTGCTTCAGGCCCCTACCACTTCCTTCAGGAAAATCAGTAAGTGGGCCGGCGCCGTGGCTCAATAGGCTAATCCTCCACCTTGCGGCGCCGGCACACCGGGTTCTAGTCCCGGTTGGGGCGCCAGATTCTGTCCCGGTTGCCCCTCTTCCAGGCCAGCTCTCTGCTATGGCCAGGGAGTGCAGTGGAGGATGGCCCAAGTGCTTGGGCCCTGCACCCCATGGGAGACCAGGAAAAGCACGTGGATCCTGGCTCCTGCCATCGGATCAGCGCGGTGCGCCGGCTGCAGCGGCGGCCATTAGAGGGTGAACCAACGGCAAAGGAAGACCTTTCTCTCTCTCACTGTCCACTCTGCCTGTCAAAAAAAAAAAAAAAAAAAAAAGAAAATCAGTAAGTGATCACTGTGTGAGCAGTTGGGAAGAAATTGGGAAAAATTGGGGAGGAAAAGAAGCTAACAGAAGAGTATATTCTGAGGGGGATGCAGTGGGAGTGAGAAACAGAAAAGTCAGACATACATCGATTACAGATTATGCAGATTTTAAAAGTTTAGAAAAGCCTCCTACACCCTTTTCCTTAAGTGTTAGCTATTTAACACCCTGATTTCTCTTGCTTTTTCATTCCCTGAGGTAGGCTTTCTTTCCCCCGGTTATCAAAATTAGAGGCACGTAAACCCCTATTTCTACGAATTTATGTTCTAGAACAATATGGTGCAAAAAACATAGGGCAAATAAATAATACTAAACATTGAAGCAAAATAGAAATTGAGCCCATCTTCACCTTAGGAGAGAGGAGGGCAGGTGAAAACTCACTTTCACTTCTCTCTTCTCTGTCTGTTTTAAGAGTTTCCTTTTCTTCTTTTTGCTCGTACATTGAAAAGCCACTATGTGTTAATCAGAAGAATCCAGGAATCAAACGGTGTTAGCTGAAGGGTGTCTGAGCCCATGATTAAGTGGGTACGTATTTGACTGGCATCTTGGCAGTTTCCCCAGGCGCCTGGTGTATATTCCCCATGACCACGAGGGGGATGTGGTAACCCTGGATATTCGAAGCAGGAGCCTGAGAATGAGGGCTTTATAATACATGCCAGCGTGAAGGACGGGCTTCTGGGCTGCTTTGCAGATGAGCAGAGCTGAAGGCTTGCAGAAATGAGCCTGAATCCAAGGAGGGGTTCAAATGAAAATCAATGGATAGCTAGATCCGCAGCAGAGTGGTGCAACTCATCATCAGGCAGCACATACTGTATTTGATTTCTTTGTTGTCATCTCATTGTTACTCTGGGAAGTGGAAGGAGCTGGTATGTAATTTGCATGTAGATAAAGATTTACCAGACAACAGGTGGCTGGCCACTACGTGTGCATACTATATTTTTTAATGTTCTTCTGAACAAGCATGATTATTTTAACACATTTGAGAATAGGTAGCTACCTTTTAGTATTTGATGCTTAGTCATTATTATGAATTGTCATTAGAATAGGAATAGCTAATAATGGTTGTTGAGTGTTTGTCCAAGTGCCACCTACTATCCTTTTTTTTTTTTTTTTTTTTTTTTGACAGGCAGAGTGGACAGTGAGAGAGAGAGACAGAGAGAGAAAGGTCTTCCTTTGCCGTTGGTTCACCCTCCAATGGCCGCCGCTGCAGCCGGCGCACCGCGCTGATCCGATGGCAGGAGCCAGGAGCCAGGTGCTTTTCCTGGTCTCCCATGGGGTGCAGGGCCCAAGCACCTGGGCCATCCTCCACTGCACTCCCTGGCCATAGCAGAGAGCTGGCCTGGAAGAGGGGCAACCGGGACAGAATCCGGCGCCCCAACCGGGACTAGAACCCGGTGTGCCGGCGCCGCAAGGTGGAGGATTAGCCTATTGAGCCACGGCGCCGGCTGCCACCTACTATCCTAAATGCTTTCTGTACATTGTCTAATGGCATGGTCTCAAGTAGGTAACTTGCTATTCCCATTTTATAGATGTAGAAACTGAGGCTTAGAGTAGTTAAGTGTGTTACATGGGGTCACATAGCAATTGAATGGTAAAGCCAGAATTTGAAGTCAGATTGTCTGATTCTAGAACCTACACCAGTAACTGTTAGGTTCTGCCACCTTGTAACCACACTGGGTCTGATGTTTTACCTCTGTATTTATTTATATAGTAGATGAGTCTCAGAATACTAGCCTATATAATAACTATAAAAACAGTAAAAACAGCAGCTATTTTAAGCACTGGAATTAAAAAGTTGGAGGGGCCGGCACTGTGCACAGTGGATTAAAGCCCCAGGCTGCAGAGCCAATATCCCATATAGGGGTCAGTTTGAGTCCCAGCTGTTGCACTTCTGGTCCAGCTCCCAGCTAATGTGCCTGGGAAAGCAATGGAGGATGGCCCAAGTGCTTGGGCCCCAGCATCCACGTGGGAGACCCCGGAAGAAGCTTCTGGCTCCTGACTTTGGATCTCTGTCTTTCAAATAAATAAAATGAATCTTTAAAAAAAAAGTTGGAAATATTTAAACCTTTTTTTTTTTTTAGTTATTTTTTTTTTTCTTTTTAACAGGCAGAGTGGACAGTGAGAGAGAGAGACAGAGAGAAAGGTCTTCCTTTGCCGTTGGTTCACCCTCCAATGGCCGCCGTGGCCGGCGCGCTGCGGCCGGCGCACCACGCTGATCCGATGGCAGGAGCCGGGAGCCAGGTGCTTTTCCTGGTCTCCCATGGGGTGCAGGGCCCAAGCACCTGGGCCATCCTCCACTGCACTCCCTGGCCACAGCAGAGAGCTGGCCTGGAAGAGGGGCAACCGGGACAGAATCCGGCGCCCTGACCGGGACTAGAACCCGGTGTGCCGGCGCCTCTAGGCGGAGGATTAGCCTATTGAGCTGTGGTGCCGGCCTAAACTTTTTTTTAAGATTTATTTTACTTATTTGAAATGAGAGAGAGAAGTAGAGACAGAGTTCTTCCATCCGCTGGTTCCCTCCCCAAGTGTCCGCAATGGCCAGAGCTGAGCCTATCTGAAGCCAGGAGCTTCTTCAGGGTCTCCCACGTGGATGCTGGGGCCCAAGCACTTGGGCCATCCTCCATTGCTTTCCCAGGCACATTAGTGGGAGCTGGATCGGAAGTGGAACAGCTGGGACTCAAACTGACCCTCATGTGGGGATGTAGGCACTGCAGGCCGGGGCTTTAACCTGCTATATGCCAGAGTGCCGGCTCCTTCTTAAACATTTTGTAAATGTAGTTTAGGTTCTAGGACAACCATGAAAGTTTGATCTCTAATCTAGTTCATAAGATCAAGTTGATATCTTAAAAGCAAAGTCTTTTTATAAAGTGGTGACTCAGCAAATATTTTATTCCATCTCCCCAAAGATGACTGTCAAGATGTGGTACCTTCCATCTTCAGGAAATAAAACTGTGGCATACTGCAGGGATTTATCACTTTTTTTCTCTTGGAATCTTTCATGTACCTGCAGCAGATTTCAGGAGGCAGGTCCCACTTTTCTGTTTTGGCATGAGTTGCACTATATTGGTGTGCATTACACGGTGTCGCACCACTCAAGCCTGGTTCAACAGAGCTTGTTCCAGTCAAGCATAGGAAGCATGTCAGGTGATGTCTTTGTCCTTAGGAGAAGTGACAATTAGCAGGTTTCATTCTCTGCTGAGTGCCCAGTAACCCACCAAACTGCCCTCTTTTGATAGGAGAAAAATAATAGGATGGCCCTGAAAGAAAAGGAAGCAGTAAATCAAAAAAGCTGTCACTTTGATTAGATAGGACATTTACATTCCAGTTATAATGTAGTCTTATTACACAGGAAAAAGCAGTCAGTGAATCTAACTGGATTTTCTTTCAGGTTTGGAGAACAGTTAGCTGTTGAATAGGTCAAGGACTTCTGCAGGAAGTTGCTATTTGGGAAGGGGATAGGAATGACAAAACCCAGAGATTTGCTCTTCATGAAGATCCATTTAAATTTTGTTACTTGGAGGCAGGCATGTAGCACAGTGGCTAAGACACCACTTGGAATGTATCACATTATGGAGCATGGGTTCATGTCCTGGCACCACTTCTGATTTCACCTTCTGGCTAATGCACATCCTGGGAGGCTGCAGATGATGATCTTGAGTCCTGCCACATGCGTTGGAGACTTTGGTTGAGTTCTGAAGTCCTGGCTTTGGCTTGACCCAGTCTCTGCTGTTGCAGGCATTTGGGGAGTGAACCAGTGGATGGAAGATCAATCTCTGTTTCTGTCTCTCTGCTATTCAGATAAAACAAAAAATAAACAAAAATTAAAATTTAGTTTTTAAAAACATAGGAATCCTCTCTAAAGGTTTTAGTTTAAGGGCTGAACTTGTGGCACAGTGGGTTATGTCGCCACCTGTAATGCTCACATCCCACGTAAGCTCTGGTTCGAGTCCAGCTGCTCCACTTCCGATCCAGGCCCAAGTGCTTGAGTCCCTGATGCCCATGTGGTAGACCTGGGTGGAGTTCCAGGCTTCTAAAGTTGGCCTGGCCCAGCCCTGGCCATTGCAGCCATTTGGGGAGTGAACCAGCAGATGGAAGGTCTGTGTCTCTCACTTCTCTATGTAACACTGTCTTTCAAAGAAATAAGAAAATAATTTTTTAGTTTAAAGGACGAGAGTTTTACTTTATTCTTGACCTTCATGGTTATAGTGAAAAGAACTCCAGTTTAGGAATTGAGCTTGAATTCTGATTCTAGGAACATGAACAAGATCTTAGATATCATTTAAAGAATAGAATCAGTGAATTGTCCAAGGTCACACAGACAGTGTGGGTATGTGATTTATAGCCTCATTGTTGACTTGCTATGTTTTTTTAGAAATCAACCACATGATTCCTGATTAAATATTCAATCAGTACAGGACATTTTTCATATGTTTTCAGACAACTCTGGTTCTTATCTCTTCTTCCTATCTCATCTTCACTCTATTTTTTTTTTTTTTTTTTTTGACAGGCAGAGTGGATAGTGAGAGAAAGAGAGACAGAGAGAAAGGTCTTCCTTTGCCGTTGGTTCACCCTCCAATGGCCGCCCCGGCTGGCGCACCGCGCTGATCCAAAGGCAGGAGCCTGGTCTCCCATGCAGGTGCAGAGCCCAAGCACCTGGGCCATCCTCCACTGCACTCCCAGGCCGCAGCAGAGAGCTGGCCTGGAAGAGGGGCAACCGGGACAGAATCTGGCGCCCCGACTGGGACTAGAACCTGTGCCGGTGCCGCAGGCGGAGGATTAGCCTAGTGAGCCGCTGCGCTGGCCTCATCCTCACTCTTTAAGGCACATTATTAGTGAGATTATGTCACCTTTTTTTTCCCTAAGATTTGTTTGCTTATCTGTTAGAAAGGCGAAGTGATGGAGAGTGGGAGACAGATCTTGCATTCATTGATTCACTCCCCAGATGGCTACAATAGCCAGGTCTGGACCATGCAGAAGCCAGGAGCCAGGCACTCCACTCCATCTTGGTCTCCCACATGGGGCCAGAGGCCCAGATCCTTAGTCCATCTTTCACTGCCTTCCCAGGTGCATTAGCAGGAACATGAATCAGAAGTGCAATAGCTGAAACTTGATCCTACACTTTTGGTATGGGATGCTGGCATCACAATGTCAGTTTAACTTGCTCTGCCGGAACTGTCGTCCTAATTGGCTTGAACTGCCTGTGCTATCTCTGTGAGGGACTGTTGGTTTATGCTAGGGTCCCTAATCCCCAGTGTGATGGTTTTCAGAGGGGTGACCCTGGGGTTAATTAGGTCATGAGAATGGGCCTTCTGGATAGAATTAGTTCCTTTCAGGCCGGCGCCATGGCTCACTAGGCTAATCCTCCGCCTTGCGGCGCCGGCACACCGGGTTCTAGTCCTGGTCGGGGTGGCCATTGGAGGGTGAACCAACGGCAAAGGAAGACCTTTCTCTCTGTCTCTCTCTCTCACTGTCCACTCTGCCTGTCAAAAAAAAAAAAAAAAAAAAAAAAAGTGAAGTAACCGGGACTCAAACCAGCACACAAATGGGATGCTAATGCTACAAACAGCAATTAACTCACTATGCCACAGCACCGGCCCCACCAAGAGAGATTTCTAAGGTTCCCCATCTGTCAGCACAGGAAATGGCCAGGTTCCCCAGGTGATGAGGATGTAATGGAAGACTGGGGAAGTACAGGCATTATCTCAATATCCAAGACAGTTCTGGAAGGACAGGGATGGTGGCTCTTCCTCTCTGGTTGGGCCCTGGCAGGAGCTACAATGCCGTGTTAACTCATCTTCCTCTCAGAAATAGAATTCTGGTTTTCTTGTTTCTTGTGACTGCTCTTTTCTTAGCTCTGCTTCTTTGTTTCTCTAATTCTACTACTTCAGTGATTCCCACATTTCAGGAGGAATTAGAAGCTCCCGAACTCCCCTCCCCTGCACATTCAGGTCCTAAAGGTCTGAAGTAGGTGAAGTTTAACAAGTTCCACAGGAAATCTGATGGGGAAGTGGGTATGAAGGACCACATATCCTTATTAGAAGAATACTTGAGGGGAGGTCAGGTATTTTGGTGTGGTGGTTAAGACACTGCTTGGGATGTCCACATCCCATACTGAGTGCCTCGGTTCAAAATCTGGCTCTGTTTGCAAGTCCAGCTTCCTATTGATGTACACCATAGGAGGCAGCAGGTGATGTCTCAAGTACTTGGGTTCCTGCCATCCATATGGGAGACCCAGATTGAGTTCCTGACTCCTGGCTTCTGCCTGACCCAAGGTCAGCTGTTGTGGGCATTTTCGAATTGAACTACTGTGTGGGATATCTCCCTTTTTCCACCTTTTTCTCTCTCTTTTTTCAATCTCTCTCTCTCCTTCCCTTGTTTCAAATAAATAAATAACAATATTTGAGTAGTGGACATTGACCTAATGGTTAAGATGCCTGTGTTTCCTGTATCGGAGAGCCTGGGTTTGATCTCTGGCTCTGGCTCCTAACTCCAGCTTCCTGCTAACGCATTACCTTGGAGGCGGTGTTGATGGGTCAAGTAATTGGGTTCCTGCCATCCACTTGGAAGATCTGGATTAAGTTCCCAGCTGCTAGCCTTGTCTCCCTCTCAAATAATTTTTTTAAGTTTTCTTTTTTTAAAAAAGATTTTTCTATTTTAAAAGCAGAGTTGGAGAAAGAGAAGGAGAAACAGATCTGCTAGACAGTGGTTCACTCCCTGATGACTGGAACAGGAGCCTGGAACTCCATCTGAGACTCCCATGTGGGTGGCAGGGGCCCAAGTACTCAGGCTATCTTCTACTGTTCTCCCAGGTGCATTAGCAGGAAGCTGTATTGGAAGTGGAAAAGCCAGACTTGAACTAGTACCCATATGGCGTTGCAGGTGGTGGCTCAAGCTGCTGAGCCACAATGCCAGCCCATGAATTTTTTTAAAAGGAAAATATTTTTTTAAAAAAGGAAAAGTGTATATATTTATGTACAAATATTTATGAACTACAGGCAAGCACCATAATTGAATATATGTAAAAACAGGAAAGATAAATATAAATGGGAATGGGCCATTTTGGATGCCTGCATACCATGTTAGAGTCCCTGGTTTGAGTCCTGGCTCCTTTTTTTTTTTTTTTTTTAAGATTTTTATTTATTTATTTGAAAGGTAGAGTTACGGACAGTGAGAGGGAGAGATAGAGAAAAATGTCCTCCTTCCGTTGGTTCACTCCCCAAATGGCCACAATGGCCGGAGCTGCACCGATCCAAAGCCAAGAGCCAGGTGTTTCTTACCAGTCTCCCATGAGGGTGCAGGGGCCCAAGCATTTGGGCCATCTTCTACTGCTTTCCCAGGCCATAGCAGAGAGCTGGACTGGAAGAGGAGCAACCAGGACTAGAACCGGTGCCCATATGGATGCCAGCGCCACAGGCAGAAGATTAACTTACTGCGCCACAGTGCTGGCCCTGAGTCCTGGTTCCTTTACTTCTCATCTAGCTTCCTGCTGATGTCCACCTTGGGAGGCAGCAAATGATAACTGAAGTATATGTGTTCCTGCCACCAAAGTGGGACACCCACATGTGCTCCTGGTGTCAACCTCATCTAGCCCTGGCTGTTGTAGGCATTTGGGGAATGAACCAGCAGATGGAAAATTACTCTGTCTCTCTCCACCTTTCAAGTAAAAATTTAAAATATAAAAAGATAAATAGATTGTATTTCCTGTGCCCTATGGCACAGAATCCCCTGGACTGCCTGCAGCACCGTTGCTTCCTTTCTTTGTGTGGCTTGAGTCACATCATCTCACAGGGACTGCATTTACTGGCTAGAAGAAAGGTTCAGTAAAGAGCCAAGTGCCATGACCTGAAACAATCTGGTTTACCTCAAAGGAGCCCTGTGACCACTTCTTCAGGTGAAAGGGGGCTCTGGGAGCTGACAGCTGCTAAGCGTCTCAGGAATGCCTCTCCTCCATAGGATAGGGAACTCTGTCTAGGCCTGGCACAGTGCAGAGGCAGCCTGTGGCGCTGTGAGTGAGGCCACCCTGCCTATGCTCTGCAGTTTTTTCCAGAAGGAAGTCTGCTGTGCA
The DNA here is from genome assembly GCF_051225735.1 of Oryctolagus cuniculus. Classification (NCBI taxonomy): domain Eukaryota; kingdom Metazoa; phylum Chordata; class Mammalia; order Lagomorpha; family Leporidae; genus Oryctolagus; species Oryctolagus cuniculus. Next base: position 27,620,879 of record NC_142872.1, read on the forward strand.
CCACGCTGCTTGTGGGGATGTGTGTGTTTATGCATGTGTATGGTACTGGCCCACTTCTTATTCCATTATATCATGACTGGCTGGCCTGAGCTGGGGAGGTCACTCTCAAGTTGAAAGGCAGCACATAGAACACAGGCACCCATAGCCCTTGAGAAAAGGAGTGGAGTGTGAGTGGTCAGGTGTCCACCGCCTAAGGAAAAGTGGTTACCTAGTCCCTGAGCCCAGGTGCACATCCTCCCTGGGGTCCAGCTCCATCTCCTCGGCGCTCAGGTATCTTCCCAGTTGCCAGAGAGGCATCATTTTTCCTGGTGCATAATAATTGGTTCTCTTGTTTTAAGGCACCATTATGTGAGTGAAATATTGGTTCTACAAGTTAGAAGAACCACATTGGAATCAGCACATAGGCATTACTAGAGCACAGATGACAAATAGGCAGATCCCAGACTTGTTTCAGAAATCAAATGACCGAACAGGAAGGAACAAAAAGGCATATTTAATGATTAACTTTGGAGATGGGCTCCTTCCCTTCCTTTTTCTTAAATTTGCTGCTCCTACTTTTTACATTTTAACCTTTCTTCCAAGGACTTAGTTATTTGAGTGCTGGTGTTCTGTACTTTCAAAGGCCAGAGAGGGCCTAACAGTGTTCAGGGAGTTCTGCAAAGAAGGAAGGGAGGAACAGAGTGTTTATTGGATTCCAGGCAGTGGCAGCTGTGTGTATGTTTCTGTGTATATTTCTATTTCCTAATGGATAGGACTATTTGAAAGTATACATTGAAAATATCAAAGCTCAAAAACACCATTTTTTTTTCTGTCATTTTGTATACTGCTGTTTTAGCTTAGCATTATCTTGTGTAGGATTTTTTACATGCCAATCTGTCCCGATCTACATGACTTTTTTTTTTTTAAAGATTTTTAAAGATGTATTTATTTATTTGAAAGTCGGAGTTACACGGAGGGAGAAGGAGAGGGAGAGAGAGAGAGTTAAGAGAGAGAGAGAGGTCTTCCATCTGCTGATTCACTCCCCAGTTGGCTTCAACAGCTGGAGCTGTGCCAATCTGAAGCTAGGAGCCAGGAGCTTCTTCCAGGTCTCCTATGCAAGTACAGGGTCCCAAGGATTTGGGCCATCTTCTGCTGCTTTCCCAGGCCATAGCAGAGAGCTGGATTGGAAGTGGAGCAACCAGGACTCTAGCTGGTGCCCATATGGAATGCCGGCACTGCAGGTGGAAGCTTTACCTGCTATGCCACAGCACTGGCCCCCATATAACTGTCATTTTTAATGGCTATGTATATACTCTTATTCTTTGTTGAAGTACATAAGTTTATTGCATGCAGTCTTCTGTGCTTCCACTTTCTTGTGTAGGGTATGGGGAAAGATCAGCTGCATTTCTAAAATATCTGTTAAAACAAGCTGCAGATGGGAACCTGAATCACCGTTTGATTTTCTTCGCTTTGAGAGCGTACACAGGAAGCCATTGGACACAACAAGCTATTGAATTACCTTCTCTGAAGTCCACATCTGTGGGTCTGGCTGGGCCACTTGATGAGAAATCTCAGCAAGAAGCCTCAGACACCAAACTGGGGGAAAAATTGAACTGACAGAGTGCTTGATATTTCCAAGGAGTCACTTAGGTTCTGTCTTATTACTGCAGTGTTCAAAGCAGAGACATAGTTCAGTGCTGTGATTAAAGTGACTTTTGCTGTTAGCCTCTTTGTTCATGTAGGATATAGTGGTAGGCTATTGCTATTTCATCATTTGGGGGTGTAATGGTTAGCTAAAGCTATTTTTCTCCACAGGGCCAGTTATTTCTTTAGTTTTTCTCCAAAACTTCAGCTTTAGCAGGAAGAAGCTATAAATTCTGTGACATAGCTGCCTTCTTATCTATCTTGGGAGTTATAGACTACACATAGATGACAATTCATGTACCTCTGCATAATGAGGTGAGTTTTATAAATCATAAATCTTCACTTAACATGCAGGTGGTGTTGGGTGCCAGGTTTAGAAAAACTGATGTAGTTGCCAAGTTCATGAATGTCGTAAATCATTCATGCTAAGGTAGCCTGTCCTCTGAGGCAGACCAATTTCAAGGTGATTGTTAAACACAAAAATGTGAGTCTCCATGATTGTTTTTCAAAATCAAATGCACTTTTTATTTAAAGATTAAATACCAAATGACCTTTCATTTTTTAGTTGAAGTCAGTTCTGTAAGACCCTCCTTTTTACCTTTAAAGAATCTATCAGTGATGTCTGTCTTTCCTTGATCCCTGAATTCTAATCAGAAATACAACACAAAATATATAATCTGTACATTTGCTATCCAGATATTTAATGTGCTGAAAATGAAATTTAGACATTTCACTGAATCTTGAGACACCCCCTGGAGATTTGGGAGTTATCGTCTTGTTTTATATTTTACCTGATGTCACCATGAATTAAAGAAACAGTTATCTTAGTAGGCAGGTTTAGTCCTGTTCCACACTGCTTGTCCTTTGTGGTCAAAGGCAAGGAAAGAATGGGGCCTACAGAGATGTGATCCCCAATCAGTGAGCTTGAATCTCTATGGTATAATGTACCCTCCGAGTTCCCAGGCTTTGTCCAGGTTCCTGGGACATATACATTAAACTGAAGAGCTTTTGCTGAAAGTTGCTCACTTGGTAGATGAAGAAATCTATGAGGTTGGCTATTACTGAGCAATAAAAACCTGCCAGTGGTTTTGGTGAAAAGCCGTCAATAAAAAAAAAAAAAAAGAGAGAGAGAGAGAGAGAAACGATTTTGCCTGAGGCTATCAGGTTTTCCAAAGGTAAGTATGTGTCAGTATGTCTTTGTGTGGTCTAGCACCGAGCCATATAGTAGCAGATTACATGGGACTTCTCTTTGGTGTACCTTGGAACTCCTTCTATGGCAATTATGTGGATATCAGTGTTCATAATCTGGGTAGCTTGCCCTTGGTTAAAGATTGTAGGGACAGGCATAGTGGGTAAAGCCATGCCTGCAGTGCCAGCATCCCATATGGATGCTGATTTGAGTCTTGCTGCTCCACTTCCAGTCCAGCTCCCTACTAATGCACTGGGAAAGCAGAGGAAGATGAACCAAATCCTTGGGCCCCTACACCTGCATGGGACGCCTGAAAGAAGCTCCTGGCTCCTGGCTTTGGACTGGCCCAGCTCTGGCTGTTGAGGCCATTTTAGTGAGTGAACCAGCAAATGGAAGATCTCTCTCTGTCTCTCCCTCTCTTTCTGTTACTCTGCCTTTCAAATAAATACATTTTTTTTTTTTTGACAGGCAGAGTGGACAGTGAGAGAGAGAGACGGAGAGAAAGGTCTTCCTTTGCCGTTGGTTCACCCTCCAATGGCCGCTGTGGCTGGCGCACCACACTGATCCGAAGGCAGGAGCCAGGTGCTTCTCCTGGTCTCTCATGCGGGTGCAGGGCCCAAGGACTTGGGCCATCCTCCACTGCACTCCCGGGCCACAGCAGAGAGCTAGACTGGAAGAGGGGCAACCGGGACAGACTCCGGCACCCCAACTGGACTAGAACCCAATGTGCCGGCGCTGCAGGCGGAGGATTAGCCTATTGAGCTGCGGTGCCAGCCAATATTTTTTAAAAATTGTAAGGACATGGGGCTGGCATGGTGCAGTGGTTAAGTTATGTTTGCAACAGCCAGATTCCCTATCAGAGTGCCTGCTTTGAGCCCCAGCTCCTGTATTTCCAATCCAGCTTCCTCCACACCCTTGGAGGCAGCAGGTAATGACTCAAGTACTTGGGTTTCTGCCACCCATGTGGTAGATCTGTGGTGGAACTAGAGTTCTGGGCTCTTGGCTTTGTCCTGGCCCATCCCTGGCTATTGCAGGCATTTAGAGAGTGAACCAGTAGATATGTTTCTCTCTCTGCCTTTCAAATGAAGTAAAAATAAATAAAGGGAGGGAAAACGGTTGTAGGAACCAATTCCAGGCAGGCAGAATATTGTTTTCACTGAGTGCAACTGAGTTTCATCTTTGCTATGATTTGGATGTGTTTTGTGCACAAAGGTTCCTGTGCTGGAAGCTTGATTTCCAGTGCAGTGGTCTTGAGGTGGTTGAAGAGGTGAGATGTAGCAGAAGGTGGTTAGGTCTTGAAATCACTGTCCTCAAAAGGGATTAATGCTGGTCTTATGGAGTGAATATATAACAAGAGTGGATTGTTATAAATTGAGGCCACCCCACTCACTTTTCCTGGACTGCCCATGGCCAATTCCTTTTCTGCTTCTTTGTGGATGTAGCTGGAAGAGCCCAGAAGATGCTGCCATTCTGCTCTCAGAGCTTCAAAACTGACCCATATCACCTCTTTATAAAGTATCCAGCCTCTGGGCCAGCGCCACAGCTCACTAGGCTAATCCTCCGCCTGTGGTGCTGGCACACTGGGTTCTAGTCCTGGTTGGGGCGCCAGATTCTGTCCCAGGTACTCCTCTTCCAGTCCAGCTCTCTGCTGTGGCCCGGGAAGGCAGTGGAGGATGGCCCAAGTGCTTGGGCCCTGCACCCCATGGGAGACCAGGAGGAAGCACCTGGCTCCTGGCTTCAGATCAGCACAGTGCGCTGGCCATGGCGGCCATTTGAGGGGGTGAACCAACGGAAAAGGAAGACCTTTCTGTCTCTCTCTCACTGTCTAACTCTGCCTGTCAAAAAAAAAAAAAAAAAAAAATCCAGCCTCTGGTATTTGTTACAACACAGATTAATATAATCTATTGCAGTGATCCCACTTACCCTGTAACTCCTACTCTAAGGCTTAGAAATAACTGCTTTTGAATTTGCAAAATCATTTGTGTGATCTTTGTAGTCAAATTCATCATGTGAAAATACTAGGAAGCTCGTTTCCTACCAACTTGTTTACTTCTCCTAACCTCTCCCCATTGCAAGTACCACTTTTTTTATGATTTCCTACCTTGTGCATTCTGTTCCCACTGTCTAGAATTCTCTTTCTTATCCAAATGTTGAAATGCTAGTCATCCTTTCAAAACCACATAAATCTCACCTTCTCTGTAAAATTTTCTCTGGCTTTCAGAGGCAGGTATTGTCACTTGATCCTCTGTACTTCTTGGGTGCTTATCCACAGCTTTGACATGACACATCACAGGACTTAAATTATTTGTTGACCTGTCCATCCCTCCCACTAGATATAGTGAGCATCTCAAGGACACGAACAGAGTTTTAGTAACTTTAGTGTTATTAGTACTCTACTGTACCCACTGTATCTGATAACAAAGTGGAAACAAGGAGAGTAAATCTCTCTTTTTCTCCTTGTCCACCTGAGCTCTAACACATATTCTTAGGAGGATAAAAAGCTTTTTTAGTTGCATTTTTCCATAACTTAGAGATGCTAACAGTCACTCATAAAGCTTTTACTTGGGGACCAGTGCTGTGGCATAGCGGGTAAAGCCACCGCCTGCAATGCTGGTATCCCATATTGGCACCGGTTCGAGACCCGGCTGCTCCACTTCTGATCCAGCTCTCTGCTATGGCTTAGGAAAGCAGTAGAAGATGGTCCAAGTCCTTGAGCCCCTGTACCCATGTGGGAAACCCAGAAGAAGCTCCTGGCTCCTGGCTTTGGATTGGCGCAGCTCTGGCTGTTGCGGCCATCTGGAGAATGAACCAGTAGGTGGAAGACTCTCCTTTTCTCTCTCCCTCTCCCTCTCCCTCTCCCTCTCTGCTTGTCCTCTCTCTAACTGTGACTTGTAAGTAAAATAAATTAAAAAAAAAAAAAAAGCATTTACTTGGTCTCTATGCCTATGGATAGAGAGCAACAGAGACAGAGAAATTTCTTGCATTCACAGTGTGTCCTCAGGTTTTCTGTAGATTGTAGGTAGATCAAGTGCTATTCTTTTGTTTTGTTTTGTTTTGTTTTGTTTTTATTTGACAGGTAGAGTTATAGACAGTGAGAGAGAGACAGAGACAGAAAGGTCTTACTTCCATTGGTTCACTCCCCTAATGGCTGCCGTGGCCGGCACTGTACCGATCTGAAGCCAGGAGCCGGGTGCTTCCTCCTGGTCTCCCATGCGGGTGCAGGGACCCAGGCACTTGGGCCATCCTCCACTGCCCTCCCGGGCCACAGCAGAGAGCTGGACTGGAAGAGGAGCAACCGGGACTAGTGCCTGGCACCCCAACCAGGACTAGAACCCGGTGTGCCAGTGCCACAGGCAGAGGATTAGCCAAGTGAGCCACGGACCTGGCCCAAGTGCTATTCTTTATTCCTATATCTCTAGGGGTTTTATATCTTTGTCTTCATTGTAGTCATTTTAATCTAGGTCTCATCATTTCACACTTGAACCGTAGCAGTTGTAGCAGGTATGACTTTCATTTATAAATTCTTGTGTGTAGGAAGTATCACATTTATTTATATTCTTGAATAAAGGTAAACTCCCATTATATGCTCTGATCCCATCTGACTGATGAAAAATTTCACCTCATTTCTTTCTTTTCTTTTTTTAAAAAAAGATTTTTATTTATTTATTTGAAAGTAAGAATTACATAGGGAGATGGAGAGAGAGATCTTCCATCCATTGGTTCATGCTCCAAATGGCTGCATTGGCTAGGGCTGGGTCAGGCTGAAGCCAGCAGCTTTATAAGGCTATCCCACATGGGTGCAAGAGTCTAAGTACTTGGGCCATCTTCTGATACTTTCCCAGGTGCATTAGCAAGGAGCTGGATTGGAAGTGGAGAAGCCAGAACTCAAACTGGCCCCATAAGGGATGTCATCACAGGCGATGCTTAACCCATTATGCCACAACACTGGCTGCCACCTCATTTATTTCTCATCTGCAGGTTTGGATTGTGGCTACAGGGGCTTATACATTGCATGAGATTAGAGAGAGCTTTGAATTGCTGTTATTGCTGAGATATCTGCTGTCCTACCATTTGCACCATCTCTCTCTTTCTCTCTCTCTCTCTTTTTTTTTTTTTAATTACTTGAGAAGCAAAAGAAGAGACAGACCAAGAGAGTGAGAAAGAAAAATAGAGTTCGAGTTCTCATCTGCTGGTTCATTTTCCAAATGCCTGCAAAGGTCAGGGCTGGGCAAGTGTCAGACGTGGGAGTTAGGAACTTAGTTCACATCTTTCCCAATCACTTGAGCCATTACTGCTGCCTATGCATTAAACGTAAGCTGGAATTGAAAGCAGAGCTGGAACTTGAAACTGGCGCTCTGATACAGGATGCAGGCACCTTAACCTCCAGGTCAGATGTCTGCCCCCATTTGTGCCGTCTCTCCAGGTCCAGGTACTGACTGCCTGCTATTTACCCTCGCCTCACAGGAATATTTTGTAAGGCCATGAAGCCTGCTGCCTAGGGTCTTTCCTAGATATTCCATGTGGCCAGCCCTCTCTTAGGTCTTGCTGCCTCCTCAGGGACTGCCAGGGAGCAAGGCCCAGGTCCACCTCTTCCCTACCCAACAAATCATCCTCCTTCCCAGCCTCAGGGAGTCTTTCTAATTTGCATGAAGTGTCTTCCTCCATCACACTGTCTGAGGCCAGTTTCCACAAGTTGTAGCCTTCCTCTTCTTTTACAGTGTAGTCTTTGATGGTCTTTTAAGTTGCAAACCCCTTTCACTACAACCACATGGTGATTATGACTACCTTTTGCTGCATGTTTCTGTCTTCCTCATCTAGATTTGTGAGTCTCCAGTGTAGACCTTCATTGTCTTGCTTCTTTGAGTCACCACATACTTCTTGTTGATTAATGGTGATAACATAGGCCTGGGACCCTTCCTAGCACACCCAGCTTTGCCATACAGTAGGTACTATACATGGGTGTTTCACTAGTTTGTATCAGCAAGAAATAGCCTTTTTGTGCTGTTACCAGCACAGAAGCATTCCCCTACTTTTGATGAACAAATCCCACTTACCAGGTTCCGTGAGCTATAGCTCCTCTGGGCAGTGGCCACACTGGATTTTCTGTCCCCTGGCTGCTTCACAGAGTGCCTTGCCTAGCCCTCAACTGTAGGTTGCTGTGTCATAAATTCAAGTTAGCTAGGTCCTCTTGAACAAATGAACCTCCCTTACACTTGCTCAAGATAATTACTCTTCCAGGGAGCTATAGTGAATAGACATGAATGGTGGTTATGCACTTCACGTCGGTCATCCTGTGAACAGATCTTCACTTAAATAAGCTGACCAGAGGGCCAGCTCCACTTCCTCCTCTGGTGTCAGGGGAATGGAACCAAGAACCCTCCTGCCTCAGCTCTTGGGTGTTCCTGGGCCAAGTCAGAGGAGGTTCCTGTGATCCCATGCCAACTCCTTTCTGGCCTCCACGGGTGATATGGAATGACAGAGAGGATTTCCAACATCACTCGGATGGTTGGGCTGGATAACCCTTAAAGTTCCTTCTCATCTTTGAATCTTTGATCCTGTGATTTTTGCTTCCTTTGTTCTTTATCTAAAATCTCCTAGCCTCCTGCTGATCCCTTCAAACTCCATCTCGATCCCTTTTCCCACTTGATAGATAAATTGACTTCAGCTACATTGGACTTGCAGTTCCTTGAATGTTCCTTCCGCATTCTCAGATGTTTCTTCCTGGATCACTGTTCTCCTCACAGTCGTTTGTGTAACCCTTTGTAGGCTTCAGGCTCTATTTTATTTTTATTTTTTAAAAACATTTTATTTATTTATTTGAGAGGTAGAGTTACAGACAGTGAGAGGGAGAGACAGAGAGAAAGGTCTTCCAGCCATTGGTTCACTCCCCAAACTGCAATGGCTGGAGCTGCATCAATCCGAAGCCAGGAGCCAGGAGCATCCTCTGGTCTCCCACACGGGTGCAGAGGCCCAAGGACTTGGGCCATCTTCTACTGCTATCCCAGGCCATAGCAGAGAGCTGAATAGGAAGAGGAGCGGCCGGGACTAGAATCTGCGTCCATATGTGATGCCAGTGCTGTAGGTGGAGGATTAACCTACTGCACCACCATGCTGGCCCCTTCAGGCTCCATTTTAAATGTCACTTGTATAGACAAGCTTTTCCAGCCCCTAATTAGATTAGATTAATGCCTAGACCAATCCTGCATATTATCTTCCATAGCATTTTCCACATCTATATCCACAGATACTTAAAAAAAGATTTATGTATTTATATATTTAAAGAGTGATAGAGGAAGGGAGGGAAGGAGGGAGGGGAGGGGAGAGAGGGAGAGGGAGAGGGAGAGAGAGAGAGAGAGATCTTCCATTGCTGATTTACTCCTCAAATGACCACAACATCTAGGTTTGAGCCAAGCCAAAGCAGAGATCCAGGAACTCCATCTGGGTCTCCCACATGAATGACAGGTGTCCAAGTACTTGGACCATAATCTGCTGCTTTCTGAGGCTATAGCAGGAAGCTGGATTGGAAATGAAGTGTCCAGGACTTTAGCTGGAGTTCTGATAAGGAATGCCAGCTTCGCAAGTGGCAGCTTAACCATGTATACCACAATGCTGACTTCTTTAAAAATACTTCCATGGAGTAAAAGTAGTAAAAAGATGTTTGGTATTTATCTTGGCTTTTAACTTGAAATCCCCATGTGTATGAACTGTGTCTGCCCTATTCAAAATGTCATTTCCAGGACCAACCCCAAAACCTGACATATAGTAATTGTTTGGTGAACAGTCTTTGGCCACATCTGAGTCGTGCATTTACCCTGCTGCTGTCCATTCATAAGTTGTTTTCATGCTGCTTTTCTGCTATGTATGTGTTTACACTTGTCTGTTTAATGTAGCTGCCTTCAGTAGTACTTTCCTGGGGAGCAGAGAATCCATGGATGTAATTTTCTTTGCATAGTGCATTGTACGTGGTTGTATGTATGTGTATCTCACCCTGTGACTGTAGGAAAAGAATGAAAAGGTGAAGCGGAGAAATTGGCAGTAAGTGCTACCTTGGAGGAGACTCTAAAACTCCATTGAGATGATTTTTGAGTCTCTGTGTTGTCATTAAAATGGGCAGGGTGCTGCGGGGCAGGGTTAGGTTAGGAATGTGACAGCACAGGGAGTTCTGGGACATTGTTGAGAGTAACTGCACCCAGAACTGTGGTACACACTGCAGGGTAACAGAAGAGAGGATGCACTAGGAAACTGAGAAGGAAGAGAAGTGAGCAGAGCTTAAACCTGTAGGCCTCATTTTCTAAAGGATGTCCAAGTGCTGTTAAGTCAAAGTGAATGATTAGGTCTGACAACAGCTTTCCTGATAGTGACCACTTTGGTGGTGTTTGGTTTTACAGTTTTTTTTTCCCCCTTAAGATTTACTTATTTATTTGAAAGGTAGAGTTACAGAGGGAGAGGAAGAGGAAGAGAAGTCGATCTTCTATCTGCTTGTTCACTTAGCAGGAAGCTGGATCATAAGTGGAGTAGGAGGGACTCTTGGTATTCATGAGGAATGCCAGCATTGCAGGTAGCAGCTTAACCTGCTGTGCCACAATGCTGGCCTCTAGGTTTTTACTTTATTTATTTTAAAGATTTATTTATTTATTTATTTGAAAGGCAGAGTTACAGAGAGATAGAGTGAGAGAGAAGTCTTCTATTTACTAATTCACTCTGTCAGTCCCCAAGTGGCTGCACTGGCTGGGGCTGGGCCAGACTGAAGCCTAGAGCCTGAAACTCCATCCTGGACTCCCACATGGGTGGTAGAGGTCCAATTACCTGGACCTTTCTCTGCTGCTGGGCTGGAAGTAGAACAGCTAGGATCTGAACCAGCACTCACATGGGATGCTGACATTGCAGGTAGCAGATTCTGGCCCCCATTTTAATTTATTATTTTTTTATTTTTTTGATAGGCAGAGTGGACAGTGAGAGAGAGAGAGACAGAGAGAAAGGTCTTCCTTTTTACCGCTGGTTCGCCCTCCAGTGGCCGCTGCGGCCAGCGTGCTGCGGCCAGCGCACCATGCCGATCCGAAGCCAGGAGCCAGGTGCTTCTCCTGGTCTCCCATGCGGGTGCGGGGCCCAAGGACTTGGGCCATCCTCCACTGCACTCCCGGGCCACAGCAGAGAGCTAGACTGGAAGAGGGGCAACCGGGACAGAATCCGGCACCCCGACCAGGACTAGAACCCAGTGTGCCAGCGCCGCAGGCAGAGGATTAGCCTATTGAGCTGCGGCGCCAGCCCCCATTTTAATTTTTTAATTTTTATATTATTTCAAAGGCAGAGAGGGGCCGGCACCATGGCACAGTAGGTTAATCCTCCACCTGTGGCGCTGGCATCCCATATGGGCACTGGGTTCTAGTGCTGGCTGCTCCTCTTCCAATCCAGCTCTCTGCTATGGCCTGGGAAAGCAGTAAAAGACGGCCCAAGTCCTTGGGCCCCTGTACCCATGTGGGAGACCCAGAAGAAGCTCCTGGCTCCTGGCTTCAGATCGGCGCAGCTCTGGCCATTGTGGCTATCTGGAGAGTGAACCAGTGGAAGAAAGACCTTTCTCTCTGTCTCTCCCTCTCACCAGTCATAGAAGCAGAGCAGCTGGGACTTAAACTGGTACCCATATGAGATGCCAGCACCACAGACAGAGGCTTAACCTACTATGCCACAGTACCAGCCCCGACTCAGGCTTCTTAATCTTTTTTTTTTTTTTTAAAGATTTCATTTATTTATTTGAGAGGTAGCGTTATAGACAGTAAGAGAAAGAGACAGAGAAAAAGGTCTTCCTTCTGTTGGTTCATTCCCCAGATGGCCACAACAGCCAGAGCTGCGCCAATCCGAAATCAGGAGCCAGGTGCTTCTTCCCAGTCTCCCATGTAGGTGCAGGGGCCCAAGCTCTTGGGCCATCTTCTACTGCTTTCTGAGACCACAGCAGAGAGCGGGATTGGAAGAGGAACAGCCGGGATTAGAACCGGAGTTCATATGGGATGCTGGCACCACAGACGGAGGATTAACCTACTACACCATGGCGCTGGCCCCAATTCTTAATCTATCTTAACCAATAGGCCAGATGCCCACCTGAGTGGTGTTTTCATTGTGTTTTAAAGTAAGGGTTAAGAAACAACTTTGATAATTGCAACTGGAAAACTGACATGGGGTATAATCATAAGAGGAACTTTGTTTTTGGCTTCCATTGTTTCTTTAAACTTGCTTTGTAGTGATGGTCCTAACTCTTCTATTGGACAAATACTTTTTTGGATTTCCTGTAGGTGTGAGGAAGTCCCATAGTCATTTTCCATAGTAAAACATACTTTTCGTTAGATACTTAAAATGCTCACTGGTGGAGAGAGTTAGGCTTATAGCACAGGGGTTTAAGCAAACACTTGGGATACCTATATCCCAAATCAGAGTGCTGGTTCAAATCCCAGCTAGTATGCTTCACATCCAGCTTACTGATAACATGCCTGGGAAGGCAGCAGATGATGGCCAAGGACTTGGCCCCTGCCACCAATGTGGGAGACCTGGATGGAATTCCAGGCTTCTGGCCCAGTCCTGGTAGTTGCAACCACTGGGGGAATGAACCAGTAGATGGAAGATTCATTCCCTCCCTCTCTCTGTCTCCCTCTGTAACTCAGTATTTCAAATAAATAAATCTTTTTTTTTTTTTTTAAGGTGAGCTGTTTGTCCTTTCTCATGTGGGACTTGCTGTAAGTCTTGAATTTTCTGACACTGCCAGGATTAGAGCACAAGGAGTGGGAAGTAATAGTAAATATTGTACTTGTCTCATATTATTGAAGCTTTGTGCTCTCCAGGCATAGCCAGTGTTTAAATCTGACTTGATGTATTCTCTCTCTCTCTCTCTCTCTCTCTCTCTCTCTCTCTCCTTCTGTTTTTCTCTCTTTCTCTCTCTCACACACACACATTTTTTCTCTCTCTGTTTCACACACACACATAGGCATACTTTCTCAGACACATACATTCTCCCACACAGACTCACACACATACTCTAACTCTGACACACACACATATACTCTCTCACTGTCACACACACATGCATTCTGCTGCAGTTCCTGTGACGTGACCTGGGCAAGTGCACTCCCTTTGTAAGCTGCCCTCTTCCACTGTGCTCCTTAATGCACCAGTCTGTTTCCATTTTGCAGCTAACATCCATGGAAAGCCTCTAAGATGATCTCTAAGCCATCCCCTCAAGCATGTGGCCTACCTCAGGTTTCTAAGAAACACACTCTGCACAAAGAAGCTCTGAAACCATGGGCAGCATCATCAAAAAACAGCTGCTAGCATATATTGTTACCCATAAGTTTCTTAGGCTGGAACCATAAATTGGTCCACTCTGCCCTGCTAACTGCGAGATACATCATTCATTCTGTGGTGAAACACAGGTATCTCTCTTTGCAGGAGGGTACTCTTAGCTCACCAATATTTCTTACTAAATCTTTTTCAAAAACATTCTGTTGGGTTCAGCATTGAGGCTACCTCCTGCAACCTTGGCATCCCATTTGAATGCCATTTGGAGTCCCACCTGCTCCACGTCCAATCCAGTTCCCTGCTTATGCACCTGGGAAGGCAGCAGAAGATGGCACAAGTGCTTGGGTCCCTGCCATTCATGTGGGAGAACAGGATGGAATTTCTGATCCATGGCTTTGTCCTGGCCTGGCCCCAGCCATTGTGGCCATTTGGGGAGTGAACTAGTGGCTGGAAGGTCTCTTTTCTCTGTCTCTCCCTCTGTAACTCCTCCTTTCAAATAAATAAATCTTTTTTGGAAAAAAAAATTAATATTAAACAATTTTTAAAACAAAAGGTTTATTGATATATTTGACCAGCAGAGGTACAGAGAGGCAGAGGCAGAGAGAAAGAGGTTTTTCATCTGCTTGTTCACTCCCAAGGTGGCTGCAACAGCCTGAGCTGAGCAGATCTGAAGACAGGAGACAGGAGCTTCTTCCAGGTCTCCCACACTGGTTCAGAGGTCTGAGGACTTGGGCCATCTTCCACTGCTTTCCCAGGCCACAGCTGAGAGCCAAATCAGAAGTGGAGCAGTTGGGACTCGAACTGATGCCCATATGAGATGCCGGCACTGCAGGCAGCAGCTTTACCTGTTGTGCTACAGCACCAGCCTCCAACAGCTTCTTATTTTTTTCTTTTTTAAAGATTTATTTATTTACTTCAAAAAGTTACACAGAGAGAGAAGGAGAGGCAGAGAGAGAGGGAGAAGGGTCTTCCATCTGCTGGTTCACTCCCCAATTGGCTGCAACGGCCATAGCTGCACCTATCTGAAGCCAGGAGCCAGGAGCTTCTTCTGGGTCTCCCATGAGGGTGCAGGGGCCCAAGGACTTGGGCCATCTTCCGCTGCTTTCCCTGGCCATAGCAGAGAGCTGGATCAGAAGTGGAGCAGCCAGGACTCGAACCAGCGCCTATATGAGATGCCAGCAATGCAGGCGGCGGTTTTACCTGTTACACCATAGCACCAGCCCCAAACAACTTCTTTTTTTTTAATTTAATTTAATTTTTTTTTTTATTTTTTGACAGGCAGAGTGGATAGTGAGAGAGAGAGAGACAGAGAGAAAGGTCTTCCTTTGCCGTTGGTTCACCTTCCAATGGCCGCCGTGGCCAGTGCGCTGCGGCCAGCGCACCACGCCGATCCGATGGCAGGAGCCAGGTACTTATCCTGGTCTCCCATGGGGTGCAGGGCCCAAGCACTTGGGCCATCCTCCACTGTACTCCCTGGCCACAGCAGAGAGCTGGCCTGGAAGAGGGGCAACCGGGACAGAATACGGCGCCCCGACCGGGACTAGAACCTGGTGTGCCGGCGCCGCAAGGCGGAGGATTAGCCTAGTGAGCCACAGCACCGGCCCTCAAACAACTTCTTTTTAACCCTTGTTACAGGTGAAAAGTTTTAGAGTCCTATAACTGATTTCCAACTGTTGTCCATGAAAATGCTCTCTCTGCTGGCCGTGCTGGCCCCTCACTTTGGTGTGAACCAGGGACTGGATATGGGAATATCTGCTGGTTTAATGTCCAGATAACACAATGCAGTTGCTGTGGTCAAACAAGGGATTTCAGAAACCAGGTAATTAAGTTCTGAGTAGGGGTGGGTAATGACATCATTCTTTTCTGTAATTGTCTTCAGTGCATTAAATGGAACCCCATCCTTTCCTTGACTTCAGAAAGAATAAATAAGAAACTGAGCACTGGGACTGGTGCTGTGGCATAGCAGGTAAAGCTTCCATCTACATTTCCTGCATCCCATATGAGTTCTGGTTCAAGTCCTGGCTGCTCCATTTCCAATCCAGTTCTCTGTTATGGCCTGCAAAAACAGTAGAAGTTGACCCAAGTCCTTGGGCCCCTGCACCCACCTGCAAGACCTGGAAGAAGCTCCTGGCTTCTGGCGTCTGGCTTCAAATGAGCCCAGCTCCAGCTGTTGTGGCCATTTGGGGAGTGAACCAGCAAATGGAAGATCTTTCTCTCTCTCTCTGCCTCTGTAACTCTCCCTTTCAAATAAATAAATAAATCTAAAAAAAGAAAAAAAGAAAAAGAAAAAGAGCAGAAAAATGAATCTGGATGGCCCATTGATCCTGTGGAATAGTTAAATAATTGCAGAAGAAGCTTTTTATACAAAGAAAGCCACATTGTTGTTAAGATTTATTTATTTACCTGAAAGTCAGAGTTACACACAGAGAGAAAGACATATATATATAGAGAGAGAATTAGAGAGATCTTTCATCCACTGGTTCACTCCCTAAATGGCTGCTGGGGCTGGGCCAGGCCCAAACCAGGAGTCAGGAATCTCCTCTGGGTCTCCCACATGGGTGCAGGAGCCCAAGCACCCAGGCCATCCTCCACTGCTGTCCCAGGCACACCAGCAGGGAGTCAGACTGGAAGCAGAGCAGCCTAGACTTGAACCAGTGCCCATGTGTCTCAGGTGGCAGCTTTACCTGGTATGCCACAACAATAGCTGTCCTCCCCCCACTTTGTTTTATTGTTTGAAAGTTACAGAGAGAGAGCGAGAGACTTCCCATCTGCTGGTTCACTCCCAAACAGCCTCAGTGGTCAGAGGTGAGCCATTATGAAGCAAGGAGCCAGGAGCTTTTAACAGATCTCCCGTGTAGATGCAGGGGCCCAAGCACTTGGACCATCTTCTGCTTTCTCGGGCATATTAGCAGGGAGCTGGATGGGAATGGAGCAGCAAGGACTTGAACTGGCATCCATATAGGATACCCACACCTCAGGCAGTGGCTTTACCCACTACACCACAGTGCTGGCCCCTGAAGAATTTCAAGTTAGAGAAGGGCTTGATGGAAACATGGAAATGCAAACCTCATCTGTGTTTTTGTACTCTCCATCCTTGGTTTGAAACTGTCTTCTTCTTCTAACCAGGCCTCCTTATTACCCCAAAACAGTGCTTGCCCAGAGCAGACCCAGAGGCTGCTAAACTTGCTTGCTTCCCCAGCTTCCTTTAGAGATCAGTAATCCTTGGCTCTGTGGTTTTTAGCTGCATTTGTGTCTGTGCGTTTTAGGTGGGAGGGGTAGATGGCATCACCTTTGACAAAAGTGCTGAATATATATTTTTTATCATGATGAAAAGACATTTGGGTCTTCAGTTCAGAGCCAGAGTCTGCCTTGCCAAGCAATTCAAGGGTTCCTACCTGAAGCCTCCGTCAAACCAGCAGATGGAGTAGCAGTCCTTCTCTGTGTGTCTGTGTGCCCACCTGGGCATCGTGCAGGGTGATGCTGGACCCAGCTCTGGGGCCAGAAGGGACAGGCAATGAATAAAAATTGATTGTGCCTGTTGCTGTAACTGTTGTCTTGTCTGCAGAGAACTTTGCTGATGTATGAGCCATGATGGGAGGTTGTTTTCACCTATGTCCCTGGAATTACCACAGAAGCAGTCAGAAGGAGTAAGTGCTTTTGTGCCTGAGATAACAACAAGGCATAAGGGAGGGGAAGATGACAGAACCAAGTTTTTGGTGGTACAGGACTATAGCATAATAACCTTACCCTAGAAAACCTGGGGCAGGACATGGGATCTAACCAGTGGCTTTTGGTGGGAAAGAGGAGCCTTAAGAGGAAAGTTTGGATAATGAACCTGAATTACTATCTGCCAGACTCACTGTTGTCTGAATTGCAGGCACTGGAGTCCCTGTTACTAAGCTCTGTAGACTACTTAAGAAATTGACTTTGGGGCTAATACAGTTTAAGCTTCTCTGAGATTGCTTTTTACTGCTTTCAAAGCACCTGCCACACAGCTGGATAGATGGAAGCTCTTAAGTAACAGAGGTGTGAATGGCATTCTCACTGAGCCTGCTCCTCTGCCCCTGTCCAGCCTATCGGAATTCTGTGAAGTAGAGTCCTCCCCACCTCCCCTCTTAGCTGCAGAATGGAGGAAGGGGAGTGGATGGATTCTGCTTTCTGAAGGCAGGACCCATGACCCTCCTTGACTTCCTCTATGGAAATAGCCTAAATCCAGTAGAAGGGGGTGCTCAGCAGAACAGCTTCTGTAACCCTAGCCCAGCCCCAGCAGAATGTTTAGGAAGCCATAGGGAGGGCCAGCCTCCTGGCGGGTCCTTGCTCAATCCTGAAGTCATCTGCGAGGCGAGTGAGTGTGTTTGGGTTCTTAGCTGCAGGGCTGGTGACATAGTTTCTTCATTGGGAATCCGAAAGTGTCTGGCAAGCCTCTTGGCCACAGGCGTCCCTGGAGCCCAGAGATCTTTGAAGAGAAGAAAAGGTTCTAGGAACAAGAAAGCCGCTTCTCTTGATGAGAAAGTCAGGAGGGAAGAAAATGAGACTAACAAGGGCTGAAGAGAACTGTCTGCATGCTGAAGAGAATGTTAATGGCTCTGCTCCCAGGCTTCAAAGCCTGAGCTGGGTGGGAGTGCGCACAGATGCCTCTGCTGTCACCTACAGAATACTTACCAAGGACTGAGACTTGTGAACAGTCCCAGCCTGATTTTCCTGGAGCAAAAAGCTGCACCTGCAGAAGAGAGAGGAAAGTCAAACAGTTGGGAAATCCTAGGCCTGGCCCAGATATTTGGCATCTAACATCTCTTTTGCATCAGTCAACAAATGGGATTCCTAGAAGAATGTAGATGCAAGGGAAATGGCTGGCCAGAAACAGCTGCATTGAACAAATCTGCCCAACGTTTGCCTGTTTTCCCTGTTTACAAAATGATAGCTGCTATGGACTGAATTATGTGTCTCCAAAATTCATATGTTCAAGCCCTAACCCCCCAGTGTGATGGTATTTGAACCCAGTGATGGGTTTAGATGAGGTGAAGATGAGCCTGGGTGGTGACGGTTAGTGCCCCTTTAGGAATAATACTGTGGGGCTTTCATTGCACACATTCTTTCTTGCTCTCTCACACATTTTCTACCTTCTTCCCACTCCCAGCACAGACTTGCAGCTCCAGAACTGTGAGAAAATACATTTCTGTTGTTTAAGCCATGCAGTCTATGGGGTTGTGTGATAGCAATGCAAAAGAGGAAGCAGTCTTGCCATGAACCCGAGGGTTGTTCCAGGAAGAGCAGCCTGCCACACAGTGACATGTAGTTAATGTTTGTGGAATGGCTTCTCAGAGGATCATAGGCCAAAGAGGAAGCTGAGGGAAGCAGAAAGAACCATGGAGGCAGAATTTTATTTATTTATTTTTTTTTTAATTTTTTTTTTTTTTTGACAGGCAGAGTGGACAGTGAGAGAGAGAGACAGAGAGAAAGGTCTTCCTTTGCTGTTGGTTCACCCTCCAATGGCCGCCACGGCCGGCGCGCTGCGGCCGGCGCACCGCGCTGATCCAATGGCAGGAGCCAGGTACTTCTCCTGGTCTCCCATGGGGTGCAGGGCCCAAGCACTTGGGCCATCCTCCACTGCACTCCCTGGCCACAGCAGAGAGCTGGCCTGGAAGAGGAGCAACCGGGACAGAATCCGGTGCCCCGACCAGGACTAGAACCCGGTGTGCCGGCGCCGCAAGGCGGAGGATTAGCCTAGTGAGCTGCGGCGCCGGCCCGAGGCAGAATTTTATTTAGTCAGAGTTCCACTCTGACCAAGTCATGTTGCCACAATTTGCCAGTACTTAAACTAGAGCTTATAATTTAGGGTTTTCCCACCATAAATTGGTTGATTTGTTGTCTTCAATCTAAACAGCTGGTAAAATGTATAACTTAATAGTTCACAGTGGGGGGCAGGGCAGGTATGAGATAGGAATGACAGGTGGGTGTTGGTCTCAGGGCCAGAGTCCTCAGAAACAGGCAGTCTTCCTTCTGTGAATGGCTTGTAGACCATGATATTGTAGTAAATTCTCACAGTTACACCTTTCATGAAGATTACTCAACCAGAACTTACAGTAACGTTTTCTCACCTGATGGGCCTTTGGGAGGTACTTGCAGATAGACACTGCCTACCAGCCTCCTCCCGTCTCTCCATGTGCTGTCTTTGTGGCTGGCAGATAGGCAGACTCTAAGCAAGCGTGAGATTCTCAGGGAGTTGCCACTGAATGACCTGGCTGAAGCACAACGTGGAAATGAAAAGATAAAAACCTGAGATTATGTGGAGGGGGCTGTGTTTTTGAGTAAATGGGTTCAGGCCCTCTGCCCAGTTAGCCTAAGGCTCTGGCAGCTGCTGCATTTAATGGATGACTCCATTAACATCTTTCTTGGCCCAGAGTGGGGAGAGAGAAATGTGTGTTAGGAGAAAACTAAAAAGGCTTGGAGCTTTCCTGTGTGTCCACTTGGAGTCGCTCTTTACAGTTGTTAAGTGTTAAGTCTGTTTTTGTTGGCTTTTTTTTTTTTTTTTAAGTTTCCCAGGGGAACTTTGTGGTTCCCTTAGTGTGAGTGTGTGTGCCTTTACAGGCACAGGTAGCTGGGGTAGAACTGGCAGGGGTAGCAGTTTTGGTAGGTAGAAGTGGGGCTCAGACCACCTGCCTTCTCAGCACTACAAGTGAAAGAGGAGAGAAGGAACGAAGAATGTATGCTTCCCCTGTCCCCCATAATAAAGTCTGAGTTGCAGGATTCAGAAGATAAAAACCTGGGGACTTTGGGATGCTCTCAGAGATCTGTGATGATGCTAGTGATTGAGGAGAGGGCAGGGAAGACCCATGATTCTAAAGACGCTGGTTCCCAGAGAAGAGGGACAGGTCTAAAGAGAGGAACCAAGGGAGAAGTCAGACTGCTCATTCTCCTCAGAGTGCTTTGATTCGGGCTTTCCCTGGAGGTCAGAGAAGGATGAGACGTCTCTTACCATGGCTAATGAATGAGACTCAAAACCCATCAGATAATTGTGGTGCTTGAGACTTTCTGAGTCCCTGGTACTCAGAGATCAGAAATGGTGGTAACAAGAAACCATGTTTCCACTGAGGGATTTTCAGTCTTCCTATCTTCCCACTCCAGCCTTTTAGCTGCTGTCAGACCATATTAGGATAGAATATTGAACTTGACCATATCACAACTACTGGGAATTTCCCCAGAGGAGGGTGTGTGACAAGAGCAGGCAGAGTCGCTCTGATCCAAGATTTTGCTTATGGCATCTCCGGATGTCCTTTCCAGCTCACCTCCTCTAAAAAGTGAGTTCCAGAGGCTAAGCTAGGTATTTGGGGTGCAGCTTCCCCACAAATCCACAGAACTGAGTATGACCTGCCCAGAGACATGTTCAGCAGAAGGGTTGATTCCTGGTCTAGCCCCGGGTCCTGAGGCTATACTGGAGGGAACAGTTGATCGACCCCTGGCTTAAGATGAGATGTGCTGAGTTCAAGTCCTGGTTCTACCTTTTGTGGTTATATGACCTTGAGCTTTAGTTTTTCATATCTAAAATGGAAATACTAATGACTCTCAGAGAGCTATTAGCCAAATCAGATAAAGTAGTATAACATAAAATTTTACCTTGTATTAATTACCTTGTATCATATTAGTAGAAATAATTATTTCCTTCATTTCTTAATTCTGTCTGTTAAATCCAAAGGCTTCTCTTTGGGATGTGTGAAAGCTGTTGGATTTAAGGTAAGCCACTAGAAAGATATGTGGGTGGTGAGATCAAGGAAAAAGGGAGGAAGAGTAGAAGATGTGGGGAACTGGTATCCCCTGTAGTCATGGAAGATATGGCATTAGCTTCTGGCTCTTGACAGTGAGTCTATAAACACCTATTGAGTTGGCATCCCAGCCAGGAAGCAGCTAGCTTGAAATATCTGAGGGCCCAAAGCTGCTCTGATAAAAGGGGGAAACAGGGTGCTATGATTTGAATATGTCTCCCAGTGTAAGTGTTGGAAACTTCATCCTCAGTGCATCAGTATTGGGAGGTGGGGCCTACTGGGAGGTGTTTAAGTCCTGAGCGTGGAGCCCTCATGAATGGTTTGATACTGATGATAAATAAAAGGACTTGAGGCAATGATTTCAATCTGTTGTTTTTTCATGTGTGCAGTCTGCTGTGGAATGACAGAGCAAGAACACCCTCACCAGGTACAGGCTCCTTGACCTTGGACCTCCCAGCCTTCAGAACTGTAACAAAAACAAAACAAAGCAAACAAACTGTGTTCTTTTAAATTACCCAGTCTCAGATATTCTGTTACAGATGCACAAAACAGATTGAGACATTGAGACACAGGGACAGCCACAAATGGGACTGGAGGCCCCTGCACCCGTTTGGGAAGCCTGGAGGAAGCTCCTGGCTCCTGGCTTCTGATAGGCGCAGCTCCAGCCCCTGAGGCCATCTGGGGAGTGAACCAGTGGATGGAAGACCTCTTTCTCTCTGTTTGCCTCTCCTTCTCTCTCTGTGTAACTCTGACTTTCAAATAAATCAATAAATCTTGAAAGAAAGAAAGAAAGAGGGGGGGGGAGGGAGGGAGGGAGGGAGGGAAAAGAAAAGAAAAGAAAACAAAACAAAAGAGAAAAGAAGAGAAGAGAGTTACACAAAGAAGGAAAGGCAGAGAAAGAGAGAGAGGTCTTTCATCCACTGGTTCACCCCCCAGTTGGCCGCAATAGCCAGAGCTGCACCAATCCAAAGCCAGGATCCAGGAGGTTCCTCCAGGTCTTTCCATGCAGGTGCAGGGGCCCAATTACTTGGGCCATCTTCCACTGCTTTCCAAGGCCATAATAGAAGAGAGCTGGATCAGAAGTGGAGCAGCCGGGACTCGAACTGGCACCCATATGGGTTGCCAGCAATGCAAGCAGCGGTTTTACCAGCTATGCCACAGCGATGGCCCCAGGGACATGGATGTCTTAACCTGCAACTTAATTGCTAGAATAGACAGCAACCCTTGGATACTCTGTATACATCTTTTCAGTTTTTACCTCCACTGTTAGACATTTGGCCCCATGTTCATTCTGATTTCTCCAAAGAGAGAAATCTGATCCTGCTCACCTGTTTATACCAGGCCTCACCTGGTTACCCTGGTTCAGAGCTATGGTTGGAGGGCTTTTGTGTTATCATAGTACACAGTGGTAGATAACAATAGTAGCTCAGATTTATTGAGGGATTCCTATGCAGCCGGGAAAATGCAGTGTCCTTCATGGCCTATCTCACTGACGTAATCCTTCAAGTAACCTTTTTGAAATAGATTCTAGTATTTCCCCATTGTGTAGATAAGCAGACTGAAACTCAGGCTAGATAACTTTTAGTTGGTAGAGCTGGGGTTTGAATCCTGGCAGACTTGTTTTAGAGTCATAGCTTGTAAATAGCTTCTGTATGCTTACTCTGTACTGAGGTAGTGCTGTGGGTGAAGCTACTCTGCTAAACAAGGGTGGTGGGTGTGTAGGCAGTGTGCTTGACATATGTAGTCCAGATGCATCCTGCAGGAGGCAAGGCAAACAAACTGGATTCCAGATTCTTCCAGCTGTTTATAAGTGCTCCTTTAGGAGCAATGAATGGGTGTGGCATGAAAATCATTCCATTGCCATTTAAGGTTGGTAAACACTAATGAGACAGGTCTATAGCCCCCTGACATATTCCAGTCAAGAGACAGTTTTTCCCATTGTTAAATCTAGAGTTTCCCAACATTTTCTGAGCCAAAAGCTCATTTTTTTTCTTTGTAACATAGCTTTTAATATACAATGGACCACAGGACTGCTGGTTTGGGAAATGTTCTTCTAGACTATTCCTCCACCCTGTTCCCCTCAGCCCCTAGGAGTAACGGCAGCATCTTTCATAGCATCTAAGATGTCTGTGAGCAGAAATTACCTGGTGGCCAGTTGGCTCAGAAGGCGACCACGGAATATTAAATTAACCAAGGTTAGGTAGCTGTGGAAGTTTCCAGGTTACATAAAGAAACCAGCCAACAGAGTTGGATGGTTTATTTCTTCCTAGCATTTCCCCCACCACTGCTCTTGTCTAGACCCTTCACATGTCAAGTCTGGACTGTCAAGACAGCCTCCTGAGGCCAGCACCATGGCTCACTAGGCTAATCCTCCGCCTGGCGGCGCCGGCACACCAGGTTGTAGTCCCGGTCGGGGCACTGGATTCTGTCCCGGTTGCCCCTCTTCCAGGCCAGCTCTCTGCTGTGGCCCAGGAATGCAGTGGAGGATGGCCCAAGTGCTTGGGCCCTGCACCCCATGGGAGACCAGGAAAAGCACCTGGCTCCTGGCTTTGGATCAGCGCGGTGCGCTGGCCGCAGTGCGCCGGCCGCAGTGGCCATTGGAGGGTGAACCAACAGAAAAGGAAGACCTTTCTCTCTGTCTCTCTGTCTCTCTTTCACTGTCCACTCTGCCTGTCAAAAACAAAAACAAAAAAAGTCTCCTGAATAGTCTCCCTTCCCTTCTGTTCTCCCCTCCAGTCTGTCCTGCACACCTGGCTGGATCTGTCTTCCTAAAGCACTGCTTTGAGCTTGCCACTTTCCTGGCCTAAATGTGTTAATTCAGCTTTCAAGACTGCCCTGGATGGCCCCAGCCTGCTCCCTCCACACAGCCAGCATTGTCGGCGAAGCTGAGTCATAATGGAACCCCTCTGTGCTCTGCTGCTTTCTCCCAGTGCTACCTCCCATGTCTTTCTCTTGGTGTGTTATGTTTCTTTTTATTCACTTACCCATTCAAGAAGCATTTATTTTGTGCCTGTGTGCCATGCCATTTTGTGCTAGAATAAGATGCATTCCTAAAGAACCTTATAAAAACAGATAAATGTTAAACCATGGGGTATGTTAGGGTAAGAATGATGCACGGGGGTTCATGGGCAGGGATACCTATGCTTGCTTTGCACAGAAAATGATAGGATTCCTGGAGAAATGGATGTTGAAGCTTAAAAGTACAAATGAGGGCCAGAATCCTGGCTCAGTGGGTTAAGTCACTGTTTGCAACACCAGCATTCCCCATCAGAGTGCCAGTTCAAGTCCTGACTGCTCTGCTTCTTTTTTTTTTTTAATTATTTATTTATTTATTTGAAAGACTGCATTACAGAGAGGCAGAGGGAGAGAGAGAGAGAGAGAGGCCCTCCATTCACTGGTCCACTCCCCAGATGGCCATGATGGCCAGAGCTTTGCTGACCCAAAGCCAGGAACCAGAAGCTTCTTGTGGGTCTCCCATGCGGGTAGAGAGGCCCAAGCACTTGGGCCATCTTCTACTGCTTTCCCAGGCCATAGCAGAGAGCTGGATCAGAAGTGGAGCAGCAGGGACTTGGACCATTGGCCAGGCAGAGGCTTTACCTGCTATGCCACAGTGCTGGCTCCTGGCTGCTCTGCTTCTGATCCAGCTTCCTGCTAATGTTCCTAGGAATGCAGTAAATAATGACCCAAGTACTCTCTGCTACAAACCAGATGGAGACCAGATGGAGTTCCTGGCTCTTGGCTTCAGTCTGTTCCAGCCCTGGCTATTGCAGGTATTTGGGGAGTGAACCAGCAGTTGGAAGATCTCTGTTTCTGTCTGTGTCTCTACCTTCCATATAAAATGAAAATAAGTAAAAAAAAAAAAAAATTAAAAGGATGAAATAGTCATTTGAGAACATACAGTGTGCAAGGAACTGGCCAAGTTGACCTGTTGACCCGAAGGAGACAAGTTTAAACTCATCAGGAGAGTGGGGTCTCAGGTAGGGAGCAAGAAAGAAAGACAATGACTGACATGATCCCTGCATCCTATGGTTCAAGGGCTGCCCCCTCCTCCCTGGCTCTCAGCTCTCTAAAAGATAACAGCCATTGAAGCAGCTTGGTTGCCAAGGGCAACCCCAGAATGCAGCCTCATTCTAAAGGCAGACACTGAAGCCCCCTACCAGGGGCCTTATGGTCTGGCTCCAATAGACTATGGGTAGCTGGCTCAACTCACCAGTCCTCTCTAGGCAGTGCTGAGGTACATCTGAGTGGAGGGTTTAGAAGATAGCCCTTGAAGCTACTAAGCAGGGGCCTGAGAAAAGAAAGGTGGCTTGAAAAACACTAGGTAGTGTTTGAATCCATGCTAATACTTGATATGAGGAACATAACCTTGATTTTCTGAGACACAGCCTAATTTATTTTCGGCCTCAGGCTTAGTAACGGCATTGACAACCTGCAGGTCTGAGGCACATGTGTGTAGGTTTGCAGTGCTAATGAGATTGTGGAAGTGGTGACTTGTTCACCATTTCTCGCCTCTGGAGGTTGTTCATCTCTAACTTTCTCCTCCTAAGCAAGGGCCAGTGACCTGGGAATATGGGTACTACTTAGGGGAGCAGGCAGAGCAGGCAGCCTCCTTTGAGAGAGCATCCCTCGTGCAACTGGCATGTAATTGGGTTTACCAAGGCTCCCTGCTTCTTTCTCTTGTTCCTGATGGTCTGCCTGCTTGAACTGCCTGATGCTCTTCTCACAATGAGGGAAGCCTGTGCTACGTAGTCAGAACACTTGGGTTTCATTTTCTGCTCTGTAATTTGAGTGGTGTTTTTAACATTCCTAAGCCTCAGTTTCCTTTCCCATGAAATGAAAACAGTGACACCTGCCCACTCAATCACAAAGTTATTGTTATAAATATGAAATGAGACCTCTTATGAGAAAGTGCTTCCTAAACTGTAAGCAGCATCAATAAGCCAATTATTCAATGATTGCTGTGCCAATTGCTGCCCTGTTTACATGATATCTTTTTAATCAAGGTATTATTTTTATTAAGATACTCTCTGTCCTTTAAGACTCAGCTCACAATTCACTTTTTCCTGAAAATTGCTTTGGGTGCTCTTCATTGTGTTGGTTCCTAGCTTCTCTGAACTAGTGTGCACCATCTAGGTTAACTTGCCATCATTTCACAAATTCAAGTTCTGTCTCCCCAGCTGCATTATAAGGTCCTTCAGGATAGGGACAAGGTATTCTGTTTCACTTGGCTTTCCCATAATAGTGAACATGTATTAGGTACTGATAGAAAATTTGATGTTGAAAATGGCCGCAAAGCTATTGCACAAATTTAGAATTCCCTATATTTTGCAAAGCAAGGGTGGAGATGTTTGTCTTTGCCATCAGAAAAGGACCCATCTTCCCCAGTTAGGAGGATAATCGTCGCCCTCACCAGGATGATTCCCATTACCTGGGCTGGGAGTTCTGATTGTAGGACCTGCATCTAGAAATGCTAACCATGGAGCCAGTGCTGGCATCCCATATGGGCACCAGTTTGAGCCCCAGTTACTCCATTTCTGATCCACCTCTCTGCTGTGGCCTGGGAAAGCAGTAGTAGATGGCCCAAGTCCTTGGGCCCCTGCACCCATGTGGGAGACCTATAAGAAGCCCCTGGCTCCTGGCTTCGGATCGACACAGCCCTGGCCGTTGAGGCCAGTCGGGGAGTGAACCAGTGGATGGAAGACCTCTCTCTCTCACTCTCTGCCTCTCCTCTCTCTGTGTAACTCTGACTTTCAAATAAATAAATAAAGATATATATATTTTAAAAATGTCAGACTGACTCTACTTAAAGACTGAAGGACATAGAGTTAGCTATCAGGAATGACTTCTCTCCCACCCCAGTGTGAATACTCAGGAGCAGGGATATATGGACATTAGACTTTAAGTAGAGAAACTTCCTGCTTCCTAATTCTCTCCAGCTCATCTTAAATCACTGCTCTCTGGCCTACCCAGCATGCCCCAAACACATAACCCTCTTGTCTCACCCTAGGACCTACCATGTCAAGTCTAGCTCAGAGCCTTTGTACCAACTGTGCCCACCGCCTGGAAGCTGCTGCTCTGACATCTTCACTTCCTGAAACCTTATCATTCAAGTTTTAGCCAACATTACAAGTTTCCTCTGTTCTCTCAAATTTAAAATAAATTCCTTAAGGACAAAAACAGACTATTCACATGTACTTGTTTTTGTATGAATGACTTTCTCTGGAAGAATGCACAATTAACATTTGGTGCTCACAGAGAAGGAAGTTGGATAGCTGGGAGGCAGAACCAGGAGAGAGACTTCTTTGCATAGTGTCTTCTATTTAAAATGTGTAGACTTATTAAGTATATTATCTTTTTTAAAAAATTCTTTAAAAAATACAAATTAAAGAAGAAAAAATAAAGTAGCCCCCTGCCAAGCATTCTTTCTTTGTTTTATTTGCAAATTTTATTTACAGAGCAGGTGGTGGGCCAATTTGGCCCACAGACGTTGGTTTGCTGATCAGTCCCTGCCCTGCTGTATCATATCATCTTATTTAAGATTCATCCTAGCTCTGATTATTGATTTGCTTATTTCTTGTTTTAATTTTTGTGTATTTTCATGCTATTTGAAAGATAGAGAAACAGAGATCTTTTATGTGCTGGTTTACTCCCCAAATGCTTGGAACAACCATGGCTGGGACAGTCTAACCCCAGGATCCCGGAGCTCAGTCTGAGTCTCCCATGTGGTTAGCACGGTCCCAGTTATTTGAGCCATCATCTGCTGCCTGCCAGAATATGCCTTAGCAAGATGCTGGGAGCCAAGACTTGAACCAGGCACGCCCACGAAGGATGCAGGTGTTCCAAGCAGCAACTTAGCCACTGTGGAAAACACCAGCCCCTGGGTTGCTCGTTTCTTATTTGCTTTCCCCTTAGAACTCAAGCTTCAGGAGAGCAGAGTGCTGTCTGTCTGTTTACTACCTTGTCCCTGCACCTGGTGTGGGTGGGTTCTGGCTTATGGAGACTCAGTAAACACTTGTTGAATGAGTGAGAATTTGAATGAATTGTTTGGGCTGCAGGGAGGAGTAGTCCTATTTGGAAGAAGATAAGGGGTAACCTTTTACTGGCAGCCCCTCTTGGAAGAGGACTCTTCAGTGTAGTCAGCCACAGGAAAGTCCAATCCATAGTTCTTGCCTCATGAAGGAGGTGCTCAGGCCTGCTTCCTTAAATCTAGTATGAAATTAAGTACCTGCCATGCTAGGACATGTTCAGAAGATAGGGAAACCAATGAGTTTGCCAACTGACAAGGAAAAAAATACAGCTTACACACACACACAAACACACACACACACACACACACAGGCCTTGGAGAGACTTCAGAACATGGGGAGGCTGCACGGTTGGTAAGCTGAGTTTTGCAGACTGTCAGTCTTGCCTGCTTGAGGTAGTGCAGAATGACTTCCCTGCCAGAGTGGCAGGGGTGGCAGCCAGGACCTGGAGAGGAGGTGGAGCTGGGGGAAGTGGGAGAAGGAAATTTGGCACATTCCAGTTTAGGCAGCATATCACTGAACAAACAGCCTGTATCACCATGTGCTTATTAATCTAAAAAATGGGTCTGAGTCAACACATTCTTTGCATGTCCGGGGCTGGGCATTTTGTAGTCATGTAACACATTGGCCAAGAAAGGGGAGTCCTGGAGGAGAAATGGCTCTAGATGAATCACCCATGGTATTGGACACTGCCTAACCAGGACTGGCAGTGAGCCTATCTCATAGTACTTGTACAAAACTAACTGAGTGTCCAGAGATCCAGGTTGCACTACCCTTTATCCCTCAGAAGGTCAACAGAGAGTCCAGCCCTGTGGCATAATGGATAAAGTTGCTGCCTGCAGTGCTGGCATCCCATATGGGCACCAGTTCAGTCCTGGACGCTCCACTTCCGATCCAGCTCTCTGCTGTGGCCTGGGATAGCAGTGGAAGATGACTCAAGTCTTTGGGCCCCTGCACCCACTTGAGAGACCCAGAAGAAGCTCCTGGCTCCTGGCTTCGGATCCGCACAGCTCTGGCCATTGTGGCCAATTGGGGAGTGAACCAGTAGATGGAAGACCTCACTCTCTCTCTCTCTGCCTCTCCTTCTCTCTGTATAACTCCAACTTTAAAATAAATAAATAAATCTTTAAAAAAAAAAAAGGTCAACAAGGGGCCAGCGTTGTGGCTTAGCAGTAAAGCTGTGGCTTGCAGTGATGGCATCCCATATGGGCACCGGGTTGAGCTGGCTGCTCCACGGAAAACAGTGGAAGATGGCCCAAGTCCTTGGGCCCCTGCACCCGTGTGGGAGACCCAGAAGAGGCTCCTGGCTCCTGGCTTCAGATTGGCCCAGCTCCGACTGTTGAAGGCATCTGGGGAGTGAATCAGTGGATGGAAGATTCTCCCTCTCTCTGCTTCTGCCTCTCTGTAACTCTGCCTTTCAAATAAATTAATTAATTTTAAAAAAGTCAATAGGCAGGTGCCTTCTCTGTCTTCTGCAACACTATCTTCACTGCCAGACACATTTCTCCCAGCCCTTCAGAGAAATCTGGGAGGGATTCCAGTGGCATGTCCTGGAGATGCAATAGAAAGGGCAAAGGTTCTAACTTATCTAGGCCTGTGCAAATCCTGGGTCTTTCATTTGCTGGCCCTGTAATCTTTATCAAGTCATGTAAAATCCATAATCTCCCAAGGGTTCTCAACTTTCTCTACAGTAAAACCTTATGGAATTATTTAAATTTTTAAAATTTGCATACAGCACAAGAATTAGGGGCAGGTGTTTAGCACAGACCCTAATGACCTGCATTCCACATCAGAGCACCTGGGTTCAAGTCCTGAGTCTCCTTCCAATTCCCAGTTCTTGCTAATGCACACCTTGGGACGCAGTAGGTAATGGCTCAAGTACCTGGATTCCTGCTACTCACATGAGAGATCCAGATTGAATTCTGAGCTTCTGGCTTCAGCCCTGTTCCAGCTCTGGCTGCTGTGGGTATTTGGAGAGTGAACCAGCAGATGGAAGATCTCTGTGTCTCTGGCTTTCGAGTAAATAAAAATAAATGAATAGGGAAGTAATTTAAAATATTGAAATACAAGAATGTGTTTAGATACCTAATAGAGAGGAGGATGTAGGAAGGGAGGGAGGCAGCATTCTTTCCCACTGGTGGCTATGAGACTGGCTACTCAGAGCTGAGCCCATGCTCTCATCTTGTGTCCCTCACCACAGAGAATGTCCTTTTCACTTTCCTGACTAGGATTAGCTTGGCAGCAGTGGGTCCTCTGGTATTCAGTACATCACCTGGCTTCTCTTGCTTGGTTCACCTGGAGCTTTGGGAGAGCTCTGAGAAGTCCTATCCTTTCTCTTTTCCTTCATGTAGCAGGGCCTTACCTTCAGAGAGGCTCCAGACCTACGTGCTATCAGTTGAGCCTGAAGAGAGTGAGGCCACAGTCTATGGGCTACTGCCCCTCTCTTCTGCCCTCTGACCAGGACTTGTGTCTGTTTTCCAGGGTGTGCTATTGGAGCCCTGAGGACAGGTATCTCTGGTTCCTGTGTGCTGAGACTGCTAAGCTGGTGTCAGGTAGGCTGCTGGCATTGCCACCATCAGGCCCTCTGCTTGAAGTGTGCCCTTCTCATATATCACGGTTTGCTCAGCCCAGGGGAGAGGAGGGCCTAGGCAGCATTGCTTTGGGCAGATTCACGCCACTGAGAAATGGGATTTCCTGCCTGACTGTTACTGTCAGGACTGTTACTGGCCGTGCTGCCAGTGATAGTCCTGCATGTGTGTGTGTGTATGTCTGTACAGGCGAGGGAGGGGCTGCACAACTCTGTGTGTTCATTCCATGCTCAGGGTCAGCTGGAGGGAGCTTCTAGGATTTGTTGGTAGCCTGATCTCCTGGAGGGGGAGCTGTAACTCAGCCCTGAGGTACCTAGCTGCACTACCCTCCCCCAACCCAGCAGCCTCTCACTGTCACAACAAGGAGCTTTGGCAGAAAGGGGGGGAGCGTGGGTGCCGCACAGAGAAAAACACCCTGAAGTTTCAGTAAAATGGCAGGAGAGATGCCAGCATGCAGAGAGCAGGAGCCTTCTGCTTCTCACAGCCTGCACTGCTAGGCCTGGGTGGAGACCATGATTTCCCTTCCTTCCTTCCTCCTTTCTTTTCTTCCCACCCACCCTGGGTGATATTCAGGAAAGGGAACCTTACGGTGAGGAGAAAGGGAACAGAGGCATGCTGTTTGGAAGGATCTATGGATTTTTTTTTTTTTTTTGTAACTGCCTGCTTTGGGCAAAGTAGGGTGTGTGTGTGTGTGTGTGTGCGCGCGCGCGCATGTGTGCACGTGCGCGCGAGAGACTGTGTACATGTGGTGTTGGTGTATGAGTACTTATGAATTGTCTGGGAGTGTGTGTGTTGAGGGGCAGTAAAGATGAAGGGCAAATAGAACACAAAGACACAAACACAGCGCTGTCAGGGAGCTGCTTAGATGATCCACACATGAATAATCCAACACCAATGGTGTTGTGCAGTGGGTTGGCCGTTACTTGCAATTTTGTGGCAGTAGAATAAAGATATGTAAAAAGAAAAACCTCAAAATTGACATTTTTCCCTCATGTTTTTGAAATTAGGGCATCTCACTTGGGCAGTGGCTTCTACTCAAAGTTCAAGCAACAGTTTTGTGATCATTTCACCTAATAAGGAGTTTATCTTAGCATTCTTTGCTTACAAAATGTTTGAGTTTGCAAACAAGATCCCACAGGGAATGTTCATCCCACTCCATAAAATGAATTAGTTTTCACTTCTTTTAAGATCTATTTGCATTCGAACAATATGATACTAATAAATCACTTTTTTATAACAATTCATTAAAGCGGCCGGCGCCGTGGCTCACTAGGCTAATCCTCTGCCTAGCGGCGCCGGCACACCGGGTTCTAGTCCCGGTTGGGGCGCCGGATTCTGTCCCGGTTGCCCCTCTTCCAGGCCAGCTCTCTGCTATGGCCAGGGAGTGCAGTGGAGGATGGCCCAGGTGCTTGGGCCCTGCACCCCATGGGAGACCAGGAAAAGCACCTGGCTCCTGGCTCCTGCCATCGGATCAGCGCGGTGCGCCGGCCGCAGCGCGCTGGCCGTGGCGGCCATTGGAGAGTGAACCAACGACAAAGGAAGACCTTTCTCTCTGTCTCTCTCTCTCACTGTCCACTCTGCCTGTCAAAAAATAAATAAATAAATAAAATAAAATAAAAACAATTCATTAAAGCAACTCCTAGAAGCAATAGTTTTAAAAAATAGTAAGACTGGCCGGCGCCGTGGCTCAATAGGCTAATCCTCCACCTTGCGGCGCCAGCACCCCGGGTTCTAGTCCCGGTCAGGGCGCCGGATTCTGTCCCGGTTGCCCCTCTTCCAGGCCAGCTCTCTGCTATGGCCAGGGAGTGCAGTGGAGGATGGCCCAGGTGCTTGGGCCCTGCACCCCATGGGAGACCAGGAAAAGCACCTGGCTCCTGGCTCCTGCCATCGGATCAGCGCGGTGCGCCGGCTGCAGCGGCGGCCATTGGAGGGTGAACCAACGGCAAAGGAAGACCTTTCTCTCTGTCTCTCTCTCTCACTGTCCACTCTGCCTGTCAAAAAAAAAAAAAATAGTAAGACTGTGTTTTTTTTTATTTGAACAGTAGAGTTATAGAGAGGCAGAGGCAGAGAGAGAGAGAGAGAGAGGGAGAAAGAGAAAGAGAAAGAGAGAGATGTTCTGTCCACTGGTTCACTCCCCAGATGTCCACAATGGCTAGGACTATGCCAAGCCAAAGCCAGGAGCTTTCTGCAGTCCTCCCACATTGGTAGCAGGGTCCCAAGCATCTAAGCCATCCTTGGCTGCCCTTGCCAGCCCATCAGCAGGGAACTGGATTGGCTGTGACTTGAAACTGTGCCTGTATGGGACACTGGCATTTGCATGGGGCAGGTTTTCCTGCTTTACCACAGTGCTGACCTCCATAATTTCTTTTTAAAAATTTGTTTTCTGACCGGCGCCACGGCTCACTAGGCTAATCCTCTGCCTTGCGGCGCCGGCACACCGGGTTCTAGTCCCGGTCAGGGCGCCGGATTCTGTCCCGGTTGCCCCTCTTCCAGGCCAGCTCTCTGCTGTGGCCAGGGAGTGCAGTGGAGGATGGCCCAAGTGCTTGGGCCCTGCACCCCATGGGAGACCAGGAGAAGCACCTGGCTCCTGCCATCGGATCAGCACGGTGCGCAGGCCGCGGCGGCCATTGGAGGGTGAACCAACCGCAAAAAGAAGACCTTTCTCTCCGTCTCTCTCACTGTCCACTCTGCCTGTCAAAAAAAAAATTGTTTTCTTTCCATTATTATTATTTAAGGCAAAGAAACAGAGACTGACAGAGAATGACATTGGTTCATTCAGGAAATTTCTACAATAGCTGGGGCTGGGGGAAGTTAAAGCCAGGAGCCCGGAACTCAATCAGAATCACCCATGTGTGTGGCAGGGACCCAGATACCATCACCTGCTGCCTCCGAGGGTGTGTTGTAGCAGGAAGCTGGAATCAGAAGCAGATCTGTGATTGGAACCCAGGCACGGTGATACGGAATGCAGACATTCCAAGTGGCCTATTAACTGCTACACCAGAGTCCACAACACCAGGTACTTGCTTAAATGCTTTATATGCATGTTCTCATTTGGTGCTCCCAAACATTTGTAGAGAAGTTAAGTAGCTTAATTAAGGTCATGTAGGTAATAATGTAGGTAAGAATTTGAATTCTGGTTTTGACTCCAAAGCCCCATGCCTTATTCCAGATGCGCAATGTGTCCCTTTATATTTTACTGACCAAGGATGTTAAACCATGTGGCAAGAGGAGCAACTACATGCACGCCTGTAGAAGCCTGTCCCCTCCCAAAATCTTAGCTCTTGGTCCAGCTCAAGTGTCAAGGCTAGTCCAACTCTGAGCATATAATTCCTGTTGTTGGGATGAGTGAAGATAAGTCCCGCTGTGTTTTGACTCAGTTCTCTCTGGGACAGCAGATTTTTGTACAGGTCATCTCTGGTCAAAGTATATGTGGTGGGATAGGGGTGATATTATGTAGCAGGTTTAGCTGCCACTCAGGACACCCACATCCTATATCGGAGTGCTGGTTTGAGTCTCAGCACCTCTGCTTCCAATCCAGCTCCCTTCCCAGAAGGCTGAATATAATGACACAAGTGCTTAGGCCCTTGCTACACTTATGGGAGACCCAGATAGAGTCTAGAATCCTGGCTTCATCCTGGCTTCATTCGGCCATTTGAGGAGTAAACTAGTAGACAGAGGCTCTCTTGTCTGTTTGTCTCTCTCATTCTTCTTTTCAAGGAGATGAAAAAAAAAGTGTACCTGGGATGTTGACATGAAGAAATCAGTGAATGCAAAGCCTATTATGAGGTATTTACAAATTATCTTCAAAAAGTTCATGAAAAAATGAATTTAAAGTTGTGAAGACTGATCCAGCTGAGAATGAGCTCAGAAGGTTCTAGGAAGAATGCACAACTTTGAGGAAGAGCAGTGATCCTGAATTCCCTCTGGAGGGAGTGAGGAGAGGAAGCAGAGGGAGGAAAGGAAGGTGATGGGTAGAGGTTGAGGAGGGGCTACATGGGGCTTGTCTAACTGGGAGGAAGCATACAACCAGATAAATTATGGAAAGTAGCTTTATTACTTTGACTTTTTGAAATAATAACTGGCTATGAAGGTAGGGGAGCAAGCAGCCTGGGAATAAATTAAATGGGAAAGGAAATTGAAGCCATCATTTTTGGCCTGCTGATGAACAGATGTCAGCAGGCCCCTAGCCTCTTGCTGTATTCAGTGCTTTTCTAGAGATAAATGGTAGAGCTCAAAGAGGTTCCAGCAGGGCCTGTGCTCAAATCTCGAAGGCCCTGGGATATTTTGGTCACAAGAAAAGAAAGAGGGTTGGAAGTTGGAGACGAGGCTTCTAGTCTCCGAGGATTTTTTTTTTTTTTACATGAGCTATTTCACTATTACCACTGATTTTAACTGCAAAACTGAAGGTAGGTAAGGTAAAAATTTATAAAAGAAAAGGTTATAAGATGTTGGAATCCCTTAGGGACAGATTTGTTGGGAGATCTAGAAGGCAAAATACCCTCACCAAGCCATTGAGAGGCCTGGCAGAGCAGTGTTCTTGAAGCAAATCCTGCCTTTAGGCCCTTCCTTAAGAGAAACCAGAGAGCAGGGGAGACAGGGTTCAGTAAGCAGCTAGCTGAAGGAGACAGGGAGGGAGGCTGGTGAGAGACCCAGCCTGGGAAAGCAGCCCCTGTGCTGAAATGAATGAGCAATTCTCTTTGAAGACTTACCCTGCAAAGGGAGATAGGCCGAGTGCACCCTGAAGACTAACATCCGAGTCACTGTTTTCTTTGTCTGTCCTCCACATGCTGCCAAAAAGAGTTATTTACCAACAGTTGGGGGAATCTGGCAAAGATGACAGCTTGATGGATTAGCCAAGGTCTGTGGCCCTCCTTTTTGGGGTACAGACCTAGCACAGAAAACAGTTTTGCCTGTGGGGTAGACCTTGCTGACTCAAAATCTATCAGCCTGAAAACCTGTCTCTAACAGACAAGATTGAGAGCCTGAGATAGAGAGAATTTCAGGGGTGTCATGAATACCAGGATCCCAGGATTTTGATGAGGCTTGGATTCTCCTGTTGGAAGTCTAGCCCATAAATAGTGCTGGAATGAATAAGGACTTATTGAATACCTTTTGGGGTTGTAAAGAGGATGCCCAAAAAAAAAAAAAAAAAAAAAAAAAAAAAAAAAAAAAGGAGCGGACACAGACTGCTCTTACTATAGAGGAAATTAATGTTTCTACTAATGAGGTTGGCCCCCTCTTCATGCCCCTTGCCCCAGTCATTGTTTCTCATGTGTGGCCATTCACATCTATTTCCTCCCTCTTGTCCTCTCATCTTCCTTCTCTGACTCCTTCCCACTGCTTTTGGTGTCATTCCTCTCCAAAAAATTTTTTGTATTGTTTTGCTTTAAGATTTTGTTTATCTGAAAGGCGAAGTTACAGGGGGTGAGGGGGAGAGAGACAGAGAGATTTTTCCATCCACTGGTTCATTCCCCAAATGGCCACAAAGACCAGGGCTGGGCCAAGCCAAAGCCAAAGACCTGGCCATCCATGTTACCCATCCATGCCATCCAGGTTACCCACATGGGTGGCAGGGACTCAAGTACTTGGACCACCCTCCACTGCTTTCCTAGGCACATTAGCAGGGAGTTCTATTGGAAGTAGATCAGCCAGGACCTGAATTTGTGATCATAGGGGATGCCAGCATTGCAGACAATGACTTAACCTGCTTCACCGCAATGCCTACCCCCTCTCCAGAATTCTTTGTTCAGTCTTCTGCATGGTCTTTCCTAACCTCTGATTACTTTTTCTCTTGATTTTTACAAGTCCTTTCCTGTTTTGGGGTAATGATAACCTAGCAGCACTATGGACTCCGGATTGCTATAAGGCTCCTGGGAAAGCTGAAATTCCATGATCCTGCACTTGATTCCCCATAATTTAGAAACTGCTCAGTTCTGCTGAGGATTCTATGATTGAGTCCAGGAGATACACTGATAGTAGGTAGAGAAACAGGGGGAAAAGTATCCAAGTCTATCATATGCATGGATTCATCATATGAAGGAAAAGTACCCAGTGAGACCTAGAAGCTTATATACCTTCTTCATAGGGAAGAGGTGAGAGAGGACATAGCCAGTTTTGGGGGCTCAGTGATCTGGGAGATAGACAAATGGGCCCTTTAGAAAAATAGATGATAGCCTCTCACCAATCTCATCTGGGTGTGTTGTGGCCCTCCAGTCTCCTTTCCTGTGATCTGAGTTTAGTGTAACTTGGTTGAAGAAATTCCCAGGCAGGGAATTCATGACAATTAAGTTCCTTATAGAGGATCTGTCTTTGGGCAGAAAAGGGAAGTTCAGAGAAAGCCGATCCCTGCATTTGCCCCTTCCCAGGTATCCTCTGTTTGAAGTTCAGAGCACCAAAGAAGTATATTGGGGGGTAAGGGGTGGGGCGCGAGGGTGTAGAGAGTGCTACGGTTTAAATATGGTTTGTTAATATCAAAACTCGTGTTGAGGCCACAGTGTTAAGAGGTGTTGGGGCCTTTAAGAGGTGATTAGGTCAGTAAGAGGGATTAGTGCTTTTCCTGAGGGAGTGAGTTGTGTTTACCTTTACTGGTGAGAGTAGATTATTATGCCAGAAGGCCCTCCCATGCACTCACTCAGCTCCTTCTGTGCTGGCCATTTCCTTTCTGCTTCTCTGTCTTGAGGTGAACAGCCTACAACCTTTACCAGAAGCCGAGCAAATGCCAGTGTTGTGCTCTCGTACCTCCAGAACCGTAAGGTAACTAAACCCCTTTTCTTTATAAATCACTCAGCCTTGGGCATTTTGTTATAGCAATAGAAAATGGAATAAGACAGGTGGCATTTCCTCCCCTTCCTCAGAACTAATGTCTCAGAAGGCAGGTGGAGTCTGGATGAGAGGAGTGTTAGCCATGCCCAAGTTATATTAATGCATGAGTCAGGAAGCACATCCTGCCCCACTTTTTTTTTTAGTATAATGGCTAAAAGATATATAAGAAATTAATGTGGAGTTGATGGAGAGTGACTCATTAAAATTATAATAATAATTAGGAGCAAGCAGAGAAAGACCGTAGAAAGAGGATGGTTCATATGTGAGATCTTACGTTTTCCCACATTTTATATTTGGAGAGTGTGTAGGAGTGATCAACACAGTCACACTCTACTCATCTTCAGCTACAACTTCAGTTTCAACAAAAAACTTATTTTGAAGTCCTCACCCCAGACTCTTTCCTTGTAGTGAGCACTAAGGCTCCTGTAGGTATTCTTGGCAGCAGTGGCTCCAGGGTGGAGGTAAATGGGTTTGTGTAAATGACTTTTTAAAAAGTTATTTATTTTCGTTTTACTTAGATAGGCAGAGACAGAGATCTATCTATGGTTGATTTCCTAAATTGATCACAACAGGCAGGGCTGTCACTCAATCAGGGACTTCCAAGTGGGTGGCAGGGACCCAAGTACAATTATCTGTTGTCTCTGAGGGTACACATTAGAGGCAAGGTGGATTGGAAGCAGAGGATCCAGTACTTGAATCAGGCACTCCAATATGGGATGCAGGTATCCCAAGTGGTGACTTAACTGCTGAACCAAATATCTGCCCCCTGGCTTTTTTTTTTTTTTTTTGTGTGTGTGTGTGTGTGTGTGTGTGTGTGTGTGAACCAGAGGGAAAAAGATGGGGCAGAAATAAAGAGACAGAAAGATCAGGAGAGCTTCCATCAAGTGATTCACTCAGATGCCTGCAATGGTCAGATCTGGCCAGGGCTAAAGCCAGGAGCTGGGAATCCATTCCAGGACTTCTATGTGGGTGGCAGGAAAACAATGCTTGAGCCATGACCACTGCCTCCCAGGGTTTTCAGAAGCAGTTAGCTGGTGGCAGGAGCTGGAGAAAGGCATGGAAGCCAGGTACTTTGGTATGGCATTTGGTCATCTAACCCACTAAGCCACACACTCATCCCAGTATAAGTGACTCTTTAGGTAAAAAGATACCTGAATTTTCCTTGTCCAGCTTCAGTGATGCCTAAGGCATTAAAAAGTAACAAGGGCTGCTGTGGGGCTTTGGTCAGGGAGTAGAGTTGTTTCAGATTGCTTTTTATTCCCTACAGGTAGGAACCTAAAAATAAAATTACTTTATTCCACATTGCCTCTAACTCTAGACTGCCCAGAAAGAAAGGGATTTGATTGGTTCATTGTCCTCCCCACCCCACCCCCACCCTGCCCTTTTCAGTTACAATGCCAAACATTGAAGATGTAAGAATGGAAAGTCAATGTACCTGTCCTTCATGAGCCACAGTCTTATAAAGGAGACAGGTAGAAATCACTATGCAAGTTGGTAATTGCTCTTGTACTGGTATTATGTGATTTCAGAGGAGAGGAGAGCACAACTAACATTAAGGAGAGAGAGAAGCTAGATCCTAAGGAGTTCGGAGTCAGCTAGTCCAAAAGGAAAAGCAGATTCCAGGCAGAGAGAATAGAAGATACAAAGGCACAAAGGAGTCAAGTGCTTGGGGGAATGGGCAGCTACTGTGAGTAGAAGTGAGGAACTTCCTGCAGAAGGATCTGAAGGATCCAGACAGGGGCTGGAGAACGAGTGTAAAGGCATTGGGTGGTGTGTTCTGCTAAGAAGCTTGGACTTGACTGCATAGGCAGTGAGGAAATGCTGAAGATTATTGAACAAGAGAGTAGGATAATCAGAGATTTGCATTATAATAAAGAGGTCATAGAGTAGAATTTAGTGTAGATAATTTGTTCCAAGGTCCCAAGTACAGCAGGGCTTGACATCTGTTCCCTATCCCGTTCCTCAAATGGGGAATTCCTTCCTTCCTCTCTTCTTGTCCTTCCTCCTTCCATGAACATGTGGTGAGTATTAACCATAAGCCTGGCTCTGAGTTAGGTCCTGGGAATACCCAAATGGGTAAGTACCATTCCCTGCCTGGAGGAGCTCACAAGCTGTTGTTGTTCTTCCTAAACTCTGGTCCATTGTACCATCATGCTGAAATGAGAAAAGGCAACGACAGTGCAGTGCAGTGAGTCTTTAAATGAAGCTAAGTATATTCAATGTAGAACCCTTCTTCATTAGCTTGAAGTTATTATGTATATTTTTTTCTTTGAAAGAAACTGGTGGTAGATAGTAGTTGTCTTTGGTTTTTTTTTAACTTGCTTATTTATTTCCTTACTTGGCAAAGTGAACTTTAAGCAATCCTTTGTCACATTCCAGAAAGAATGTGTGTGTGTGTGTGTGTGTGTGTGTTGGGGAGCGTTACTGGTTAAAGATTCATTTCCTCTTCCAAGGGTGGAATTTTTTTAAAGATTTATTTATTTATTTGAAAGTCAGAGTTACACACAGAGAGAGAATGAAAGGCAAAGAGATAGAGGTCTTCCATTTGCTGGTTCACTCCCCAATTGGCCGCAATGGCCGGAGCTGTGCCGATCTGAAGCCAGGAACCTTCCAGGTCTCCCACATGGGTGCAGGAGCCCAAGGACTTGGACCATCTTCCACTGCTTTCCCAGGCCATAGCAGAGAGCTGAATCAGAAGTGGAGCAGCTGGGACTTGAACCAGCGCCCACATGGGATGGTGACACTGCAGGTGGTGGCTTTACCCACTATGCCACAGTGCCAGCCCTCCAAGGGTGGGATTAAGAGCCAGTCTTTCCCATCTATGTCAGGGCACATGTGTTTACTGGACATGACTGAAAGAAAAGCAGGCTCTCATGCCATTTCCCACCCTACCTAAACTCAGAAGTGGGGGAAAGGGAAAAGTCAGGAGATCAGGATTTGACAGTGTCCCTTCTAGACAAGGGTTGTTGTTCCTGACAACACAGAGGAGATGACTGATACTATAGCAGTCCACAACGTGGGGGACCTGGGTTCATCTCCCTTGGGGCAGTGGCAGCAAGTCCACAGAAGGCTTCAGCAGGCTGAACAGGAAAAGTTGGTAAAAAAAAGAACAGGCTGAGCTCTCCAACTCCACTCCCAGAGAAAAGAGCCTCTGGCTGTGTCTTTTATGGGATTATTGAATATGGTCACCAATTTTTATTGAAATTAGCTAGGCATTCATGTTTTTCATGACCCAGGCACAAATAACCCACCCACCAATCCTTTAAAATTATCTCCCTTACCCAGTCACATGTTTGCTCTCAGCATAGCATCAATAACAAGGCTACATCATCCTGCTTATAACTTAAGGTTGAAACGAGTTTAGGAGTCAGTCTGAGGACCAGAGGGAGAAAGTGTTATTATGAGCTGGTAATTTGTTTAGAGACTAGGATGCAAATGAAATCCAGAGGTTGAGGAACCAGTAGTTTTATGAGAGTTAAATATGTAAGCAGTTATCTTAGTACAGATTACTAAATGCAGGTATAGAGGCACAAAGAACCACAGTATAAGTGGAGAAGGGTGTGTTCAGTATGAGTGGAGATGTAGAGCAACTGTCGAAGTGCCTGAAAGGACTTGCAAGGGAGATTGGAGCCTAACTACAAAGGGGCAGACTCAGAGGAGATTCTTCAGAAGCAGAGCTGAGGGGAGAGCTGCTGGCATATGGACTAGGTAGGGATGCTGGGAAAGGTTTTCCCAAAGAGCTGTCACCTGAGATGGAGTCTCTCCTCACTGTCTGCTTTAAGGTTCTCTTGCCTGTTTTCTTTCCCCCTGCCCCACATTTCCAGTGTGTGCCAGAACATCATCACAGGCTGCTGCTCTAATTACTTCATTCCATTTTAATTCTGCTGAGTTAGGAGCCTGTGAACTCAAGAGGAAATTCATGCAAAATACTCAACAAATTGGATGTGCTGGCATTTTAGAAAAAGGCCTGACCCTATCTGCCCTCTTCATTCTCCCTTCCTCTAGCTCTGCCTCTATCCAGTGACAGCTTGAAAAATCCTGGGGCCAAAGTGCTTGGGAAGAGGGTTGGCATTGATGGATATGATTGGTTGGACTGAATCATGTGAGCTATTTCTATTGGAAGGTGAGAAGGATAACATGGTGGCTCTTGCATGGGGGCTTCTATGAGGCTCTTTTGGGAACTAATAATGTCTTTCTCTAGAGCTCTGAAATACTGTGTTAGTAAGTTGTAGTGTTTCCTCATCCCTTGAGATACTTCAAATTAGGGAAGATTCCTAAAAGTAAGCTATTTGTTCACAGAGGCAAGAGGATGGCAGTTCTTAAATCAGCAGTTCTCAAACTCTTTGGTCTCAGGATTCCTTTCTACTGCAAGACCTTTTGTTATGTGGTTAAATCTATCAATGGTTACTGTATTAAAATTGAAAACTAAGAAGTTAAAAGAATATTTACCAATCTATTTTAAATGACAATAATAAACCATTGTAAATAACACATTTTGGTGAAAAAAGCTATATTTTACTCAAATATATTGATAAGGTTGTCATGTTTTAAACACTTATAACTTGGCCGGCGCTGTGGCTCAATAGGCTAATCCTCCGCCTTGTGGTGCTGGCACACTGGGTTCTAGTCCCGGTTGGGGCGCCAGATTCTGTCCCGGTTGCCCCTCTTCCAGGCCAGCTCTCTGCTGTGGCCAGGGAGTGCAGTGGAGGATGGCCCAAGTCCTTGGGGCCTGCACCCTATGGGAGACCAGGGTAAGTACCTGGCTCCTGCCATCGGATCGGCGCAGTGCGCCGGCCGCAGCACGCCGGCCGCGGCGGCCATTGGAGGGTGAACCAACGGCAAAGGAAGACCTTTCTCTCTGTCTCTCTCTCTCTCACTGTCCACTCTGCCTGTCAAAAAAACAAACAAACAAAAAAAACACTTATAACTCTACTCAATATCTAGCTTAATAGAAAATGTCTAGATTTTCATATCTGTTTTTGCTTTCAATCACTTTCAATATGTTGCTTTAGTTGAAGTATAGGAAGGAAATCGACTTCACAGAATTGGAAAAGTGAGGAATATTTTGGTTTTCAAAAAATTTTGGGTTTTTTCTTTAGTATTACCCCAAAACTCAACACATCATAGTTTATTTTTTTTATTTTATTTTTTTGACAGGCAGAGTGGACAGTGAGAGAGAGAGACAGAGAGAAAGGTCTTCCTTTGCCGTTGGTTCACCCTCCAATGGCCACCGCGGCTGGTGCACTGCGGCCGGCGCACTGCGCTTTTCCGAAGGCAGGAGCCAGGTGCTTCTCCTGGCCTCCCATGGGGTGCAGGGCCCAAGGACTTTGGGCCATCCTCCATTGCACTCCCTGGCCACAGCAGAGAGCTGGCCTGGAAGAGGGGCAACCGGGACAGAATCCGGCGCCCCGACCGGGACTAGAACCCGGTGTGCCGGCGCTACAAGGCGGAGGATTAGCCTAGTGAGCCGCGGTGACGGCAGTAGTTTCTTAAAGGTAGTTGCAATGTAGAATGGGAGACCTTACCTATCACTTTGTATTCTATGTCATTAAAATCCATTGGTTTATCTTGAACTTCAGAGAGATTTTGTAATACCATGTATTGGTCATTTGTAAGATACTGATCCACTGAATGATATAGAGCTCCCAAATGTTGATATATTTTGTTATACAATGTTTAAAAATCACATTCGTTATATTACCATCAATCTCGTCAGGGAAATCTTCAAGTATTGGGAAACTTTCAAGTTCATGGTGGTAGGCACAAGTGTTGCAAATTCTAATTTTTCACTTGAAAGCTTGAATTTTATCATTGGCAACAAATGCCATCAGTTGTTTTCCTTGAAGTGACAGGCTCACTTTGTTCATTTGTGAGAAACTATCTGCCAAGCACTCAAATCTGAATAATCATAGTTTGTCTCTCATTCTTTCAAGTAAAAATGATGGTTCATGAAAAAAAGAGGCTAGTTCGGCTTGAAACTCAAACAATTACAGAAATGCCTTCCTGGAGGATATAGCAGAATTATTCTGTGAGTACTTCCTGTTTTGCCTGACAGAATGCTGAAAAGA
This sequence comes from Oryctolagus cuniculus, assembly GCF_051225735.1. Lineage (NCBI taxonomy): Eukaryota > Metazoa > Chordata > Mammalia > Lagomorpha > Leporidae > Oryctolagus > Oryctolagus cuniculus. The sequence continues at coordinate 27,664,235 of NC_142872.1, forward strand.
TATACTCAAGGTTGAGCTTTAGTAGAAATTAATCATTTTTACCATATTACCAAGAGTGTACCTAAGTGCACGTGGAATCTTTTAAGTGCACGTGCATGGCAGTGAAGAGTCCAGTGACTACTAGCAGCACAGTTTAGCATCACTGCTTTGGTGTGGTACAAGCTGTTTGACCCACAATTGCTTGTACACCATCAGTGCAAGTGTCACCACAATAAAAAAGGTGAATAATACCGTTTAGTATTATGAAAATAGTTTTTTAAAGATGTATTTATTTGAGAGGCAGCGCTATAGACAGAGAGAGGGAAAGACACCGAGAGGTCTTGCAGATTCACTCCCCAAATGGCTGCAACAGCCAGAGCTGGGCTGATTTGGAGCCAAGAACCAGGAGCTTCTTCTGGATCTCCCACATGGTTGCAGGTGCCCAAGAACTTGGGCCGTCTTCTACTGCTTTCCCAAGCTATTAGCAGGGAGTTGGATTGGAAGTAGAGCAGCTGGGACTCAAACTGGTGCCCATATGAGATGCCAGTGCTGCAGGCAACAGCTTAACCTACTACAGCTGCTATGCCACATTGCTGACCTCTATGGAAATAACTTTAACCTCAACCATGAAAGAGCCTCAGGGATCACCCAGGCTTCCCTGGACTACATCTCCTGAACCACTGCCCTAAATGGCATGTCTGAGTTCCTCAGGGTTTGGCCCCAGGCTTTCTTTTCTTCTCGTTCTCTACTGTCCCGTCAAATGAATTCATATACTGCTTTTGAACTGCCTCTGAGCACATGACCTACACAATTATCATCTCCACCCTTGACCTCTCCCTGGATCTCCAGCCCATGTATCCAGCTGCCAGCTCAATTTTGGTACATGGACGTCTAAAAGGCAGCGTGTCCCAAGGCATTGTTTGAGGTCTTTGCTCAGTTATACAAGCCACAATTTTTGTCCTCATTACATTCCTCCTCACCCCATATGCAATCATCAAATCTTATAAATGTCACCTCCTAAATCTTTCTTTTAAAGATTTATTTATATTTGAAAGGCAGAGTTACAGAAAGCCTGAGAAAGAGAGAGAGAGAGAGAGAGAGGTCTTCCATCCACCGTTCACTCCCCAAATGGCTGCCACAGCCTAAGCTGGGCCAAGCCAAAGCCAGGAGCCAAGAACTTATTCTGGGTCTCCCAAGGGGGTGCAGGGGCCAAGGACCTGGGCCATCTTCCACTGCTTTCCCAGGGCACAGCAGAGAGCCAGATCGGAAGTGGAGCAGCCCGGACTCAAACCGCTGCCCAGCACTGCAGGCGGTGGCTTTACCCAATATGCCACAGCACCAGCCCCTCCTCAATCTCTTTAATCTATAATGTCTCTCTATATCTACTACCACTACTACCCCTAAAGCCAGATACCATTATCTCTTACTGAATTACCATAACAGCACCTCTTTAATCTGTCTTTCCTTTTTTTTTTTTTTTTTTTTAAGGTGAATAGAAGGGAAGCTGGTGCTGTGTGGCATAGATGGTTAAGCCTCTGCCTGTGGTGCCAGCATCCGATATGGCACCTGTTAGAGTCCCAGCTGCTTAATTTCTGATCCAGCTCTCTGCTAAGGCATATGGGAAAGCAGTGGAAGATGGCTCAAGTCCTTGGGCCCCTGCACTCATGTGGAAAACCTTAGAGAAGCTTCTGTCTCCTGGCTTCTGACCAACCCAAGTCTGGCCGTTGCAACCATTAGGTGAGTGAACCAGCATTTGTTAGATCTCTCTCCTTCTCTCTCTGTGTTTCTGCCTTTCAAATAAATAAAGCTTAAAAAAAGGTGAACAGAAGAACAGTATTTATTTAAAGGCAAAGTGATAGTACAGACACAGATGTGAATGCAGGCAGCCTCCAGAGGGAATTGCTCAGTGTATTTGTCCTGTAGCCAGAGTAATCTTTCACAACACAAATATAATCATGCCAAAACCTTTTTAAAAACCTTCCATGGGGTGGGCATTTGGCACAGCAATTAAGATACTTCTTGTGGGGCTGGTGCTGTGACGTAGTGGGCTAAGCCTCCTCCTATGGTGCCGGCATCCCATATGGGATCCAATTTGAGTCGCGGCTGCTATTCTTCCAACCTACCTCTCTGCTATGGACTGGGAAGGCAATAGGAGGTGGCCCAAGTGTTTTGACCCTGTACCCACGTGGGAGACCCGAGAGAAGCTCATGGTTTCTGGCTTCTGATCAGCAAAGCTCTGGCCATTGAGGCCATTTGAAGAGTGAACCAGTGGATAGAAGACCTCTCTTTCTGTCTCTCCCTCTCTCTATCTGTAACTCTAGCTCTCAAGTCAATGAATAAATATCTAAAAAACTTTAGGGGCCAGCGCCAGGGCTCACTTGGTTGGTCCTCTGCCTGCGGCACTGGTATCCCATGTGGGCACCGGGTTCTGGTCCCAGTTGCTCCTCTTCCGGTCCAGCTCTCTGCTGTGGCCCGGGAGGGCAGTGGAGGATGATGGCCCAAGTACATCAAATTAGTTACAATGATGGATTAAGGCCATCAATATGCAAACATTCTCAACTATTAAAAAAATAAAAATAAAAAATTTTTTAAAAAGATACTTTTCGTAATAACTGTATCCCTATCAGAGTACCTGGTTCATGCCTTGGTTCTTCCTTTAATCCAACTTCCTGCTAATGTGCACCCTGGGAGGCAGCAGATGATGGTTAGGTTACAGTTACTCATGTGGAAGACCAAGATGAGGTTCTGGACTCCTGGCTTCAGCCTGAACCAGCCCAGGTTGTTGCAGACATTTAGGGAGTAAAATAGTGAATGGAAGAGCTCTTTCAGCCTCTTCCTCTCTGTCTTTGAAATAAAATTTAAAAAATAAATAAAATGAAATTAAAACCCTTCAACAATCTCCCCTTACTCTCAAGATGAAGATCAAAATTTTAACGTGATCTAGTCCTGCAATCTGGGCTAGATTTTTTTTTTTTGAGTTTTATTTGCTTATTGTTTAAACATTTATTTTATTTGAAAGGCAGAGTTTATAGAGAAAGAAGGAGACAGAGAGAGAGAGATCTTCATCTGCTGATTCACTCCCCAGGTGGCTGCAATATCCAGGGCTGGGCCAGCTGAACCCAGGTGTTAGGAGCTGCAGGGGCCTAAGTACTTAGGCCATCTTTTGCTGCTTTTTCACATGCATTTAGCAGGAATTGTTTTGCAAGTGGAGCAACCAGGACACGAACTGGTGCCCATAAGGGATGCTGGCATAACAGACAATGGTTTAACCACAGTGCCGGCCCCTCTGGGTCAGAATCTTTGGTATATGTTCTCATAGAATCATGCACCTTTCCTTCTTAACATTCTTCTTACAGTCTGTTCATTAATAGGATTGTTCGATTTATGTCTCTTCCTGATAAGGTTGTAAGTTTCGTGAGAGAAAGATAGGCACTTAGTAGACATTTGTAAAATATTTGCCATGTCAGTGGTTAAATGAGGTCTAAGACAGCCACTCTGAGCATGGATTAGGCACAGAAAAATCAGTCTTCTCTCCAGTGCCCTCGAGTTGGGGGAAGACCTATTTTTATTTTTATTGTCTTGTGGCATTTCAAAGAAAAACGCTCCCTTGTCCCAGGCATTCCATCAAAGTGTCCTCCTAAGCGTGAGGGCACATTTATCTTCCTTTTGACATAGGAGCCCTCTTTGCTGCTGATCACTTGTCCTGCCAGGAGCTCTTAAAGAGCGTTAGCTAGCAATCTTGGCCCTCAGGTTTATGAGAGAGGAGATTCCATCTTTCTGTCTTCCAGGTACTTGACCAGGAGGCCCTTTGAGCAGCAGAGATCAAAATAGAGTCAGTCCTCCCTGCTGTCTGCATATTCCACCACATCTACATATTCAACCAACCATGGATTGAGAAAACTCTCTTAAAAAACTGTCTGTTCCGAACATGTATAGAATTTTTTCTTTTCTTTTTTAAAAGATATATGTATGAAAGGCAGAGTTACAGAGAGAAAGACTGAGACACACACACACATACAAACACAGAGAGAGAGAGAGAGAGAGAGAGAGAGAGATCTTCCATCCACATGTTCACTACCCAAATGGTCGCAAAAGCCAGGGCTGAGTAAGGCTGAAGCCAAGAACTTGGAAGTCCATCTGGGTCTCACAAGTGAGTGGCAGGGACTCAAGCACTTGGCCATCATTCACTGTTTTCCCAGTCACTTTGGCAGGGAGCTGGAGCAGAAGTGGAGCACCCAGGACTTAAATTGGCACTCACATGGAATGCCATCATTGTAGGTGATGACCTAACCCACTGCACCACGACGCCAGCCCCAGACTTTTTTTTTATGTTTCCCTAAATAATGCAGCATAACATCTGTTTACATAACATTTACATTATATTAGATGTTATAAATAATCTAGAAAGTATTTAAATTATATGGGAGATGGGGGGCCGGCACTATGGTGTAGTGGGTAAAGCTGCAGCCTGCAGTGCCGGCATCCCATATGGGCACCAGTTCTAGTCCTGGCTGCTCCTCTTCCGATCCAGCCCTCTGCTATGGCCTGGGAAAGCAGTAGAAAATGGCCCAACTCCTTGGGCTCCTGCACCTGTGTGGAAGACCCAGAAGAAGCTCCTGACTCCTGGCTTCGGATCGGCGCAGCTCTGGCAGTTGCGGCCAATTTGGAGTGAACCAGCAGATGGAAGACCTCTCTCTTCCTCTCCTCTCTCTGCAAAAGTCAGAGTTCTGACTTTCAAATAAATAAATAAATATTTTAAAAAATATTATATAGGAAAGGGGGCTGGCATTGTGTCGCAGCAGGTTAAGCCACTGCTTACAGCACTGGCATCTAATAATGGAGTGCCAGTTTGATTACCAGCTGTTCTGCTTCTGATCCAGCTTTCTGCTAGTGTTCCTGGGAAGGCAGCAGAAGACTGCCTAGTGCTTGTGTCTCTGCCATCTGTGAGGGAGACCCAGATGGAGTTCCTGACTCCTGGCTTCAGCCTGGCCAACCGCCATCTGTTGCGACCATTTGAGGAGTGAATTAGTAGGTGAAAGATTCTCTCTCTCTCTCTCTCTCTCTGCCTTTCCAATAAATCAATTTATTTTTTTATTTATCTCATATGAACCAGTGCTCATATGGGATGTTGGCATTGCAGGCAGTGGCTTAATCTGCTGCATCACCATGCTGACCCCCAAATAAATATTTTTAGAGGCAAAAATTAAATTATTCAGGAGAATATGTGCAGGTTATATGCAAATACCATACTACTTTGTATAAGGGATTTGAGCTTCTTTGGGTTTTATTATCTTCAAGGAGTCCCGGAACTCCATAAGTAATGAGAGGAGACTGGATGGCCTTTCTTCCAGAAGGGTAGGGAAGACAAACCATCATTTAGTAAGCACCCACTGTGTGCTAGGTACTTTTACTTTATTCTCTTAGCTGGTCTTTACAAAAATCTTGTGAAATAAGAATTGTTACATTTGTGTAAATAAGAAAACAACTGAGCCCCAGAGAAGTGAAATAAGGTGCCTAAAGCAACACTGTATAATGTATCAGACCCATTTACCTACTTACTCCACAGATCCCCTGTAAGGCAGTCTGTACTGGCCAAGACATTGCAGTAGGCCATATTATATACCGTATGACACCCTGCCCACCCTCTTTCTTAAACCTCCACTTACTTATCCCTGTTCTCTTCTGTGCTGGGTGATTAGGCCAGAAGGAAGTTCTAAACTAAGGCCCATCAGTATAGGAATGGACCAGTTACCTCTAACTTACAGCTTGGTGCACAAAATGAGTGTAATCAATAGAATTCCCTCTCTTAGAAGCCTCAACTCAGTGCAAAGAGTTCCCTAGCAGGGAGCAAAGCCTGGAGGAGAAGCAGACAGGTCCAGTATGGTGGAATCACACCAAGGGCTGGCAAGCCTGAGAAGGAAGAGCCATGACCTGTAGCCACTGAGGAGTTTTCAATCCTGATTCCTCCCCAACTTCAGCACCTGCCCTGGGATTTTCCCCGAGAGGCCCCTCATGTCATGCATTTACTGCTGACCTTCTGTGCTTGCCCTAACACAAGGGGTGTGTTTTCTCACAATTCATGATATTGAGAATGAAGGCTCTGAACTCAAAGGAGCAGGCATTGTGGTGCAACACCTGAATCCCATATCAGAGTGCTGGACTGAGTACTGGTTACTCCACTTGTGATCCATTCCCTGCTAATGCATCCTGGGCAGCAGCAAATGATAACTCAACCACTTGGGCCCCTGGCACCTATGTGGGAGACACAAATGGAGCTCCTAGTACCTGGCTTTGACCTAGCCCAGCTCTGGCTATTGTAAGCATTTAGGGAGTAAACCAGCATATAGATAGGTAGATAGACAGATAGGCAGACAGACAGATAGACAGACACACACACCCCCCTTCTCTCTCTGGTTCTGATTTTCAAGTAGATGGAGATAAATTTTTTTAAAAAGAATTTGAACCTGAGCTTGTCTGATCACATAGCTCCTCCTCCTTTTGTTATTGCACACTGCAGAGAGTGAGTCCCTGAGCAGAGTCAAGGGCCCAATATCCTGGGAATGAGCACAGTCAGCTTTGGAGAAAGGAACCAATGTGTGGAAGGATGCGGAAGAGACCTCTCCTGCTGGGGCCGTGGAATGGTGGAAAGGCTGGTGAAAAGTACCTGGCCTTGTGTTGGGAAGCCTTCCTCAGAGGTGCAAGCCAGGCTGTCTAGAAGCCTTCCTAGAAACATAGAATTAAATAAGAAAGAAGGAAAAACCCAAAAACGACAGCAACAAAGTTAAAGAAATTAAAGCCCTCCCACTGTGATCTCAGTGCAGTGTGTGACATCATGCGTGAAGTCATTGGTCATCAGTCATGTCAGTAATGACACTTCCATAATGGCCCTGGAACATGAGCAGCTCAGGGTGGGAAACCACAAAGAACAGACGCTTTGGAATCAGGCAGACTGGGGTTCAAGTCCTCTTCCTGACTGTTCTTGGGAGAGACAGCACTGCTTTCCTGTCAGCTCCTCAGTCTCCTCATCTGTAAAAATGGGGTAATCCCTACTCCACAGTAGGGGTGGCAAGAGATAAATGTAAGGTCCTACACTCGGGGAAGTTGTGTTTAATGGGTACAGAGTTTCAATTTGAGAAGATGAAAAAGTTCTGGAGACACTTGATGGTGAAGGTTATACAACAGTGTGACATACTAAATGCCACAGAACTGCATACTTTAAAATGACTAAAACAATAATAAATTTAAAATAATAAAATGCCTAAAATTGTAACTTTTATGTTACGTATATTTTATAACGTCAACAACAAAAGACCTTACCTTGGACCTCCCATGTAGCAGGTGTGTTATAAATGCTGATTTTCTATCTTTAACCCTTGTAGCTGAAGCCGAAGTCAAGTCAATCCTGGTGCCCTTAACCTAAGGCACCCCTCTCTTCTCCAGGACCTTGCAGCACAGACAGCCCCTATCCCTGAGAGCTGGAGGCCATCGGAATGATGAAATAGGCTTTCCAGACTTGGGAGATCAGGATGCTCTTATAAGCTGAGCATTCCAGGCCAGAGGTCAGGACTTGAATTGTTGGGACAGAGGAGGGTTGGATCTAAGCCTTATCCAGGCCAGCTCCAGGATGCCAGGCCACAAGGAAATGTCTAGGCCTGCTGAGGCTGTCTGCTGGACAGAGGAACAGCAGGAGGCTCTTCATCTGGCAAGGGTGGATGGGTGAGTTGCATCTGTGCCAGAAATTCCAGATCTTGTCTGCTGTGGAAGGGCTCCTTCCTCTCTAGCCATCCGTTTTCTGATCACACCACTAACACTGCTCATTCTGTGCAATGTGGAGCTGGCCTGCTGCCCCCATCTCTTCCTCACAGCAACCCTCCTGCCTCCCCCAAGCCAGTGCCGTGTTAATGTGATAATGCCATGATAATGACCAGGAGATAACTTCAGCTCGCTGATTAGGCTCTCTGGAGTAGCATCCAAGGCTCGGGCTTAATTCTCCCTGGTGAGGAGGCAGTCGGGGCCCAGGCTGGAGCACAAGGCGCTGGCTGGGAAATTGCATCTGGGAAAGCACTGAGGGGGAAAATTGGAAGTATCAGAATTTCCCAGGTTGCTATTCCACAGGGGCCAAACATCGTTAGCAGCAGCACTAATTATGATCCAGGAGAGTCAGGCCTGGCTGCCTCGCCTGCCAAGGCAGTCCTTGAGAGTGGCCTTGGGAGTCAGTGGGGCAGAGGCAGAGTTGCAGGGAGGCTGGGGCTCTGCAGTAGCTGGAGGAATTTGGGAGTGGAGGGACTGCAGGCTCCTTCAGATTCATGGGGAAGTGGAGCTGGATAGGTTAGTTGCTGGGTGTCCTCATGTCCTTTAAAAGGCTTAGAGCTTACTCTTTCTACCTGCCAGGAATTCAGAGTTATCCCTACCAATCCTCTCTTCCCATTCTCTCTCTCTCTCTCTCTCTTTTTTTTTTTTTTTTTTTTTTTTTTGGACAGGCAGAGTTAGGCTGAGAGAAACAGAGAGAGAAAGGTCTTCCTTCTGTTGGTTCACCCCCCAAATGACTGCTACAGCCGGCGCGCTGCGCCGATCCAAAGCCAGGAGCCAGATACTTCCTCTTGGTCTCCCATGCGGGTGCAGGGCCCAAGCACCTGGGCCATCCTCCACTGCCTTCCCGGGCCACAGCAGAGAGCTGGACTGGAAGAGGAGCAACCGGGACAGAATCCGGCACCCCAACCGGGACTAGACCCCGGGGTGCCAGCACTGCAGGCGGAGGATTAGCCTAGTGAGCTGCAGCGTTGGCCCCCCATTTTCTCTTGTCCCCATTGCTCCACAGAAAATTCTCTTTACACTGTCACCAGTGACTTCCATGTTGCCAATTTCAGCTGTCTTTTCTTAGTCCTCATCTTACTTACCTTAGCAACAGCATTTGACACAGATGGACACTTGTGTTCTCCCCCTCCTTTTTTTTAGGTTAATTACTTATTTGAAAGGCAGTGGGAGGGACAGAGAGGGAGAGAGAATCTTCCACCCACTCGTTCATTCCTCGAATGCCTACAACAACTAGGGTTGGACCAAGCCAAAACCAGGAGCCAGGAACTCCAGCAGCTCTCCCATGTGGGAGGCAGGAACCCAAGTTCTTGGGACATCATCTGCTGCTTCCTAGGCTTATTAGCAGGGAGCTACATAAAAATGTGGAGTAGCTGAGACTTGAACCAGGCACTTCAATATGGGATATGGGTATCCCAAGCAATGGCTTAGTCTGCTGTGCTACAACACCATCCTGTTTGTTTGTTAAGACATTATTTCTATTTGTCCTCTGTGATACTCCTTTCTAAGTTCTCTTCCTACCTCTCTGTTGCTGCTCCACATCTTCCTTATCTCTGGATGCTCCAGAATTGTCCTTGTACCCCTATTCTTCCCTACCCATTCTTACCCCATAAATAACTTTACCTAGCTCAGATCTCTTTTTAAAATTTATTTTTATTTATTTTAAATGGAAAGAAAGAGAGAGAGGTCTTTCATCCTGTGGTTCACTCCCCAAATTCTCCCAACAGCTGGCTGTAGTGTCCGGGTAGAGGATGGGATGCCCAGGCTGAGCCAGGCTGAATCCAGGAGCTGGGAATTCCATCTGGGTCTCTTACTTCGGTGGCAGGGACTCAAGTACTTGAGCCATCATCTGCTGCCTTCCAGGACATGCATTTGTAGGAAGCTAGCATTGGAAGCAGAACCAGAAATAGAACCCAGGGGGTCTAATTTGGTATGTGAGGTGTGTCAATGTCTGCCATTAGCTCAAGTCCTTAAAGCCAGCTATATTGACCAGTCCCAGTCAGGTCCAGCCACCACTTGCCATCTCCAGATGAATGTGCCTCATAGTTCTCTCAAACTCTCAATGACTCCCAAGTCTTCTCCAAGTCTTGCAATACATGCAGATCTTTTTTTTTTTTTTAAATATTTATTTGAAGGGCAGCATATAGAGAGAAAGGGATAGACAGAGAATGAGATGTTCTATCCTCTGGTTCATTCCCCAGATGATCACAACAGCTGAGGCTGAGGTTGGGGCTGGGGCTGGAGCTGGGGCATAACTGGATGTATGTATGTAGAAGAATTAAATTAGATCCATATACTTTCCACCATATACAAAAATCAACTGAAGATGGATCAAAGACCTAAATCAGTGTCTGTGTGCACGTACATGGATTAATCTATGGGCTGTCTGTTCTTTTCTGTTGATCTATGCCAATACTATGCTGTGTTAGTTACTATAGCTTTGTTGTATGCTTTGAAATGAGTATTATGATGCCTCCAGCTTGAATTTTCTTGCTGAGGATCCTTTGGTTATTTTAGGTCTTTTGTGATTCCATATGAATTTTAGGATTTTTTTTCTAATTCTGTAAAGAATGCTATTGGTATTTTGACAGGGATTGCATTGAATGTCTAGATTGCTCTAGGTAGCACAGACATTTTATTTATTTATCTATTTAAAGATTTATTTGTTTATTTGAAAGGTAGACTTACCAAGAGAGAGAAAGAGACAGAGAAACAGATACAGGATGGAGAATCACCAAACAACCTCTATACTTTGGTTACTTAGGTACTCATCGCCACTTTCAAAAATTTACAGAGTGTAAATGAGAACTAACTGTTGATTAAAGTTATGAAATCACAGAAAAGAAATAAGAATATGAATTAAAAGTTTCAGTTATTGCTTCTATTCCTATTAGTTGGTCGCATTTTGTCACTGGGCCCTACCTGGCTACAAATGATGTTGGGCAATGTAGTCCTTTTTCTGAGCAGCCAACCACCTAGCTAAAATGAGGAAGGAGATAATAAATTTGAGGGGACAACTCTGGCTCTTCTACAGTTTCTTAAATAGTTTCTTATATCTGCCTTCTACAGGTTCTCAATACAACAGCCAGAGTAGTCCTGTTAAATCAGAATGTGTCTGGCTGGTGCCGCGGCTCACTAGGTTAATCCTCTGCCTTGCGGCTGAAAGGAGCCAAGAGCCACCATAAAAAAATGGGGCTCCTGAGACAAACCGTTCCAGAGACGGCCTTGGAAAATGGGGAGTAAACCGGCTCACAGAGAAAGCAGTCAGCTACTAACCAGAGATACACAGAACACCTGCCTTGTAGATAAGCCCCTTCCCTACGCTTGCTCAAGGTTAACTAAAAAAAAGCTACAAGGCACATAGCAACCTATTCCTCTCTCCTAGAAACCCCCTCCCCTAATGTATCCCTTTGACCTAGTACTTTTCCACCGACATTACCACTTTAGACTGCCATACAAGGCCCGCTACTGAAAATTATCCAATGAACTTACGCCAGCCTATAATATGTTAATTTTGTGGTTTTGCCCTTTAAAAGCTGTGTGAGATAGCTGCTCGGGGCTCCTCTCACTTGCTTGCTGCTTGCAGCAGTAGGGGGCCCATTTGCGCAAATGAAATAAAATTACCTCCTGTTCTATTGCATCGTCTGGTCTGGAGTCTGTGTTTCTGGGGTCGTCACAAGAGGACACCGCTTTTGGGGTCCTACAGCGGCGCCGGCACACCAGGTTCTAGTCCCAGTCGGGGCGCCGTATTCTGTCCCGGTTGCCCCTCTTCCAGGCCAGCTCTCTGCTGTGGCCAGGGAGTGCAGTGGAGGATGGCCCAAGTGCTTGGGCCCTGCACCCCAAGGGAGACCAGGATAAGTACCTGGCTCCTGCCATTGGATCAGCGTGGTGTGCCGGCCACAGCGCGCCAGCCGCGGCGGCCATTGGAGGGTGAACCAATGGCAAAAAGAAGACCTTTCTCTCTGTCTCTCTCTCACTGTCCACTCTGCCTGTCAAAAAAAAAAAAAAAAATCAGAATGTGTCACCTGTTTGTACATAACCGTCCAATGACTTCCCATCTCACTCAGAAATAAAACTAAAAAGAAGTCATTGTGGGAGCTACTGCAATGTGGTGCACTAGGTTAATCCTCTGCCTGCGGTGCTGGCATCCCGTATTGGCATCAGTTCTAGTCCCGGTTGCTCCTCTTCCAATCCAGCTCTCTGCTGTGGCCTGGGAAAGCAGTAGATGGCCCAAGTGCTTGGACCCCTGCACCCGCATGGAAGACCAGGAAGAAGCACCTGGCTCCTGGCTTCGATCAGCGCAGCTCCAGCCATTGCGGCCATTTGGGGAGTGAACCAACAGAAGGAAGACCTTTCTCTCTCTCTCTCTCTCTCTCTCTCTCTCACTGTCTGTAATTCTACCTGTCAAATAAATAAATAAAATCTTTTTTTTTTTTTTTTTGACAGGCAGAGTGGACAGTGAGAGAGAGAGAGACAGAGAGAAAGGTCTTCCTTTGCCGTTGGTTCACCCTCCAATGGCCGCCGCGGCCGGCGCGCTGCGGCCGGCACACTGCGCTGATCCAATGGCAGGAGCCAGGTGCTTCTCCTGGTCTCCCATGGGGTGCAGGGCCCAAGCACTTGGGCCATCCTCCACTGCACTCCCTGGCCACAGCAGAGAGCTGGCCTGGAAGAGGGGCAACCGGGACAGAATTCGGAGCCCCAACCGGGACTAGAACCCGGTGTGCCGGCGCCGCAAGGCGGAGGATTAGCCTAGTGAGCTGCGGCGCCAGCCTATAAATAAAATCTTAAAAAAAAAAAAAAAAGAAAAAAAGGAAGGCATTGTGGCACAGCAGGTTAATCTGCCTCTTGGATCAACTGTGTCTGTATCAGGGTCCCTGGGATCCAGTCTTTTTTTTTTTTTTTAATTAATTTATTTATTTGAAAGGCAGAGTTACAGACACAGAGGTAGAGAGAGCAAGAGTCTTCTATCCACTGGTTTACTCCCCAAATGGCTGCAATGGCCAGAGCTGATCCCATCCAGAGCTAGGGGCCTGGAGTTTCTTCCAAGTCTCCCACATGGGTGCAGGGGCCCAAGGACTTGGACCATTTTTGACTGCTTTCCCAGGCCATAGCAGAGAGCCGGATAGGAAGTGGAGCAGCTGGGACTCAAACCGATGCCCATATAGGATGCCAGCACAACAGGCAGCAACTTAACCTGCTATGCCACAGTGCCAGCTCCTGGGATGGAGTCTTGCCTCTGCTTCTGACTCAGCCTCCCTGGAAGGCAGATAACTCAGGTACTGAGGTCCCTGCTACCTACATTGGAGACCCAAATGGATTTCCTGACTCCTGGTTTCAGCCTGGGCCATCCCTGGATATTGCAGGCATTTGAGGAGTCAGCCAGCAGATGGAAGATATCTCTCTGTCTCTTGTTCTCGCTCTGTCAAATAAATAAATAAACTTATAAAAGTAATTCTAAAATTCCTGCCATTGTAGCAAACTTAATAGGGTGAAGGTAACTAAGCACAATAAACCATACTAATCATAGACTCTAGGGTCACTGGGCCTCCTAATGATTAATGTAACACTAGAATCTTAACACAATACTTTGTCTCTTTCAGATTTAAGCCAAATAATGTGTTTCAGGTACTCACTTATGCAGAATATTCTGTTATGTTCCACCCCTGTTAAGATCAAACCGTTAGTCTCCTTTAAACATGTTTCTCAAGAAACTGGGCTGATGTTTAAGATATCTTAGGAAAAAAAATCCTGTTATTGGACCCACAACTCATCAACATTGGTTTTCTACTCCTGACCCCCTGCTTGGAATTCCTGATGTGCTGTTAGTCATGTCCTTCCAAGTACAGCTTCCCCTTCTGAAATACTTAAAACCCTGAGCTGCCCTTACTCAGCACAGTAGAGACATTTGCTATCTTCTTTGTCTACCAGGAGATTTTTTTTTATAAGGTTTATTTATTTGAAAAGCAGAGTTACAGAGAGGCAGAGGCAGAGAGATAAAGAAGTCTTCCATTTGCTGGTTCACTCCCCAGGTGGCTACAATAGCCAGAGCTGCACCGATCTGAAGCCAGGATTCAGGAGCTTCTTCTGGGTCTCCCATGTGGGTGCAGAAGCCCAAGGATTTGGGCCATTTTCTATTGCTTTCCCAGACCATAGCAGAGAGCTGTGTTGGAAGTGGAGCAGCCAGGTCTTGTACCAGCATCCATATGGGATGCCAGCACTGTGGGTGGCAGCTTTACCTGCTACGCTACAGTGCCAGCCCCTACCACTAGATCTTAAACTTTTTCTTTCCTTTATCTGCATACTTGGTCCACAGCACCATTGACAAGGACCAGACTCTTAATAAACCATCATCTACAAGATCCTGCATGATTTGAACACCAATTTGTCTTTGACCTTCTCTCCTACCTCTCTCCATTGCTCAGTCCACTAGAACCATGCTGGACTCCTTGTAAAATGCCTCTGCTTCAGAACTTGTGAAGTTGCTATTCCCGGTGCCTGCAGCCCTCTTCCCCTAGATAGCTTTATTTCTAGATACTTTACCTCCTTCAGGAATCTGCACAAATGTCTCCTTCTTAGAGGGCTTTCCCTGACCTCTCTTCCCACCGAACCTCATCCCTTTACTACACTTAGTTTTCCCCTGAGGCTATTAGTACTGCCTAAATATTATACATTTGCTTGCCTTATGTCTGTTCCCTCTACTGGGGCACGTGACCTGGGGTGCAGGTGTGCCACACGTGCTTACTGAATGGATGAATGGAGGAAGATGCCCATGCATGACACAAAGGTAGCAGAGTGTGGCTTTCTCCTTGGTCATTTCAGGAAGACGCATTTCTTGATCTTTACTGTGGTTCCAGTTTACAAATAGGCTCCTTAGTTTACTTTATCAAATATTCATTACACATCTAGTGTAATAGCTATCTGTTATTGTAGATCTAAAAGGAGAACAAGCTATAGGCCAGCACTGATCCTCAGGAAACTTGTGCATTGGTTAGGAGTTCCAGTGTTATTCTTTATTTTTTCCCTTTGCAAGTGTGACCATTCAGGCTTGCCATAAAAGAAGTATCAGGTAAAGACTGGCTTCTTTCTTTAGGGTAGCACCACACTGGTGTTGCCTAGATGGGGGAAGAGGGAGCGGTATAAAGGGAGATGGCTTACCATAGTTCTAGTTTTTATTTTTTTTAAGATTAACTTATTTATTTGAAAGAGTTATAGAGAGAGGGAGAGAGAGAGAGAAAGCTTCCTTTTGCTAGTTTACTCCCCAAGTGGGTGTATCAGCCAGAGCTGGGCCAGGCCGAAGCTGGGAGCCAAAAGCTTCATCTCGGTCTCTCACATGGGTGGCAGGGGCCCAGTCACTTGGGCCATCTTCTGCTGCTTTCTCAGGCCTTTAGCAGGGAACTGGATCAAAGTGGAGCAGCTGGGTCTCACCTCGAACCCGTGCCCCCATGGGATGCTGACATTGCAGGTGTTGGCTTTACTCACTATGCCACAATGCTGGCCCCAGTTCTATGTTTATGGTGGTCTTTTTCTTCTTCCCTTCAGGGAAGGGCTTCACTAAGCGTTAGTCTACTTAAGAAACAATTTGAATCAGCTCTCAATTAGTGGGTGATGGGAAAAGAAATTGGAGGGGTAGTTCAGCCAGAGGGCTGGGGGAAATAGAGAAATAGGAAATAGGGGGAGAGCTGGGAGTGTCAGGGACCCCAGCTGGAGCGAAAGGTAGCTGAGAAAAGCTGGTGCTGAGCAGGAGATAAATTACCTGAAATGATTGCTCCATTATCCTTTCCTGCTCTGGGCAAAATGCAAAAGGTCATGGTTGGTTATTTTCCCCAGATTCCTCCTAGCTGGGCCACTTAGACATTGCTCTGACATTTACAACTAGAGAAGATCAGAGGCCTCCTCTGAGGCCTGGCTCTGGGATTCCACATTAGGAAAGTTCCATTTTTCCCCTTTGAACGAAGCTGCTTGTTGCATGTCCTCCTGATTCTTCCTGCTCTTTGCATTCCCCTTCTGTCTGAGGGGAAAGGCCAAGAGCATTGTTTATCTAAAATATATTGGGCAGGGCAGGGGGGAGTTGTCTTGTTGAACCACATTTACCTATTGCCACACCCAGAGTTTCTGATTCAGTAGGTCTGGGGTAGGCCTGAAAACTTAGATTTCTAGGAGGCTCCCAGTTTCTGCTGCCAGTCACAACCCTATTGGGAGAACTCTTGGCCTAGAGCAACGAATTCAAGTCTAAAGCTTCCACCTTCAGATCTTTCCCCTTACCCTTCAACCAAGAGGAAGTGGGCTTGAGTTATCACAGATTCATTCACATTTGACATCAAGGACTTCCTGAGCATCAGGGCTGGTGGCCCAGGCAGTTTCTGGATAATTCCTCCCACCCCCCAACCCCCCAGGTACATCTTTGAGAATCTCTTCCATTCACATATGTCTGGGTGAGTAAAGACTTGTTCTCTTCCATCACCTCTTTCCTGATCAGAAGGGGTCCCTGGACCTGAGAATTGTAGAAACTTACAGGAGGAACCAAGAATGCAGAGTAAGTGGAAGGAAACCCCTCCCCTCCTAATCTTCTATGTCTTTGAGATTAAAATATTTG
Organism: Oryctolagus cuniculus; assembly: GCF_051225735.1. Taxonomy (NCBI): domain Eukaryota; kingdom Metazoa; phylum Chordata; class Mammalia; order Lagomorpha; family Leporidae; genus Oryctolagus; species Oryctolagus cuniculus. Next base: position 27,680,619 of record NC_142872.1, read on the forward strand.
TTTTCTTCCTGGGCTGTGTTCATGCGGATGTCTGGGAAATCATTTGTTCTAAATGTCCCCAAACTATTAGCAGCCCAGCGTGGGACTCTCTAATCAGGCTCCTTAATGGCAGTCCTGTGAAGAGTGAAGTTGTGAGTGTCTGTACCAGCTTTCCCAGCCTCAGCTGGAAAGGGAGCAGCTAGGTATAGATTAGGGCCCAGGTAGGCTCAGAGGTACCCTGAAAATGATTCATGCCAGCTTAGGGACCCCCTGAAAATGATTCATGCCAGCTTAGGGACCGACCTGATGATAACCTGTGCTCTACCTCCATTTTCGTAGGAGTGACAGGATAGGGTCCTTTTTACCTTGACTGAAGTAGCAAGACCCTACCACTTCAACTGTAGCCTTCTTTTCTCAAATTAGAGAACATTGGCCTCCTTTGGAGAATATTCCTGTCCCAGTGGTCCTCATCCAGAGTTAATTTACTATCTCTATTCATGAATGACTCTGCACATCACTTGCTTCCCCCTTCAAAATCCAAAAGCCCATACTCTAGTCGAGGGGTTGGGAACATCAGGCCTGCAAGCCATATAAGCCCAGGAAGTCTTCTGGTCTGTCGCTTCCAAGGGAGCTGCAGGTGGGGCTTGAAATTCAGTAAATCTATAGCAGACTAATTTTTAAGCTGATCATTTTGTATAGTCCATGAATGATGTTATAAATATCCAAATGGCCCTTGGCAGAAAAAAACTTCCCCACTCCTGCTACAGATGGTGAAGGCCTTTGCTCTGGAATCTAGGGGAATTCCTGAGGATTTTTTGGCACTAAGAATTGGTGGTTCTGAATCTGCTACTACTTCTGCTACTACTCTTGAAGAGTTTGGGTTCTGTAACTTTGATCTACAGGAGGAGCGTTTAGAGTATCCTCATTTACAAATAACCAGACATATGCTCAGAGATGAGGCTAGTCTTGAAGAATTGTCTCTTGATATTCTTGACCTCACAATGTGTTTGGTCCTTCCTACAGGCTGAATTTTGTATCCCGTACATGAAATTTGTGTACTGAAACAGTATGACGATATTAGGAGGGGGGACCTGTCAAAAGGCAAAAATAGAACCAATGAGATTTAAAGATATGAATTGGCTTTTGTTTGAAATTCTATAGTTGAGCAACAATTCATTCCATAAAATAGAAGGAGTGCTCCAGTGAGCTGAGCAGAGGAGGCTGGTTTTGTGGACAGAAGGCTGAGGAAAGTTGAAACAGAGAACAAAAAGCAGATAGTTTGTTTTGAAGTTAACTTTCTTTATAAATGTTAAAGCAAAGGGAGCTCCTTTATCATACCAGTTAGAACTGTCTTGCTTGGGAATTTGACAATCTATTCTTCTGATTTCTCAGAAGATCAGATAACCAACTTTATTTCACCTTGATGATGTGAAACTTTATCATAAGTAACTCCAATCTGGTTTGGCTAGCTGGGCCTAGTACAGGAGCTAGCTCCATCCACACCAATGGGCTCCTATAAATTTTATTAAACAGAATTAGGCATTGTAACATAGTAGATTTTGAGGCCACTTGGGACACTCAGACCCTGACATCCTAGTTGAAGTCCAGGCTCCTCCACTTCCTATCCAGCTTCCTGCTAATGCATTCTGGGAGGCAGCAGATGATGGCTCAAGTGCTTGGATCCCTGCCACCCCTGTGGGAGACCTGGATGGAGTCCCAATGTTTTGGGCACTTGGGAGTAAGCTACTGAATGGAAGATCTGTCTTTCTCTGTCACTCTTTCAAATAAAATAAATATTAAAATTTTTTGTTCAGTAGGCCTTTGGGAAGTGATTAGAATTAGATGAGGTCATGAGGGTGGAGCCCTCATGAATGGGATTAGTGTTCTCGTAAGAGTCATGAGAGAGCTTGTATCCTCTTGGCCCTCAGCTGTGTGAGGATACAATGAGAAGTTGGCCATCTGCAGCCCATGAGAGGACCCTCACCAGAAGCCAAGCAGGCTTGTATCCAGGCTTGGACTTCTGGTCTTCAGAGCTGTGAAGAATAGATATCTATAGCTTGAGAACCACCCAGTTTGTGGTGCTTTGTTACGGTATCCTGAACCACATCAGACTACTCAAACCACTGGCTACCCTGCAAGATGCTGGAAGGGAACAGTACTCTGCTCCTACCTACATTCACCAAAACACTTGAGAAAGTTGAGTGTCTACTAAGAGTCATGGAGGGTGGAGAGAACCAGCTAGTGCCAGTAATTGTTCCTATTCACCATTGCTTCAATTCTGGAAACGTCAGGACCTGGAAGAGGTAGAGCACCTCTAATGGGGACCCCCAACTCTGAGCCTCAGCCATTAGATTCATGGGGCTGGAAAACGCTGACTTTGCTCCTTCCAAGCAGGGAGAGTCCATATGGGCACCTGTATTCCAGTTACCAACAAGCTGACAGATTGACTAAGAGCTCAGTGGCCTCTTCTCTCCTGCTTTTACTATCCTGGCTCCTCAGCCTCAAGCCTGAGCCATGGGAAACCCTCTCCGATCTGCTGGAACAGAACATCTGAGACTGCTCCTGTTGTGGTCTGGGCCACTAGCTCCCCAGCCTGCTGCTGCTAGAACAAGGCTAGGATGTTAGTAATCAGTCCACAGCATCCCTCCACACGCCAGTCCCTCCGTGGGAGGAGACTGCCCATTTGGAAAGAATCACATCTGAAGCAGGCAATTTGGAGAGCATAGGGAGAATGGAGGAAAGCAAAAGTGCTCAGATCACCAATTGTGTAAAGCTGCGTTTCAGCCAGGCCACATTATGCCTATGCTTCTCCCTCAGCCCAGCCTTCCACATGGTCAGTTCAGGCCCATCTGCCCAACTTTCTTCCTCTTGCTTGCCTCCAGGCCCTGTCGAAATGCCAGCTCTTCCCTCTCTGTCTCTACTGCCCTCCAGGCCCCACCTGGCCCATCCCCAAGATGTACAAACCTCCCAGCTGGAGGCTGGCTTGGCAGCAGGCAGTGTGAGCAGGGCACAGGCTGGCACTCTAAGTCTGAGCTAGAGAACCTATGTTCCAGAGCCAAGGGAGGGAGGCACACTCAGCCCTGAAACACTACTGCTTCCTGGTCCCCTTCCCCACTAGGACACAATCTCCCTAAAGGCAGACTGTGAGGTACCTATTCCTCCCTGTCTCTTTCCAGCTTTGGACACCTTGGCTCCTCACTTGCTCATCAGTAGAGTGAGGGCAGTACTTAGGGTAATTTGGGAGGGAATGAATGAACTCAGAACTGCAGTGCAGATCTCTGGTATCCCTATGTCCTCCCCTTTGGACTTTCTACCCACAAAGGACATGCTCTCTTTTCTGCCAGAGGAGTTGGGATGCTCCCAGCAGGCAGCTCCACTCTGCCCAGGAGCAGCCAGTGCCCTAAAACCTGCAGGAAGCAGAGGGTGAGCCCACATCCACATGGTCTTTCCACAACCCATGGAAGGGGAAGTGGACAAGAACTTAGGTCAGAGGAGACCTTGTCGGGTGGCAGGGCTGGGACAAGGACTCAGAGCATAAGCACCAGGTACTCCTGCCTGGCCTGGCCAAATTTAAAGGAGGAATCCCCACAAGAGAGTGATGTCACGGGCTTGCCTTCTCCTCCCCAGTCTCATCCTTGGTGACTTAAAGAAATTATTTGGAAACAGGAGTTAATGGAAGTGGCTTCCTAGTGTGTGGGCGAATTTATCACTGTCTCCCTGCATTCCAAGAGCAGATCTGTCTTTCAGGGTGTGATGTCCTGGAGCGACTTCTCAAGGTCTGAGAAGTACAGGCTGCCTGGGAGTACAGGGCTGTGGCCAGCCTGGGCAGAGATTTTGGAAAGCTGGGCTGACTGCAAAGTGGTTGTAAGCACTGACAGGAAGGGCTTTACCTTTTGTTTCTTTAATTACAGAGAGAAAGAAGACAGAGGGTATTGGCATCCATGGGGATGCTGCTGCTCCAGGCCTCTCCCCAGCCACCCAAACTGTCTCCTGCCCTGGGCAATAGGCAGCCCAGTACTCTTACAGCTGCCCAAGGCAGTGATGAAAGAGGAGCAGAGAAGGTAGCACTCTGGGTGGAAGCAAACTCACTCCCCTCCCTGCCAACCCCCCAGCTCCCCACCCCCAACCCCCAGTTCTGTCAGCTCAAGGAGGGAGCTGCTTTGAAAAGCTGCTTCTAGTGCTAGAAGGCTGGCAAACTAGGGGCAGGGAGGGGGTTGTGATGAGGGGAAAGATAATTCTGTAGGTAGGGACAGAACTCATTGAGGCAAGAGAGGAGAGCTGCCCTCTAGTACCCCGTACACAGCCAGCCAATCTCTTCCCACAGTCCAGGTACATGGAGAGAGAGGGGGGGGGGAGGGAGAGAGAGAGTGTGTGTGAACACACACGCAGGTGCACATGCACATGCACTCAGACATAATTAGACAGGAGCTGAACTTGCTCTCTACCACTCCCGTCACTCACATGGTTTCTTCCAGACATTTACTTAGGTTTTATCTGGTCATCTGTCTACTCCTTTACTCTCAATTCTTCTTTCTCCTCCATAAGTTTCTCAGCCTTTCCTCTCTTTTTCCTTCCGTCACTCTTTCTGGTCATGAAACTAGGGCATGTTGGAGTGGAGATTCTCCCTCCCTGTTGCCACTATTTCAGACGCAGCGAGACAGATTCGTATCTGGGGGGAAGGAGCTAGAGAGGGCGGGAGTGGATGGTTCAGGAGAGAAGGAAGTCACTGGCGAGGGTGGAGCTCTGTAAGTTTGTAGAATGTTAGAAGCAAACCTGAGGAGTCCTTGAGTCTCTCCTATGTTTACAGACAAGGAGCAGCAGGTTTTTTGGAAGTTACTGTCACTGTCTGTCAGTGGCAAATGTGGACATGTCCCCAGAAGGTTTGGGGAGAACAGGGGTCTTCAGGGCTGGCAGATCCGCCACTACATTTGCATTGCCCTGAGGTAATTTCCTCTGTGTGTCTCAGCCTCTTCTTTTGCAGGCTCAGAGAGAGACTGGGTTTGCTATGGGCACATGGCTTTCTCTTGAAGCTGGGGACGTCAACAGGTTGGGCAGCCCTACAGAGCTCTGGCTTGCAGGGCCCCATCAGTGACAACCTATGTGTCCTTCCCGTGGGTCAGCTGCTTTCTAGACATCCTTCTCCGTGGTCCTGGTGGCCCCTGGGCAAGTCCAGGCTCTGGCACTGTGTTGAGGGGACAGTCTCAAAGCCAGGCCTGCGTCAGCAGCTGTGTTTGCGTATTACAGATAGAGTCCACTTGAACTGTCCTTTTCTTCCTTACCCCCAACTAGCTTCAGTCAAACCAGACAGCAGGGGGTGCTCCTGGGTCATCCTCGGGCCCTGATAACTTCACTTTGGCTCAGAGTGTTGGATATTTTGTTCAGACTTTTATCTGAAGGTGGGCAAGGCAGGTCCTTTGAGACCTGGAAGCATCCTTTTCCTCACAGACAGACTTGAGAGTTTTCTGGTTTGTCCTGAGACTTTTTATTAGGTAGGTCAGCTTGTGGGGCAGGTTATATGGGAGCCATGGCCAAGGCTGGCTGGGTCCTAGTTTTGGGACAGTGTAACTCCTGGAGCTTTTCCAGACCCTAGAGCCCACTCTAGTTTGGCTTTCCTGAGGGAGCTGAAGGGTCCCAGTTTTCTTCAGAATTGTTTCTTGAATATTTCTGTGTTGCTGTTAGCCAGGCCTGCCTAATGGTTCTTGATGGGGGGGGGGGGGGGGATGTTGCTTTCCCTTTCTCCCAGACCTACCCAGTCCTCTTTACCTGGACCTGTCCCTGAGTCCAGAGTCCGATGGTGCTGGGCTGAGGCTGAGTGCTGAGCAGGGCGGCAGGGTGTGGCACATTCCTGACCAGGAAATTGACCTGGCAGGAGATTTAAGGGCAGCGGATGCCCTGAGGAAAAGCGTCAGAGGGGGAAGGGGCTTTCCAAGGTCCCAATCCTGTTTTTTGTCTTCCTCAGGCTTCCTCTTCCCCCATCCCTCATCCCACATCCCCCATCCCCCACCCCATTACCCCCAAAGCTACCAACCCTTAGGAATTTCTCCATTCCAGTAAAAGGGCTTGTGTGGGCACAGGGAGATGGGGTCTGTGTCAGGTTACACAGCCCCAGAAGAAGAGCTTGGCCTTTGGGCACCTGGCGCCTCTGCATTCTCTTTGTTCAAGGCACGGTGGCTGGTGTGATGACAGACAGTTGGGATGGAGACAGAGGTTTTGTTGCCAATGGAGCTGAGAACAGGCCTGACCTGTGAATTTGTCCTAAAGGAAGCTATGCCTGAGTCCTGGGCATCCTTTTTATTCTTTTAATGTTTGTTTATTGATTTTTATGTATTTTAAAGGTAGAGTGACAGAGACAGAAATAAAGAGAGATCTTCCATCTGTTGGTTCATTTTGCAAATGCCTTTAATAGCCAGGGCTGGGCCAAGTTGAAGCAAGGAGGCAGGAACTCCATCCAGGTCTTCCATGTGAGTGACAGGGACTCAGTACTTGAGCCGTCATCTCTATCTCCTATGTGCAGTAGCAGAAAGCTGGGTTGAAAATAGATGCATAGGCATGCCCAATCCCAAACACTCTGATGGATTCAGGCATCCCAAGTATTGGCTTAATCTGCTAAAGCATAATGTCTGTACCCCAGATCTGAGCATCCTAACTGGCATCCTAACTGCTAGGTTAAAAGCCCACCTCAGGCCGGCGCCGCGGCTCAATAGGCTAATCCTCCGCCTGCAGGTTCTAGTCCCGGTCGGGGCGCTGGATTCTGTCCCAGTTGCCCCTCTTCCAGGCCAGCTCTCTGCTGTGGCCTGGGAGTGCAGTGGAGGATGGCCCAAGTGCTTGGGCCCTGCACCCCATGGGAGACCAGGATAAGTACCTGGCTCCTGGCTTCGGATCAGCGTGGTGTGCCAGCCGCAGCGGCCATTGGAAGGTGAACCAACAGCAAAGGAAGACCTTTCTCTCTGTCTCTCTCTCTCTTTCACTGTCAACTCTGCCTGTAAAAAAAAAAAAAAAAAAAAAAAGAGCCCACCTCAGCAATATTTTAACTGACCCAGTGCCAGGCCCTGTGCAAGCACATACTATCTATGGTACTATTAAAGCCTGGAAATTCATCATTAATTAAAAATTATCCCCATTTTTAGCTAAAGAGACTGAGACTGACTTGAGAAAGATGTGATTTCCCCAAGGTCGCGAAGTCTTAGACAATGACCAAGCCAGAGCCAAACCCACTTCTGTCTGATTCCAGTGCAGCCTGTGTACACGATGCCTTATTGTCAGGATTGCTTCCTGAGGGGCCATCATGTAGGTTACCAGAGTTCCATTATCTTTTTTTTCTTTTCTTTTTCTTTCTTTCTTTCTTTTTTTTTTTTTTTTTTTTTTTGAGAGAGAGAGAGAGCTCCATATCTTCTGGTTCACTCCCCAAATACCCGCAATGGCTAGGACAGAGACTGGGTTGGGCTGAAGCTGGGAGCTGGGGACTCAATTCCTATCTCCCATGTAGGTAGCAGGAATACAATCACTGGAGCCCTCAACACTGCCTCCCAGGGTCTGGAAGTCAGGAACCAGGGCCAGGTATTGAATTAATAAAACGGGATATGGGCATCTAAGCCTACTAGGCTAGATGCCTGCCCCCACTGAGGCAAGAGGTGCTTCTTTGAAAGCAGGAGTACTCTTGGCCATGGGCCGGAAGGGGTAGGGGGAGCTCTATTGTCAGGCATGCTTTGAGGTTGTGGAGGAGCTTCCCCTGCCCCCATCCTCATCCCCGCATGACAGGGAAGGAAGATTTGATACTGTGCTCTCATTCACCTGAGACTGAACTGTGTAAAACAAAGCCAGACCCTGCAGGAAAACAGATCCCAGAACAGGCTGCACAAGGAGGCAGGAGCTGTTTGCTCTGGCTCGGAACCCCTGCCTCCCTGCTCGCTCTTGGATGTATGCCCCCACCCTGGCATCCTGTCCAGGGCTCCTGTCAGTCTCTGCTCCCTCTCCAACATCACTGTGAATCTTGCAGAGCTGCCGTTGCCTTGGTAACTTGATGAGAAGCTCTTGAGGTTTTCTGGAGCCAGACAGGGCTGTGGAGGAAAGAACCAGGCTTTGTTGTGCTGCTGGTCACATAAGGGAAGAAACCACTGCAGTGCTTTCTGGCCCTGAAGCCAGCCAGTCCTTCCTCTGGTCTGGCCCCTTCTATTGCGTCTGCAGGGGCTTTGTTCACATGGCCTTTGGGACTAGGCCTAAGGGGAGGGAGTTACAGGGACTGCTCTGTCCTTGGAGCTGGCTTCCAGTGTCACCAGAACTCCTGGGACTCCTGCTTGCTCCCATGCCCTGGCCCCACAGTCTTAATTGGTTTTATGAAGTTCAATGCCTATTTTTTATGAGACAGATAATTGCAGTGAGGGGAGGTCAGGCCCTCCTCTGCTGGACTTGGCGGGGCCTCCAGAATTGCTGACTTTCCAATCAGCACCAAGCAGACTGATGGGACCAGGGTGGACAGAGACAGCCAGACCTATAGGTCACTCACTGTGGAAGTAGGGGGCTGAGTCCCCACCTTCCGGTGCCTGTGATGGGGTCAGGGTAGAGAATGTGTTTGCCTTGTAAAGAGCAGTTCCCCTCACGTCCTTGCAGTTGGCACGAACAGGAGCTGAGGAAGGTGGGGCTAGACTGGGGGTAGGGGGATGGGGTAGTGCAAGACACTGTGCTGGCACTGGAGTAGCTCTTCTCCAGCCCTCTTGGCCAGGAAGAATATGGGGCTCAGGGGCTTGTGTGCTTCTCTCCAGGCTAGGAGCTACTGCCCAAGATTGTGACTTCCAAAGGGGTGATAAGTTGGTTCTAGTCTCCAAGCTGAGTCCCCTGCGCCCCTTAGCCCTCTGGGAAGGAACTCTGGCAACCTGCTCTGGCTCTAGTTACTCTGTCTTTGTCTCCTCCTCCTTAGGAGGGAAATATGGGGGACAAAGGTGGCCTACCCATTCATGGCAGATACAGAAGTTCGCTTTAAGACTCAGTCAGTGCTGAGTCTCACATGAGGTGTGACACAAGGTGACCTCAGGAAGACCCTTATCTACTCAATGTATCCCCTTCTCCCTCCCCTCCCTTGCTGTTTTGCTCAGTAACCAATACCCCAGGGGTTGTTTCCTCTTTCTATAATGTAGAGTTTATTTATTTTTAGTACGTGAAAGGCAGAGATCCTGCATCCACTGGTTCACTTCCCAAATGCCCACAATAGCAAGGGCTGGACCAACCTTAAGCCAGGAGCCAGGTCTCCCATAGGGCTGGCAGGGACCCAAGTACTTGAGCCATCATCTGCTGTCTTCTAGGAGCATTATTATCAGGAAACTGGATTGGAAATGAAGGTGGAGCTTCATCTCAAGCACTCCAACATGGGATGACACAAGGAGTGGTCTAACCCATGCCACAATGCCCACCCCTGCTTCCTCTTTAGGGTAAGTCCATTATTGCAAGAGAAAAGAAGGGAAGGGGATGGCACTGGGGCGAACCGGGTTAAGCCGCTACCTGTAGCACTGCATCCCATATCCCACTTTCCTTCAGCACCTGGGAAAGTTGCAGAGGATGGCCTAAGTGCTTGGGGCCCTGCACCCACATAGGAGACCCAGAAGAAGCTCCTGGCTGCTGGCTTCAGTCTAGCCCAGCCCTGACCATTGCAGCCATTTGGGGAATGAACCAGTGGATAAAAGTCCTTTCTCTCTCTCTCTCTCTCTCTCTCTCTCTCTCTCTCTCTCTCTCTCTAACTCTTTCAGGTAAATAAAAAATAAAGCTTTAAAAAAGAAAGGTAGAGAAGCGAAGTGTGAGATGAGCTTCCCTGGTCACAAAGCCTGGAGTACCCCACTGCAGGGGCCAGGCCCTTCTTCCTCTCTGCCCCATCCTCTCCTCCATTTAATTAGATAATGTCTGTAAAGAGCTGAGTGATAGAAAAGCCCTATACAAATGTTGAGCACAATTTCATTTCCAAGGCTAGCCAGGAATATATTTGCAGACTTGAGCAAAAGGTCACTGAGTCTGCCTGGACCAGAGGAAGGACTCCCTACAGCACCCAGAGGGAGGATGCCCCTGGGAGGCTGGGATAGGTGGAGGAGAGGCCATGTCAGGGCCACAGTGCGGGCCAGGTGCTTTCCTCCTTGCTCCTTGAGAGCAGTATCTTGGCACCATCCCTGCTTCTCATTGCCCCCAGCCCCACCTGACTCCCAGAGTCCTAGAGGTTGAGCCCCTCCGCAGGGCTTTCCTCCAGGAGATTATGCTAATACAGCTGCTAATATTGAACACTTACTGTGTGCCAGACTGTGCTGAGGAGGCTGGAGCTCTCCCATGTGGAGACAGGTGGCTGCCTCCAGGGATGGGCTGGAGGAGCTTTTCCTGGGTGATGTGAAATCTCTCTCGAACCTTGACAAAGGGTCACTGACCTCTGAGCAATGAGAGGAGTCGGTGGTTTGTGACCTCCCAAGTTGCTCAAGTTATAGATGTTCTGTGAGTTTCTGTATGTTCCTTTCCTTTCCCCAGTGAAAACTTACCTGGCTCCAAATCCATTCTGAAAGAAGAGTGAGGCCAATTAGCCTCAACAGAGCCCGTATCCAAAGGGCAACTTTCCAGTTTCTGGTCCTCCAAGACCTGTAGGGGCCACCTATGTGCCCCTGCCTGCTCAGATTTCTGTTATCTGTGCTCTCAGTGTGCCCCTTTCTCCATCTCAGGGCCAAGGTGGAGGAGGCTGGGAGAGAAGAGCCAGCCAAGCCCTCATAGCTCCATGGTCAAGGGGAGTGCTTTGGAGGGCAAGAGAGTAACATATGGATTGGAGGGCTCGGGAAGAGGTGTACGAGACTGCCAAGGATGTGGATAATATGTTTCTGGCATCTCCTAGGCCTCTTTTATCCCATCCCTTTCCTTTCTATGAGCTCAACAAAAGGGATGGGCTTTCCGGGAGATGTCCTCCAGCTCCCAGGCCCTGCTGACCTCCACTTTGTTCCCAGACACTCCTTCCCTGGCGTCTCTCCCAGGGGCCTGCGTGTGTGTCATCAGTTCGCTATCGTTCTGATAAAAGTCATTAGACCTTGAAAAAGCATGACTCCCCCACTGAGGTCACTCACCCCTCCACCCCCGCCAGCCTAAGAGGAATACAAATAGTTGGAGACATGAGGGCAGGCAGGGATGGAACAGACACAGCCAACACAGGGCGCCCATTACTCGGGTGTGCATAAATAGACACACATCCCCCGACTCACACAGCCACACACCTTTATGGGCCCACAGAGCTGTGTGGCTGTGCTCCCAGAGTTTTGCACATCCTTGAGACTCAGCAGCCTCAGCTTCTGGCAAACACAGAGGTCAGGCCCCGGGCTCTGGGGGTTGGGGTGGTGTAGGAGTGAAATATAGAGACAAAAGTGAGCAATCTCTGAGTTCCATTAGCCACAAGAAGCATATCCTGAATGTAAAAGCCGTGGAAGAAGAGTGGCTTCTGACAGCAGCCTGCTTCCCACCCCTTCCCCCATCAGGGTGCTCCTGGCTGTCGCAGAGTCATTTAGGGATTAGAGCAGCTCTCTCAATAAAAGCTGCTTACTCAAAAGGTACTTTCAGTGCATTTACATTTCCTTCGTGGATATTAGAACACACGCAAGTTTCCACCTCAGTCCATTTGCTGTCCTCAGCTTGGATCCCTGGCCCACACTAGGTGTTAGTTTGAATACTCAGTGGGGAGTGGGAGGTGGTAAGCACCAGCCCCAGAGAGCAGTTTCAGGGACAACCAGGAAGGGCCACAGTGGAAGCGAGTGCTCCCAAGGGAGAAGGAGGGCAGGGCAAGGCTACTATCTTCGGGAAGGGTGAGGCTCACTGTTTATGAGTGGGAGTATAATAGGGGGTGGGGTGGAGCAGGCCTCGGCCTCCAGCATCTCCTCCTGGCAGCCACCCGCCATGTACTCAGTTCATTCAGAGGCTACTTAGTTAATGGCCAGTGTGTGCACGCGGAATAGAGTGGCAAGTGAGACAGTGTAGCCACTGCCTTTGTGGAACGTGCACTCTAGGAAGGAAAACCCAAAAATGAGGAAACTAGACAATGAGAATTATGAGTTATCGTAAGTACTATAAAGTGAACAAACATGGTGTCAGGACCGGAAGTAACCTCAGGCCTGGGGGACCTGTTTCAGGTGGGGTCATCAGTGCAGGACAGTGATACAGAAACAGGTTTAATGGGGATGAGGAATTCAGGCTTCAGCAACCACCAGTGCAAAGGCTCTGTGGCAGAAGTGCTGGAGCAATAAGAAGCAGAGTGGCTCAATTGAGGTGATGAGGGGAGGACTGGACCAGTGAGGTTGACAAGGCAAAAGTGGGAAGGGTCAGGTTTTGTGAGGCCTGGTAAGGAATTTTTAAAAATTATTTAATTTATTTGAAAGGAAGAGTTACAGAGAGAGAGAGAGACAGAGATTCCATTTGCTTGTTTACTCCCCAAATGCTCTCAACAGCCAGGATGCAGTCAGGCCAGCCAGGAGCCAGAAGCCTCCTCCAGGTCTTCCACATGGGTGCAAGGACCCGAGCACTTGAGCCATCTTTCACTGCTTTCCTAGGAGCATCAGCAGGGAACTAGATTGTAGGCAGAGCAGCAGGGCAGAATGCTAACATAGGCATCTGGCATTGCAGGCTTTAACTGTACCCTCTAAGCCACAATGCCCGCCCCCTGGTAAGGAATTTTATGTTGTCTTAAGAGAGGAAGGAAGCTTCTAAATAGAAGGAAGGGCTGGCCCTTGTGACCATTTGGGGAGTGAACTAGCAAATGGAAGATCTCTCTCTCTCTCTCTGTACTACCTTTCAATAAAATTTTTAAAAAATATTTATTTGAAAGTCAGAGTTATACAGAGAGGCACAGAGAGAAAAAGAGAGAGAGAGAGAGAGGTCTTCCATCTGTTGGCTTACTCCCCAACTGGCCACAATAGCCGGAGCTGTGCCAATCTGAAGCCAGGAGCCAGGAGCTTCCTCTAGGTCTCCCACGTGGGTGCAGGGGCCCGAGGACTTGGGCCATCTTCCACTGCTTTCCCAGGTCATCGTAGAGAGCTGAATCAGAAGTGGAGACACCGGGACTCAAACTGGCACCCCTATGGGATGACGGCACTGCAGGCAGTGGCTTTACCCACTATGCCACAGTGCCGGCCAATCAATAAATACTTTTTTAAAAAATGAAGTAAATGGGGGAGAGAGAGGCATGGCCTGGCTTCCATTTGGCAAGGCAGGCATTAGTGGGTACTAGCAGGTACAGGCACATTGAGGAGTGAGGCTAGTGTCGTCCTTGAGGGAAAGGGGGCAGGAAGGGAAGAAGGAAAGGACCTAGCTTTTTTTTTTTTTTTTTCCAAAAGGATCATCGTCCTCAAGATCCCTGTGACATACAATTCACAAATGCTTCTCTTCATTTGTCCTTTTATCACCCCGGAGGTACGTCATGGGGTCTCCTATTCCAACTCAGGGGAGCACTGTCTCCTTAGCAGCCTACAGCATGGGTGCTGCTTTTTGAGGCTCTTCAGGGGAGGGGACCAGTTGCTTGGTAAGACACCCAGCAGGACTGGAGAGAGCTTGCTATTATGGGGAAATGTCATTGCCTTCCAGCCCAGTCGATGTGGAGCATGTCCAGCCTGGCTGAGGAAGCTGCGCATACCCACTGCTAACCTAGGGGCCCAGAGACCCTCAAGCCAGTTCCACCTTCCTCTCACCATCAGTCGGGATAGGGAGAGTTTCAGGACTGGGACTTGGGGAAGCAGGAGCCTTATCAGAGCCTGAACCACTCCTCAGGGACAGAGGAATATGAGGCAAGGATCCTGAGCTAGAACATTTACAGGTAGCACTCAGGATTGAAAACTGATTTATAGTCGGAAGGCAGACAGGAGGGAACAGGAGGAAGGTAGGGAGATCCGTGTACAGTGCAGCCTTGTGGGGCGGTGGTAATTATATATTACATTGAACTGTCCTTGCAGCCCGGTGAAGGGCAGAGGGAATGAGACTCTAAATCACGCTTTCCTGATGCTCCTCATAGCTCACCTCCCTGTGATGTGGCCCCAGAGCCCAGGCTGACACTTCCTCTCTCTCTCTCTCTCTCTCTCTCTCTCTCTCTCTCTCTCCCCCTCTCTCTCTCTCACACACACACACACACACACACACACACACACACACACACACACACTTGCGCCACAGCCTCAGGGAACCAGCCTGATTGCAGAGGGACCCAGAGAGCAGGAAGATGGGATGTTATCAATTCTGGCAGCTTCTAGGGGGCTGGCCATTCTACAGGCTGCATTGTTTATTGCCTATCCACCCCCAGCCTCCGGGGTCCCTCTCCCTTCTTCCCTGGAATGTGGCCATGCTGTGTCCTCCCTTCCTTCCTTCCTTAGCCCCTGCAGTGCTTCTCTTCTGCATAGCACAGTGGCTGCCTTTGCCTTGTTGGGGACTTCATTATTTATCCCCTGGCTTTTCAGCACCATCTCTTATCTAACTGTTCTCTCCTAGCTCACCCCCACGCCTAGTCCATCATCCTTTGCTTCATTGCCCTAGTGATCTCCCTAACCATGCCTCTGACTTGACTCTGGAGCATTTGTCTGAGGATTCCAGGAGTAGGGGGAGGTGGTCCTGCTTTTGTTTGTGAGGACCCTGGGGGAAGCTGGAATTGCAGCTTCTGTCTTGGCACCCAGGCTCTTGGCAGGTTGGTGGATGCTGGCTCACCTCATTCCCGGAACTGAGGAGCAATGCTAGTACTCACCCTTCCTGACTGGGAACGTGGCTAGACCCAGGCCCTCAGGCCTGGTCACCTGGACTTCAGCCAATCCTCTGTCCTCCTCGCCAGGCCCCTGCATGCCCTGACTCACACGCACTGGGAGTGTTTAGTGGTGAGGAGAAAGAGTTCTTGGGTCAGACAGATCTGGATTTGAATTCTGGCCTTGGTCATGCCCAAGTTATTTGAGTAGTGTACTGATTGAAGTCTGCAGCTAGGTTCCCAGTGTTTGGCCACTGGTTAAGAGGCCACTTGGGATGTCCACATCCCATATCAGAGTGCCTAGGTTCAGATCCTGGCTCCAATTCTGATTCTAACTTCATTCTTCTTCTTTTTAAAAGATTTATCTATTTATTTGAAAGGCAGAGTGAGAGTAACAGAGAGGCAGAGAAAGAGAGTCCATTCATCTGTAGGTTTGTTCCCTAAATGCTTCCAATAGTCAGGCCACAGCCGGGAGCCAGGAACTCCATCCAGGTCTACTACTTCGGTGGTAGGGACCCAGCACTTGTGCCATTATTTTGTTTTTTTTTTTTTTTTCTTTTTTTTTTGACAGGCAGAGTGGACAGTGAGAGAGAGAGACAGAGAGAAAGGTCTTCCTTTTGCCGTTGGTTCACCCTCCAATGGCCGCCGCGGCCGGTGCGCTGCGGCCGGCGCACCGCGCTGATCCGATGGCAGGAGCCAGGAGCCAGGTGCTTTTCCTGGTCTCCCATGGGGTGCAGGGCCCAAGCACCTGGGCCATCCTCCACTGCACTCCCTGGCCACAGCAGAGAGCTGGCCTGGAAGAGGGGCAACCGGGACAGAATCCGGCGCCCCGACCGGGACTAGAACCCGGTGTGCCGGCGCCGCTAGGCGGAGGATTAGCCTAGTGAGCTGCGGCGCCGGCGCCATTATGTTTTTTTTACAGGTAGAATTATAGACAGTGAGAGAGAGAGAGAAAGGTCTTCCTTTGGTTCACCCCTCAAATGGCCGCTATGGCCAGAGCTGTGCTGAAGCCAGCAGCCAGGTGCTTCCTTCCAGTCTTGCATGCAGGTGCAGGGGCCCAAGTACTTGGACCATCCTCCACTGCCCTCCCGGGCCACAGCTGAGAGCTGGACTGGAAGAGAAGCAACCGGGAGTAGAACCTGGCGCCCATATGGGAGGCTGGCGCCACAGGTGGAGGATTAACCAAGTGAGCCACGGCACCGGCCCTGCCATTATATGTTACCTTCCCCAGCACATTAGCAGGAAGCTGGATCAGAAGCAGAAGAGCTGGGACTTAAACTGGTATTCTGTATGGGGTGCCAGTGTTTCAAGCAGTGGCTTAACCTCCTGTACTGTAATGCCAGTCCCTCCAGCTTACTTCTAATGCACACATTAGGAGACCCAAATTGAGCTCCAGAATCCTTGTGAAAGCTGACCCAGCCCCAGCTGTTGAAGGTATTTAGGAATGAACCAACAGACAGAAGATCTCTCTCTGTTTCTTTAAAAAAAAATATCTGCAGCCAGACAGCTTTGGCTAACTAACAGCTAGTTGCTTAACTTCTCTGTGCAGTGTTCTCATTTCTAAAATTAAGATAATGATAGTACCTACCTCACAGGGTTGTTGAGCAGATGAAATGAATCAATATAGGTGATTATTGCTGCTAACACAATAGCTTTGTGCTGATGAGCTATTATTACTGTAATTTGACCTTTGTGAGCCTCAGTTTCCTTGTCTGTAACAAATCTCCGTAGGGTCTTTCCTTCTTGCCTCAGACTTATGAATATCATTTTCCCTTTGCATACTCTGAGAGGCTTCACACACATGAGGTATTATTGTTTATTAACAGCACTTGCTCCTTAGGGTTCTCAGGATTTGGGCAAGAGGACCACATTCTTCTTGTATGCAGTGAAATAGTAGCTACCTGCTTCCTCGTCCTGTACTAGCCTCAAAGCACAAAACTGTGAAGTTCTGGAAGTAGGAGCAGCCTTGCAGGTCATGGGGTCCTCTTCCACTCACAGGAAGGGGAATACTAGAGGACCTCAAAAAGTTCATGGAAAGTGGACTGAAAAGATAAGTTTACTTTGTGCAAATAATTTTCACATCTAGACATACTTTTTCCATAATAACCATGTCCCATGAACTTTTTGAAGACCCCTCATATAAAGCCATGTGAGAAGGCCATGTGAACAGACACATCTCTGGTAGAGAAAGATGATCTTTAAAGGAGGCTGCCAATTAAACTAACAGCAGAGGGCTTACCAGCATTTTATGCAACTACCTCCTTCATTGCAGAGGTGGGTGCAGGTTTTGTGGGGTCCAAAACCTATGCCATTTGGGGAGCCCTCTTTAAGAAAAAATGCAAAATTATGAATATGAAAACTGCTAAATGCAGGCTTTGGAAGAGACCTGTGTGAATGAGGAATTGTGAAGCCTAAGTTTCATTAGTCAGGTGAGTGTTTGAAACACACTTACCAGTTGGTTACCTATGACCAGACAAACTATTGCCATCAGCCACAGGTGGGCCAGTATTTCCGGGGACTGGAGTAGGCTACATCTTTCACCCAGACTCTGGAAGTCACCCCAATACTAGGCTGTGGCTCCTCCACTGGCTTCACCTCAGGCTAATTGTTCTCTTTCAAGACTCACCAGCTATTTATTTTTGCTGTTGATATATTTGCATGTGATTTACATAACATTAGTATTCACACTCATGTTTGGGAACCTTTCCTGTATCCCAACTTAAGCTGAATTCCTGGGATGTAGTTACCCAGTGAGACACAACTTTCTCTCTCCCAGAATCTAGGGGGAATAAATTCATTCAATTTGAAGGGAGAGGAGGATGAAGATGACATTTGTCCTGGATTCTGTTTCTAAAGTCTCTGGCCCCACCCAAATTAGTCTCCTTCATGCATCCCCTCTGCTTCCACCCCCAGCCTCATTGCAACCCAGTTTCCCTCTGATTACGGAATTGGGAATGCACATTCTTGGGACACACACACCTACCCAAATGCGTGGATTATTTGTGCTTAAGATGTGGCCCCCGATGTGAGGAGGTGCCTGGCATCAAAATACCAGCAGACAAGAGCACGCAGGGGCTCCCCCTCAGTTTGCCCCCAGGGAGGGTCAGCACCCTAGTCCCCTGGCACCATTTGGAGGTCCAGTTTCTATGATTCCCCTCACTGCAGGAAACAGGTAGCAGATAGGAGGATGGGTGAGTGTGTGTGTGCATGTGAGGTGTGCATAGAGAAGTATGCACCCATCTGTGAAACAGCCAATGCCCACAAGCGCATTATGACTCCCACCCAGACATGCACACTGAGGTTTTTTTTTTGTTTTGTTTTTTGTTTTTTTGTTTTTTTTTTTTTTTTTTTTTTTTTGCCAGGCAGAGTTAGACAGTGAGAGAGAGACAGACAGAGAGTTATAGACAGTGAGAGAGAGACAGAGAGAAAGGTCTTCCTTCCATGGTTCACTCCCCTAATGGCTGCCACGGCCAGCGCTACGCCGATCCGAAGCCAGGAGCCAGGTACTTCCTCCTGGTCTCCCATGCAGGTGCAAGGACCCAAGCACTTGGGCCATCCTCCACTGCCCTCCCGGGCCACAGCAGAGAGCTGGACTGGAAGAGGAGCAACCGGGACTAGTACCCGGTGCCCCAACCGGGACTAGAACCCGGGGTGCCAGTGCCGCAGACGGAGGATTAGCCAAGTGAGCCATGGCACCGACCCCACACTGAGGTTCTAAACATCCTCAAAGGTAACACTTGCTTGCCCAGCGCTGTCTTTTAATGGGGAGGCAAAAAAGCTGGCAAGGCAAGCAAAGGTTTCTGGGCGGGCATGAGGTGCAGCTGCCAGTGTCACCACCAACCCTAGCAGTGACATCACTCTTTCTGATCTGATCCCTCCCCTGAGATGGTGAGTCATCAGAGCCCAATCGATACTGCGTTCCATTTGTCTGTGCCATCTTCGTGCTCTCAGGGACCAGCCCTGCCCCCATGTGCCCTGAGGAGCCTGCCCGCCCTATCCCAGCCCTGAGGCTTAGCTCTGTTTTCAGTCTTTTGTCAGAGAACAGGAATCTCTGCTTCTGGGTCAGGCAGTCAGAGACACAAGTATGAAGAAAGAGAGAACAAGATAAACAGAGAGAAGGACTCCTTTGTATGTGAAATGGTCTGGGAACAGAAGTTGAAAACTGGAAAACCCTGAGAAAGGAGAAGAAAAAAGCCGGTGGAAAGGAGACAGTGAGCAGAGAAAGCAGGAACAGGGAGCTAGAACTGCAGACAGGTGGGGTGAGGTGATAGGGACAGCCATAGATTCTTCCCAGGAGCTCGGGATTGCTGGCCCAATTTCCTGTCTAATTTGGATCCCTCAGACCAACTGATGAAGGAAGAATTAATGTTGCATGCCAGGTCCCCTGGGAGAGAACCCTCAATGCCCTAGCTCAGTCCGATGGGGATTGGAAGAATAAGAAATGAAGAGAAGGGGAGCAAAGAGTGAGAAGCATAAGGAGAAGGCAACACCCACTGGGAAAGCTCTGATTTCTCTCTTGGAACCTCAGTTTCCTCCCAAGACCTTGGCAGCTGCCCAGCCATTGTTCTTCTGACCTGGCCCGCGTGCTCAGTGCAGCCTGAGCGTCATCTCCCGCCACTGGTGGGAATCAGAACAAGGGGCCTTTTATCCGACAGCAGGATGCACTCTGCATCTCTGTGACTCTAATTTCCCAAGATGCTGTTTGTTTCTGGTGTAAATGGAGCTGCCTCAAGGAAATCAGAGCCGTGGTATCTATGTCTGAGTGAAAACGGTGGCACGAGTGGGAATATCAGGCTCCTCTGAGACCACAGACAGCTTCTGGTGGAGACCCCTGTCTGGGGTTTCCTCCCTCCTCACTGTGGCTGAATGTCTGTACCAGCCAAGAAAGCTGGTCTCGAGTCCCCTCTTCTTAACGCTCCATCAACAACAACAGCACTAGTACAACCAATAATAATATTTTTAAGATTTATTTATTGAAAGAGTTATACAAAGAGAGAAGGAGAGGCAGAGAGAGAGAGGTCTGCCATCTGCTGGTTCACTCCCCAGTTGGCCGCAGTGGCCAGACTTGTGCTGATCTGAAGCCAGGAGCCAGGAGCTTCTTCTAGGTCTCCCACGCAGGTGCAGGGGCCCAAGGACTTGAAACATCTTCTACTGCTTTCCCAGGCCATAGCAGATAGCTGGACTGGAGTGAAGCAGCCCGGACTCGAACCTGTGTCCATATGGGATGCTGGCACTGCATGCTGTGGCTTTTACCTGCTATGCCACAGCGCTAGCCCCTACCAATAGTAATATTAATGGCACCATTTACTGAGTGCCTCTTGATGGCAGAGACCTTAGTAAGAGTCTTATGCATGGGGCCGGCGCTGTGATACAGGGGGTTAAAGCCCTGGCCTGAAGTGCGGCATCCCATATCAGCGCCGGTTGTAGTCACGGCTGCTCCTCTTCCAATCCAGCTCTCTGCTATGGCCTGGGAAAGCAGTAGAAGACGGCCCAAGTCCTTGGGCCCATGCACCTGCATGGGAGACCTGGAAGAAGCTCCTTGCTCCTGCTTCGGATCGGCGCAGCTGCAGCCATTGCGGCCATCTGGGGAAGACCTCTCTCTCTGTCTCTACCTCTCTCTGTAACTCTGTATTTCAAATAAATAAAATAAATCTTAAAAAGAAGTCTTATGCACATTGTTTTATTTAATCCATAAAAACACTATAAGATAATCACCACTGTGGAAAGTAGAGAAGGAAACTGGTGGTTCCAGAAGTTGTCTGAGATTTCACAGCTTGAGATGGAGCTGAAATTTGAACCCAGATCTGCCTGATCTGCCTTCTATGTTGCTCTGGCCTGTCATATCTTTGGGAAGCTCCTGGTTTTGTGGGCTTTTCCCCTGCTGGGTTGGCCTAGGTCTGGAGCTCCCTCCATGGCCCTGAAGGGTAGAGTGGTGAGGATGAAAGCAGTCTGGCCATGGACTCCACTCTCCAGGGAGGAGGAGAAGGCAGTGAAAGTGGAGCCCTGCTCACCAGGGGCAACAACACGAGGTTATTGGAGAACTTTAGTGTCACATGAGGCCTTGGACCCTGGTTCCCGTCAAGAGAGACCTGCCCACAAAAGAGAGTGGAAGGGCATGGAAAACTAGCAGGTCCTCTGGGGAGCTGGGGATAGGGCCAAGGTGGAACAAGAACTGCCTCTGTCAGCACCCGGCTCCCTGGAAGGTTGGTGCTGTTGTCTGCCCTCAGGACGGCACCACTCCTAGTGCTTGAGATGCACGAACTGGAGCCTCTCGCAGACCTAGGAAGCCGCCCAGGCACCTCCCACCCGGCAGCCACCGCAGGGCCCCTCGGAGGGGATGTTCTTGATGGCACGTCCCTCTGAGAGTCTGAGCACATCAGAGAGACGTGCATCACGGAAAGTGGAGCAGGGCAAAGGCAGCTGGGTGTGTCACACAGGGAGGAGCCGGCCGGAGGACAGAGCAGGAAGCTCCACGGAGGAATGAGGCAGCCGCCAGCCGAGCTGGGCGCAGCCTGCGACATGGCTCCAGGCCCGGTTTAGGACACAGCAAGGACACTGAGGCTCAGAGAGTGGACGGCAGCTGCCGTAGAGCATAGAGCTCCTGAACGAGTCTCCCACTCAGGGCTCTTAAAACGAAGAAAGCCGTCCCCCTTTGGCTGTCTCATGGAAGGCAAGGGGTCCTGAAGAGAAGAAGTCACCGCCCCAATGTCCTGCCCCTCCCCCAGGACCTCAGGGCCTGCCACCTTGCATCTGTAAAATGCAGTGGGCTCTCAGTCTCCTCACCAGTAAAAATGGCTGAGACCACTGGCTTCCCTCCTGGCAGGGCTGTTGTGAGGACCCACTGGAAGGGCTTCCAAGTGCGTGTTATTAAGTTTGTGGTTAGGTCACTTCAGCAAGGTCCGTGGGAGCAACGGGAGGATTAATGCCCACGATGTGGGAAGGAGGGAGGTTAAAGTGTGCCCTGTCCTCTTCTCTCGGTCACCTGCCCCGAGAGAAAGCAGTCGATGCTGCCAAATTGACTTAAATAAGAAATGTGTGGCAGCAGCAGCCATCCCACACTCAGCCTTCACTTGCCCAAGGCAGAGAGATTTTAATTTTCGAGTTGTAATGAGAAAAAGAAACTCAGAATTAAAGAATATTCCAGTGAAGCAGTCAAAATAGCTGTCCAGATTCTGAATCAAGGGGAGACTTGGAAATTAAAATTTCCCTCTCCATCTCGAGCTCCAGCTGGGCTTGAGGAAGCAGGGCCCAACAGCTGTGAAGGCCCCCCTGACCCTGGCCCTGAGTTCAGATGGGTGGGCAGCTGACAGGACAAGGAACAGAAACTCTTCCACTCACTCACAGGGGAGATTTACTTCCATCCAGGCTGGCTTCCTGGGGCCATGCCTCCCCTGAATGAGGTCAGGCCCTGAACGCGAACTTCAGGGAGGTGTGAGTTCTGGGCCCCCCACTGTCAAGTTTCCAGAGGCGCAGAGATGCTGCTGCCTACTTGTTTCTCATCTCCCCAATACTGGCTCATTCAAATACTACAAACCTCTCTTTGTCCACCCTGGCCCTGGCTCAGGACAGGGAACCATGGGAGTGGGAAGGCGGAGACACCTGGGACCTCAGCTCATTCTTTGGAGCTTCAGTCTGTCCCCAAGGCAACGCCCTTCCAATTGCACTTGCACTTTGGGATGGTGGGAATGACCAGGGCCCTGGGAAAGATGTGTGAGCCTGAGGGCTAGGCCACCTGCCTGCCTTCTAACACAGAGGATCCCTTGGCCTGACCCAGCCTTATATCTGCCCTTAGCCTACTCCACTCTCTCCTTTTCTCTTATCCACTTATGGCAGAGACATTGACTGTGGGGCCAGGCACTGTGCAGGGGTTATGGAGCTAAACCCCACTCTTCCTACTGTTGGACAGAAAAGAAAGACATCCGGGCTGTGCATGATGACACAGCACAGAGCGTGCTGGCAGTGAGTGTGGGAGGTGGCCAAAACTCTGGAGTCACACTGCTCTGGTTCAACAGTGCCCCCAGCTTCTACCTCTTACAGTGTGACCTCAGGCAGATTGTCTAACCTCAATAAGTTTCAGTTTGGTCATCTGCAAAATGGGGACCATAATACTTGCCTTACAGAATTGTTAAGAAGATTAAATGAGGTAATCTTGGAAAACTGCTTGGAACAGGGCCTGACGTAATGTAAATGCTTATTAAAGGCCAGTTAGTATTGTTTTAAGTGTCCTAACGATAATGCTGACATTCATTATCCTGTATTGGGCTCCCACTCTGAGCCAGCCAGGGTGCAAAGCATACAGAGGTGACCCAACTGTGGCCCTTGTCCTAAGGAGTCCTCAGTCTATTAGAGGTGACACATGTATAAACAGACCACTGGAAAAGTGTGATCACTGTCGTCCTAACTCCAGAAGTTGTCATTCCTGAGCCCTGATAATGTGCTAAGCGTAACACGAGGTTTTAAAGAGGGGCAGCATTGTGGTGCAGCAGATTAGGCTGCCGTCTGCAATGTCGGCATCCTATAGGGGTGCATATTATATTCCCAACTTTTCCGCTTCCAGTCAAGCTCCCTACTAACACCTCAGAAAACAGTGGGAGATGGCCCAAGTTCTTGAGCCTCTGCAACCCATGTGGGAGACCCAGATGGACTTCCAGGCTCTAGGCTTTGGCATGGCCCAACCCCAATTGTTGTGGCCAACTGGGGAGTGAACTAGCAGATAGAAGACCTCTGTCTCTCCCTCCCTCTTTCTAACTCTGCCTTTCAAATAAATAAATTAAAATTTAAAGATTAAATAAAAATAAATATACATGATTGGGGTGGGCTTGTGGTACAGCAGGTTAAGCCACCAATTGCAATCCTCGCATCTCATATCTGAATGGTAGTTCAAGTCCCAGCTGCTCTGCTTCTGATCCAGCTTCCTGGTAATGTGCCTGGGAGATTAGTGAAGGTTGACTCAAGTACTTGGGTCCCTGCCACCCATGTGGAAGACCCAAATAGAGTTCTTGGCTCCTAACTTTGACGTAGCCAAGCTGTGGCTGTTGCAGACATTTGGATAGAGAACTAGCGGATGGAAAGTCTCTCTCTCTCTCTCTCACTGTGCCTTTCAAGTAGATGAAAACAAATAAATATGATTTTTAAAATAATATTATTTATTTATTTATTTGAGAGTTAGAGTTACAGAGAGAGGAAGAGACAGAGAGAAAGTATTCCATCTGTTGGTTCACTTCCCAAATGGCCGCAATGGCTGGAGCTGAGCCAATTCAAAGCCAGGAGCCAAGAGTTTTTCCAGGTCTCCCGCGCAGGTGCAGAGGCCCAAGTGCTTGGGCCATCTTCCACTCCTTTACCAGGCCATAGCAGAGAGCTGGATTGGAAGATGGGTAGCTGGGACTAGAACTGGCATCCATGTGGGATGCTAGTGCCACAGGCAGAGTATTAACATACTGTGCTACAGTGCTGGCTCCAGTGCATATGTTTTTAAAGGACACATTATCTCTAATTCCTCACTAATCCTTGGAGGGGGCATACATGAGGGAAGTCTTCAAAAAGTTCATGGAAAATGCATATTATAAAAAATTATGCATCAGTTTAGAAAACTTTTACACAAAAACAGACTCATCTTTTAATTCCATTTTCCATGATTTTTTTAAAGTAACCTTAGATTTTCTCTATTTTGTAGTGCTTCTGAAATAATTAGTAATGTGCGGGCCAACGCTGTAGCATAGCAGGTGAAGTTCACCTGCAGTGCTGGAGTTCCATATGGGCACCAGTTTGAGTCCCGGCTGCTCCACTTCCGATCCAGATCTCTGCTATGGCCTGGGAAAGCAGTAAAAGATGGCCCAAGTCCTTGGGCCACTGCACCCACACGGGAGACCCAGAAGGAGCACCCAGCTCCTGGCTCAAATCCTTGGGCCCCTGTACCCCCTTGGGAGACCTGGAAGCTGGCACGGGCTTCAGATTGGCTCAGCTCAGGCCCTTGCGGCCATTAGGGGCATGAACCAGCAGATGGAAGACCTCTCTCTCTCTCTGCTTTTCAAATATATAGATAAACCTTTAAAAAATAATAATAATTAATAATGTGTTCCAGATCGTAGTTGTTAGTAATGTGTTTGAAGAATGAAACATTGACTTGGCGAACACTGATCAGCTCAGCCTGAAAGGGGATCAGGGAAGGCTTCAGAAGAGGTGACCTTTCATTAGGATTTTGAAGAATGACTAGGAGCTTTCCAGGTGCCAAGACTGGGGAGGGATGGCAGGGCACCATTCTGTTGAGGCCTGCAGGAGGGCTGGAGGTGCCACCAGCATCCACAGGAGTTCCCTGGGGCTTGGGGGTCCTTGTGTCCTTAAACAGACCTGTGGTTCCCTGCACCCACCCCAGCAGTCGTTCCCTTGTGTCCCCCATGTCACAGCCTATGTGCAAGGTGATTATTGCAGAGGATGAGGTCAACAGGCCTGTAATCCCAAAGGACTTCCTCCAGATCCCAGAGCCCCTCCACCCCCATGTCCACTGGCCTGACCCAGGGCACTGGTGCCCAGCAGTCAGGGCTGTGAGCTGGGATCCCCAGGAGCCTGGAAGGCACCAACTGGGCAGGGAGACAGTCTCCACTTGATGTGGAGCAGACAAAAATGCAACCTCTGCCTTGGTTTCAGTTGTGACGCCAGCACTCTGCCTGTTCACTTCCCTCCCCCCACCCTCACAACAGCCGCAGAGGAGGCAGCCATCTTGGTACATTCTCAGGTCTGGGGGACAGAGCCAGGATGTGACATTAGGATCTTCTGACTCATCATTAGCATGCTGCTTCTCTACTCAGAGCGAGGAGAGGCTGGCAGCCGGCGCTGAGGTCAGCGACAAGGGGCACTCCTATACAAAGCAGCCTTTGGCGTGGGGCCGGCCGTCCTGCCCTCTGCCAATGCAGCCTGGTGCTTCCAGCACGGTGCAGGCGTGAGGGAGACCTGAGGTATGCCTGTGACAGACGGATGGCAGGTGCTCCCAAATGGTTCTAGAGGGAAGGGAGTGGACCAGGGGCCTGCTCTCCACTCTCCTCTTAAAGCAGCCCCCACCTGCCTTGCAGGCCTGATTCATTCCTCACATTCAGAAGTGGCCCTGGGAGGGAATGGCCCCACGGAAGCAGGAAGCACGTGTACCTTCCAATAAAGCATTCAAAGAGGCAATTATTTCTGCACTGCCTATCCCAGCCCAGTGTACAGGCAGCCAGATTTCCAGAGCTGCTGTCATTGCCTCTGGCTGTTGGCAAAATTAAACTTCTTGAGAAATCAGAATGAGCTGGCCCCCAGCAAGAGGGGGTTGGAATAGTTTGGATACCTGGGCTGCTAGTGAGGGGCTGAGGAGAGCCAGGAGGGTACGTGGGGGAGAGGGAAGCTGGGGGAGGGGGGAGGATTATGGAGGAAGCAGAGGGCATCACAGGCCCCCACAAGGGAATACATGCCTGTTCCTTGTACACATTGAAATGTGTGTGCAGTGTGTACAAAGTCTGCGTGTCACCTGCTGGGGTGTGAGCTTGGTGAGGACAAGGGATGTGACAATCTTGTTCACACTCACTTCCCCAGCACCTGGGACAGTGCCTGGAGCATTGCAGAGGCTCAGCAACCAGATATTGAGTGCTGAGTGAATGTGTACACTTGGCGCCCTGGCCAAGGCCCATGACAAACACCAAGGGTCTTCCCCAGACCTTCAGCTAACATAAGTTATGCCAGTGCTCCACCGCCTCCCCCTCCCCATGAGGTGATACTGCAGGTTATTTAATGACTTCCTCCAAAAGTGAGAAGTGGCCTCTTTGGGGCATGAAAGAGTAGGCAGTGGCCTGTTTAGGCACCCCACAAAGAGGGCCCAGGCCTCTGACCACAGCTCCCTCTTCTACTTCCGTCAGGAACATTTGCATGCCCAATTTCCACCGTCCCATCCCCAGCCTCACATCGTGTCCCTCTTACTCTGGGAGACATCTCTCGTGTACCGCTTCACATTCCAGCCACTGTTGTGACAACCGCTCCATGCTGGCTTCAACCAGTTCATGCTGTGCAACCTGACAGCACCATCTTGCTCCTGACGTTGCTCTCTTGCTCTCTGCCCCAGGGCTTCTCTTTTGCAACTGCAGCCTTTCCTGCCTGGGCAGCCCAGGAGTACAGTGTGCTTAATACCCTGGCAGCAGCTCTCGGCAGTGGGGGTGGGAAGCGCTGGATCAAGGCATGAGGGGGACAGTTCTGAAAGCCTTGCTAAAGCTTATCAGGAGGCTCCCTGGTTGCCTGAAGCCAAGACCAACTCTGGAAAACTTGCTCACGCAGGCTTCCCTTCTGCACCTCACTCCCCTGTCCTGCAGCCCTGCTCCCTGGATCACAGCCTTTGTGGACCCAAGGCCAAATCAGTCCCTTCTCCCTTGGCACATTCTGCCCCAACCACACTGATTTCTCTCAATCCTTCCACTCTTTCCCACTGAAGGACCATCCCACAAGCTTTCCACACTGCCTGGAGTGCTTCTGTCTGCTCAGGAACTGCCTTGGCTGACTTGAGTGATCAGCAAGAAGCCGCCCTGAGACCTAAGGCAGTGGAGTGCTCCGGGCAGCGGCAGCAGCCAGCACAGGAGCCTGCAGCAGGCATGATACAGGTTTGCCCAGGCTACACAAGAAGGCCCCCAGGGTTATAGGTGGGTGAGAGAATGAAGGAGGGGCACAAAATGCCGCTGGAGAGGACAGCGACCAGCCATGTGTGGTTCAGTGGGCCACAGCAGAATCTGCAGTATTAATATACCTGGAAATAGGCTCTGTGAGGGCAGAGGGGTTTGTCCGATTCACTGTGGGAGCCCTATATGTAGTATGCCCTCGATTAATGTGTGTGGAGTGAGTGCAAAGACACTCTTTTCTGTGTTGTCTGTATCCATGTTCCAGCCACCTGCTCCCACACAAGGTGACAGGGCAGTCCTCGCTTCTGAGATGACAGCCCCTAAGAGGGGAGGGTTGGCTGCAGGAGGCTGATCTTGTTTTTGCCACTGACAAGAATCCTCTGGGAGTGAGAGCCCTGCCCGCTCTGGGCCTTGCCTCCTCTCGCCTCCTCCTCTCCCTGAGTCAGTCCTGATCCTACTGCTCACGGTGTGCTCCCGCTGGGCTTTGCTCCTGACACCATTAGCCCCCTCCCTGGGCTCTCAGCTTCCTTAATGAGCTGCTGTCTCATCTTCCCTGCCTGCTGCTTCCCTGGGGAAGCCACAGTCTGGGGCGAGGCTGCCGGGCTCTGAGAAGGTTCCCAGTCTTTGTCCCTGCTACCCACCATGCTCTGAAGGCGGGGGAGGCAAAGAGGATTCTCTCTGGGCAAAGCACAAGGAAAGTGGAAGACTGCTGAGGTTTAGGGGTGCATTCTGAAGGGGTCCCAGGTTTGCTGCTAGAAGGAGTTGATAGAGAACACAGTTGCTCATTTTCTGCCGCGCCGACAAGGACCAGGCAGAGACAGCAGTGGACAGGATAGAAGCGAGGTACAAGAGAGAGAACCCATCTGGACGGCCTTGGCAGAGGGCCTTCTTTGGGCGGACCACAATGAGCTTCTGCCAAACACCAGTGAACACTGGGTGCAGACTCCCTGGCGGCTGTTGGTCACACTGAGGCGGCCCTGGGCCTTCCATGCTGCTGTGCTGTGTAAGAGGCTATAGAGGGGGCCCACAGAAAAGACAGAGCACCCTGAAATGCAAGCTGAGGAGAGGCTTGTGGAGGGATTACTCAGGAGTGGGAAGGTTCCGGGAAACACCCAGGGACGTCGAGGCACCTGGGGCCTCGCCCCGGAAGAAACCTTTCCCTGGTCCAGCACTAGGCCAGCTAAGGAAGAGGAGGGGCTGATGATGTTGGACCCCAATGACAGCTGCAGCTGGGGAGAGCCCAGGCCCCCCAGGAGCAGGGACCTACTGTGGAGAAATATGGCTGCTGCCAGTGCTGCAGCCCAGCCATGGGGCTAAGGGTGGGGACAAATACCCCGCCACTCTGCCAGTGTGATTTTGGTCCACAGGAGTCAGCTTTCTGGGCGCTGGGCAGAGCAGAGCAGCATGGAGAACAGACTGGGAAGAGGCTGTGCTGTAGCATAGTAGGCTAAGCCGCTGCCTGCGGCGCCAGCACTCCTTGTGGGCGCCGCTTTGTGTCCCAGCTGCTTCTCTTCTGATCCAGCTCCCTGCTATGGCCTGGGAAAGCTGTGGAAGATGGCCCAAGTGCTTGCACCCCTGCAACCTCGTGGGAGGAAGTTCCTGGCTCCTGGCTTTGGACTGCCCCAGCTCTGACCACTGCAGCCATTTAGGGAATGAACCAGCAGATGGAAGACCTTTCTCTCTGTCTCTCCCTCTGTCTGTAGCTCTACTTCTCAAATAAATAAATTTATTTTGAAAAAACAAGTGAATTGAGAATGTCTGTCTCTTTTTTCTGATGTCCCCACCTCCTCCCTGTTCTCTGAAAAGCTCACCTGCATGCAGAACCCATTTTATCTCTCAGACTGTGGTGGGCCAGGCTCAGGGAGGGTGCCAACCAGGTGAAAAGGGTGTTGGTGGCTCTGAGTCTGCCTGCGGCCCAGCTGTTCAGCATCAGGATTCCCAGTTGGATCCGTTCTCCACCCACTGGGCCTCAGGAACCGAAGGCTGGGTAATTGCACTTTCTCAACGAACACCTGCCCCAAGGCCTCTCTGAACCGACTGAAGCAGGAGGTTTCTCCTTGCTCCTCCCCTGCATGGACCCTGGCTTTTGCCCCTTTCCTCTGCAATTCCATTTTGATGTGAAGGGTCTGGGCAAGCTGGAGACACCCTGACCCTCAGTCTGCTGTCATGCTCAACACAGTCCTGGAAATGCTTGGAATTATTTATTTATTTATTTATTTAAAAATTTATTTATTTATCTGAAAGGCATAGTTACAGAGAGAGAGAAAGACAGAGAGATCTTCCATCTCCTGGTTCACCCCAAAATGGTCGCAATGGCCAGGGCTGGGCCAGTCCAAAACCAGGGCCAGAGGCTTCTTCTGGGTCTCCCATGTAGGTGCAGGGGCCCAAGGACTTGAGCCATCCTCCAGTGCTTTCCCAGGTGCATTAGCAGGGAGCTAGATGGGAAATGGAGCAGCCAGGACTTGAGCCTGCACTCGTATGGGATCTTGGTGTCTCAGGTGGCGACTTAACCCACTACAGCCAGCTTTTTTTTTTTTTTTTTTTGGTATAGATTAATGCTTGCCTTTATTAAATTATGTCCATGTCCAGGGGACACTTATTACCCTGTCCTGAGGTTCCCATCCAGGTTGTATAAGCTTGAATTAGCTCCTCCTTCACAGCAGCTCATTTCTCTCCCTGGTCACCCTGTCGACCTCTGAGGGAGGAACTTGAAGTGGATGCTAAGCTCTGAGGCCTAGGGGTGCAGTGCAAAATACAGAGAACCCTTCAGGTGGCTTCCTCACCCTTCCCCTCCACCAACTTCCAGCACCAGGAGATCCCGAGGCCTTTCTCATGCACACACTGTGTAGTTGAGAGCTACTGTTGTGGCCTGCCCTCTGTCAATTTTCCTTCGAGCCAGCATTAAGGACTTGGCTCAGGGACACTGTTAAAGCAGTGAGGGCTCCTTCCATTTCCTGGCCAATGTGTTGGTGGGTGACCCAGGCTAGGCCAATTGTATGCTCTCTCTGCCCTGAGTCTTGGGTGGAGTAATGAGAAAATATAATTTTTGTATCTCCAAGGCAGCAGTGTGAAGGCATTTCTGCTTATCATCAGCTCCCTTGATTTCACCATCCTAGTTTCTCATCATTTTGGGTTCAGCCTGCTTAGCATTTTCTTCGATTCTGTAAGCCTGTTTCTTTTCTTTTAAGATTTATTTATTTATTGAAAGTCAGAATTATACAGAGGAGAGGCAGAGAGAGAGAGGGGTCTTCCATCAGCTGGTTTACTCCTCAACCAGCCGCAATGGCCAGAGCTGAGCTGATCCGAAGCCAGAAGCCAGTAGCTTCTTCTGGGTCTCCCATGTGGGTGCAGGGACCCAAGGACTTGGGCTATCTTCTACTGCTTTCCCAGGCCATAGCAGAGAGCAGGATAGGAAGTGGAGCAGCCAGAACTCAAACCAGTGCCCACATGGGATGCCAGCACTGCGAGTGGCGGCTTTACCCACTACACCACAGCGCCCGCCCCAAGCCCATTTTTTTCTAATATAATCTCTTTTTTTTTTTTTTTCTTAAGTTGGCTAGCATGTCTCGGTTGCTTGTAACCAATACCAATTCTTCCTTCTTGGAGATGAGATATATTTCCCTTGGTTGGTAATCCATCTGGGGCTTCTGGGTTCAATTCAGATCTTACCTGTTCTTGGAGTGAGAGGAATGGAAGGCACTGCTGCAATGGATGCGTGTTGCACCTAGTCTTTGTTCCCTGCTTCACTGGGATCCAGTTCCAGCCTGGTCTCCACACTCAGGCCACAGCCTGAAATAGCCACACTTACCTCCCATGACTGCCTACCAGAAGTCCTAAGTCAGGTCATGCTCCTCTCCTTGTTGTTTTCCAGAAATAGCAAGCTGATTCCTGTGTAATGCCTTTGCTTGTGATGTTCTTTGACACCTGATATGCAAGTGCCAACCCCAACCACCCTAAGAGTCTCAGCCCTCCCTGGCCTCAGGCCCTGGGCCACATCCTGCCTCAGTCGCTTCTGAACCAAGCCCTTCCTCTGGTTGTATGTGATGAGGGCTGGAGCAAGGGGTCATGCTTGCATGGTACTTGGTACTTGGTACTTGGCTTCCTTTGTAGATGGTAGTCTTGGAGGACTTGGGTCCGGGCTCCAGGTGCGGTAGTTTTCTTGAATAGGCCTCAGCATGGGGCCTGAGGCTGGATGCATGGCGGGAGTCCACCCCTCGTTTGGAAATTGTTCTGGTCTTGTGACCCATGTTCTTGATTCATGAACCCAACATTTATCAAGTACCTACTATATGTGGCTTCAGTCCTGAGCTCTGGCAGTACTCAACAAATAACAATAGCCAAGGAATTCGTGGTCTAATATGGAAGATTTTTTGAGATTTAAAAGTAGAAGATGATCTTTTGAGAAAATAACCATGTATGGCTGGCGCCGCGGCTCACTAGGATAATCTTCTGCCTGCGGCACCGGCACCCCAGGTTCTAGTCCCGGTTGGGGCGCTGGATTCTGTCCCGGTTGCTCCTCTTCCAGTCCAGCTCTTTGCTGTAGCCCCGGGAAAGCAGTGGAGGATGGCCCAGGTGCTTGGACCCTGCACCCACATAGGAGACCGGAAGGAAGCACCTGGTTTCTGGCTTTGGATCAGCGCAGCTCTGGCCGTAGCGGCCATTTTGGGGGTGAACCAACGGAAGGAAGACCTTTCTGTCTCTCTCTCTGTCTAAATCTGCCTGTCAAAAAAAAAAAAAAAAAAAAAAAAAAAAAAAGAAAAAAAAAAGAAAGAAAAGAAAAGAAAAATGAAAATGAAAATAACCATGTCTAGTTTTTTCTCACTTCAAAAGAATGAAAGGCATTCCACCTCGGGGAAATCCAAGCTTTGTATCCTTGAATTTTTGGCTGTTTTGGGCCCCCTCCACCTCCTTTCAAGGACTAATGTGTTTCAGGGTAGGGAGAAGAAACTACACGCAGCAGGCACCCCAGAAGATAACTTCCAAATAGGTTTTTGAAATCCAGATTAGTGTTGGAGGTACAGTGCGTCCCAGAATGAAGAGGAATAGTTCCAACTCAAGAGGATTAATTGGAACTCTCCTGAAAGGGAGAGTCTTTGGGCCCCTGCCACCCACATGGGAGACCCAGAAGAAGCTCTTGGCTCCTGGCTTCTGCCTGGCCCAGCCCTGGCCATTGCAGTCATTTGGGGAGTGAACCAAGAGATGGAAGATCTGTGTGTGTGTGTCTCCATCTCAGTAACTCTAATTTTCAAATAAATATTTTTTAAAATTAAAGGAGTATTCTATAATTATATAATAGAACAATAAATATAAACATAAATAATATAATAAATAATAAGGTAAGCAAGACTCAATACTCAACAGTCAGCATTCATCACATTCTTACAGTATGCCAGGTGTTGTGTCAAGCAATTGCTATATATTCATTTATTTCTTGCAAGAACACTACAAACCAGGTTCTATTTTTTTTTTTATTTTATAGATGAGGCAAAGGAACAATAAATGAATCGGCCAAGGTTATGAATTCAAGAACCAACCCCCGCAATCAAATTTCACTGAAGGCTATTGCTACTTGAGAGGGTTGAGCACAGTGGACCACAGTTGGGTGGCCACAGCAGGACTTGTCACAGAAGAGCGACCCCAGCTGCCTACGTGGGTCACAGCCAGCCAGGAGGGTTAGTTCTTGCAACCGGCATGAACTGAGGATCCATAATCTTGGTAAGAAGGAACTGGTGTTGTTAACTGTGGCCTCAGTCCTGCTGAATAACGTCCCATTTTGCTGACATACAGCAGTAAGCATTTGTTTAGCACATGTGTTTGGGGTCCAGCTAGGAGTTCAGTCTGTGGTGCTAAGGGCTGTGTTTGGCGGTCCTGGCTTTGGCTCCACTGCCAATGCCTCTCGTCCTCCTTTCAGGACCAGCAGGC
The DNA here is from genome assembly GCF_051225735.1 of Oryctolagus cuniculus. NCBI lineage: Eukaryota > Metazoa > Chordata > Mammalia > Lagomorpha > Leporidae > Oryctolagus > Oryctolagus cuniculus. The sequence continues at coordinate 27,713,862 of NC_142872.1, forward strand.
CAGCCAGGGCATGCTCAGGGAGATGCTCACAGGGATGCCACAGGCCCCTTGAAACTTTTGCTTATGTCTTGTCTGCTAAAATACCACTGCTCAAAACAGGTCAGCTGACTGGATCCAGAGTCCAGGTGTGGAGAATCAGACTCCCTGCAGGGTGAGCATCCTGCACAGTTGCCTGGCCAACCAAGTGGGTGTGTAATCCCCATTGGCCAGGAAGGGGTAAAGAGATGGAACTCTCAGCTACCGTTCCACTCGATGTAAACTGGGTTCATTTTATTTAAAGAAGGAATGAAATACTACATCATGTCATGGTATGGTTCATGCCTGTTATAAAATTTATCTTCAGGGACCACAAAATTTGCTGTGAGAATATTTATAATTTAAAATTTCATTTTAGTGAAAATCTGAAAGTGTTAACAAGAACATACTCTGGGTGATCCATGAGACTGTGACAGCTGCCTTATAGTTTTCAGAGCTCCCATGATCAACCACAGTACCAGACTTTAACTTAAAAATATATTTTTAGGCTGGCACTGCAGCTCACTAGGCTAATCCTCCGCCTGCGGTGCCGGCACCCCAGGTTCTAGTCCCGGTTGGGGCGCTGGATTCTGTCCTGGTTGCTCCTCTTCCAATCCAGCTCTCTGCTGTGGCCCGGGAAGGCAGTGGAGGATGGCCCAAGTGCTTGGGCCCTGCACCCCCATGGGAGACCAGGAGGAAGCACCTGGCTCCTGGCTTCGGATCAGTGCAGCACGCTGGCCGTAGTGGCCATTGAAGGGTGAACCACCGGAAGGAAGACCTTTCTCTCTGTCTCTCTCTCTCACTGTCTAATGCTGCCTGTCAAATATATATATATATATATATATATAAAATTATTTTTAAATGTATTTGTTGGGGCCAGCATTGTGTCATAGTGGGTAAAAGCTGTTGGCAGCGACAACAGAATCCCGTGGTGGCACTGGGTTGGGTCCCAGCTATTTTACTTCACATCCAGCTCCCTACTAATGGCCTGGGAAAAGCAGAGGAAGATGGCCCAAGTGCTTGGTCTCCTGCCACTCACGTGGAAGAAGCTCCTGGCTCCTGGTGTTGCAGCCATCTGGGGAGTAAACCAGTGGATGAAGATCTCTCTCTGTGTCTTTTCCTCTCTCCCTGTAACTCATTCAAATAAATAAATAAATAAATGTTTTAAAGGAAAGCATTTGTTTATTTGGAAGGTAGAAAGAGAGAAGGAGAGAGCTCCCGTAGGCTGGTTTACTCTCCCAGTGTCCATAATGGCTAGAACTGAGCCGGCCAAGACTGGGAGCTCAATCCAGGTCTTCCACATGTGTGGCACAAATCCAATTACTTGACTGATCACCACTGCCTCCCAAGGCCTGCATTAGCAGGAAGCTGAAATTGGTAGCAGGGCCAAGACTTGAACCCAGGAACTCCAGTATGGGATATGGGTGTCTTAACTGGCATCATAATCACTAGGCTAGATTTCTCCCCCTCTTTTTTAATTTTTAAGATTGATTTATGAGGCAGAGATATATATAGGGAGAGACAAAACATTTAACTTTGAAATGCAGCTTCCTCGAACTATAGTCTATGTTTTCAAGCAGCTATGCATTTTCAAACTTGAACAACAGTGGTGAGAATGATATACAGCAGAGAACATACAGACAAGGCCCAAGAAGACAATGCTGAGGGCACCCACGGTGGAGGAAGCTGGGCAGCTAAGGGACTGACGGTGTCTACAGAAATCAACAGCAGCATTGAGAGACTGGTACTGTGGGATCCTGGGGATAATCACCAATTCCTTCCCTGAGCGAACATAATCAGATTCCTTGTTTCAAGGGCTTTCTGCTCTCACATGTGTGCAGCCAATTACAGCGTGTTAAGAAGAGGCTGGGGAGCGTACTGGCCCAGCAGGAGTTGGGTCTCGGCTGGGACGATGACTCGCTCTGGGCCCCCGGGCAAGTTGCTTGAACTCTGGGAGCCTCTGTGTCCTCATTTGAAGCAAGGAATCCTGGATATTCTCATGGGGAGTTTGAAGAATTAGAACATGCCACAGAAGCCTGGGATTTTCTTCATGGGAGGTTTTTTGACTTCTGATTAAATTCCTGTAATGGTTATAGGATTATCCAGATTTCATATCTCAAGGTGAGTCAATTTTGATAATTTATATATTTCAAGTAATTTGTCTGTTTCACATATATCTTCAATTTTATTGGTGCAAAGTTATTCATAATATCCTCATATTTTCTTTCTAATGTCTGGAGTAACCATAGAAATGTCTTTCTTCTCATTCCTGAGATTGAATTATTTTTGTCTTCTTTCAACTTTTTCTTGATCATTATCACCAGAGATCTATCGATTTTCACAGAATTGACTTTTGGCTTGGCAGATCCTCTCTGCTACACATTTCTTCACTTTATTTCCTGCCTTCTACTTGGAGTTTATTTTGCTGTGTATTTTCCCCAACTTATTAAGATAGATTCTTAGTTCATTAATTTTCAATCGTTTTTCTTGTCCAAGATGTGCATTTAAAGCTATACATTTCCTTTTGAAAGCTTAAATGAAAAAGAAATACATCTAATTGCCTGGCATTAGGTGGGCACTCAGTTAATATCATCACCGTCATCATCATGACCCAGTGTCTTTTGTGGTGGACTCCCCAGCAGTTTCCAGCTCTCGCTCTCTGATGTGATGGATATCCTTAAAGTGTCCACTCTCTTAGGACCTATCCTGGGCCTTAAGTCTCCTCCCTTTTGGGTTCTGGGGAGGCTTCCTCTGAAGGTTAGAGCAGGGCACAGTCAGGGGCCTGTGCCTTCGGTGCTGTCTTCCTCAGTGAACTCAGACTTCATCTTCCTGGCAAGGCCTGAGGCCCTGGGGAAGTATGAGTTCTAACCTGCAGACTGAGGCAGATTGTATTCTCCAGAGATGGTCACAGTAATCTCTCATCCCACCTGCCCTTCTAGAGCCTTGTCCTTTTCCTTACCAACAGTAGTAGGTACTGGAGGGGTGAGTGCTGTGGTACAGTGGGTTAAAGTGCTACTCGGAATGCCTGAATCCTGCAGTGCCTGCGGTTGAGTGCTACCTCTGCTGCTAATCCAGCTTCCCATCAATACACCTGGGAGGAAGCAGATGATGGTTCAAGCAGTTGGGCCCCATGCCACCCATGTGGGAGACCCAAATGGAGTTCCTGGCCCCTTGCTTCATCGTGGCCCAGCTTTAGCTGTTACACACATTTGTAAAGTGAACCAATGAATGGAAGCTTGTACTTGCTCGCTTGCTCTCTCTCTGTCTCCCTATCACTTTGTCAGTCTGACTTTCAAATAAATCAATAAATATTTCTTAAAAAACAGAGAGAAATGGAGTATTATTCCCCTCCTCTTGAGTTAGGTGGCTTGTGACCCTATTACAACAAAGCAGATTATAGCAGAAGTAATACAGAGAAACTTCTGAGGCTTAGTCATGAAAGGTATTAGATGGCTAGCATTTATTGAGAACTTATTAAATACCAGGCACTGTGCTAAGCATTTTACATATATTACCCTCATACCTACTGACTGTTGTCATTCCCATTTTACAGATGTGAAGTGAGGCAGAAGGGTTGCCTGGTTAACTGTTCTGCTTATCAAACACAGAGCACACAAGGGGGGCCTGTAGGAGGATCTCCAGGTTCCTCACCATGGTGTCTTCCAGCTGCGGGTGTGCCCATCTACACTTTCCCCTCAGACCTGGGAGCCTCCCGTCCATATTTCCTCCTTTCCTTTGATAGCCGGCTTCCTGTTAGGTTCTGCCAATTGGAACCATTGGCCAGAGAGTGGAAGCCCCGTAAAGGAATAGTTATTCTCCTTTCTGCTTTTGATGGCTCCTCTGGCCGTGGCCACAAGGCTCACTCCTTTGTTCCCAATCAGATAATCAGGTTCCTGACAGTAGTCTCAGTGACTCCACAATTGCTGACTGCTGTTGTCACCACTTCTCATTTTGCTCTTCCAGCCTTGGAGCTCATAGTAGCTTCCTATAATTATTAATCTTTGGATGACTTCATCTCCTCTTTTTGCTCCTCCAGCACTTCCACCATGTTTGTTACCAGTTCCTTAAAGTAAATTCCTTCTACTTAAAATATGTGGGTGATTTCTGATTGTTCCTGATTTTCTATTGACTAGTACACATGGCTTTATAGAACTTTGCATAAGCTGACCCTTTTTCAACTCTCTAAGCTCCATCTCCAAATCATTCTCCCTCTTGCTCAAGATGCTTTGGCTTCCCTTTCCTCCTTTCTGTTCCCTGGATGACTGCAGTCTTTTCCTACCTGTGCCCTTTGAACCCATCTTCTTCACTACTTAGAATGTTCTTCCCCCCAGCACTTTGCAGAACTGGCTCCTCCCCAGGTCTCAGATCCCAGCATCAGTGTCTGCTTTGCAGAGCAGCCCTCCCTGGGTACTGGGCCTTGCCTAGGCCTACCAGACACCCAGGCACCCTTGTGTTGTCTTCATAGCACTTGTTACCAACCTTATCTTGCTGATTCAGTCCTTGTTTATTTTCAGTTTACCAGATTAAAAGGATACTCTGAAAGAGCAGGAAGCCTGTCTCTCTGGCTTGTCACTGTATTCTGTGCCTGGCACAGAGTTGGTGCCTAATGCATAGTTTGGAGTGAATGAATGATGGGATGACTGATTGGAAAACTGCGCTCGGACAGGAGGTAGGCCTGGAGCTTACTGATATGTTTGGCACTGGAAGCTACCAAGGGAGGATCTGTCTGCCTCCCGGAGGTAGGACCACCAAGGTCTGTGCCCAGCAGCAGGGTCTAGAACTCTGCTTGTTCCTTCAGGCAAGCTCCTCCTGGGTGGTGGGAGGCTTCCCTGTGGCTCTGCCCTGGCTTCTGGCACATCCTAGACAGTCTGTTTCTTTCCATGCTTCCAGCAGGCTTCAGGGCATTAATGATTAAGAGTGCAAACCTGCCCAAGGCCAGTATCAATTAGACCACACGCCCACTATCCGGGCAGCTCATTAATTCCAACAAGCCAGGACTCACTCTCACAAAGCTTCTTTTCATCTGTGTACTGGATTTGAGACCTACAAAGAAAACAAACAAGATTGTTGTAAAATTAATTTTACTGATCATCACATTCTTATCACATAATAAGAAGCAGCAAGTTTCTGTTACATAAACATTTAACCCAAATCATTGCTGTAATAATAAGCTGAGACCAAAAAGACAATGACATTCCTACTGTAATGCAGGCAACTGTGAAGAACCATTATATTTTTCTTTTATGACACTGTGAGCAAAATAAATTATGAGATCTTATTCTGAACAAAACAAAAATTCATTTTACTGCTGCAGAAGAAAGTTGTCAGCAGGGTGAGGGCCGAGGCTGCCTTTGCAGGGATGGGGGTTGCAGCAGCTCGCCCCGTCTTCCCGCCTGCCTCTGCAGAGGCCTCTGTTTGGGGTTTAACATCTAGTTAGGGACTGTCCTCTGGATGGCAGGCTGGCTGATGCAGTAGAGGGAACATGCAGAAAAACCCCAGAGACTGAGGATAATAATAATACAACATATGTATTTGTTTTGAAGAGCCTCAAAAAACTAGAAGGAGCTTGAATATTTTCACCTTAAAGAAATGTTCAGTATTTGAGGAAATGATAGGTTCACTGTGACTGGACCTGCATGTGTGTATAGAAACATCACACGGTATTTTTTAAATGTGCAATTTTGTATTTATTGATTTTAAAAAGGACCAAAAACCTTTCAGAATGTTAGGAGTGCAATTCCCGACAAGATGTTCAATGTGGAGAGAGAAAAACTGACCTTGGCTGGAATTTGTGTTTAACCAATCCAGAAAGGGCAGAGGAGCCAGACGAAGGCCTGCCTGCTGTGGGCTGATTTCCCAGCAAGTGCAAGCACTTCCTCCGTCCAGGAATTCCCGACTGGGCAGCTGGGGTGCTGGGGTGGCGCGGGAGCCTCTGGCAGGCGGCCTCACTGCAGAGCCGCATGCTTCCCTTATTGCCTCCCAGCTCCCACACTTGGTGCTAACTAAATGTCCACCTTTCCTCTTCTGTGCTTTTCTTGTGCTGTTCCTCTGCTAGAACACCCTGTCTTCTTCTTTACCATCTAGATCCTCTAGTATTGTTCCCCCTGCCCTAAAACCGCTTCCTCAAAGTCTCTGATCTCTCCAACTGGAAAGTATTGCTGTGCCTTTGAACTCCTAATGTCCTGATCATGTGACTCTGATCAGTTTCTCTTATGTGATGGGGTTCATGATGTTGCCATGTATTTTTTTTTTTTAAGATCTATTCATTTATTTGAAAGTCAGAGTTACAGAGAGAGCGAGCGCGCGCGCGAGAACAAGATCTTCCATCTGCTGGTTCACTCCCCAGATGACTGCAATGGCTGGAGCTGGGCCGATTCGAAAGCCAGGAGCCAGGAGCTTCTTTCGGGTCTCTCATGTGGGTGCAGGGGCCCAAGTGCTTGGGCCCTCCTCCACTGCTTTCCCAGGCACATTAGCAGGGAACTGGATTGGAAGTGAAGCAGCTGGGACTCTAACTGTTGCCCATGTCAGATGCTGGCACTGCAGGTGGTGGCTTTACCCATATGCCACAGAGACAGCCCTGATCCATATTATTTTTAAAGATTTATTTATATATTTGAAAGGCAGAGTTACAAAGGCAGAAGAAGAGAGAGAGAGAGAGAGAGAGAGAGAGAGAGTCAGATCTTCCATCTACTGGTTTGCTCCTCAAATGGCCACAAGAGCTGGGGCTGAGCCAATCCAAACCAGGTCTCCATGTGGGTGCAGGAGCCCAAGCACTTGGGCCATCCTCTGCTGCTTTCCCAGGTGCATTAACAAGAAGCTGAATTAGAAGTGGAGCAGCCGGGATTTGAACTGGTGCCCATATGGGATGCTGACACTGCAGGCAGCAGCTTAATCCATTATGCCACAGCACCAGCCCTTTATTTATTTCTTTAGTTGAAAGGCAGAGTAACAGAGAAAGAAGAGATAGAAGGAGAGAGAGAAATCTTCCATCTACTGGTCTGTTCCCTAAATGGCCACAACAGGTAGGTTTGGGCCAGGCAAAAGCCAGGAGTCATGAACCCCAGCCTGGTCTCCAACATGGGTGGTAGAAGGCAAGTATTTGTGCCATCTTCCACTGCTTTCCCAGGCACATTAGCAGAAAGCTGGATTGGAAGTAGAGCAACTGGATTTTGAACCAGCACCCATGTGGGATGTGGCACTGCAGGTGGCGGCTTTTACCCGCTACACAGGGCCGGCCCCCATCACATAATTGTTAATGCCTTCCTATGGGAGTAAGATACTTCACCACCCCACGGGCCATGTGGCTTGCTGTGGCCTAAGAAATGGAAATGAAAGTGATGAGAGCAGAGGCTTTAAGGCCACCACTGGATCCTCGGTACTCTCTGCTGTGAAAAGGACGTGTGTTAGAAAGAGCAGAAGCTTCCCTGAAGCTGATGAGCAAGCAACAAGCCTTTGTTGCTGTGAGCCACGAAGTTTTGGGGGTCATTTGTTATCACAACACGGCCAGGCGAAAGCTGGCTAGTGTAAGGGGATTTCAAAATATGTAGCAAATGAAGTTAGAAGATAGATTTATTTTGGTGCAAAAAAAATTTTTGAAATCCATGCAGTTTTTCATTGTGTTCGTTTCCAGTGACTTTTTAAAGGCCCCTTTACTAAACTGCAAGCCCCTTGATGGGGAAGATCCCATCTATTCATGATTTGTCCCTTATCCTCCAGGGCCGAGCGCAGAGGCTCATCTGGAGGCTCAGCAGCTGTTTACTGAGATAACAAATACACAAATGAAACCAGCGTTTATCAAGTACTGCTGGAATAGTCCCTTGCCTTGGACGGTGCTGTGAAATCCATGACGCAATTGCAAAGACGCTCTCCCTTGGCCTTGGGGCAATCTAGCAGAGCAGCAGCCGGAGAAGGGTTATCAATTACTTTCCACCAGACGTGCCTACCCCTCCCACCATCTCATGTTCTGGTTGGACTGCCAATCACAACACCAGCCTCCTGTTGTCCTAGGAGTGGACGAATGACCCAAGGCTGCTCAGTCACAGTATCTCATCCTCTGGATGCGGTGATTGGCCCAGAGATAAGCCTATGACCTAAAAGGGCCTGTCACAGCCCTTTCCTGGGAGGAGGTGTACTCAAGAAAGATGTGTATGGGGCCGGCACTGTGGCGCAGTGGGTTGAAGCCCTGGCCTGCAGCTCCATATCCCATATGGGTACTGCTGTGAGTCCCAGATGTCCCAGGTTCTCCCTGCTAGTACACCTGGGAAAACAGCAGAGATGGCCCAAGTTCCTGGGCCCCTGCACCCAAGGGAGACCCGTTAGAAGCTTCTGGCTTCAGATTAGCTTGGCTCTGGCCTCTGCAGCCATTTGGAGAGTGAACCAGTGGATGGAATATCTCTCCCTCTGTCTCTACCTCTCTATGTAACTCTGTTTTTCAAATAAATAAAATAAATCTTTTAAAAAAAAGTGGAAATGTCCAAGTATGAATGGGAAATCTTAAGAGATACCAGTTTTTAATCCTTCAACTCTCTTCTAATAGGTTGTTTTTTTTTTTTTTAAGAATTATTTTATTTGAAAGACACAGATACAGAGAGAGGCAGAGTCAGAGAGAGATCTTCCATTCCACTGATTCACTCTCCAAATGGCTGCCAACAGCCAGAGCTGAGCTGATCCGAAGCCAGGAGCTTTCTCTGGGTCTCCCATGCTGGTGCAGGGACCCAGGGACTTTGGCCAACTTCCACTGCTTTCCCAGGCCATAGCAGAGAGCTGGATCAGAAAAGGAGCAGCCAGGACTCGAACCGGCGCCCATATGAGATGCTGGCGCTGCAGGCTGGGGCCTTAACCCACTGCGCCACAGCGCCGGCCCCTCTTCTAATAGTTTTACTTTCCCATTTTTCAAAACTCCTGTTTCATACCTTCCCCTATGTCTTTAAACACTTTTCATTTTCTTTTATTTTCCCACAAAGTTTTATTTATTTATTTTGAGAGGTAGAGTTACAGAGAGAGGGAGAGGCAAAAAGAAAGGTCTTCCATCTGCTGGTTCACTCCCCAAATGGCCACAACAGCTGCAGCTGGGCCAATCTGAAGCCATGAACTTCTTCTGAGTCTCCCATGTGGGTGCAGGAGCTCAAGCACTTGGGCCATCTTCCACTGCTTTCCCAGGCCATAGCAGACAGCTGGATTGGAAGAGGAGCAGCTGAGACTTGAACCAGCACCCATATGGGATGCCGGTGCCGCAGGTGGAGGGTTAGCTCACTACGCCACAGCGCCAGCCCCAACACTTTTCATTTTCTTTGCTCCTCATTTTCAGCTGATGGCCTTATCTCATGCCTCATGAAGAAAACAGAAGTGATTAGACAGGTGTTCCCTCATTTTCCTAGCACCAGTTCTACTTCCCCACCTGTGTGATCTGCTGCCCCTTCTTCTACAGTGGATACAATGGCCCTGCTCCCACCTGTGGCAGATTGGTACACTAGACCATGCTCATCAGCATGCAGATATTCCCTAACATATCCCAGCTTTAAAACACATCAGTGACATTCCCGTAACCTTGTGTCTCCCTCCACCGTCACCCAGTTTTTCTACCGTGCTTCATAACAAAGCTTCTTGAAAGAGTTGCATATACCTGCTGCCTTCACTTTCTTCTCCACATTCTCTTTTTAGCCCCTCCAGGTGGGCTTCCATGCCCCCTACACCATTGAAACTGGCCGTGTCAGGATCACCAATGGCCATCACACTGCCAGGTCCAAAAGCCACTTCTCAACATGCTGCCTGCCGCTGCTTTTTTGAAACACATCTCCTCTTGGCTTCTAGGACATCATAGTCTCTTGTTTGGGTACACTTCTCAGTCTCCTGTGCTGCCTCCTTTTCCTGTGCCAAGTTGCTAAATATTGCAAAGTCCCAAGGCTCAGCTTTTCTGCTTCTCTCTCATTTTTTTTTTTTTGGTAAATATTTATTTATTTATTTGAAAGTCAGAGTTACACAGAGAGAGAAGGAGAGGCAGAGAGAGAGAGAGGTCTTCCATCCTCTGGTTCACTCCCCAACTGGCTGCAATGGTCGGAGCTGCACTGATCTGAAGCCAGGAGCCAAGAGTTTCTTCTGGGTCTCGCACATGGGTGCAGGGAACTAAACACTTGGGCCATCTTCTACTGCTTTCCCAGGCCATAGCAGTGAGCTGGATCGAAAGTGGAGCAGCCAGACTTGAACTTGTGCCCATATGGGATGCCAGCACTGCAGGTGGCGGCTTTACCTGATATGCCACAGCACTGGTCCCTCCCCTTTCCTTCTTTATTTGCATGTATTCCTATAATGGTTTTCCTTGTCTGCAAAATTAATATCTTAAAACTAAACTCTGAATTTCAGCCTTGTGTACCCATCAGTACATTAGACATATAGACATATATTTTACTGTTTATTATTGGTTGAAGTATATCTCCTAAAAAAGATATGTTTGATGGGCTGGTGCTGTAGCATAGCAAGTAAAGCCACTGCCTAGAAAGGCAGCATCCCATGTGGGCACTGGTTCATGTGTTGGCTGCTCTACTTCCAATCCAGCTCCTTGCTAATAATAGCCTGGGAAAAGCAGCAGAAGATGGTCCAAGTGTCTGGGCTCCTGCTATCCAGGGAGACCAGGATGAAGCTTCTGGCTTCAGCCTGGCTCAGCTCCCACCATTGTTGCCATTTGGAGCATGGACCGATGGATGGAAGATCTCCCTCCCTCTCTGTCTCTCTCTCTCACTCTGTAACTCTTTTAAATAAATAATATAAACTTAAAAAAAAAAGTTCTGTTGAAGTCCTAACTCCTGATACCTATGAATGTAACCTTCTTTGAAAGTAGGGTCTTTTCAGATATAATTAAGATGAGGTCATACTGGATTAAAATGGGCCCTAAATCCAAGATGAGTGGTGTCCTTGTAAGAAGTATGCACAGAGACAACAAAACACACAGGGAGAACAGCACGTGAAGTGGAGGCCAGATCTGGAGTGATGTGTCTACAAGCCAAGGATTGTTGCCAGTCATCAGAAACTGGGAAGGTGGCATGGAGCAAATTCTCCTTCAGAGTGCCCAGAAGGAACTAACCTGATGACACCTTGGATTTACACTTCTGGTCTCCAGAACTGTAAGAAAAGAAATTTCTGTTGTGATCTATCTGAATGGTGGTTGTTGTTACAGCAGACTTAAGCAACTAATAGAATATCTACTAGGCATCTCCAAGTTAACGTGACCAGAGGCAGGTGTTGTGGTACAGTGGGTTAAGTTGCTACTTAGGACGCTCGCAACCCATGTTTGAGTGCAGGTTGGAGTCCCAGCTCCTCACCTGATCCAGCTCCCTGCCAATGCACCTGGGAAGCAGAGGACAATGGTTCAAGTACTTGAGTTCCTTTCCTGCCACTGTGTGGGAGAGCTGGATGGAGTTCCTGGCTCCTGGCGTTAGCCTGGTCCAGCTCCCACTGTTGTGGCCATTGAGGGAGTGAACCGGTGAATGGAAGATCTCTTTCTCTCTGTCTTTCCTTCTCTCTGTTACTCTACCTTTCAAATAAATCAATAAATCTTTTTTGTTAAATGTGAATGTGACCAGAATAGAATTCTATTTTTAAAAAAAGATGTATTAACTTAATTGAGAGGCAGAGAGAAAACTCTCCTAGTCTGGTCTTTGAGTCAATATAGCTCCATTTTTGCTGAAGAATTTGGGGGAGTTTCTGGCACTTTTGGTAGAAAAAGAGAAGCCTAGCCTTTACAGAAGACCCTACTCCAGGAATGCTGCTCATAAGGCCTCTGCTGGATTTAACTTAGCATCCTCAAACCTCCCAGCATGCTGTGGGAAAGGCCTATTTCCAGCTTTCAGCAAGAGTGGGAGGAGGCAGAGCTCAGTTTATCTCCCAAATGCCATCACCTACCATACTGCCATCAGAGTCTCCCTGAGCCCGGCCTCCTTCCGGACTGAGGGAGAAGCAGAGCCGCACAGAACTGGAGGGAGAGGGGTCCCAACAGTGTGCATGATCTGCAGGTTGCCACCAACTCCTTCAGAGGCACAAGGAGCGCTGCAGCTCTGCATGTCCCTGGGGGGTGAGGATCACCTTTCTGCTCATTGACCATGTTTCCTGCAAGGCCCCGTGCTATCTGATAATGATAAGGAAGCCACGAGGGCAGGCTGTGGACAGGGCACAGTGCCAGGCACTTGAAAAGCATTATATCTTCTAACCCTCACAACAGTTCTCTGAGGCAGTGTTGTTGTTGTTGTTGTTGTTGTTTAATTTGTATTTCTTTATTCGAGAGAGAGAGAGTATGCATCTGCTGGTTCACTCCCCAAATGCCTGAAATGGCCAGATCTAGGAGCCAGGAATGTGATACCACGTGAATGGCAGGAACCCAATTACCTGCGCCATCACTGCTGCTTCCCAGGGTCTACATTAGCAGGAAGCTGGAATCAGAAGCCAGAGCCAGGAAGTGAACCCAGGTACGCTGATGTGTGACACAAGCAGCTTAACTGTTAGGGTAAACACCTGCTCCTGTCACAGTGTTGTTACCCCCACCTCACAGATGAAGAAGCAGGCTCAATGAGCAGAAGGGGCTTGCCAGGTAGTTCCTATTGCAAAGCTGTGCTCTTTCTTCTACAAGGCATTGCCTCCTCCCTAAACCTCCTGGCACCTGGTTTCCAGTGTGAGCACCTGCTACTAAATACAAGGGATTGAAACTGCAACCCTGTTATTCCAGCCAGTGAGTCACCAGGGTGAAGACCTGGCAGCTCAGGAATCTGTCCCTCAAGGAAGCTGCTCCAGCCCTTCTACCCAGGGGAGCTATCAGGGCCTGAGCCACTTAGCTGGGAACTCTCCTGCAGAGACCGTCCTTAGAATAAGATAATAAAGGAATCTGGGCTGGACTTCCAAGGGTCCCACGTCAGCAATCAGGCAGCACGAGTAGACTTAGAGTTTCTCCAGATATGGACAGATGGATGCTGCTGGGGTGGGACAAGCAGCACATGTAGAAGGCCCCTGGGGACAAGTGGGCATTGTTATGCATTGCATTAAGCTGCCACTGAGACACCCATGTCCTCCCATATCAGGGTGCCTGGTACCAGTCCTGGATACTCTGCTTCCGATCGAGGTTTCTGCAAATGTGTCTATGAGGCAGTAGATGATGGCCCAGGTGCTTGGTTCCTGTCACCCATGTGAGAGACCAGAATGGAGTTCTGTTCTGACCTTCTTGCTTTGGACTGGCCCGGTCCTGGCTGTTGTGGGCATTTGAGGAGTGAACTAAAGGATGGATCCTCTCTTTCCTTCTCTCTGTTTCTCTCCCTCTCTGTCATTCTGCCTTTCAACTAAATACATACATTAAAAAATTTTTTTTTAAGAAAAAGCTCAAGTAGATTGCTCCTTAGAGATGTGGTGGGCAAGAGTCAGGAGTTCAGGCTGGGCGCTGACACAGGCCTGAAGAGAGTAACGCATAGTGTGTTGGCTAAGGGAGCCTTTAGGGACCTGAATTCCAGCCTGCTTGTTGCATAAATTGGGAAACTGAGGCACTGCCAGGGTGGATATCTGCTCAAGGACTCACAGCAAATGAGTGATAGAGCTGCCACCTCCCATAGTTCTGGGCCTTTAGGTAAGAAACCTATCTCTTTTCTCATTTAGCACTAAAAATGGGACATTGAGTATTTGAGGGGGAGCCGTGGTGAGCCTGGCTGCTTTGGAGAGTCCGTGTATCTGAGCCCTCATGACGCTGCCTGTGTGGCTGGCATCCAGAGCTGTGGGCTGTCACACACCAGCCCAGCCCCGCGTGCAGAAGGGTGTTCCCCAAACCCTCTGGGCACGGCGTCTTTGCCCGTGATTTTCCTCTGATGATATCTTGTTTTGCCAACTAAATTAAGACTATGACAGAGAACAGAGACTACCTCTAGCAGTTTAGTTCAATTAAGATTTCACATCAACAAATTAAAATGCAGCCTCACCGTCTGTAAAGTAAATCTGCCTGCATTTGGGAGGAGGCGCTGACATGTGCCTTTCGGGCATGAGGCTGGGTGAGCTGAGAATCCGAGAGGGCCCACTTCTTTTGGGACTGACCTGGGGAGTCAGGGCCAGGATTTGTCTCCAGGGAACTCCAGCCTGCGGGCTAGGGCTCCTGAAGCTGAGTGTGAGGACCAGACTCAGTCCTGTACGAAGTCTTCACTGTTTTTAAAATGACAAAAATGGAATGATGATGTCATATTTTCCATAAGACTAGGTTCATTCAAACTAAAGGGCTATCAACAAATACTTTTTTCCTTTAAATATTTATTTATTTTTCATTTGAAAGGCAGAGTTACAGAGAGAGGCAAAGACAGAGAAAGATCTTCCATCTGCTGGTTCACTCCCCTAATGGCTGCAACAGCCGGACCTGTGCTGATCAGGAGCCAGGAGCTTCTTCCGGGTCTCCCATATGGGTGCAGGGGCCCAAGCACTTGGGCCATCCTTCCCAGTACATTAGCAGTGAGCTGGATTGTAAGTTGAGAGCCAGGACTCGAACCAGTGCCCATATGGGATGCCAGTGCTGGCACCGCAGGCAGCTGCTTTACACACTACGCCACAGCATCAGCCCCAACAAACACTTTTAGTGCTTAATTTGTCAATCACTCTTCAAGAGACTGGGGATGCAGCAATCAACAAAACAGACAAAATCCCTGCTCTCCCAGAGCTTTTATTCCATGGGGGAGAAACAGACAGTAAACAAGACAAATGAGTAAAATATTCAAACAGTTTGTAAGCAATAAGAGAAATGAACACAGATAAAGCCAACAAAGAGGATGGGGAATGTAGCGGGCAGATGAGTTTGCCTTTTTTTTTTTTTTTTTTTTTTTGATTGATTTAAAAGGCAGAATGACATGGCTGGTGCTGTGGCTCAATAGGCTATTCCTCTGCCTGCAGCGCCAGCACACCAGGTTCTAGTCCCGGTTGGGGCGCCGGATTCTGTCCTGGTTGCCCCTCTTCCAGGCCAGCTCTCTGCTGTGGCCAGGGAGTGCAGTGGAGGATGGCCCAAGTGCTTGGGCCCTGCACCCACATGGGAGACCAGGAGAAGCACCTGGCTCCTGCCTTTGGATCAGCACGATGCACCGGCCACAGCGCGCTGGCCGCAGCAGCCATTGGGGGGTGAACCAACGGAAAAGGAAGACCTTTCTCTCTGTCTCTCTCTCTCTCACTGCCCACTCTGCCTGTCAAAAAAAAAAAAAAAAAAAAAAAAGTCAGAGTGACAGAGAGAAGGCAAAACAGAGAGCGAGCCCACTGCTACCCATTGGTTCACTCCCAAAATGTGCACAATAGCCAGGACTGGCCCA
Source organism: Oryctolagus cuniculus (assembly GCF_051225735.1). Lineage (NCBI taxonomy): Eukaryota > Metazoa > Chordata > Mammalia > Lagomorpha > Leporidae > Oryctolagus > Oryctolagus cuniculus. Next base: position 27,729,179 of record NC_142872.1, read on the forward strand.
GGCTAAAGCCAGCAGTCAGGAATTCCATCCAGGTCTCCCATGTGCTTGAGCCATCACCTGCTGCTTCCCAGGCACATTAGCAGGAAACTCGATCTGAAGTGGTGTAGCCAGAACTCAAACAGGCACTCTGATGGGGGATGCAGGCATCCCAAGCAGTAGCTTAACACCCTGTGCCATAGCACCTGCCATGAGCTTGTGACTTTCAATAAGGTAGTTGGGGAAAACCTCAAGGAGAAGGTGACAGTTGAATCAACACCTACCAAGCAGAGGGAGTCAGCTACGAGAACATGGAGTACCTGGGGCAGCGTGAGGGCAAAGGGTTGTGGAGAATACATTCTGATGTGGTGTTGGGAGTGGTGCATGGAGGAAGGAGGCCAGTGTGGCTGCAGCTGAGTGAGAGGAGCAGCGGAAGGGGGAGGACTGGGGCTATAGGCCTTTGTGGGGACTGAGGAACCCAGCTGCTGCTTTGGAGCAGACAGAGATAAGCTCTGTCTTCCATTTTAATGGGTGAGTGCAGCTGTCCCATAGAGAAAAGATAGAAGGAAGGTTAAGATTGGGAGCGGGGTGTCTAATCATGAGGGTATTATGGTAACGGAAGTGAGTTATGGTGGTGGCCAGAGTAGGAGCAGAGCTTCTGGTAATGTGGGGGTCATGGTCTCAAAATATTTATAACCAATATCCTAGGAAATCCAGTAGATATGGTCAGGATTCCCTTGAGACCTTTGCCAAAGGTAGTTCCAATGGCATTTGGTCCTGGGAAACTGAGGCCAAGGTGTTCCCAACAGTGGACCATTTGCTCTGGGAATCAAGATGGGGCATTTTACTTGTTAGAGAGGGGCTGGTAAAGGGTGTTTCCCACATTGAATGTGAGAGTAGAGGACTGGATAGAAGGAAAACTACACCAGGCATGTTCTGGGTTCACAGCCTATCCTCAAATGTTCCGAGCACCTGGGTGAGGTCGTGACTCAAAAGCTGGTTGAAGAATGAATGAGTGCCATTTCTCCTACATTTAAGTAGGAATTCAAGCAATTTTAATAATGAATTCTGAACACATATACTTTTTATTTTTTATTTATTTATTTATTTATTTTTTGACAGGCAGAGTGGACAGTGAGAGAGAGAGACAGAGAGAGAAAGGTCTTCCTTTGCCGTTGGTTCACCCTCCAATGGCCGCCGCTGCAGCCGGCGCACCGCGCTGATCCGATGGCAGGAGCCAGGATCCAGGTGCTTTTCCTGGTCTCCCATGGGGTGCAGGGCCCAAGCACCTGGGCCATCCTCCACTGCACTCCCTGGCCATAGCAGAGAGCTGGCCTGGAAGAGGGGCTACCGGGACAGAATCCGGTGCCCCGACCGGGACTAGAACCCGGTGTGCCGGCGCCGCAAGGTGGAGGATTAGCCTATTGAGCCACGGCGCCGGCCCTATACTTTTTATTTTTAAATCCCAAAGGGCTTTGGTGTGTCTCTGGTTTTTGTTGTGTTTTTCTGTGAATATAAAGGATTATTATGACACAGATTAGGTTTTGCTTCTGAAGTATTCAGGTAATTTGGGTGTGGCATCTCGTTCTCTTGTTCTTCCTCTCTTTCCTTTCTCCCTCTTTCACGCTAATCTTTGTTGGCCATTTTGTAAAATGGAACAGAGTTTTATACTTCCTCTTCCTACTATTTAAAGTGGATGCGTGGAATGTTTTTGATTTCTGTCTCTTAGAAAAACACAACAGCTAAGTTAAATATCTTTTTTAGCATAACTCTCAATTGATTTCTCTCTCACTGTTTGTCAGCATCCCCACTCTGAGAACCTGAGAGCTGATATCACTTCCCAGGGAGGAGGAAAACACACCCAACATGGGTCTCTGGACTTCCCACCACTTGAAACTTCTCTATTTAACTTGCATGGTAATTTGCATAGATCTACATATGTTATGCAATCAGCCTGCTCCCCTTTTACATTTAAGCCTAAAATAATTTTGCTTTTATGATGTTTTCCTTCTCTACTGCCTTCTTATTTCTTTCTGGTCCTGAGACTTAGATTTTGTAAAGGGAATTGATAAAAGCCTATGGTGGAGAAGGAGACTGGAGGGCAGCGTGGTGAGATTGTCTCTGGAGCTCATGTGTTCTTTCACCAAACACTTACACTCTGGTGAGGAAAACGGACAACCAACAAGTACACAGCTAAATAAACAAATGAGTTCTGACACCAACCAGTACTGTAAAGAAAGCAGAGTGACTGGAAGACTGGCTTATCTTGAGTGGTTTGTAAAAAGTCTCTCCGGAGGAGTGACATTTGGGCTGAGGCCTGATGGACAGCAAGGATCCAGCCCTGTGAACGTCTGGTGGAAAAATGTTCCAGACGGTGAGAAGCAGCTCGTGAGGATACCCTGAAATGAGAAGGCGCATGCAGGGTTTGTGAAGCAGAAAGAAACATTGTCATTTAGAACGTTGCAGTAGAAAGAGAAGTCCCAATTCAAAATGTCACCAACAAGAAGAGATTTAGTGACCTCATATGAGGAAGCCTGGAGGCCATCTGGACCAGGTTCCGAAGTTGGTTAATTCAGTGTCCTTTCTGCTCAGCCTCCCTCTCGCGCTGGCCTCTTCTGAATGCCAAGATGGCTGTGGACACTGCTGTCTCCCACAACGTCCTCATCATCACACAGCGTCCAGAGGCAGGAAGCAATAGTGTCAAGCAGCCCTGCCCCGTCCCTGAACAACTTCTCTTTACACCTCACAGCGTAGGAAAATCTCCCCACATGCTTGTTCCCAGCTGATCATTAACTATGGGAGTGGCATTGCTGCAAGGTGTCCGCCGCATAACAAATCTTCCCAGCCAAATGAATCAATTAATTCACACGCTTTTATTGGGACCCCCCCACCCCGGGTGAAGTTCCCCGGTCCCAACAGAGCAGTGCCGGGTAAGTCGAGTGTCAGAGGTTGGGAGGGCTCCTTTTATAGATACAGGGCATAGGGGTTAAAGGTTGAGGCAGGTCTGATCCTCATTGGTTGACCTTTAGGCACCTGCAGGGACCTTGACAAGGACTTTTCGTTCCTGGAAGTGCGTGTAGGGACTCTCCATTCCCGGAAGTGTAGGCGTTCTCTCCTTGCAGATCCCAAAGCTAGCAATTGCTAAGGCCCAGCTTGTGCAGGACTTCACTGAAGGACAAGTGCTCCCCATTGCTGGCACAGAACAGGCTTCTGAGAGCGAAAGGCTTCAGTGAGCAAGGGGTGGTGAAGGGCTGGCTGTGAAGTAAGTGATCAAGAACACCAGCCTAGGACGGGTGTTGTGGCGCAGTGGGTTAGACCACTGCTTGGGTGCCTGGGACGGAGTCCTGCCTCCACTTCTGTTTCAGTTTCCTGCTAATGCACCTGCAAAGGCAGCATATGATGATCCCAAATATTGGGTTCCTGCCACCATGCGGGAGACCCGGATGGAGTTCCTGGCTCAGTCCTGGCTGTTGCTGGCATCAGGAGAGGGAAGCAGTGAATAGAAGATCTCTCTCTCTCTCTGTCACTCTGCCTTTCAAATAAATAACCATTTTTTTAAAGATGTAATAACATTTGTCATACTAGCTATGCAAGAATGTTGTAAGAATCACATGAGAGTATCTGCATGTTCTTTGAAATCCATGAAGCGCCACAGTTATTGTTATTATACTTGCTATTCTTTATCTTCATGAGAAACAAAGGGATTTTAAATTAGGAGGCACACACACACCCCCGCCCCGCCCGCTCCTTGGGAAGGGAGGGACAGCTGTCACTCTGGAAAGCTGTGCACTCCAGGCACCACTGGACTCGTCATTCCCAGGCCTCTCTCAGCACACCCAGCCTCCCAAGAGCCTTCTCGCTTCATGTCAGCAATGTCCTTGGAAACAAGCTAGGCTGACGTTCAGTAGAATGTAAGTCAAAGCTAGCTGAGTTATTATCTTTTTTTCTTGATAAAAAGAGAGTATGTATTTTCATTACTGGCTGAGCTTTTAGCTGGTGCGGACAATTAAGCCTTGGAAATGCAGCAATCCATTTCCCACCGAAAGGAAATGCAGGCTGACTCCCTCCAAAACCCAGGCCTGGAGGAGCTGAAACATGGCAGCTGTGCCCAGTGACAGGAAGCCAGGAATTTCTGTGCTGAAAGGTGAAGCAGCCGGGCTGGCACTGCGGCGGAGTGGGTAAAGCTGCCGCCTGCGGTGTGGTGTCCCATATCAGCGCTGCTTTAAGTCCTGGCTGCTCCTGTTCCTTTTTTTTTTTTTTTTTTTTGACAGAGTGGACAGTGAGAGAGAGAGACAGAGAGAAAGGTCTTCCTTTGCCGTTGGTTCACCCTCCAATGGCTGCCGCGGTCGGCGCACTGCTGCCAGCGCACCCGCTGATCCCATGGCAGGAGCCAGGGTCTCCCATGGGGTGCAGGGCCCAAGCACTTGGGCCATCCTCCACTGCACTCCCTGGCCACAGCAAAGAGCTGGCCTGGAAGAGGGGCAACTGGGACAGAATCCGGCACCCCGACCGGGACTAGAACCCGGGGTGCCGGCGCCGCAAGGCGGAGGATTAGCCTAGTGAGCTGCGGCGCCGGCTGGCTGCTCCTGTTCTGATCCAGCTCTCTGCTATGGTTCTGATCCAGCTCTCTGCTATGGCCTGGGAAAGCAGTGGAGGATGGCCCAAGTGCGTGGGCCCCTGCATCCACGTGGGAGACCTGGAGGAGACTCCTGGCTCCTGGCTCTGGATTGGCCCAGCTCTGGCTAGTGTGGCCATTTGGGGAGTGGACCAGTGGGTGGAAGACTTCTTTCTTCCTCTCTGCCTCTGCCTCTCTATAACTCTGCCTTTCAAATAAATAAATAAATGTTAAAAAAAAAAAAAAAAAAGCTGAAGCAGCCCCAGCCACTCCTGCGGGTTGCCCTCAGGGAACGGGTCTCTTGCTGCTGCTGCTGCCTGAGCGGCAGGTCCCGCTGCTGCTCCACACAGGCCTCTCAAGCCTTGCTCGGCCATATTCTCCCTGCTCCTCCCAGCTCTTGAGTAGGCCGGGAGGGGGGAGTGCCAGGCTATTGGCAACAGCTTCTCCTACATTTTGTCTTTTAGGTTCAGCTGCTCCTCTTGGTTTTCCTTTGTGGTCTCCTGCTCCTCTCCCTCCCCTCTGGAGCCAGACCCAGTCTCCTAAGACTTGGACCTGGGACCCAGTGAGTCACCCATTGCTGAGCTCCTGGGCTGATGGGAATGCTGTCCTATAGTGGCCGACACTCTCCTCTCTTTTCCTTCCTTTGCTTCTCTTTTGTTTCTTTCCTGTTTTTTTTTTTTGTTTTGTTTTTTTTTTTTTGTTTTTTTTTTTTTTTTAATGACGAGTTAGCAGCTCTAGTTTCTAGCGCTCAGAGGGAGAGGCAAGATGACCACCCCTCACCTTCCCTATCCTACCCCAACCCCAGCTAGAGAGAGAATCTTAAGTGGCAGATTCTTAGAAGCAAGAAACTGACAGGTGACAGGTGATGGGGCTTTTCTGTTGACACATCTGCCTCTGCCTTACACAGAGTGGAACCAGGGCCTGGGTGATTCCCCGGCTCGCTCTCTCCTGCAGCCACCATAGTCAGTTTCTGATGTTTGATGAGCAAAAGAAAGAATGACCAGGTGAATATAGCCCTCTCTGTGTTGGTTGACTTCTCACACCCTGTCTCTCTGTGCTGTGGAACGCCCACAGTGCCTCCTGGCACATTCAGAAGCTGGATATGACCTCAGAGATAGGTACTGAGTGAGGATCAGTGGCGTGATGGCGACGTGCTACATTATTATAATTTTTTCCTTGAAGCACTTAAGCTCTGGTTTTCCTCCCGCTTACTGTTAGCAGCAACCTCACATCAGTCATGAACCTTCCTCTGCCTTGAGGGAGTAAGAAGAGAGGGCCGGGGTGGTTGTCCAAGCTTATTATCTTCTCCATTACTCAGGCGTGTTCCCCTGAGCTTTTGCATGATTTTATTTTAATGCAGTTATTTGTATTAGGCAAGTCTCCAGCTCAGCCAGGCCAAAAAGGGAGATGGGGGAACCAGGGAGGAGCTGATGGAAAAATAAATACCCTGAAGGTCCATGATGATCTGACCATGGCTTTAATATGAATCAAATTTGCTCTAACCTGCTCTCCCACAGTCAGCATTTCTACTAGAAATAATTTGTAATTACCAAACTCCAGTTAGGCCAAAAGACTCCTTGTAAAGGACTTTGATGTGATTAGGAACGGTTTGGAAATACAATTTGCATGGTTGTAGCCCTCTCTGCCAATGACATTCCTGGAGAAGGCACCTTGTCCTTCCTGGCAGGAGAAAATCCAAGGACAGATAGGCGCTGGGAACCAGACTTTAGGACTGGCACAAGAAGATGCTTTCCTGGAGTAATGAGCCTTAGAGATTTCCCTCTCTCAGCATTTAAGGGCTGAGATCAGTGAGTGATCCAGAGACAGAGCCAAGTGTGTGCTGGCCGGCAGCTGTACCCAGCACTGCAGCACGAAGGCCCCTCGGTAACTGCCCAGCTCCAGTTTGGTTCACCCCAGAGGATCCCTGGTCTTGCCACTGACTGAGAAATTGTGACAGCTCCTCTTCTCACATCTGAACTCATCAGCACTTCAGCGGTTCAATTAGGACAGAACAAAAGTAATGCAGATGTACACTGAAAAATACAAAAAGTTGAAAGAACAATCAGTGGAAAGACATCCTGTGTTCACGGAAGATGGCAATACTCCCCGGATTGAGCATCCGAGTCAACACAATTGCTATCAAAATCTCAGGTTCCTTACATTAAGAAAGAAGTCAGACAAGCTGAAAATCAACGTTTCTTCGATCCATCATAGAACCGATGCCACAGGATAGATGGTTTTCCTGAGTGCAGGAGAGACAGATGAATACAGGTGAGTGCAGCCGGAACCAGGAATGGAGTGCTGACTCTCACTACCCTGTGAAGGATCCTTGGAAACACGAAGGTGTTGTGTTAAGTGAAAGAAGACACAAAAGACCACATAGTGTATGAGTCCGTTGATGTGAAATGTCCAGAACAGGCAAATCCAGAGAGACAGGAAGTGGATTAGTAGCTGTCAGGGCTGAGGGATGTGGGAAATGACTGCTAATGGGGTCAAGGTTTCTCTCTGGAATAATGAGGATATTTTGGAATTGGAGAGTTGTAATGGCAGGTGGGTGTTTGCTGCTGCAGTTAAAATGGTGCTTGGGAGTTCTGGGGTCGAATCCCAGCTCCAGCTTCAACTCAACTTCCAGTTCCACCTTCCTGCCAATGTGCACCCTGGCAGGCAACAGGTAATGGCTCCCTGCCACCCACACTGAAGACCCAGATTGACTTCCAGGCTCCTCACTTCAGCCTTGCCCAGCCCTGGCTGTTTCGGTCATTTGGGGCATAAACCATTGGATGGAAAATCTGTGTCTTTGTCTCTGTCTCCCTCTGTCATTCTGCCTTTCAAATAAATAAAAATTAATAAATTAAAAACACTTTCTTAAAAAAAAAAAAAGAAAGAAAGAAAGAACTTTTGGCATCCCTGGCCCTCCATTGCTAACGTGACCATAACCCAACTGTCAGACTCTTCCCTCTCTGTTCCACTGGAAGGACTCCAGCTGCCCTGACCCCTGGAGATCCAAGGCCTGACCCTGTGTCACTGAAGGTTCTGGAGGGCAGTGATGAGCGATGCCTTAGAGAGCGGCATGATGCTGGGCATTGTTTAACTTCTCTGTCTTGGAGTTTCCCTCCTTTGTCAGGGTTGGAATGAGAATGAAATGCATTACTAGTGATTGAGGAATAGAAAGCACTTAGATCTGTATCTGCCATGCTGTTAAATGCCATAAAAATGTTTGATCTTGGGGCCTGCAAGTGGTGTAGCAGGTAAAGCCTGCAGTGCCAGCATCCCATATGGGCACCGGTTCGAGTCCCGGCTGCTCCACTTATGATCCAGCTCTCTGCTATGGCCTGGGAAAGCAGTAGAAAATGGTACAAGTCCTTGGGCCCTTGCACGCACATGGGACACCCGGAGGACAGCTCCTGGCTTCGGATGGGCCCAGCTCCAGCTGTTGCAGCCATCTGGGGAGTGAACCAGCAGATGGAACACCTCTCTCTCTCTCTCTGTCTCTGTCTCTCTGAGTAACTCTTTCAAATAAATAAAAAAATCTTTTTTTTTTTTTTTTTTAACAGGCAGAGTGGACAGTGAGAGAGAGAGAGACAGAGAGAAAGGTCTTCCTTTTGCCATTGGTTCACCCTCCAATGGCCGCCGCGGCCAGCACACTGCACTGATCCGAAGGCAGGAGCCAGGTGCTTCTCCTGGTCTCCCATGGGGTGCAGGACCCTAGCACTTGGGCCATCCTCCACTGCACTCCCTGGCCACAGCAGAGAGCTGGCCTGGAAGAGGGGCAACTGGGACAGAATCCGGCACCCCGACTGGGACTAGAACCCGGGGTGCCGGCGCCGCTAGGTGGAGGATTAGCCTATTGAGCCGTGGGGCCGGCCAAATAAATAAATAAATCTTTGAAAATAATGTTTGATCCTAGCCTGTTTCTACTGAATTCCTGACCCATTACATACACATTCCTTTCTCCTCTCCTGCTGCGCCTGTCTTTCTCTGCTGTGTGTGACGCCCTGAGGGAAGTGGCAGGACCCATGCTACACGGTGAGGCCAGCAGCGGCAAGCCACGCACGTCTCCGGCTTCGCTGCTTCCCTGTTCCCTCAGCCGCTGCCCGTCATTTCTTCTCTGAAGCCAGCTGCTGCTTTGCTTCTTCACCTACTTTCCACCTTCTCACGCGTCCTCTCCTTCCCAGTACCTCACCCTGGGACCCCCTCCCCATCTGTATGTCTCTCAGCCTCCCTGGAGCCGATCTCAGCCCTGCTTGAGACTGAGGCAGTGAGGACTGGCCAAGGGAGTTACCTTTTACATCCTTGGAGGTAGCTTTCTGATGAAGAAGGTTCTCTCACTACACAAGGCGACATCAGAGGCCCAGCGAGGGGCAGAGGCGCCACCAAGTTTCCTCGGTGAGCAAGAATGGGCTGCCATCACACCGCCCGCAAAAGTCACAGGAGACCCTCCTTGGACCAAAAAAAAAAAAAGAGCATCCGAAAGCGGCGCAGGTTAAACCGGCCCCCGGTGCCACTTGTCCAGATGGTCAGGGAGGCATTGCTTTGGGGGAGGGTCTGCAGTGATCTGTTAGCCCATTAAGGCCTCCGCTTCTCAACATCTCATTTTCCTCAGGCAGCGCACTGAGCTGGCTCCCTAGCTGCCAGGGCAGGCAGGATTTCAGGGGAAGGTAATTTATGTTAATTTTTCCCTTTCTGGTCCATTAACTTTTGTGATGTTAATACATTTTCTGTGGGGCCTTCTGTGCTGCATCCTGTAGGTGCTGGGCCAGTGTGGTGTGTGCCTCCTGTGGGCACAGATGCCTGTGCTGCTGCTGTGTCTGCCTTCCTCCACCGTCCACTGCCTGGGACTCGGGAGGTGGGGGCGGGGGGAGCTGCTCCTGCCGCTCTGATCAAAGTTTATCCTTCTGGGCACAGGCTGGAGAGGCGAAAGTCTGCCCTAGACAGGTCTTTTTCAGAGTCCCTGCCATGCCTATTCCCAGCTCAGTTTGACAGTGTGCCCCAAAGGCGCCACTGGGGAAATCCTGAGAGGAGTCGAGGGTATAATAAACCAAATGATGAACACTTTGCCAGACCCTGTTCCTGCCAAGCAGCTTTCTTAGGAAGTTTCGGGGATTCACAATGAATGCAACATAGTCTGTGCCCTTAAAGTTCTTTCCATCTGGTGGGGCTTGGAGGGGAGGGGAGGTGCCCAAGTGCAAGAAGGTGATGTGTGCACCCAATAATCACTGAGCTCTCCAAAATCCCTCAAGGCCTTTGGGGAACATGGTATGGGGGCACAGCATGGAAAACTTTGCTAGTGACCTAAGGAAAATACAGGAACCGGGCCAGTTAAGCTGCCACCTGCAACGCCTGGCTGCTCCACTTCTGATCCAGCGCCCTGCTAATGTGCCTGGGAAAGCAGCAGAAGGGTGCTTGGGCCCCTGCACCCACATGGGAGATCTGGATGAAGCTTCTGGCCCAGCCCAGGCCATTGTGGCCATTTGGGGAGTGAACCAGTAGATGGAAGATCTCTGTCTGTCTCTCTCTGTAAGTCTGCCTTTCAAATAAATTTAAAAAATCATTTTTTAAAGATTTATTTTATTCATTTGAAAGACAGATTTGGAGAGAGAGAGAGGGCCGGAGCCGCGGCTCACTAGGCTAATCCTCTGCCTAGCGGCGCCGGCACACTGGGTTCTAGTCCCAGTCGGGGCGCCGGATTCTGTCCCGGTTGCCCCTCTTCCAGGCCAGCTCTCTGCTGTGGCCAGGGAGTGCAGTGGAGGATGGCCCAGGTGCTTGGGCCCTGCACCCAATGGGAGACCAGGAAAAGCACCTGGCTCCTGGCTCCTGCCATCGGATCAGCGCGGTGCGCTGGCTGCAGCGCGCCTGCCGCAGCGGCCATTGGGGGGTGAACCAACGGCAAAGGAAGACCTTTCTCTCTGTCTCTCTCTCTCTCACTGTCCACTCTGCCTGTCCAAAAAAAAAAAAAAAGAGAGAGAGAGAGAGAGAGACAGAGAGAGAGGTCTGCCATCCGCTGGTTCACTCCCCAGATGGCCGTAATGGCCGGAGTTGCACTGATCCAAAGCCAGGAGCCTGAAGCTTCTTCTGGGTCTCCCACATGGGTGCAAGGGGGCCCAAGCACTTGGGCCATCTTCTAGTGTTTTCCCAGGTCATAGCAGAGAGCTGGATCAGAAGAGGAGCAGCTGGGACTAGAACCAGTGCCCATATGAGATGCCAGCGCTTCAGGCCAGGGCTTTAACCTGCTGCACCACAGCACCAGCCCCTAAAATAAATCTTTAAAAATATATATAGGGGCGGCGCCGTGGCTCACTAGGCTAATCCTCCACCTAGCGGCGCCAGCACACCGGGTTCTAGTCCCAGTCGGGGTGCCGGATTCTGTCCCGGTTGCCCCTCTTCCAGGCCAGCTCTCTGCTGTGGCCCGGGAAGGCAGTGGAGGATGGCCCAAGTGCTTGGGCCCTGCACCCCATGGGAGACCAGGAGAAGCACCTGGCTCCTGCATTTGGATCAGCGCGGTGCACTGGTCATAGCGCGTCAGCTGTGGCAGCCATTGGGGGGTGAACCAACGGCAAAAGGAAGACCTTTCTCTCTGTCTCTCTCTCTCACTATCCACTCTGCCTGTCCAATATATATATATATATATATATATATATATATATATATATATAGGGAGCCGGTGCCGCGGCTCACTAGGCTAATCCTCCTCCGCCTTGCGGCGCCGGCACACCGGGTTCTAGTCCCAGTTGGGGCGCCAGATTCTGTCCCGGTTGCCCCTCTTCCAGGCCAGCTCTCTGCTGTGGCCTGAGAGTGCAGTGGAGGATGGCCCAAGTCCTTGGGCCCTGCACCCCATGGGAGACCAGGAAAAGCACCTGGCTCCTGCCTTTGGATCAGCACGGTGCGCCAGCCACAGCACACTGGCCACGGTGGCCATTGGAGGGTGAACCAACGGCAAAAGGAAGACCTTTCTCTCTGTCTCTCTCACCGTCCACTCTGCCTGTAAAATATATATATATATAATATATATATATATATATAGGAATCTGGTAAGGCTGGTAGCACAACTTAAAGGTGTTCAATTGTGAAGCAAAATGTAAAGACTGTAGCAAGCACGGCTCTTTACCTTGAAAAAGACTTGCAGCTTGCCCAGCGAAGTAGGTGTCGGAAAAGTTGGTGCTTGTGAGTTACTGTGAAGTGCTGGCAGGAGGGTTATCAGAAATGTGATGGGAAATTGTCAGGCCAGAAGCAGACGTGTGCTGCGTGATGATGCTAGGTTTTGTGTAGCCCTCCTTGGGTTGATTCAGCTGGGTGCAGATGAAGTAGTGCAGAAGCCAATGTAAAATTTGCATTTGTGCTCAAATTGTCCCCTTATGTGTCAATCACTTTGGAACAAACTGACATCTTCAGAACAAGTGTTATAGGAACATAAGACACAGTGCATATACCATATTCTATAAGATAGGCTTGTAACAGGATCATTTATTGGGATGTTAATTCATCTGTTCTCTTGACATTTTTTCCTCTTCTCCATTCCAAGAAGTTAGCCAAATCTCTCTTTTTTTTTTAAGACTTATTTATTTGAAAGGCAGAGTTACATGGGGGCAAGGGGAGAGAGAGAGAGAGGTCCTCCATCTGCTGGTTCACTCCCCAAATGGCCTGAACGGCCAGGGCTGAGCCAGGCTGAAGCCAAGAGCCAGGAGCTTTTTCTGAGTCTCCCAGGTGGGTGCAGGGGCCCAAACACTTGGACCATCTTCCTCTGCTTTCCCAGGCATGTTAGGGGGGAGCTGGATCAGAAATAGAGCAACTGGGCCTTGAACCAGTGTCCATATGAGATGCCGGCGCCACACCTGGTGGTTTTACCCACTGTACCACAGCACTGGCCTAGTAGCCAATCCTAGGCAATTGTTGCCCCAGGGCAATGTGCAGAACAGAAAACCGTCATTCATTCATTCATTCATTCATTCAGTGGCTTTCTACGTGCCAGGTGGGGACAGAGCAGCGAGCAAACCCACACAGCCTCTGTCTTTGTGAAGCCTGAGTTCTAGAGGGAGAGATCGACAACGAGTACAGGAGTATTGTCGCTCCTCCGCTCGTGGAGGAGTGGCACCGGGCCGGACGCTGTTATTGCCTTGCTGTAGGTTTTTTCTCTATAGCAACGCAAGAACAGGTAAAGAGAAGAGCGAAATAACGGGCTCCGCAGCGAACTCTCCACCAGCTCTCCACCAGCCCAGAGACAGTAGTTGTCCCAGAAAGTGCAGTTGAGTCCCCTTTTATAGTCCTCTTCCACCAATCCGTGCTCCGCTGCCCGTGTGCTGAGCACTCCGCTTTCTTCCAATCAGAGGTTGGGTCAGCTCCTGCAGCTCGTTAGTCAAATTGATGAAGCAGCCGAAGCCGCTGTGTAGGACTTGTTTACTCCCTCTCAGCGCCATGTTGTGGGAGCCGGGCCCTGCTCCCCACAAGTATAACACGTGTTAGGGAGTGATGATGTTATGAAGGGACAGAGCAATGAGTGGCAAGGGAGGGACTGGCCGGGGCGGGGAAAGGAGAGGACTCCCACAGGCAGGAGCCCTCCAGGCAGATGACTAAATGGAGAGAGGGAAGAGGCCATGTGGTTACTTCAGGGAAGATTTTCAAGACAACAGCAAGTGCAAAGGCCCTGAGGGAGACGCATGTTTGGTACATCCAAGAGAGGCCAGTAGCTTGCGGTAAGCACTTGTCTCAGTGGTTAAGATGCCACTTGGAACGCCCACATCCCATACCGCAGTGGCTGGGTTCAAGTCTCAGCTCCACTTCCTATCCAGCTTCCTGCTCGTGCACACCCTGCGAGGCAGCAGGTGATGGCACACATACCTGGGCCCCTGCCACCCATGTGAGAGATCCGGATTGAGTTTCAGTCTCTTGGCTTCAGTCTGGGCAGTCTTGGCTGTTGTGGGTATTTGGGAAGTAAACCGGCAGATGGAAGATCTGTTGGTCTCTCTGTATCTTTCTGTCTTTGAAAATTTTTTAAAAAGGTGGAGGGAAGATGAAGAATGTGGAATAAGAAAAAGTTGGGTTTGAATTCCAGGTTTCTCCCATACATAGCTGTGTGGTTTGGGACAATTAGCCTCAGTTAATTGTTTCTTTCTGGTCCTCAGAGTGGATAGTGAGAGAGAGAGACAGAGAGAAAGGTCTTCCTTTGCCATTGGTTCACTCTCCAATGGCCGCCACGGCTGATGTGCTACGACCTGCGCACCGCGCCGATCCAAAGGCAGGAGCCAGGTGCTTCTCCTGGTCTCCCATGGGGTGCAGGGCCCAAGCACTTGGGCCATCCTCCACTGCCTTCCCGGGCCACAGCAGAGAGCTGGCCTGGAAGAGGGGCAACTGGGACAGAATCCGGCGCCCTGACCAGGACTAGAACCCGGTGTGCCGGTGCCACAGGTGGAGGATTAGCCTATTGAGCCCCGGCGTCGGCCCTCAGTTAACTCTTACACAAAATGGGATCTCATGGGCTTACAATGCAGTTTAAATACCATATGTCAAATTTTAAAATGAATAGTTGTTTGTTTTTTTTTTTAATAGCATTTGGAAACCATCTGACACAGCATGTGATACAGAGTGAGCGTTCAGTACATGCTACTTTTCTTCCCTGGGGACCCTGGGGAATTGGCCAGAGCAGCTGCCATTGGTTTCAGCCCCAGGATCCTCATTGCTGCCTGGTGTCTCCCCTGGTTTGACCTGGATTCTCTGCTGCTTGCTTAGATCCCAGCATGCCCTTTTCTCCCCTGCATAAATTCTAAGCACCTGCTTGTTATTAAAGCAAAATTCTCTCTTTGCCTAGTACCTTGTGATCTGAAAAAGCAGCTGTAAATAGAAGAAGGAAGAGGGTGTGCTCCCCATGACACAGCACTATTGGCATTTTGCTCTTTAAAGGTTAATGGCCTGGGCTGGACTTCTGGAAACCTCGGCCAGCCGTGTTCACCAGAAGTAATTGCAGTTGCAGGAGGCGGGGGTGGTGGCGGGGGTAGGGGCAGGCTGGAAAGATGGAGGGGTGATCGTCTAATAAGGTCTGTGGAGCAAGAAGGTGAGCCGCTCTGGGAAGAGTGGTATATTCTAGGAGAAAAAAAGAAAAAAGATGGGGCCTTGTAAGCCCCCAGCCATGAGAGGTAGCAGGGCTGCAACTTCCAACCAGCCCTCTTCCTGGACTGAATTCTTATTACAGAGCCATCTCTGGACAGCAAGCGCTCCTGAGAGGACGTGCTGTGATAATTTGGTGCCTGATCATGCTTCAGTTGCAATTTATTTAAAGTTGACAATAGGGTTCCTGTCTTTTACAAGCAGATTCGCAGCACTTGAATCTCTGCAGGCTGGATTTTGTGACTTGATGAAAAAGAAGTTAAATTTCACACTTATTATAGCACCTGGCACCTGACACCCTCCAGAGAGTTTATAAAGACTAATGAAATGCACTCCGCAGCACTGCTGTAAACAGGGGAGAACAGACAGGAGACCCATGTTCCCTCTCACAGGAAACAGAAGGCCAAAGCAGTCTCACCTCCACCCGTGAATGCACACATTACTTCTTAGGCCATTCTTCATAGGACTTCTGACCTCCTCAGAGAGGTTCTGGTGCAGCGCATTTCCCGGAGGGAGAATCTGCCTGGAAAACGGGTTGCAGTGGCACCAGTGGTCAGGCGGGACCTGCTGGAGCAGAAGCCTCCTGAACTGGGAATCCCTCTCACAACACTTTGTCAGAAAAACTGGAAGGTGGGTCTTTGCCAGATGTCTCAGGAGTTAAAGTGTGTGGGCATGAATGCCCTGTGTCTGGAAGGTAAATGCAGGCTTTGGGGTGTGGTCCAACTGAGGAACAGTGCAGCAATGTGACCCCCTGCCCCAGCCCAGCAGGTCCCTTCACCCCCTCCCAGGGTGAATCTCCGGTAAAAAAAATGTTGGGTTTTATATTCAAACAGATCCAAATTCAAATTGTTCTTCAAGTCACTTACTAAGCTTAAAACTTCAAGTTTTAAAGCAACTTTGAAATTCTCTCCAGGTGTCGATTTCCACCTCTGTGCAATAGGAATAATGTTACTGTGATGGTAATCTCTTGTGTGTAACAGCCTCAAACTTGGTGGCATAAAAAATGATCCAATTTGTGCTGCTCACAGATCCTGCGCATCAGTAATCTGAGCAAGGCGCAGTGGGGAGTGATTGTTTCTGGCACTTTAGCTCAGCAGGCTTGAGTGAAGGGGTGATTTTTTTAAAAAGATTTATTTACTTATTTGAAAGAGTTACAGAAAGAAAAGGGAAAGAGAGGGAGAGAGAGAGAGGGAGAGAGAGGGAGAGAGGGAAAGAGATCTTTCACCCACTGGTTCACTCCCCAGATGCCCACAATGGCCAGGGCTGTGGCTGAAGCCAGGAGCTAGGAGCGTCTTTCAGGTCTCCCATGTGGGTGCAGGGGCACTTGGACCATCTTTCTGTGCTTTCCCAGGCCATTAGCAGGCAACTGGATTGAAAATGGAGCAACCAGAACTCGAACGGGTGCTCACATGGGTTGCTGGGTTTCAGGCTGCAGCTTTACCCACTATGCAACAATGCCAACCCCTGAACAGGTGATTTTACTGGCTGGAATCGTCTGGAGACCTTTTCACTTACAGTCTGGTACTCGGACTAGGATGAATTGAAAGTGGATGTCTCGGGGCCAGCACGGTGGCATAGCAGGTAAAAGCCACCGCTTGCAGTGCTGGCATCCCATGTGGGCGCAGCTCTGGTCCTTGCGGCCAATTGGGGAGTAAACCAGCGGATGGGAGACCTCTCTCTCTATGCCTCTCCTTCTCTCTCCGTGTAACTCTGACTTTCTAAATAAATAAATAAATAAATAAATAAATCTTTTTTAAAAAAACGAAAGAAAGAAAGTGGGTGTCTCTCCATAGCTTCTCCCCATGGCTTGGGCTTCCTCATAGCATGGTGGCCTCTCAGCTTCAAGAGTGAGTGCTCCAGCCACCAGGGCAGGAGCTCCGTGACCTTTAGTGACCTGGCCTTGAGAGTCACACAGCATCCTTTCTTTCATACTCAATGGCCACAGAAGTCAACAGGCTCTCCAGATTCCAGGGGAAAGAACAACGGAAGAGGTTCCACATCTTGGAGACAGGAGGGCCAAGAATTTGAAACTTTTTTTAAAAAAACATTTATTTATTTGAAAGAGCCACAGAGAGGCAGATAGAGAGAAGTCTTCCATCTGCTGGTTCACTTCCTAGTTGGCCTCAACGTCCGGAACTGCATTGATCTGAAGCCAGGAGCCAGGAGCTTCTTCCGGGTCTCCCACGTGGGTGCAGGGGCCCAAGGACTTGGGCCATCTTCTACTGCTTTGCCAGGCCATAGCAGAGAGCTGGATCAGAAGTGGAACAGCCAGGACTGGGACCGGTGCCCACATGGGTTGCTGGCATTGCAGGTGGCGGCTTTATCCACTGCACCACAGCGCCTGCCCCATGAAACCCTGTTTTAAAACTACCATCAGGGGCTGGCACTGTGGCATAATGAGTAAAGCCGCTGCCTGCAGTGCCAGCATCCCATAGAGGCACCGGTTCTAGTTCTAGCTGCTCCACTTCTGATCCAGCTCTCTGCTATGGCCTGGGAAAGCAATAGAAGATGGCTCAAGTGCTTGGACCCCTGCACCCATGTGGAAGACCCGGAGGAACCTCCTGGCTCCTGGCTTCAGATCGGCACAGCTCTGGCTGTTGTGGCCATCTGGGGCGTGAACCAGCAGATGGAAGATATCTCTCTCTCTCTGCCTCTCCTTCTCTCTCTGTGTAACTCTGACTTTCAAATAAATAAATAAATATTGTTTAAAAACTACCGTCAATTATTTATTTACTTAGTTCTTGTGAAGAATTAAAGAAATAGCAACCATGAGCATAGTAGTGGCTTAATAAATAGCTTTCTGGATCCTCCCAACTCCTTCAGGTCTTTCAGATCAGTTTGTACTCACTCTGAAGGAAGAGCAAGGAAGCAAAGTTGCCCAAGATAACTTTGAGAGTTTGACTATGACTTGGCCCCTGAACTCCTGACTTTAATCCCCAAAGTCATAAGTTAATGTCACTTAGAGGGTGGAAAATTCATCTAGTATGGTGTTTAGAAGTGAAGTCTCTTGGAAGTGGTTAGGTTTGGCTAGCTGTTTAGGGTGCACGCCTTGTGATGGAATCTTGGTGGCTTTATAAAAGACCAGAGAGGCAGACACAGGCATGTTCATGCCCTGGCTCCTGCTGTGTGATGCGCTGTGCTGCTCCCGGACTCTGGCAGCAACACCCTCACCAGAGGCTGAACCTATGGGGCCCACCTGACCTTGGACTGTGAACCTCCAGAACTGGAGTCAAAATAAACCTCTTTCTTTTGTAAAGTTAGGCTGCCTCAAGTATTTCCTTACAGTACTGAAAAAGTAATTATTATAATAACTAAACCTGCTTCTGTCTCCTCCTATCTTAATTTTTTAAAAAATTATTTATTTGAAAGGCAGAATTAGAGAGGGTGGGGGAGAGACAGAGACAGAGACAGAGACCTTCCATTTGCAGGTTCTCTCCCCAAATGTCTGCAATGGCTGGGGCTGGGCCAAGCTGAAGCCAGGATCCAGGAGCTTCATCCAAGTCTCCCACATGGGTAGCAGGGGTCCAAGCACTTGGGCAATCTTCTACTGCATTCCCAGGCACATTAGCAGGGAGCTGGATAGGAAGTGGAGTAGCCGGGACTCAAACTGACATCCACATGGGATGCTAGCATCGCTGGAGGCAGTTTAACTGTCTGTACCACAATGCTGGCCCCTCTCTCTTCTATCTCATCTCCTATTGTGGGAAATTACATAGTCTGGTGAAATACTGCCTCAGTGCCAAATCTTAGGGTGGTAATATGGGGCAGGCAGGTAGTTTAGTGACCCTTGGGGATTTTCAGAGATGCTCCCGGGATAGAAAATTGCAACAAAAGGGGAAGCCAAGGTCTAGAGCTTGAACTCTGTGCCGAGAGAGAACTCAATGCTGCAATTCTGTGCTGTGCAAGTGTGCCCTGTGCTGTAGCAGTACAATGATTCTGTATCTGCATGGGTCTTTCCACCATGCCCTCCTAAGAAGCCGCCCTGGGAAGGGTCTGTGCAGCTCTGATGGAGATGGCAGTCCAGTGAGCAGAGGCTGAATCCGAGGAGGGCGAGGACTCTGCCAGGATTGGAGCCCACTCAGAGGAACACAAATTCCACAGTTAAAAATTCAACCCTGGCCGGTGCCGCGGCTCACTAGGCTAATCCTCCGTCTTGCGGCACTGGCACACCGGGTTCTAGTCCCGATCAGGACGCCGGATTCTGTCCTGGTTGCCCCTCTTCCAAGCCAGCTCTCTGCTGTGGCCCGGGAGCGCAGTGGAGGATGGCCCGAGTACTTGGGCCCTGCACCCCATGGGAGACCAGGAGAAGTACCTGGCTCCTGCCATCGGATCAGCACGGTGTGCCGGATGCAGCGCGCTGGCCGCGGCGGCCATTGGAGGGTGAACCAACGGCAAAGGAAGACCTTTCTCTCTGTCTCTCTCTCTCACTGTCCACTCTGCCTATCAAAAAAAAAAAAAAAATTCAACCCCAACTTTCTGAGGCCCAAGTTCCATTTATTCTTGGCACACTAAATTCTTTTGTTCATGGAGAGAGTATAAGCTTTACAGGGCTTGGGGAGAAACCTCTCTCACGTCAAATCACTCTCATAAAGCCATGGGGAGGGGGCGAGCATAAATGAATCAGGAAATTACGGCTTCTTTATTCCTTTGAATTGTGTAAGGGATCATAAATGTAGGGGGAAAAATGCCAAGGGAAATAAAAACGTGCAGAGTTTTAGCCAACTCTGAGCTCTGAAAGCAGCATCAGAACCGTGCTGTAACACTCTGTGCTGGGCCCGCCCAGAGGTGCTAGTGAGCAGGTGGGCAGCGGGCATGGATGAGACTAGCAGCAAGGCCCTGGGTATGAGGGGATGCTTACAGGGTGGAAGGTGGTATATTATCTACTGCTGTGTAACAAATTATCCCCAAATGAGAGTCAGAAATCAGGAGAATCTTAGCTAAGTGGTTCTGGCTCAGGGTCTAATGATGTTGCATAGATTAGGGCTGTAGGATCTTTATATATATATATATATATATATATATATATATATATATAGGCAGAATGACAGAGAGAAAGACAGGGAGGGAGGGAGGGAGAGAGAGAGAGAGATTTTCCATGTATTAGTTCACTTCCTAAATGGCTGTAACAACCAGGGCTGGGCCAGGTCAAAGCCAGGAGCTAGGAACTCCATCAAGGTCTCCCTGCGAAAGACAGGGACATAAGAACTTGGGCCATCATCAGCTGCTTTCTCAGGTGCATTAGCAAAGAGCTGGATCAGGGCAGTACAGCCAGGACTGAAACTGGTACTCCAGTATGGAATGTGGGCATCTCGAGTGACAACTGGTTCATTCCCCAAAGGGCCACAATGGCTGAGGCTAGGGTCAGGCTGAAGCCAGGAGCCTGGAACTCCATCCTGGTCTTCCACGTGGGTGCAGGGGCCCAAGTACTTGAGCCATCTTCTGCTGCTTTCCCAGGCTCATTAGAAGGGAGATGGATTGTACGTGGAGCAGCTGGAGCTGAATCAGCATTCATATGGGATGGCAGCTTCGCAGGTTGCGGTTTACCCTGCTGCACCACAACGCCAGCCCCTCAGTCAACTACTTGAACCATCACCTTCTCACTCCCAGGATATACGCCAGCAGAAGCTGGAATTGGGAGCAGAGCCAGGACTTGAATCCAGGCACTCTGATGTGGGATGTGGGCCCACGAGGGGTCTTAACCACTGCACCAAATGCTGCCCTGTAGCATCTTTTTTTTTTTTTTTTAATTTGACAGGTAGAGTCATAGACAGTGAGAGAGAGAAAAGTCTTCCTTCCGTTGGTTCACCCCCCAAATGGCCGCTACGGCCACCATTGCGCTGATACGAAGCCAGGAGCCAGGTGCCTCCTCCCGGTCTCCCATGCGGGTGCAGGGGCCCAAGCACCTGGGTCATCCTCCACTGCCTTCCCGGGCCACAGCAGAGAGCTGGACTGGAAGAGGAGCAACCGGGACTAGAACCTGATGCCCATATGGGATGCTGGCGCCACAGGCGGAGGATTAACCAAGTGAGCCACGGCACCGGCCCCGCCCTGTAGAATCTTTTATAAACTAATGTCAGAAGCAGCACTCCATAGCTTCTGCTGTATTCTGTTGGTCATCTCAACCAATGCTGGCATAGGAGGGAAGGCACTACATGGCCATGAATACCAGGAGAGGGATTGCTGAAGGCTGCATCGAACAGACAGGGAGGGGCCCAGGGACCCGGCGGGCAGGTGCCTCTGGCTCTTCAAGGCTTTCCGGTTCAGAGAAAGACAACTTTCCTGTGAGCTCTGCCCCATCTCTCCTCCACCACTGTGGGCCGAAAACTGTAAAGACAGGAGTTGTGCAGCTATGCCTGTCTTATTCTCTGCTGCTCCCCTGCGGCCTGGCACATGCCTGGTATATAGTGAGGCCTTTGACAAATGTTGGTTATTAGTGAGAAGACAGAAGTAGGGAAGGTAGAAATGGTTGGTAGATTAAGGTACTGTGTTCCGGAGCTTGGACTTTGTCTCATGGGCGACAGGAAGGCACTGGGCGGGGGCCCCTCAGCTCCTGTTTTTGCGCTGGCTCTTGCCTGGCATACTCCAATGATTCCTGGTCATTACTCAAGGAGGGTCACTGATAATAGAGCAAGTCTTGGAGGAAGCAGTGTGTGTATGTGTGCACGTGTGTGTATGTGTGCACATGTGTGTGTGTGCACATGCACTCAGGTGGAAGGAAGTTCTAGGCCAGAGCACAAAAGAAAAGAATGAGTAGAGAAGCAGATGTTTTGAGGTCTTTGAAGAGGGACACGATAGGGCCACAGGTTCAAGAGAAAGGAGAGGAGTGGAGACACCTGTGCTGCTTGGTTGAGTCCTGGGAGTGATGAGAAAAAAGGGATATATCCCAGAGAAAGCTGTTTAGTTTCAGGGGCAGAAACCCTCTCAAGCTGGCGCAAGTTTGAGGTGTGGACCAGAAGGCCACAGGGCCTGTAGCACACGTTGCCCCACTCATATCTCAGTTGTCACCTCTGCGTCCTGAGACTGCTCACTGTGGATGCCTGGGGCTCTGCCTGAGGGCTTCACTGTGGCCACAGAAGCAAACCTGGCTTCTATACTGGGAAAGGAAGAAGTGCCAGAGAGCGACAGCTCTGCTTAGGAAGCAGCTGTCCACCAAGCGCAGCGCGGGCTGGTGAAAGGGATAAACAGCCCGGAATGCTCACCCCTCCATGGTACAGCCCTGGAGTATCTTCCATGTAGTCTTCCCAGCAGATGTGAGCCCCACAGATCCATGAGTGTGTTAACAACAGACCCTGTAGTGGTTTCCTTCCCTTCCTTCTCACTTCCTCCCTCCTCAACCAAGCTATTTGTACTTGAACCCCTGTTTCAGGCCAAACTGGAGCAGTACGGTTGTGTCACTAACACAGGCATAGGGCAGAAGGCTTCAGGTCTTGCTTGGAGGAGATGAAAGAAAGAGACTGCTTTTCCAAAGCCCAGCACCAGGAAGAAGGTTCCACAAGACGCTTTCCTTTCCAGTTGTCCAGCCCTCGTGGTTACTACACTAATGGAGTCTTAGGCCGGCGCCGTGGCTCACTAGGCTAATCCTCCGCCTAGCGGCGCTGGCACACCGGGTTCTAGTCCCGCTCGGGGCGCCGGATTCTGTCCCGGTTGCCCCTCTTCCAGGACAGCTCTCTGCTATGGCCAGGGAGTGCAGTGGAGGATGGCCCAGGTGCTTGGGCCCTGCACCCCATGGGAGACCAGGAAAAGCACCTGGCTCCTGGTTCCTGCCATCGGATCAGCGCGGTGCGCCGGCTGCAGCGCGCCAGCTGCGGCAGCCATTGGAGGGTGAACCAACGGCAAAAGGAAGACCTTTCTCTCTGTCTCTCTCTCTCTCACTGTCCACTCTGCCTGTTTAAAAAATAAAATAAATAAATAAATAAACTAATGGAGTCTTTATCTTTTTCCCTTTCACCAAAAGCTGTCGTCCAGTTGCCTAGTTTGGTGTATGCTCTAGTTTCTGCTCTTTGACATACGACTGATATTTCTTTTTCTTTTTTTTTTTAAAAGATTTATTTTATTTATTTGAAAGACAGAGTTACAGAGAGAAGTAGAGACAGAGAGGTCTTCCATCTGCTGGTTCACTCCCCAGATGATGGCAACGGCCGGAGCTGCGCCGATCTGAAGTCAGGAGCCAAGGAGCCAGAAGCCAAGGGGCCAGGAGTTTTTCCAGGTCTCCCACGTGGGTGCAGGGGCCCAAGCACTTGGGCCATCTTCTGCTGCTTTCCCAGGCCATAGCAGAGAGCTGGATTGGAAGAGGAGCAGCTGGGACTCGAACCAGCGCCCATATGGGTTGCTGGCACTTCAGGCCAGGGCTTTAACCCACTGTACCACAGTGCCGGCCCCATGACTGATATTTCTTAAAGAACTTGAGAAATTGTAAAGCGCTGAACAAATGGAACCAGGGAGGAAGAAGGGGAAGAAGAAAAGCAAGGGGCAGGGGCAAGCACTTGGCGTAGTGGTGAAGATGTCCATAAGGACACCTGCATCCCACATTGGAGAACTGGCTCTGGCTTCGGACCCTAGTTTCCTGCTAATGCAGACCCTGGGAGGCCGTGGTGATGGCTCAAGTAGTTGAGTCACTGCCACCCACACAGGAAACCTGGGTTGATTTCTTGGCTCCTGGCTTCTGCCTGGCCCAGCCATGGCCATTTTGGGCGTGTGGGAGTCAACCTCTCTCTCTGCCTCTCAGATAAAATGAAGTGAGTAATCCACTTAAAAACAACAACAAAGGACAGGAAGATGGGCTGGAAGCAGAACATGTCCTGCACAGTGAGACAAAGGAGGCCATGGCAGGGCGGGGCGGGGAGGCGGGCCCCTCAGGGGGCCAGCGGCTAGCTTAGCCACTGAGCTTTGGCAGGAGGCCAGGGCTAAAACGAAGCCTGTGAAGAGCAGACCTAGGGCTTGGCTTCTAGCTGGTTCTTCAGGTCTCCTCAGCCGCCTTGTAAGTCAGCCCTTCCATCAGGCTGAGACTGGGCCCACGCAGCAATGATGCCTGGCTGCACACAGCTGTGCTGGCAACACAGGGAGCGAATTTCTTCCCTTTCCTCTCTCGCTTCTTCCCCGCTGGCAGCCGGCAGGGTGGGAGCCGAGAGGGCTGGCTCTGAGGCACGTGCAGTCCTGGGTGAACGGCTCTCTGAGCAGGGGAGCCTCCCAGGAATGGACCTGCGCAGCGTCAGGCTCGCAGTATCGGATTTCACTGGGGCTGAAATGTGAGAGGGTGGAGGAGAGGTAGGACTGGGCCAGCGGCTGCAGGGTTGGGCTGGGGTGGGATGATCTTGGGTTCAAATGCCAGCACGGCCAACCTAGCCTTCAGGCCTTCTGGGGAGATAAAGCCAGGACTGCAATCGCAATCAAGCCAGGAATGCAGGGGTGGCTGGGAATCAAAACTCCTCCTGCCCTTGCCCCAGAGGAGCCCTTGTGCTTCCTGCCTGCCTGGGCTCCTCCAGCCTGGGAAGAGGAACAGGCCTGGGAGAAAGTCCTCAGGGCACAGAGGAACAGAGCCTGAGGCAGGGAGCCAGAGCCTGAAGCACACTGCCCGCTGTTTGAGCTTGGGGAAGGAGGCTTTGTGTGCTCACTCTTTCACGCATGTGGCCCCTCATGCGTCATCTGTGGGCAGGAGCTCCAAGGCTGTCCAGTTGCACAGGCTTCCTGACTTGCAGGCCAGGTCACTGCCCCTGGGGATGGCTGTCCCCTCTGCTGTTCTGTGTGGGGCGGGTGTGAATGCTCGGGCCCTGGAGTTCTAGGCTGGGCTTGCAGACTGTGCCTGGAGAGGGGACGTGTGGCAGGCAGGGTGGGATCTCTGTGGCCCCTTTAGGCCATTTCCTCCATTCCCCTGAGCCCCAGGTCTTAGCTCTCGGCTCCCGCAGCTCTCCTCGCGCAGAACGGGTGGGACTGGCAGGGTGACATCTTCCTTTCCCTCTTCGACCCTCTCTTCCTTCCTCCCTTTCTCCTCTCCTCCCTTGCTCCCTTCATCCTCTCTTCCTCCCTCCTTCCTCTTTGCTTTTCTTCTTCTACCTTGAGCCTGCCCGGCACACTGCCGGCTGCCCTCCTGGAAGCTGCTAAGGAGAGATGGTGCTGTCCAGACAGGAGCGATTCCATCGCCATGCACGTTTCTCTCCTCACCCCACTCCCTCTGGCCCCACGAGCTGGGCAGAGATGTTTTTCTCCTTCTCTCTTCTTCTGCCTCAGCTTGTTTCTCTGAGGCACACAGGGTAGCCTTGGGGACATCCCACCAGAGCTGCCCCTCTCACTTCCCCCTTTCCTTCAGCTCGGAGGGGCCGGCGGAGGCCAAGGCGCCTTGAGTCCTGCTTGCCTGTTCCTGGGTCAGTCCCATCAGCCCTTTGACCACTTCAGGGCCTATGGGATGAGGTTTTCTGGAGCCAGGACACTTTCACAACCCGTGGAGGAGACCAAAGCCATTCCAGCCAAAGGTTCTCTTATAAGTGGCTCCTGCCTCAATGGCTACCCTTCCCCCCCATTGCCACCGCCTTTTTTGGGCTTGTTTCTGCCTCAGGCACATTTTCTCTGTAATTTTTGGAACCCAAATATAAGGGAAATCTCATTTTCTCCGTTCTGACTCATTTACAATTAAATACACTTGTTCCCATCTGTGTCTGTATGCATCTGCATACATTTGCTATAGCATCGCCCTTAATTTTGGAAAATGATGCGGCTGCTGTTATTTTTATCCTGACCGCCAAATCGGCTGAGAAGACCAGTGGGTGTTCACCCACCCAGTGACAACCCCCACCCAGGCCTGTCCCAAGGGAGGAGGTGACAGTTGTCCCGTGGGCAGGACATGTGGACCCTATGGGCAGTATTAGTCTTTGCGGTTGCTTGATTGAAGGGGTCCATCTACCTGGGCTCAGTGTGTTGCTGTCCGTCTCAGCTCCCAGGCCTCACTGATCACAGAGATGGGCCCTGCCTCCCAGGCCACTTGCTTGCAGCTGCTTTGCCAAGTGTGGGATTTGGAGGTGAGCATGGAGGGCTTGCTGAGCATCAAGGGATGTGACACTGAGGAAGCTCTGCCAGGTCACCTCAGCCTCACCCCTCGGAGCCAGGGAGAAGAGGGAGCCATCCTGGCTGTTCACAGAGACGTGGGGGCACATGCGGGTGCCTGCCTCACCTACATACCTAAAAATACCACATCGTGGTTATCTACCAGTTGTTTTAAAGGCAGGCTATGCTGTAAAGATATTCACATTGAATGAGATGGTGATGCCTGTCAGCACACTTTCTAATGCTATCTGACCATGATGCTGAAGTAGAACTTGACCAACAAGGATTACAGGATACAGAAAATAAAATGTCAACGGCTACCAATTTAAAAAAAATGTTAACATCAAAACAATATTTCAGAGATCTCATGGCACAGCAGGTTAAGCTGTAGCTTGGGACACCCACCTCCCATACTGGGGTGCCTGGAATCAAGCCCTGCCTCTGCTTCTGCTCCAGCTTCCCGCCCGTGCCTAGCAGAAGATGGTCCAAGTACTTGTGGTTCCCTGCCACTCATGGGGGAGACCCCGAGGCTGGCTTCAGCTTTGCCTGGCTCCACTGTTGTCGGCATTTGGGGAGTGAACCAGTGAATAGAAGCTCTCTCTCTCTCTCTGTCACTCTCCTTTCCAATACATAAAAATAAATAATCTTTAAAAATATTTGAAACAATATTTGCTTTAAATATTTGAAACAATATTTACTTTTTGCTGATCTACAACTTTGTCTTCTGTGATAGGCATTGCTGCTACTGACATTGAAAAAAATTCAGGGGCCAGTGCTGTGGCACAGCAGGTTAAGACACTGCCTGCCATGCCGGCATCCCATGTAGTCACCAGTTTGAGTCCTGACTGATCCACTTCTGATCTAGCTTCCTGCTAATGTGCCTAGGAAAGCAACGGAAGATGGCCCAGGTCAGCGGGTCAGGTCCCAGATGGAGCTCCTGGCTCTTGTCTTCGGCCTGTCCCAGCCCTGGCAGTTATGGCCATTTGGGGAGAGGACTAGCTCAATATTTGTTAAAAGGATGGGTGAATGAATATGTACTGAATGAAGTCAGTATATGGAATCTAAGATCCACAAGAGTCAACTCTACCCATTGTATTGTGGGAGAAGCTGACTTCCTGAGAAAGCAAGTGATCTTGCACCTATAGACATAAGCAGTGTCTGAGTAATATTTTCGTTGCTATAATGAAATACCTGGCAATTAAATTAGCATTGAAAAGATTGAGCTCATGGGTTTGAAGCTTTTAGTCTAAGACTGGCTGCCCCATTAGTTGAGCCTCTGGTAAGGACAGTGAGGAACAATGGCAGGAGCCTAGGTTGGAGCAAATGGGCACATCTCAAGCCACAAAGCAGAGAATGTGGGCCCAAACCCAGGATTTTGTAGGAGCCCTCTCAGGGGAACTCAAGAGGTCACATGAGAACTACCTTCCAAGGGCATACCCCCAGAGACCTAAGGACGACCTTCCAAAAGTGCCACTCTGGGAACCATGCCTAACATATGGACCTTGGGGGAATGTATATATGCATATCCATACCACAGTAAGCAGTAAGCAGTAAGCATACCACAGTAAGTAGTGGAATAATTTTCTTTTTTTAATTTACGTTTTTCTAGCTTTTCTATAATGAAAGGCTACATGTATACATAGATATACTTATCAAAAGGTGTTAAAAATTGTATCATGCGGCCGATGCCGCGGCTCACTAGGCTAATCCTCCACCTAGCGGCGCTGGCACACCAGGTTCTAGTCCCGGTCGGGGCGCCGGATTCTTTCCCGGTTGCCCCTCTTCCAGGCCAGCTCTCTGCTGTGGCCTGGGAAGGCAGTGGAGCATGGCCCAAGTGCTTGCGCCCTGCATCCCATGGGAGACCAGGAGAAGCACCTGGCTCCTGCCTTTGGATCAGTGCGGTGCACCGGCTGCAGCGCGCCAGCTGTGGCGGCCATTGGAGGGTGAACCAACGGCAAAAGAAGACCTTTCTCTCTGTCTCTCTCTCTCACTATCCACTCTGCCTGTCAAAAAAAAAAAAAAAAAAAGTATCATGCACAATTATTCTGTGTAAAAATCCTGAGTAACATTTTTTAAAAATATTTTATTTATTTATTTGAGAGGTAGAGTTACAGAGAGGGAGAGAGGGAAAGAGAGAGAGAGAGGGAAAGAGAGGGAGAGGTAGGTCTTCCTTCTGCTGGTTCACTCCCCAGATGGCCACAATGGCCAGAGCTGTACCAATCCAAAGCCAGCAGCTAGGAGCTTCCTCTGGGTCTCTCACATGGGTACGGGGGCCCATCTTGGACTTGGGACATCATCTACTGCTTTCCCAGGCCATAGCAGAGAGCTGGATTGGAAGAGGAGCAGTCAGGACTCAAACTAGCACCCATACGCTGGCGCTGCAGGCGGAGGATTAACCTATGTGCCACAGCATTGGTCCTGAGTAATTTTTTTAAATGGTTTAAATATTTCTTCCCCTTTCCAAGAAAGAATCATGCTGATACTTGACGTTTATTAAGAGGCTTTCAAATTAGTGTGGTCTTCGGAGACACAAACATTGAGATGGGAATAGGCAGGCAAGATGTTCACTGGAGGAGCACCTGTGCTGGACTGAGGGAGAGGAGCAGGGGGAGCTGAAGAGAGCCTTCCGACTCGACAGGGTGTCGACAGAGGTGGGGATGAGGGAGGACTGGTAGCAAAACTGCAAACTGAAATGCGGGTCTGAGGAATGTCAGCCTGACCAATTAAGAGTCTCTGAGTGCCAGCGCCCCAACTCACTTGGCTAATTCTCTGCCTGTGGCGCCGGCACCCCAGGTTCTAGTCCCAGTTGGGGTGCCGGTTCTGTCCTGGTTGCTCCTCTTCCTGTCCAGCTCTCTACTGTGGCCCGGGAAGGCAGTGGAGGATGGCCCAAGTCCTTGGGCCCTGTACCCGCATGGGAGACCAGGAAGAAGCACCTGGCTCCTGGCTTCAGATTGGTGCAGCTTGCCAGCTGCAATGCACTGGCTGTAGCGGCCACTTTGGGGGTGAACCAATGGAAAAAGGAAGACCTTTCTCTGTGTGTGTGTCTCTCTCTCTCACTGTTTTACTCTGCCTGTCAAACAAACAAACAAACAAAAAAGAGTCCCTGAGCGAAGGTGTAAACTAAATGTTGCTACACAGACTGTAGGGCAGTACTCAGCCTCAGAGGAGGTAGGAGGAAGAAGCTTCGGAGACTTGCTGCAACGCGGGTGAAATCTGAAGGCATTCTGCTAAGCAAATCAGCTAGTCACACAGGGTACATACTTGTGCAAGGATTCCACTCCTGCAAGTTGTGTAGAGCAGTCAAATTCACAGAAAGCAAATGTTGGTTGAGTGGGGCAGGAGGAGGGAATACTTTGAGTTGTTGTTTGATGGGTCTGGGGTTTCAGTTCAGAAAGATGAAAAAGATTTGGAGATGGATGCTACTGAATTGGACAGTTGAAAGTGATTAAAATTGTTGTCTTAATGCAATGTATCTTTTTTTTTTTTTTTTGACAGGCAGAGTGGACAGTGAGAGAGAGAGAGAGACAGAGAGAAAGGTCTTCCTTTTGCCATTGGTTCACCCTCTAATGGACGCCGTGGCTGGCGCGCTGCGGCCGGCACACTGCGCTGATCTGATGGCAGGAGCCAGGTGCTTCTCCTGGTCTCCCATGGGGTGCAGGGCCCAAGCACTTGGGCCATCCTCCACTGCACTCCCGGGCCGCAGCAGAGAGCTGGCCTGGAAGAGGGGCAACCGGGACAGAATCCGGTGCTCCGACCGGGACTAGAACCCGGTGTGCCGGCACCGCAAGGCGGAGGATTAGCCTAGTGAGCCGCGGCACCGGCCAATGCCATGTATCTTTTACCACCTGCCTCCCCCCAACAGCATCCCCCACTGGGCATATGGTGTGACTTTAGCACATGCTCAGTCATTGCGTGGCTCAGGGGAAGCATGGCCTTGGTGTGAATGCTGTGGCTGAGCTCAGGGTCATTCAACTCTGCTTCCCAAAACAGCACACACACACACACACACACACACACCCTGCTACTGTTGCTGTGCGGCACAGAGGTTGAGATGCTGGCCTCTGGACTGAGGCTGGCCCAGCTCTGGTGCTTTCTGACTGCAGCCATGCCAGGTCTTTCAACTTGCCTGTGTCTTCATTTCTTTATCTCTAAGGCAGGAGTAGTGATACTAGTGTCCACCTCATGGGGTGACTTGTAAATGAGCTCACGTTCTTAGAACACTGCCTAGCACGAAGTTGGTATGTGAGCCTTTGCTGGGTGACACCATGAGGCACGTATTGTGCTGGAGGCACCGTGGTAATGCTTTAGAGATGCATCAGAAGAGCTTTTCAACAACCCTGTGATTCAGGTAACAGTTTCTCCACTTAGAGACAGGAAATTGAGCCTGGGCAAAGCCACACAGCCTGTACGAAGTGACGCTCTGAGGAGGTCCCGGGCGGCCCAACTCAAGAGGCCAGGTTAACTTTGAGCAGTACTACTTTCTGATTAGCCCTTTGCCTACAGCCCTAGCTCTGACTCCGTCCTTTTTTTCTTATTTTATTTATTTGAGAAGTAGAGCTATAGACAGAGGGAGAAACAGCCTTCCATCCATGGGTTCACTCCCCAAATGACCTCAATAGCCAAAGTTGAACCAATCCAAAGCCAGGAGTTTCTTCCAGGTCTCCCACAGGGGTGCAAGAGCCTTAGCCCTTGGGGCATCTTCCACTGTTTTCCCAGGCCACCAGCAGGGAGCTGGATTGGAAGAGGAACAGTGGGGACATGAACCGGTACCCATATGGGATGCCAGCATCATGGGCAGAGGCTTAGGCTATTATGCCACAGCCCTAGCCCATGACTCCATTCCTTTTTTTTTTTTTTTTTTTGACAGGCAGAGTTAGACAGTGAGAGAGAGAGACAGAGAGAAAGGTCTTCCTTCCGTTGGTTCACCCCCTAAATGGCCACTACGGCTGGCACGCTGCGCTGATCCGAAGCCTAGAGCCAGGTGCTTCCTCCTGGTCTCCCATGCGGGTGCAGAGCCCAAGCACTTGGGCCATCCTCCACTGCCTTCCCGGGCCACAGCAGAGAGCTGGACTGGAAGAGGAGCAACCAGAACAGAACCAGCACCCCAGCTGGGACTAGAACCTGGTGTGCCAGCACCACAGGCAGAGGATTAGCCTAGTGAGCCGCGGCGCCGGCCCATGACTCCATTCTGAGATCAAGATTCTCTCCTGGCCCTGACCTTCAGTGGTAGAATCTTTACCACAATCATTATCAAAATTGTCATTGTCTTCAGAATCATCAGCATCCAAAATGGCGTTATTACAAGAACGAATTACACATTGTACTACTGTGTGTTTTAGACAGCGATAATTACACAGACTTCTGGGAGCTTAGCAACTGAAGCTGGGGCAAGCATGCTAAGAGCTCCCTAAATGCAGAATGAAGGAACTGCTATAGCACAACTTCTGCTGGCAGCTCCTTGGACAGGCTGCTGCACCTCTCTGAGACTTGGAATACGAGGAACTATTTCCCTTCTCCCTGGACACCCATCAGATAAGGGTTGAGCATGTGCTTGGTGGAGTGACAAGCACTGTGCACACTTTAGCTGCTGCTTCTCTGGGCTCTCTGATTGATCCTGTCAGGGTGGGTACTGAGAACATTCTCCTACTTCCCACCCCTGAACGACCGCCCTCTCCCACCTGAAAGAACGTGGATGATGGGAAACCATTCACCACAATCACTTCCTTTTGCGTTTACTTATAAGAGTTTAAGTTATTTTCTTAGTTTGGCCCTAAAGAAGGGGTTGTCTCTCTGCTGTAGATTTTACTTTATTTTTTAAAAAACATTTATTTATTTATTAGGCAGAATTGCAGAGAGAGAGAGATATCTTCCATCCACTGGTGTACTCTTCAAATGGCTGCAGGTGGGGCCAGGCCAAAGCAAGGAGCCAGGAGCTTCATCTGAGTGTTGTGGGGTCCCAAGCACTTGGGCCATCCTCCACTGCTTTCCCAGGCACATTAGCAGGGAGCTGGACCTGATGCGGAGCAGCTGGCACTCAAACTGGCACCCCTATGGGATGTCGGTGTTAGAGGTGGCACTTAACCCACTACACCACAATGCTGGCGCCAGGTTTTATTTTATGACAGTTCCTCTACCACTGCCATAAACATGACAGCAGTGGGGCAGGAACTGTGGTTCAACAAGTTAAGTTGCTGCTTATGGTGCCTGCATCCCATATTTTGAGTCCTGGCCTGTTTTCCTATCTAGCTTCCTGCTAATGTGCCTGGGAAGCAGCAGATGATGGCCCAAGCTGGCTGATACCAACGTGGAAGACTCCTGGCTCCAGGCTGGCCAGCCCCAGCTGTTGTGGCTATTCAACAAGTGAACCAGTGAATTGAAGATTTCTCTCTCTCTCTCTGTCCCTCTCTCTCTCCCTCCCTCCCTGTCCTTTTCAATGAATAAAGCTGTTTTGTTTGTTTGTTTGTTTGTTTCTTTGTTTTAGTGACCAGTTTCCTAATCCATGGTTCTCTGAACTACATCTCGGTATGTGGTCAATAAGCAAACATTAACTAAGCACCTACTCCGTGCTGGCTATATGTTGCATGCTAGGGATAAGGAAGTGAATGGATGTCTTCCTGGAGGTGTTCAGAGACAGGTGGGATTGGTGACAGGTGAATGTGTCATTGTAGGACAGTCCAGTGGACAGAGGTGTGAACAAGGATTGAATATCTGGGAGGATTTCAGAATCTGGAAGAAAAGGGAGAATAAACAAGGGGACAATGACATGGTGGTTAGGAAAGGAGGAAAGACACTCAGGCTGAGGAAGTAGCAAGGCAGGTCTGAAGAAGTCCATAACCCTCTGTCGCTCCAAGATTTGAGGGGTGAGTGCAAGAATGGAATGGGATAAATCTGGAAAAACAGGCCCCGGCCACTCATCCTTTCATTAGCACCTGCTGCACGTCATGCATTGTTTCAGGCCCTGGTTATCAAACAGTGGGTGAGACAGACAAGGTCCCTGCTATTAGGACACATCTTTAAGAGAGAAGACCTACACAAGGAAACAGACAAACACATAGTTTTGGACAGTGAGATGTGCTTTGAAGAAAATACAGTAGGGTGATGGCTCAGAGATTGACTTGTGAGATACCTGCAATCGAGAGGTCAGGAAAGGCATTGTGAGGAGGCTGAGGTTTGGGTGATGAAAGGACACCGCCACTGGAAGGTGCAGGGGCGGAGTCCTACAGGCAGGGGCCAGTGGGTGGGGAGGAGTGTCCTGGAGGGTTCCGGAGGTTCTGTGTCTGGATCTGCCTGTGATGAGGGACGGTCCACCTGCAGCCTGGTGGGCCTGTGCAGACCACACTCTAGAAATCTCGTCCTGCTCTCCTGAGCCTCATGGAGACAAGAATTCCTCCCTCAACCCCCAAATCTAAAGGCCCATTGAAGGGCCGGGTGATCAGGAGACACTTCCAGCAACAGGTCAAGAGGGATTTGGCCCACAGCACTGGCCCCTTGCAGTCCAGAGTAAGATAGCTGAGAGTAGATGATGGCCGTCCACGGGTCACGGCCTCACCTTGAGCAAATCAATGAGAAGGAATAGGACCTCGCACCATCTGCTGCATTCCTGTCCAGCAGGCAGGGGCACCTGGGTCTCTTGGGGTGCCCAGTCCTGGAGGCATTGATGGGTTGTTGCTGAGCACAAACTGATGCCTTCTAGGTCCATCTCTCCTACTGGCCCAACAGGGAGAGGCAGTACTGGGATGCTGGGATAGCCATTACCTACTAAACAAATCTATTTTTTTTTACACACATTATCCTGTTTATTGCTCCCTCCGGATTTTTCTTGTTGATCCAACGGGCCAATTTATTACCACCAGATCGGAATTTTCTTTTTTATATTTTGGGATCAGTTTGTGAATTCTCCTGGATGGAGGTTTTCAGAGGAACACATTGCCATCGCAGTGACTTCTGTATCTCAGGGCATCCTCAGCAGACATCCCGTCCTGGTCCTGAGCGGCTTCAGCCAGAACCGCTCCACGTGTTTGATGACCCACTTTACAAGCCTCGCACAAAGAGCTGGAGCCGCCGTCAACAGATCCTTGACCATTGCTTAACCCAGAAAATCCTGAGAAGGCTTTCACCGAGTGCATAGTACCCACTTTCAGTGGTTTGTGCTGTGCTAGATACATCATGGCATGTTGTGGGGGAGGTCAGCCCAGCCTCTCTGTGTGTAGCCAGAGCAATTTGTTTCTTTTTTAAAAAGTTAATTAATTTATTTGAAAGTCAGAATTACACAGAGAGAATAGGAGAGACAGATCTTATGTCTGCTGTTTCACTCCCCAAATGGCTGCAACTGCCAGGGCAGGGACAGGCTGAAGACAGGAGCAAGAGTTTCATCTGGGTCTCCCATGCGGGTGCAGGGGCCCAAGGACTTGGGCCATCGTCTGCTGCTTTTCCAGGCACGTTAGCAGGGAGCTGCATCAGAAGTGGAGCAGCTGGGACTCCAACTGGTGCCCATATGGGATGCTGGTGCTGCAGATGGTGGCTTTACCCACTACACCATAGTGCCGGCCCCAGAGCAGTTTCTAATACACTGTCTGGCCAGTTCCCTGCTTCCCTCAGGATGAAGTTCAGAAGCATTCCTTAGTGTGGCGGAATTCTGATCCCGCTCATTTCTCCGTGCTCTTTGACCACGCTGTGCCATTCTACTCTGCAGCCTTGCTGTCGTAAACCACGCCCAACCTGCTATGTTCTGTGGCAGCCATACCTTTGTCTGGGTGCCTTCCCCACCCATCTAACTCCCCTTCTCCCAGCTAACTCCTGCGGCCTTCAGCAGTCAGCTTAGATGCCAGAAAGTCTTTGGTGATCCACAGAGCTGGGCTGGAACTCAGTGCCCACACACCCTTCCCCTCCCATTATACCGGCTTACTTGCAGTTCACGCGGCAGCAGCAGGCAGCAGGCGGCTCCATCAGCTTCTCCTGAGTCCTCTCTGACTATGTTAAGCTCCCCTCTACATACTCTCAGTTATTTTTCTTTCACAACCCAACAGCACCATAGGCAGTGATGGGTCTGTGAGAGCATCTGATTTATCTCTGCTCCTCTAGCACTAAGTACACACCATGGGGCATGTGCCTTCCCTGTTTACTTCACCATTGTATCTCAAGAACTTGTCACATGAATATTTACCAAATAGATGTGTGTCTCTGGGCTCCCAGGACACAGAGGTTACCCCTGCGTCACAAAGGCCTGGGTCCTTCCCTGTGTCCCCCATTACCTTGTGAGCTCCTTGAAGACAGGAGCGACCTTTGCCCACCATGACTTCCACTTCTTGGCCCAATGCCTGGCAACTGGGTTCTCAAAAAATATTTCTGAATGGATGAACAAATGAACCAATGATGACATGCATTCATGTCCTCTTACACTTCATTCTTTATTCAGCAAAGCAGCCTTTTACAAATGCAAATCAGAACATGTTCACTTTACTATTCAGGCTTGCAAGGGTTTCCCATTTGCTCTTAAAATAAAACCCCAACTCCCTGCAGTCACCTCTGTCGCTCCCCCTCTTCGTGGAGGAACGACACAAGACCCTGCCTAGGCTTCATATCCGAGTCACGGCACCATTATGTCGCTCCCCCTCTTCGTGGAGGAACGACACAGGACCCTGCGCTGTTCTTTCGTCTGCTCGGCCCTCCCCGGGTTTGCTGCTGGTTCTTCCCGGGTTGGCTACTATCCCTTCCACCTCCGTGGAAGGGCAGTTCCCCCTGGCCACATTCCCCACTTCCGCAGGGGAGTGGCACACCGCCGGCCGGTTCTCTCGGGGGCTGCACAGGTGTTCCTTCAGCTAGATGTTCCCCATAGATGTTCCCTGGTGCATGCCGTCTCTCTCCTCCTTTATAGTCCTCCTCCGCCAATCCCAACTCGGCTGCCCACACGCCGAGTACGCTGCTCTCCTCCAATCAGGAGCAAGTCCTACAGTTAATTGGTTGAACTGGAGGCAGCTGTGCGGAAGCTGTTTACTTCTCTCCCAGCGCCATATTGTGGGAGAGCAGATGCATAGAATAAGTCTTAATTCCAGTAACAGTCTAGTCCGAGCTGCTCCCCACAACCTCCAGGGCCTGGCAGGATTTGCAACCCACCCGCACCCCTCCCCCCATCTGCTTCTCCGACCTTGTCTACTATTCTCTGATGTTCTCACGTCCTCTGCACGGCACACTGGCCTGCCTTCTGCTCCTGAAGTGCGCCCGCCTTATTCCCACCCGCACCCTGTGCACTCGCTGTTTTCCGCTCTGGGATTTCCTGCCACCACGGTCTCCCTCTCGTTGTTCAGGTTTCAGTGGAGCCTTTGCTTCCCTTCCCCATTGCTCTGACCCTGTACTGCTAGTTGCCTGTTTACTGCCTTTCTCCCTCCCCAGAGTGTAAATTTCACAAAGGCTGCCTACCACAGATCTCCCGGTTTAGTGGTTTAGTACAGTGCGTGGCTCATGCTAAGGACTTCAAAATATTGGTTTGACTGAGCAAACGAATAAATAGGGTGATAGCCTTCTGTGACACAGCGCATTCCTGTTAGCTTCGCAGGCAGATGGAAGAATGATTTATTGTGATAAAGAAAAGGAGGATGGGCATTTGGCACAGGGGTTAGAATGCCATTCGGGATGCCTGCATCCCATTTCAAGTGCATGGGTTTGAGACCTGTCTCTGTTCCCAATTCCAGCTTCCAGCTGATGCACACCCTGGGAGGCAGCAGATGATGGTCCCAGAACAGGGGTGTCATCCACTCATGTGGGAGATGTGGAGTGAATTCCAGGCTCCCAGCTTTGGCCTGGCCTAGCCTCAGCTATTGCAGGCTTTTTGGGCATGAACCAGTGGATAGAATATTTCTATCTCTGTCTTTCTGCCTTTCAAATAAAAAGGAAATAAGTTAAAAGAAGAAGAATGTGGAAAATATCCTCACTTGTCCACTCAACAGATGGACACAAGAAGTGCAGTGAGGGCGAGACTTTATTGTTGGTGTTGAGCAATCCATTGTCTGATGTGTCTGATGTGCAGACGTGCCAGGAGCAGTTATAGCCAGTGGTTTATATCCCAGCTCGCAGGTCCCTCCCCGTACCTGCTTGGCTGAGTACTCGGGGGTGTACAATCTTCCCAGACACTGCAGTTACCTTCCTTCTTCCTTCTCCCCTTTTGAGTTGGCCTCTCTCCCTTTTTTTTTTTTTTTTTAAGATTTATTTATTTATTTGACAGGCAGAGTTAGAGAGAGAGGTAGAGACAGAGAGAGAAGTTTTCCATCTGCTGGTTCACTCCCCAGATGCCCACATGGCTGGAGGTGGGCTGATCCGAAGCCAGGAGCCTGGAGCTTCTTCCAGGTCTCCCATGTGGGTGCAGGGGCCCAAGGACTTGGGCCATTCCCTACTGCTATCCCAGGACATAGCAGAGAGCTGGATCAGAAGAGGAGCAGCCTGGACTAGAACCAGTGCCCATATGGGATGCCGGTGCTTCAGGCCAAGGCTTCAACCCACTGCGTAACAGTGCCGGCCACAAGTTGGCTTCTCCCTAACATCTTGTTTGCCTGGTGAGTTTTGTAATATCCGTGAGTGAACTAACAGTAATTTTCCATTTTGTGTTGAAAATGGAACACCAGGGCCAGCGCCGCGACTCAATAGGCTAATCTTCTGCCTAGCGGCGCCGGCACATCAGGTTCTAGTCCCCGTTGGGGCGCCGGATTCTGTCCCGGTTGCCCCTCTTCCAGGCCAGCTCTCTGCTATGGCCCAGGAGTGCAGTGGAGGATGGCCCAAGTGCTTGGGCCCTGCACCCGCACAGGAGACCAGGAGAAGCACCTTGAGACCTGTCTCTGTTCCCAATTCCAGCAAAGGAAGACCTTTCTCTCTGTCTCTCTCTCTCTCTCACTTTCCACTCTGCCTGTAAAAAAAAAAAAAAAAAAAAAAAAAAAGGAACACCAGACATTTTCCTTCAAAGAAAAAAGAAAGGAAGAAGGAAAGAAAAAAGAAAAGAAGAAACAAAAAAGCTGGACTGGTAAGCACTGGTGCTGGGAGCCAAGGTGGAGTGCAGGTTCTCCGTGCTCTACCCTGAGCACATGGAGTCTGGCAATCCCAGGTCCACCCAGCCTCCTGGCTCTGGTCAACCCAGAATCAAAGTAACATGGATAAGCCAACAACAAAAGCTTCCCCAGCTTTCACTTTAGCTCCTCGTATCTCCAGAGTGCTTGTCTACAGAAAGTCCACAAAGAGTCTACAAAAAGTCCTGCAAAAAATCTACAAAAAGAGTGGGGCTGGTGTTGCCGCGCAGGGAGCTAAGCCGCTTCCTGCCAGCTGGCATCCCATTTCATAATCCTGGGTTGAATCCCAGCTGCTCTGCTTCCGATTCAGCTCTCTGCTGATGCACTTGGGAAGACAGGAAAAGATGGTGCAAGTGCTTGGGCCCTTGGCATCCATAGAGGAGACCCAGGTGGAGCTCCATGTTCCTGGCTTTGGCCCTGGACTAGCCTGGGCTGTTGAGGCTATTTGAGGAGTAAACCAATGGATGAAAGATCTTTCTCTTTCTGTCTCACTTTGCCTTTCTTAAAAAAAAAAAGAGAGAGAGAGAGAGAGAGAGAGAGAGTGTTCAGGGAGTCACCGAGGGGCAGGGATTTGGCACAGTGGTTCAGACACTGCTTTTGATACTCACGCTGTATCACAGTCCTTGTGTTCGAGTACCAGCTTCACTTCTGATCCAGCTTCCTGCTGATGTACACCCCGGAAAGTAGCAGTGTGGGTCCTGGATTGAGTTTCTAGATGAAGCTTCTGGCTCCTGGATTTGGCCTGGCCCAACCCTGGTCATTGTAGCCATTTGGAGAGTCTACCAGTGGATGGAAGATCTCTCTCTTCTCTCTCTCTCTGTTTCCCCCTCTCTAGCTGTAACTCTGGCTTTCAAATAAATATATTAATCTTAAAAAAAGAGAAAAGAAAAGAAAAAAGAAGAGAAAAGGAAAGAAAAGAAAAAAAATATATACATCAGGGCTGGTGTTGTGGTATGTGGGGTAAAGCTGCCACCTGCAACACCAGCATACCATATGGACGCTAGTTAGAGTCATAGCTGCTCCAGTGCCCATCCAACTCCCTGCTAATGCACCTGGGAAAGCAGCAGAAGATGGCCCCAGTGTTTGGGATCCCTGCACCCACATGGGAGATCCGGATGAAGCTCCTGGCGCTGACCATTTTGGGGATGAACCAGTGGATGAAAGATCGATCTGTCTTTGTCTCTCCCTCTCTCTAACTATACCTTTCAAATAAATAAATCTTTTAAAGATTATTTTAAATTTTTTTATTTTCATTTTATTTTAAAGGCCTAGGTTCAGTGACAGAAAGAGACAAAGATAAACAGAGATCTCCCATTTGCTGGTTCACCCTCCAAATGCCCACAGCAGCCCGGCTGGACCAGGCCAAAGCGAGAGGCCTGGAGGCTGGTGTTGTGGTACACAGGTTAGACCAGTGCTTGTGTTGCTGTTTCAACGCCTGGCTGCTTTGCTTCTGATCTAGCTCACTGCTTATGCACCTGGGAAAGCAGTGGAAGCTGACCCGAGAGCTTGGGCCCCTGTGACCCATGTGAGAGACCTGGATGGGGTTCCAGGTTCCTGGCTCAGCACCAGCCTTTGTAGCCATTAGGGAACGGACTGAAGCAAAGTATGGAAGATCTCTCTCTCTCTCTCTCTCTGTTCGTGTGTCTCTCCCTCTCTCTCTGTAACTCTGCCTTTCAAATAAGTAAAGCTTAAAAAAAAAAAAAAGTCTAGGACTAGAGAAACTACTCAATGCAGGTCTCCCGCTTGGGTAGCAGGGCAGAACAACTCGAGCCATCACTTGCTGCCTCCCAGGGTGTGCAGCAGCAGGAAGCTGGAACTGAAAGTGGAGCCAGATCTAGAACTGTTGAAGTCAGAAATCAGCCTGTGTGTGTGAGAAGGGCCTGAGGAAACCAGCGGAAGCCCCAGAAGCCCAGCAGTTTGCACTTCCAAGTGCTGCTCAGACCCTGATAACCTTCCAGGCGGTCTCATTCCTTCCTGCGAGCTCTGGGAGCCGCACGGAGGGCAGGCCTGTACTTCCGGGAATGGGGAAGTCCCTACCTGTACTTGCCGGGAAGAAAAGTCCTTGTCAAGGTCCCTGCAGGTGCCTAAAGGTCAACCAATGAGGATCAGACCCGCCTCAACCTTTAACCCCATGTCCTGAATCTATAAAAGGAGCTCTCCCAATCTCTGACGCACGACTTCCCGGGCCCCCACTCTGTTGGGACTGGGGAACCTTGCCCGGGAGCGGAACCCCAGTAAAAGCCTGTGAATTAATTGATTCGTCTGCCTGGGAAGATTTGTTATGCGCCGGACACCTTGCACTTCCAGTAAGGAAAGCTCCCAGAATTCTCTCTCCTCAGGACCTAGTGGGTTACCTGACACAGAGCAATAAAACCTTCATGGATGCCCTAAAGGACGCCCCTCTGCTCTGCCCAGCTCCAGCAAACCTGAGGAGGAATCTGCTAATTTACTCTCCACAGAACCCTTTATCCTAAAGGAGAAGGGGGAGGGGGTAGAGACTCTCTTAAAAACCAGGAATCTAAACAAAGACTGCACTCAGCTCTCACCTGGCCTGCCCAGGTGATTTCTCTCCATTCAACCATGTAACCTTACTTTCTCCCAGCCTGAATGACTGGGCACGCTCTATCCCTTCCGTTCTGAGGGATGTCGGGTCCCTAACAAACCCTTATTACTTTGCTCTCTGTCTCACACCTGAATTTTCTTTTGCATGAAGACAAGAACCCCACGATTTCTCTATGGTGACTGAGACCCAGCCACTCTCAAATGGGATGTGTCCCAAGTGATGTTTTAACCTCTCTGCCAATGTCCACCCTTGGGCTTCAAAAATTGTTGGCACCAGAATGTGCTTTGTAATTCCATTTTCCATGAATTTTTGAAGTGCTGTCATTCAGGGATCTATAGGCATGTACCCTGGCAGATGTACCTTTCTACTCTATTCCAACACATTTTTTTTATCTCCAAGTTTTTTGAAATAAAAAAAAAAATGTTGTCAGGCAACAGGAACAATGAATGGAGACAGATGACTCATTCACCAATATTTCTGAGATCTAAAATGTATTAATTTAATTCACTTTATATTATAATGAAGCTTTGATAGTACTTTTCATACCCTTATACGAATCTGAAAATTCCAGACAAAAATCGAGTTTTTAGAGTGGTGAATACCAAGAGCCAGGTTCCCACAACACAACCCACTGGTGCTTTAAAAGAGAAACAAAACAAAACAAAAGCATAGCTCCTTCTCCCATCCCTGCCCCTTGAAAATGAAGTCCTTTTAGGTACAATTTTGCTTTGTTGCCAGTCTTTAACTGCCCCTCCCCCCGAAGTTTCTCATTCCTCATTGTTATCAGCCAACACGGGAGGCTGACAGGAACGGGAAGGGCTTGTTTTTGTGTAAACATCTTTGATCAGATTGGAGAGGAAGGAATCAGGCGCTCGAGTGCCGGCTCACCGTAAGCCAAAATCAGGACGACGGTTTCTGCAGGGAGAATAAACAACCGCAATGCCGAGAGGCTACCCATCTTTCTTAAGTGTCAGGGGCCTACGTTTGCTTCTTTTTATTTCCAAATCTAACTCCCTGGTGAAAGCCAATCACATCCTCTGTTAGGAAAGGCCTGCAAGGAGTGCCCCCTTACACGCCCTGACCTGCCCCCACCACCGTGAGAAGGCTCCAAGCTGTGCAAAAGGACAAAAATGCATACAACGTGACAACCCCCCCACCCCCACCCCCACCCCGCAGTGACCTCCCTCATGGTGTGTTCTGGACAGGAAAACTGTTTTGAGTATGGCTTTTCAACAAAGACTTCTCCAAGGCACTGGAGGCTACGTGGGCGTGGTAAGAGCCTGGCTCTGGATGCCTGCACATGGGGGCCGACACGTACTCCCAGTGTGACAAGAGCCTCTTTTTCCCTCATTTACAGCATGGGGACTACAGTGAGTACCTCACAGTGACTGAGAGGCCCGGAGGAATGTCAAGGCTCTTAGCTCAGAGCCTGGGAGAGACTGAGTTTGTAGGAGCTATTGTTTTTAGTCTTGAAAGTGTTAACACAATTGTTATTGTATGTTAAGTATACAAGCCTTGACTGTAGTCCCTACTTAGGCTCAGACTAGGTTTCATCTGTGATTCTGAACTCTGGCTGCTCATTAGAATTGTCTAGGGAGGGGCTGGCGCAGCCTGTGAGGAACCCTGGTTCCAGCTCCCTGCTAGTGTGATTGGGAAAGCAGCCGAAGATGGCCCAAGTACTTGGGTCCCTGCACCCAGATGGGGTTCTAGGCTCCTGGGTGTGGCCCTGGCTCAGCCCCGGCCATTGTGGTCATTTGGGGAGTAAGCCAGCAATGGAATATCTTTCTCTCTTTAAGTCTGCCAAATAAATAAATAAATAAATAAAATCACCTAGGGAGATTTTTTGCATTTCTGTTCTTTATAGCACTCACCTCCTTCAAGGACTGTCTTGTTTACTGGTTTGTTTTCCGTCTTCTGCACTGGGAGGAGCTTCCTAAGGACAAGACTTTGTCTGACTTTTCCACTTCTTTTTTTTTTTTTTTAAGATTTATTTATTTATTTGAGAGTCAGAGTTACCCAGAGAAAGAAGGAGAAGCAGAGAGAGAGAGAGAGAGAGAGACAGATAGACAGACAGAGAGGTCTTCCAACTGCTAGTTCACTCCCCAGTTGGTTGCAATGGCCAGAGCTGCGCTGATCTGAAGCCAGGAGCCAGGAGACTCTTCCAGGTCTCCTACACAGGTGCAGGGAC
The DNA here is from genome assembly GCF_051225735.1 of Oryctolagus cuniculus. Classification (NCBI taxonomy): domain Eukaryota; kingdom Metazoa; phylum Chordata; class Mammalia; order Lagomorpha; family Leporidae; genus Oryctolagus; species Oryctolagus cuniculus. The sequence continues at coordinate 27,771,700 of NC_142872.1, forward strand.
CCAAGGACTTGGGCCATCCTCTACTGCTTTCCCAGGCCATAGCAGAGAGCTGGATTGGAAGTGGAGCACCCGGGTCTCAAACTGGTGCCCATATTGGATGCTGGCACTGTAGTGGCAGCTTCACCCCCTATGCCACAGCTCTCGCCCCCACTTCTTACTCCAATAATTAAGCACAAAACCCAGCACCTAAAATGCACTTAAGAAATGTTTTCAGATGGGGCCAGTGCTATGGTGTAGTAGGTGAAGCTTCCATTTGTGGCACCGGCATCCCATATGGGCGCTGGTTTGAGTCCTGGCAGCTCTTCTTCTGATCCTGCTCTCTGCTAATGGCCTGGGAAAACAGTGGGCTTGGGCTCCTGCACCCATGTGGGAGACCCAGAAGTTGCTCCTGGATTCTGGCTTTGGATCAGCTCAGCTTCAGCCATTATGGCAATCTGAGGAGTGAACCAGCAGATGGAAGATCTCTCTCTCTCTCTGTGTCTCTCCCTCTCTCTGTAGCTCTGCCTCTTAAATAAAAGATCTTTGCAGATGTGGCGGGCATTTGGCCTAGTGGTCAATAAGCCACTTGGGGTGCTCAGAGCCCCTTTCTAGGTGCCTGGGTTGGAGCTCCGGCTCTGCTCCTGGCTCCAGTGGGAGGTGATGCCTCCTCCTGCCCCCAAAACACCACATCCATCCCACTGGCAAGACCTAGGATTCTGATTCTCTGCGTAGCACTGCCATCTACTCACTGCATTCCACCCCCACTGAACAGGACACCAGGCCCCCATGGACCGAAAGTGTCCCTTGTTCCCCTCCCCATGTGACGTCAGCACTTTGCTATGCATCCTTACAGACTGAACCATTCAGCTCACTTCCTTATTTCTTGTGAGGCACTGTTCTAGGTACTGGAGCTACCAACAGTGAACAGAGAATACCTACTTTAATGACACTCACACTGCAGTGAAAGACAGTAAGTAAATAACCACTGGGCCGGCGCCACGGCTCACTAGGCTAATCCTCCGCCTTGCGGCGCCGGCACACCGGGTACTAGTCCCGGTCGGGGCACCGGATTCTGTCCCGGTTGCCCCTCTTCCAGGCCAGCTCTCTGCTGTGGCCAGGGAGTGCAGTGGAGGATGGCCCAAGTGCTTGGGCCCTGCACCCCATGGGAGACCAGGATAAGTACCTGGCTCCTGCCATCGGATCAGCGCGGTGCGCCGGCTGCAGCGCGCCGGCTGCGGCGGCCACTGGAGTGTGAACCAACGGTAAAGGAAGACCTTTCTCTCTGTCTCTCTTTCTCGCTGTTCACTCTGCCTGTCAAAACAACAACAACAACACATAATGTGCTAGGTGGGAGGGGGAAGTAAAGAAGTAAAATGGCTGGGGTCAGCGCTGTGGCACAGCGGGTTCACGCCCTGGCCTGAAGTGCATCCCATATGGGCACCGGTTCACGACCCCACCGCTCCACTTCCAATCCAGCTCTCTGCTATGGCCTGGGATAGCAGTAGAAGATGACCCAAGTCCTTGGGCCCCTGCACCCGCATGGAAGACCCGGAAGAAGCTTCTGGCTCCTGGCTTCGGATAGGTGCAGCTCCAGCCACTGCAGCCAATTGGGGAGTGAACCAGTGGATGGAAGACTCTCTAACTCAGACTTTCAAATAAATAATAAATAAATAAAAGAGAAGTGAAATGGGAAGGAGAGTGGAGGGAAGTGAGTGCTGGTGCTGTTTCACAGAGAGTGAGAAGGGAAAGTAACTAGGCAGCAAGGTGATGTTTGGGCGAATGAAGTGACAGAGCGAGCGAGAAGAAGGGGCTGTCTGGAAAGGTCATCCTAAGCAGGGGGACTGGAAATGTAAAGGCCCTGACACAGGAGAGATCTTGATGCCCCCAGCATGGGCCTGAGTGGAAAGAGCAATAGCCCAAGCCAGCTATGGGGTGGCTGGGCGAGATCATGCAGGTTTCACTCAGTGTGAGATAGGAAGCTCTGGAGGGTTCTTCACAGAGGAGTGAGGCTTTCAATGTCGCCGCTGCCAGGGGGAAAGAGCATTCCCTATCTATCTGTCTGTCTGTCTATCTATCTATCTATCTATGTATCTAACTTTATTATTCGTCTACCTGCCTATGGATTCTGTTCCAACATAAAAAGGACGCTGGGTGAATCGCTTTCTTATTTTTTGTTTCCAAAGTGAATTTTGGAAAAACAAAACCTGGTCATGTCTTTCCTTTGTTTAAACTCCTTTGTGCCCTCCCAGTTTGGCCTCTGGCCACCTCTCCAGCTGCCCAGTGACAGAATTTCTTTTCCTGCAGTGGGACTCAGGACTTTCTGTTTTTAAAAGGTTTATTTTATTTACTTGAAAGGTAGAGTTATAGAGAGAAAGAGAGAGGGGAAGAGATAGAGTTCTTCCATTGCTGTTTCACTCCCCAGAGGGCTGCAATGGCCGAAGCCAGGAGCCAGGAGCTTCTTCTGGGTCTCCCACATGGGTGCAGGGGCTCAAGCCCAAGCACTTGGGCCATTCTCTACCGCATTCCAAGGTGCATCAGCAGGGAGCTGGATTGGAAGTGGAGCAGCCAGGGGCTTGAAGTAGTGCCCATGTGGAATGCTGGTACCGCAGACGGCGGCTTAGCCTGCTGTGCTGCTGAGCTGGCCCCAAGGCGCTCAGGACTTGCAAACACGCTTGTCCCATTGGTCTGGATTCTCTTTGCTTCCCTCCCCATCTGCCCTATCAACGTTTGTATAGGTCTCATCCATTCTTTTCTTTTTAAAGATTTATTTATTTATTTGAAAGAGTTAGAGAGAGAAGCAGAGGCAGAGAGAGAGAGAGAGGGAGAGAGGTCTTCCATTGCTGATTCACTCCCCAATTGGCTGCAATGACCAGATCTGCGCCAATATGAAGCCAGGAGCCAGGAGCTTCCTCCAGGTCTCCCACGAGGGTGCAGGAGCCCAAGGACTTGGGCCATCTTCTACTGCTTTCCCAAGCCATAGTAGAGAGCTGGGTTGAAAGTGGAGAGCAGCTGGGACTCAAACCGGCGCCCATATGGGATGCGGCACTGCAGGCGGCGGCTTTACCCGCTATGCTACAGCGCCAGCCCCATTCATTCATTCATTCATTCATTTCATTCTCTCATCAAATTTTTACCAAGGGCTTGCTCTGTGACAAGCACTGCTGTAGGCACTAGGAACACAGATAAAACAGACAAAAATTTATGAACAAAATAAACAAAAATTCTAGCCCTCTGTGGCTTAAATTCTAGTGGGAGGAAGACAGGAAAATTATGTGTATAACTTATTACTTTAATAATAATGTATAATTTAGTAAATTATATATTATATGTGACTTTATATATAATTTATAGACATTAAAATATGAGCTTGTAAGTCAGAAGGTGATGCACGTGAAGGAGAAAAACAAACAAGGAAGGGGGGGATGCTGGGCCGGGCATGGCGATTTTAGACAAGGTGGCTGAGAGGAAGCCTCGCCGGACAGTGACAGGTGAGCAGAGACCTGGCAGGGGTGAGGGTGCAAGTCAGGCAGGTGTTTGGAGGACAGCATTCCAGGCAGAAAGCAAAGACCTTATGGGGAGAGCTTGTGTGACCTGTTCCCGGAACAGCAGAGAAGTGTGTAGGGCAGGTGAGCGGGCAGGCCCTTGTAAGGACTTGTCTGTTCCTCCCAGGGACTCGGGAGCCAGCAGAGGGTTTGGGCAGAGCAGGAGCTGCGAGTTCCGACTTGGAGGCCAACAGGATCACTCAGGGTGCAGAATTTAGACTCAGCTGAGGGAGGCTTGGTTAGGAGCCTTCTGTGATGATGGTGGCTTGATTCAGCATGGCACAACACAGGTGGTAAAAGGTTGTGGATTCTGAATATAGTTTGAATGTGGAAGCACAGGATTTATGGAGAAAACACATGTGAAATGTGTGACACAAAGGAAATAGTCAAGGATGATTCTAAGGTTTTTGCCTAAACCATTAGAATGGAGTTACCAGGTTGCTTTTTGTAAGACAGATTGACAGTAAGGGAGGGAGGGAGAGAAGGAGGGAGAGAGAGAGACAGAGAGGTCTTTTATCCACTGGTTCATTCCCCAAATGGCCGCAACGGCCAGGTCTAGAACTGGCAGAAGCCAAGTGTCAGAAATACCATCCAGGTCTTCATCATAGGTGGCAGGGACTCAAGAATTTGAGCCAGCATCAGCTGCCTCCCAGGGTACACATTAGAGGAAGCTGGAGTTGGAAGCAGGACAGGGACTTGAACCCCGGGCACTCTGACATGTGAATGTCTACCCCAACAAAAAATTTTTTTTCAAGATTAATTTTATTTGAAAGGCAGATTGACAGAGAGAGGGAAACAGATCTTCCATCCTCTGGATCATTCCCGAAAAGGCCACAAATGAAGGCATGATCAGGAACTCCATCCAGGAGTCTTATGTGGGTGCAGAGGCCTAAGTACTTGGAACATATTTCACTGCTTTTCCAGGCACATTAGCAGAGAACTTGATTGCAAGTGGAGCGGCTTGGAATTCAAAACTGGGTCTTCAGTATGGGCTGCTGCCATCACAGGTGGTGGCTCAACAATTAGAATGGAGTTACCAGCTTTTGTTTGTTTTTTGAAAGACAGATTGACAGACAGTGAGGAAGGGAGGGAGAGAAGGAGAGAGAGAGAGAGAGAGAGAGAGAGAGAGAGAGAGAGAGAGAGAGGTCTTTTATCCACTGGTTCATTGCAGCACCAATCCCCAATAACAACTTTTTGTTTTATTTATTTGAAAGGCAGAGTTACAGAGATAGAGGGAGAAACAGACAGAGACAGAGGTCTGGGGCTGTGGCCTAGCAGGTGGGGCTGCTGCCTACAGTGCTGGCATCCTATATGGGTGCCAGTTCGAGTCCCGGCTGCTCCACTTCCGATCTACCTCTCTGCTACGGCCCGGGTCCTTGGGACCCTGCACCCGTGTTGGAGACCTGGAGGAAGTTCCTGGCTTCGGATTGGCGCAGCTCCAGCCGTTGCAGCCAGTTGGAGAGTGAACCAGTGGATGGTAGACCTCTCTGTCTTTCTGTTTCTTCTCTCTGTGTGTAACTCTTTCAAATAAATAAATAAATAACTAAATCTTTTTTTTTGTTTGTTTGTTTTTTTTTTTTTTTTTGGCAGGCAGAGTGGATAGTGAGAGAGAAAGAGAGAGAGAGAGAGAGACAGAGAGAAAGGTCTTCCTTTGCCATTGGTTCACCCTCCAATGGCCGCCACGGCCAGCGCGCTGCGGCTGGCGCACTGCGCTGATCCGATGGCAGGAGCCAGGTACTTCTCCTGGTCTCCCGTGGGGTGCAGGGCCCAAGCACTTGGGCCATCCTCCACTGCACTCCCTGGCCACAGCAGAGAGCTGGCCTGGAAGAGGGGCAACCGGGACAGAATCTGGCGCCCTGACCGGGACTAGAACCCGGTGTGCCGGCGCCGCAAGGCGGAGGATTAGCCTAGTGAGCCGCGGCGCCGGCTTAAATAACTAAATCTTAAAAAAAAAAAAGAGAGACAGAGATCTTCCATGTGGTTCACTCCCAAAATGGCTGAAACAGCTGGGGCTGGGCCAAGCTGAAGCCAGGATCCTAGAACTCCACTAGGGTCTCCCACATGGGTGGTAGGGACCCAAGCATTTGGACCACCTTCTGCTGCTTTCCCAGGTACATTAGCAGGGAGCTGGATCAGAATTGGAGCAGCCAATACTTGAATTGGCACTCATATGGGATGCAGTATCTTGGACAGTGGCTCAACCTGCTGTACCACAATGCCGGCCCCATAGCACATCTTACATTACTTATTTAAAAAATTTTATTTGAAAGGCAGAGTGACAGAGAGGGAGAAAGAGAGATCTTCCATGACTGGTTTACTTCTCAAATGGCTGTAACAGCTAGGCCTATGCCAAGGTGAAGCCAGGAGCCCAGACTCCATCTATGGCAGGGGGAACTCAAGTACTTGGGTCATCATCTGCTGCCTTCTGGGTGCATTAGCAGGAAACAGGGCATTCAGGACTCCCAAGGGCACTCTGAGGAGGGCTGCAGGTATCTCAAGCAGCACAGTAACCTGCTGGGCTATAGCGCCTGCCCCAAGCACAATTTTTGATCAACACCTAATAGCCATACATAATCGTAGGGCAGAATGTATGTGACAGTTCAACAATGTATATACAATGTGTATTGATCACATAAGGATGACTAATGCTTCCCTCTCCCCATCATTACTTTATGTTTGAAGACTTTCAGCTCCTTTCTCCTACTTACTCACGTAGTATACAATAGGTTATCATCGCTGCAGTCTTCCCAGCGGGCTGCACACCCCTACAGTTCATTCCTCCCATGTAACTGTGTTTTAGTACCTGTTACCCAACCTCCCTCCCCTCTGAATTACCTGTTTTCTTTCTACATGCTTATATTTATTTGGAAGGCAGAATGGGTGGGGGGAGGGAGGAGAGAGAAATCTTCCATATGCTCCCATATCGTTTATACCCCAAATGCCTGCAATAGCCAGAGCTGGGCCAGACCAAAGCCAGGAACCCTGAATTCCATCCAGGTCTCCCCCTTGGGTGGCAGGGACTCAAGTACTTAAGGCTTCATCTAATGCCTCCGAGGATGTAAGAACAGGAAGCTGATTGGAAGCAGAGGTGCTGTTCGAACTAGACAAATGGATATGGGATGCAGGCACATCCCAAGCGCCCACCCCTGAATTACTTGTTTTAATACTTGTTTCCACTAATACATTTTTCATGAAGGGGGAACGGGGACCAAGCGTTTTTATTCCCTTCCTCAGCAGAGTGAGTGCCTGAGGCCTCCCTGTAAGTTTTTGGGTCTCTCACAAGCAGGGAAAGGACTCAGAGCCTCAGCTTACTGGACATGCGCGGTCTCTCATTTTCTTACAAAGATCCCAGGCTTGGCTTCATGCTCTGCTGTTTGGAAACAGTTAATGATCTGTGAACAAGGGTCCTTGCAAATTCAGTAGTTGGTTCTGGATTAAGTGATAGATTTATTTTTTAAAGATTTATTTATTTATTTGAAAGGCAGAGATAGAAAGATGTGGAGAGACAGAGGGATAGCTTCATCCGCTGGTTTACTCCTCAGATGCCCACAGTGGATGAGTCTGGGCCGACTGGAAGACAGGAACATTCTTCCACTGCTTTCCCGGGCACATTAGCAGGGAGCTGGATCAGAAGTGGAGCAGCTGGACGTGGAACGGGTGCCCATATGGGATACCAGAGTATCACAGGCTGGAGGCTTAACCCACTGTGCCACAAAGTGAAACTGATAGATTTACCAAGTCATGAAGCACAGTCCTTTAACTCTGTAATTTCAAATGTTTATTGATTACTATGTTCTGCAGTAGCCTGTTGAAGAGGGAGGAAGCCCTTGACATTCCAGCCAGAAACAGAAGGGAGTGGGGCTGACCAAGCACCGCCTGGTCAGGCCTCGCCTTTCTCTTGAAGGTTGTTCTCTGCCGGCTTCAAGTCCAGGTGCCCTTTGCTGATGCACAGTCCGGTTCTGTGAATTACACTGGGCACTACCTAGGGGACACAGCTCCGGGAGTGGGCCAGGTCTCCCAGGCACCTGCTCAGCACCACCGGGCCTGCGTTCCTTTGGATTTAGAGGCCTGTACTGAAATCAATCTTGGTCACCGTCCCATGACCCAGGGAGCGGTTGATGTTGAATGTATAGGATTCGTGTTTGCTTTCTGTGTCGTTTGTTTGTTTTGTCATTTTGTTTTGTTTTCGGAGCATTCACCCGGAAGATAAGAAAGGTGGGAGTAAACTTCCCTAAATGGCCAGAGGGACTGGGATAGGCCCTTGTCCAGCGCGTGTGGCCGTGCGCTGAGAGCGGGGCTGTGTCAGGAGGGGCCGCGGGACCTGGAGGGCTCCGCGTTCGGCCCGCTCAGGTGAGCCCGGGGATGCCTCTGGCTCTCGGTGTGCGAGGTCCCGGCAGGCGGACTCCAGTTCCTCCCTGATCCAAGCTCCAAGGCTTCCACTTGGCTTCAGTTTCTCCTTCTGGAGAGCCAGGGAGCGGGCCCAGGGCATTTTTCGGGGCGCCCGCATTTCGAGGATACCTGTGACCCTCCCAAGACCCCGCGTCGCCGCGCACCGTCCCGGGGGCTACGGCCGGGGCGGGGCGGGCGCGGGGCCGCGCCCGGAGACTCACCTGTGCGCCGAGCGGTGACTCACCTGCCCCCCGCCCTCCCCCGCTCGCGGGCTGTTCCAGGAGTCACCGCTCCTCCTTCCTGTCGGGGCCCGAGCGCCCGACCGGGGCCTGGGACGAAGTAAGGCCGGGGGTAGGGGCAGAGAGGGAGAGGTCCTCTGGGAGTTCTGGCCCGCCGCTAGGTTCCTTTTGCGGAAGGGCCGCTCCCCGCAAACCCCGGCCTCCGGGCCGGGAGAAACCAGCGGGAGGCGGCGGGAGGCGCGGGGAAGAGCGAGCCGGAGGGAGGTGCTGGGAAGGGCGGGCGGGGCCGCGGCCGCGGGCGGGGGGCGGGCCGGGGGCGGGGGCGCCGGCGGCCCATTTCCTCCTGGGAGCCGGACGGGCTGGAGACAAAGCGGCCAGCGTCGGCCTCTGGCTTCGGGAGTGTCCTGCGCTCGCCCCGCTCGCCGCAGGTAACTCTCTTCGCACCTCCCTGGACGCGAGTGCGGGGGTCCTGGGGCTGGGGCGCCGTCTCTCCTGCGCCGCCGCCCGGAATCGGGCTCCCGGGGGGCGCGGGTCCGGCGTCGGGTCGGCGGCCGCTTCCCCGGCGGGGCGCGGGCCTGGGCCCCGGGCGGGCGGGCGGGGCCGGCGTTCCCCGGCTCTCGGGAAGTTGAGGGGCCGCGGCTGCCGGAGAGGAGGCGGCGCAGGCCCGGCGCGCCGCGGCGCTTCCTGTTGGAAAAGTTTCTCCCGGTTTCTAAACTTTGTTCGGGCTGCCGCGGGGCGCGCGCCGGCTGCCTTGCCTTCGGCGGCGGGCACGTCCGCGCGCGGGCGGGGGCGGGGGGCTCGGCGTTGCGTGCGCAGGGCAGGCCCGGTGGTCTGGCTCTCTGGTTTCTGCCCCCCGGCCCCCCACCGGCCCCCGAGACTTGCGGGGGTGCGGGGCGGACGGCGGCGGGCAGCGTCGAGGCCTCCCTTTCTCGGGCCCAGTGCCGCGGGCTGGGCGCACCACACCCTTCCCTTTGGAATTCCTCAGCCGGACTCCCTCACGCCTCCCTGTCAGCAGTGGCGTTAGCGGGACTTTTCTTCGTGTTGACTTTCAAAGGAGAGAGCGAGTTGGTGCGCGCGCGCGAGAACTTGCTGGGAGCTCGCCCCGAATGCGGGCCCGGCTGGGCCGCGGCGGCCTCTGGGCGGTGCGGGCGCCACCCTCTCCTCGCCCCGCGCCCGGCTCCCGTGCGTGTGCGTGTGTGAAGCCCCGGCTGAGTGAGGGCGGTTCGTTGTTCTGATGAAGGAAATGGACGGCTGTGGCAGACGAGAGCGTGTTTGTGTTGAGCAGTGATTTTTTAAGACCGTCCGGTGGCTGTGACTTGAAATGGAATGTGCAGATCACATTAATTAGGCTGTGTTGTTATCTTTCACAAGAGAGGCAAGTGCGGGAGTTATCTGCACTCTGTCCAGTTACTTACCTTTCTTTCTTTTAGCTAAAAGAAAAAAAGAAAACCTTTTACCCTGTTTCTTAAGGACTCACCGATAATGAAGACGTGGTCACCTGCCCCTAAAGGCTCTCACTGTAGTAGGGAGAGGCCCAGGCTGGAGCAGGATGATGGGTCAGCTGTTACACCAGGGTTCTTCAGAAAAGCTCCTGGAAAATAGAATCGTGTATGTGGTGATACAGAGGAGACTTGAGAAATCCTGAGCAGGGCCTGTGGATAAGTCTGGAAAGACTTCCTGGAGAAGGTGGCATTTGGACTAGATGGAACATGAGCTGAGGTTTGCCAAGTGGAAGGGTAGAGAAATACAAAACTGTGAGATTTTGGAGAACCGTGGTCTCACTTTCCTGGTTTTCTTTTACTTTTGGCTCTTCTCAGTTTTTTTCTTCCTAATTTTTTCTCCCATTTCACCCATGCCCAAGGCTGTATCCGAAGTTCCTTGTGGCGTCATTTTTACTCTGATCAGTAACCTGATTCCTTGTAACCGCGTAGAGCTGAGAGCCGTTGCGCAGTCTTGTGGTCATCAGTGCCGTAAGCTGGAGCAGGAACGGCTGTTTTGAGGGCAGGTGCCTCCTGACCTACATGGTCAGCTGTGTACGGAGGAGTGTTTGGGAGTGCCAGGGGTACCTCAAATTCAGCATGTCCAAACTGGGACTCCTTTCTCTTCTGGAGGCATAAAGCAGGTGTGGAGAGGCAGAGCAACTGGCAGGGCCTTGTCATTTCTTTGAGAAAGAATGTGACAGACATCCTGGTGGCTGGAGTGGTGGTGGTGTGTGTGCTGGTGGGGATGAGGACAGAGGAACTCAGATTATGGGACTCCAGTCCTTGGCTTCTTCAGCATGGCTGTCTTTGACCTGCCTCTGCGCTCTCTGCCAATCTGATGTGCGCCTTCTCCTGACCCCAGCGGAACCACCTCTCCACAGTCCTCTCTTGGGTCTCTAGGCACAAGGAGTCTTTCCTGTCTCAGGACCTTGACACATGCAGAAGATTCTGTAGCCTGGCAACCACAGATGATGATCATCATTTTTTAAAAAGATTTATTTTTATTTATTTGAAAGTCAGAGTTACACAGAGAAAGGAGAGGCAGAGAGAGAGAGAGAGGTCTTCCAGCCGATGGTTCACTCCCCAGATGGCCACAACGGCCGGAGCTTCGCCAATCCGCAGCCAGGAGCTTCTTCTGGGTCTCCCATGTGGGTGCAGGGGCCTGAGGACTTGGACCATCTACTACTGCTATCCCAGGCCGTAGCAGAGAGCTGTATCGGGTCTTGAACCAGTGCCCATAAGGGATGCTGGCGCTTCAGGCCAGGGTGTTAACCCACTGCACCACAGCGCCGGCCCCAAGATTATTTTTTTTTCAACAAGGTTTATCTATTTATTTGAAAGGCAGACCGATACAGAAGGGGAGACAGAGTAAGAGATCTTCCACTAGCCCCAGATGGCTGTGTTAGCTGTGGCTGGGCCAGGAGGAAGCCAGGAGCCTGGAACTCCATCCAGGTCTGCCTTGAGGGGTAAGGGCATAAGCACTTGGCCTGTCTCCCATTTCTTTCCCAGGCACATTGACAGGGAGCTGGATTGGAAGCAGAGCAACTGCCTCTTGAATTGTCACTATGATTTAGGATGCTGGCGTCACAGATGCAACCTTTTTTTTTTTTTTTTAAGATTTATTTTTTTATTTGAAAGAGTTGCAGAAAGGCAGAGGCGGCGGGGTGTCTTCGATCTGCTGGTTCACTCTCCAGATAGCCTCAAGGGCCGAAGCTGGGCTGATCCGAAGCCAGGAGCCAGCAACTTCTTCCGGGTCTCCCACGCAGGTGCTCGGGTCATCTTCCATTGCCTTCCCAGGCCATAGCAGAGAGCTGGATTGGAAGTGAAGCAGCTGGGACTTGAACCGGGGCCCATAAAGCAACAGTGCTGCAGGTGCAACTTAACCCATTGCAGCACCACAGCAGCCTCGAGTTTTCTAATTTTGATGAAGTGTAGTTTATCTGTTTTTGTTGCTTATGCATCTGGTGTCATATCTAAGAAACTTGCCACATCCAGTGTCCTGGAGCATTTCCCCCCTCAGGTAAACTGTGGATATCTTGAGGGCAGAAAATTTTCATTGTAGTCATTTTATCCTAGAGTAAGCAAGCACATGGAGGGCAAGGAAAGAATTTTTAAAATGTAATTTTGAGATGAGCATTGGCCTAGTGGTTAAGATGCCAAGTTGGGATGCCCACATTTCATACTGGAGTGTCTGTGTTCTAGTCCCGGCTCTGTTCCTGATTCCAGCTTCCAGCTCGTGTACACTCAGAGGTAGCTGTGAAGGCTTGATTGGTTGAGTCCCTGCCACTATGTGGGAGACCTGGATTAGGATTCCTGGTTCTCTTTGGCTTCCTGTTCAGCCTGGGCTGTTCCTGGGCCTTGTGGGCATTTGGGGAATGAGCCAGCAGATGGGAGCTTGCTCTGCTTGTCTGCCTGCTTCCTTATCTCTCAAATTATAAAGTGTGATTCTTTTTTAAAAAAAAATGTTAATTTACTTGAAAGGCAAAGAGACAGAAAGATATACAGATCTCTTCTGTCAGCTAATCGCTCTCCAGATGTCCTCAGCAGCAAGGGGGGACAGGCTGGAGCCAGGTCGTGTTGCAGGTGTTTGAACTTCTACCAGCTGCCCCTCAGGATGCATGTTAGCAGGGAGCTGGGTTGGAAGTGGAGGAGTTGGAACTTGAACCAGACGTAGAGTGTCTCAAGTGGTGGCTTAACTTGCTGTGTCATATTGCCTGAATACTCCCTTGAAGTGAAAAAAATTCTTAAAAGATCATTAAGAAAAATGGAGTTGGGGCTGGCATTGTGGCTTAGTAGATTAAGACTCCTCCTGTGGCACTGGCATCCCATATGGACGCTGGTTTGAATCCTGGCTGCTCTACTTCCAGTCCAGCGCTCTGCTATGGCCTGGGAAAGCAGTAGAGATGGCCCAAGTGCTTAGGCCGCTGCACCCAGGTGGGAGACCCAGAAGAAGTTCTTGGCTCCAGGCTCTTGGCTTTGGATCAGCCCAGCTCTGGCCATTGGGACCGTTTGGTGGGGGGGTGAACCAGCTGAGGGAAGATTTCCCTGTTTCTTCCTCTCTCTGTTTGTAACTCTGCCTCTCAAATAAATAAATAAGTCTTTAAAAAAGAGTTATGTGTTGGGATGTTTCCTATTATTGCTAATTTGATACTGATTTTCTGTGTGTTACCTGTTGAATTACAACAGTAACATACTCTTCAGAGGTTTTATTCTGAGACTCTGCCTTAGAGTTTGAACTTTGTCATCTGTATAATGTAGCAAATGATTTACAGAGGATATTTATTTTAACTTCTGATAGGATAAAACCCTCATTCTTTCAGTTATGGAGTGCTGGACAGGACATGTTTTTATCTGTAATGAGTGGGTTGTCTTTCAAATAAAACCAGTGAACAAGTTCAGCATTTAAGTATCATTAAAAGTTGCTGACTTACCTTCAATAAAACTCTTTAGACCATACATTCTTTTGCTAAATGTTGAACTCCTTCAAGGCACTTTTGTTGTGTATCTTTGTTTCTGATAATAGCTGATTCATTTCTTTGCCCATGGCAGGTACTACTCAATAAATATTGAATTAGTTATAATAGATGCACTTACGGTATATATAGGATTATGCCAAGTCTGTATGGGAGTGGAGACATAGTTTAACATCCAGTTCATTAAGTTTTTTCTTGTGGTAGGTGTTGTGGTCGAGCAGGTTAAGCTCACTTGGGGTGCCCATATCCCTTATTGGAGTGCCTGGTTTGAGTCTCAGCTACTGTGCTTCAAATCCAGCTTCCTGCTAATGCAGCTGGGAAGGCAGTGGCGATGGCCTCAAGTACTGGAGTCAGTACCACCTATGTGGAGGACCTGGATGGCATTCTAGGCTCATTACTGGGCCTGACTCATTCCCTGCTATTGTGGGCAGTTGAGGAGTGAAACAGTGGAAATTCATTCTGTGTCTCTCACACACACACACCTTACACATTGAGGGAAATAGATCTCCTGTCCACTGGTTCATTGCCTAGATGCCTGCAGTGACTGAGGGGCCTGAAACTATGAACAAGGAACTTGATCCAGGTCTCCCATGTGGGTGGCAGGAACCCAACTACTTGAGTCATCACCTCTGTCTTCAGGGTCTGCATAAGCCGGAAGTTAGAATAAGCACAGTTGAGAACTGAACCCAGGCACTCCCATATAGAACTTGGGTGTCCTAACTTGTGGCTTAATTGCCAGACCAAACACCCACCTCTGTTGTATATCCTTTAATTATTTTGTCTAGGTATGTATGCTGACCACATGTAACTTCTGTGAAAACTAGATATTACTTTTTGTGCTCTTTTGTAATCTGTCCACTTATATAACTTGAACATTGTCCCTATTGGTATAGTAAGACTAATTTTTTTTTATTTATTTTTTGACAGGCAGAGTGGACAGTGAGAGAGACAGAGAGAAAGGTCTTCCTTTGCCGTTGGTTCACCCTCCAATGGCTGCTGCAGCCGGCGCGCTGCGGCCAGCGCACCGCGCTGATCCGATGGCAGGAGCCAGGAGCCAGGTGCTTTTCCTGGTCTCCCATGGGGTGCAGGGCCCAAGCACCTGGGCCATCCTCCACTGCACTCCCTGGCCATAGCAAGACTAATCTTTATTTTATGTACAACAAAGAAGAAATGCATCCAAGGGGCAGCGCTGTGGTATAGTGGATAAAACCGCCAACTGTGGTGCCAACATCCCCTATGGGCAATAGTTTGAGTCCGGACTGCTCCACTCCCATCCAGCTCCCTGCTAATGCTCCTGGGGAAGTAGCAGAAGATGGTCCAAGTGCTTGGGTCCCTGAACCCATGTGGGAGACCTGGAAGAAACTCTAGGCTACTGGCTTCAGTTTGGCTCAGCTCTGGCCTTTGTGGCTGTTTGGGGAGTGAACCAGGAGATGGAAGACCTCTCTGTAACTCTGCCTTGCAAATAAAATAACTAAATCTAAAAAAAGTGTCCAAATCAGCTAGAAAATGCCATCAGTTGTAAGACAACATCCAGACTTCAGAGACTTAAAAATGTAGAGTGAGTTGAGTTGTAGAACTGTGGAAGTATGACTGACTCCGAGTGTGGGATATTAATGCCCTTCGTCTTCTGTTGCGAAGCTGCCTTAATCAGGCCTCTGGTAGAGCCCTTTGCAGCCTTCCAGGGTGGGGCTTTAGTTTGTAGCTAAAGCAGCTTTTGTCTGTTCTTGATTATTCCTGGGTGAAAAGTGCTTGCTTGCTTTCTTTTTTGAATATGGTGGTTATAAAATTGACCATGTTAACTACAGCGGTGTGCCAGTTCACGATGGGGACACTGTTCTGAGACATGTGATTTCCTTGTGGTGTGCTCTTGACACGGTGTGCTCACACTGACCCAGGTGGTATAGGTCAGCCATTCTTTTTCTTTTTTTTTAAGATTTATTTATTTGAGAGGCAGAGAGGCAGAGAGAGAGAGAGAGAGTGTTAGAGTTCTTTAATATGCTGGTTCACTCCAAAACTGGTTGCAATGGTTGGAGCTGAGCTCATCTGAAGCCAGGAGCCAGGAGCTTCTTCTGGGTCTCCCACACATGGGTGTTGGGGCCCAAAGACTTGGGCCATCTTCTACTGCTTTCCCAGGTTAGAGCAGAGCATCTGGGACTTGAATCGGTGCCCATATGGGATGCCAGCAGTGCAGGCGGCAGCTTTACCTGCTACGCCACAATGCCGGCCTTGAGGTCAGCCATTCTTGATGCAGTCAGGAGAGTGCTAAATGAAACGAATGAGGCTGCTGACAGCATTTCTTTTTTTTTTTTTTAAATGTGGTTTTTTTGTTTGTTTGTTTGCTTTTTTTTTAACATTTATTTGAGAGGCACAGTTACAGAGAGGGAGAGGGAGAGACAGAGAGAGCTCTTCATCTGATACACTCACCAAATAGCCACAATGGGCATGGCTGGGCTGGTTGAAGCCAGGAGCTTCATCTGGGTCTCCTGTGTGGGTACAGGGGCCCCAAGCTCTTGGGCCATCCTCCACAGCTTTCCCAGGCACATAAGCAGGAAGCAGGATTGGAAAGTGGAGCAGCCAGGACTCAACCTGGCACCCAAATGGGATGCTGATGCTGCAGGCAGTGGCTTAACCTGCTGCACCATGGCTCTGGCCCCAGGTTCTTCGTCTTTCTAGAACTTGGTATTTTCTATAATGGTCTGTCTGCTTTCTCAGGATCAGCCTGAGGCGTGAACATAAGATCTTAGGTCTTTCTGAGCCTTTGTCTTGGCATGCACCCCAGTCACTCTTTGTTTTCCTTCCACCTCTAAATATGATTGCTTTTAAATGTGTCTTTGAAGTCCAGCTCCTAAAAAGAGGAATCAGAAAAAAGGAAGCCAGGGGAGGAAAAGGGTACTGGCCCATTAAATTCCTTGGAAGCTAAAGGGGGAGGTGGTGTGCAGCCTTGGAGGGGGTGCCGTGATGGCCGCCCCTCGCAGTGCTTCACCTCGCTGATTTGAAGCAGCACTCAGATCGCCCACGTTTGGAGAATGATGTCCTTCTTGCCCACCCTGGCTTCTGCAGGCTGTTTATAACCAGCTCCAGGACTGGAGTTTAGAGGGTGGGGAGCTGCTGCTGACCTAAGAGCAGAAATTGATAACCCAACTTAAAATGCAGGCCTCGGCATGGAAGTTGCAGGTCTTCAGTAGACTCCAGAGTAGTTAACATCAGACAGACTCTGTAGTTGTTGGCTGTGTGGAGAAACAGATTCCTGGTGCTTTCCACACTGTCATCCTCCCAGAATCTCTTTTCTTTTAAGGTGAAATAATACCGCATTGTTCACATATACCACAGTTTGTTTATCCTCTTACCTCTTGTTGATGTGGATTGTTTCCAAGATAGCTACTTTTTGTTGCTTTTAAAATTCTGCCAAATTCCCCTCTGGAAATGGGCTTGATTGGCATCTGGTACATCAGGGTATTTTCTGTTCAAACTTTCTCACTACTTAATGCTTGGCAGTGTGGACTGCAGGCCACCTGAATAAGTGAATGAGTCGGAAGGAATCTTGTGGGCAGGTCACACTCCTTGGATGGAGGTAGAAACGTCCCATAGGCTGGTCAGATAAGTCCTGGGAGGACCACTTGCTGGCATTGCTCTCATCCAGAGAGGGTTTGGCCCTAAATTTTTTATCCAGCAGTGTTCCTTGTCAAGGACGACCGAAACTCTACCTTCTCACCAGTAATCCTCCTTCAGCCTTTTCAGAGTTGAATGCTAATTTAGCTCTTGAAGCAGAAGTCCTGAGTAAATACTTTTTTTATTTTTTTAAAGACTTATTTATTTATTTGAATGACTGAGTTAGAAAGAGGAGAGACAGAGGTCTTCCACCTGCTGGTTCATTCTGCAAACAGCCACAGTGGCCAGGGCTGTGTGAGGCTGAAGCCAAGAGCTTCTGGGTCTCCCTTGTGGGTGCTGGCCTCAACCATTTGGGCCACCTTCCACTGCTTTCCCAGGTGCATCAGCAGGGAGCTGGAAACCAGCAATGAAGCAGCAGGGACTTGAAAACCAGCGCCCATATGGGAGGCAGCACTGTAGGCCATGGCTTAACCCACTCCGTCACAGCGCTGGCCCCATAAATACTGTTTTGTACACATAGGTTCTGTGGTTTAGTTGTATGTATATGCTGCTTTAAAAATAAAATCATTTAGGGCTGGAGCTGTGGTGCAGCAGGTAAAGCCGCCACCTACAGTGCTGTCATTTCATATGACCAGTGGTTCGAGTCCTGGCTGCTCCACTTCTTGTTTTTATTTATTTATTTATAAATAACTATTCCTTTTTTTTTTTAAAAAGATTTATTTATTAATTTGAAAGTTGGAGTCACAAAAAGAGAAAAGGAGAGGCAGAGAGAGAGAGAGAGAGGTCTTCCATCTGCTGATTCACCCCCCCAGATGACTGCAACGCCGATCCAAAGCGAGGAGCCAGGAGCTTCCTCCGGGTCTCCCACGTGGGTGCAGGGGCCCAAGGACTTGGGCCATCTTCTGCTGCTTTCCTAGGCCACAGCAGAGAGCTGGATCGGAAGCGGAGCAGCCAGGTCTCGAACCAGCATGCATATGGGATGCCGGTGCTGCAGGCCAGGGCGTTAACCTGCTGCGCCACAGTGCCGGCCTCAATAACTATTTTTTAAAAAATATTTATTTATTTATTTGAAAGGCAAAGTTACAGAGGCAGAGAGCGAGATCTGCCATTGGCTGGTTCACTCCTCAAATGGCTGCAATTGCTGGAGCTGAGCTGATCCAAAGCTAGGAGTCAGGAGCTTCTTCCAGGTCTCCCACGTAGGTGCAGGGGCCCAAGCACCCAGGCCATCCTCTGCTGTTTTCCTAGGCCATCAGCAGGGAGCTGGATTGGAAGTGGAGCAGCTGGGACTCCAACTGGTGCCCATATGGGAGGCTGGCGCTGCAGGCAGTGGCTTTACTTGCTACGCCACAGCACTGGCCCCCTGTTTATTTTTCAAAGGTTTATTTATTTGTTTGAAAGGCAGAGTTACAGAGACAGGAGGAGAGACAGAGAGATCTTCCGTTTTCTGGTTCACTCCCCAAATGTACACAAGATCTGGGACTGGGCCAGGCCCAAGCCAGGGGCCAGAACTCCATTGTGGTACTTGGGCCATCTTCTGCTTTCCCAGATGCATGAGCAGGGAGCTGGGCCAGAAGTAGAGCAGCTGGGACTTGAGCCAGAACCCATCTGGGATGGTGATGTTGCAGCCGTTGGTTAAACATCTGCACCATGATGTGGGCCTCTACAGCACTGTATGTATGTATGTATGTATTTACTTACAAAAGATTTATTGAGGGCCTGGCATTATGGCATAGTGGGTAAAGCCGCCACCTGCAAATATAGTAAATCTTTAAGAAATAAAAAGATTTATTTATTTGAAAGGCAGAGTTAGAGAAGGAGACACAAACACAGATAGACACAGAGCGAGGGAGAGGGAGGAAGAGAGAAAGATACCTTCCATTCGCTGATTGACTCCCCAGATGGTCATAATAAGCAGGGCTGAGCCAGGAACTCTTATCCAGGTCTCCTACTTGAGTGCAAGTGTCCGAACACTTGGGCCATTTTCTGCTTTTCGCGGGTACATTATCAGGGAGCTGAATTGGAAGTGGAGCACCTGGGATGGGAACCAGTGCCCATATGGGATGCTGGCGTGGCAGGCAGTGACTTTATCTGCTACACCACAATACTTCTATACCACTCAAGAGTAAATTTTATTGTATGAAAAAGTGAAAAAATGAGCAAGTTAAAAAGAAATTCATTCAAAAATTTCTCGGCAGTTTTGACCGTCTAATAAATAAGTAGTGAAAAACATGAACTCCATTATCACAACTTTGACGCCATAAAGAAATCCTGGTTATACTATACATGTTGGAGGATTTGTCTTATTAGCATTTTCTGTTTTCTCTGAAGGAACAAACAAACACATCAGGCATTTAGGCAGGTCTCGTAGAGCAGCAGTTTCTGAAACTTGCTGGAGTGTCTGTGCTGGCTTCCAGAACCTAGAGGGTGTTGCTTATGCAGCTGGTGTCTGCTCAGCTCCTGTGGTTGTAGACCTGCACCTAGTGGGGGTGAGGATTGGACAGTCTGGCTCAGCTTGGCCTGCTGCATGCTGTTTGCTCACTGGTAAGAATGCTGCACTGAGTCATCCGTTACTGAGGGTTTGCAGTGTGCAGTAAACCATCCACATTGCCCTTTCTCAGTTAGAACCTCTCAGTGCTCATTATTTTCTTAGTTTTTTTCATAGTTGTCACTTTTCTTTTTTCCACGTGCAAGTGTGCCCCAACTCTGGTTCTAATAGAGCTTGAAATTAACATGCATTTCTATTTACTTGTTGCTGGACTGCCATCTCTCAGCCCTACTTTTTTTTTTTTCTTTAAAGATTTATTTATTTGAAAGGCAGAGTTACAGAGAATTAGAGAGAGAGACAGACAGACAGATCTTCCATTCTCTGGTTCACTCCCTAAATGGCTGCAACAGCTGGAGCTGTTGGCCGATCCAAAGCCAGGAGCCAGGAGCTTCTTCTGGGTTTCCCACATGGGTACAGGTGCAAGAACTTGGGCCACCTTCTACTGCCTTCTCAGGCCATAGCAGAGAACTGGATCAGAACTGGAGCAGCCAGGACTCCAACTGGCACTGCAGGTGGTGCCTTTATCTGCTTTGCCACAGCGTCAGCCCCTGCCCTACTTTTTTTTTTTTGACAGAGTGGACAGTGAGAGAGAAAAAGAGAGAGAGAGAGAGAGAGAGAGAGAAAGGTCTTCCTTTTGCTGTTGGTTCACCCTCCAATGGCCGCCGCGGCCGGCGCATTGCACTGATCCGAAGCCAGGGGCCAGGTGCTTCTCCTGGTCTCCCACGCGGGTGGGCCATCCTCCACTGCACAACCAGGCCATAGCAGAGAGCTGGCCTGGAAGAGGAGCAACCGGGACAGAATCCGGCACCCCGACGGGGACTAGAATCCAGTGTGCTGGCGCTGCTCGGTGGAGGATTAGCCTATTGAGCCGTGATGCCGGCCCTCCTGCCCTACTTTTTGATTGGGATTTAGTTTGTGCCTTGTCACTGACTGCAAGTTTGGAGTAACTTATCTAATGTACATAGCGTTTGAAGGGTGACTCTGGTTGGTCTAAATATTTGTAACCAAGATTTGATCATTTGGAACAAGTGTGTGAGTAATGTGATTGGTTTTTTAAAATGTCTGCCATTTTTCCATGTTCTTATTTTATGAAGAGAAGGCATGTAATTATAGTGTGCAAACTATTGTAATTTTCATTTTAAGAGGACTTTACAGAACTTGTGTTGCATTAAAATTTTGATATTGAGTACTTTAACCCAGTTTAATCTTATTGTTAAATAATCTTATTTATTTGCTAGTTTAAAGGGTAATTTGTTCCTAGAATGCTCTGTGTGTGTGTGTGTGTGTGTGTGAGATTGATTCATTTATTTGAAAGGCAGAGCTACAGAGAGATCTTGCCATCTGCTGGTTCACTCCCCAAATGTCTGCAACAGCCAGGGCTGGACGAGGCTGAAGCCAGGAGCCAGAAATTCAGTCCAGGTCTCTCAAATGGATGATATGAGTCTCAGGATTTGGGCTATCTTCTGTTGCCTTCCAGGCACATTAACAGGAAGCTGGATTGGAAGCAGAGCAGCTGGCACTTGAACCCCAGTGGTCTGATAGGGGTTGCTGGTGGTGCAGGTGGTGGTTTAACCTGCTGCACAGACTAGACTGCTTAGTTTTTGACTGTTCCATTCCGTTATATTGAGCTGCAGAGTTCCCTTATTTTTGTGTTCTGAGGTTTCATTATTAGATATTATCAAAAGTAAGTGGACAATCAGTTGTCTTGAAAATGTTTTATTGCTGTGGTTTGTGTTATTTTGTTAGTATCTGACATTCTAAATTGAGGATGTGAGTTGGAAACCTGGTTAATATGAGGTTACATAATCCTGTACTGGTTTATTAACCAGGTTATACTGCAAACTGTTCTTGAAACCTTAAGTGCTGTCATAACTCAGAAAACACATTCAGTGTGGCCCGTTTCAAGTGACATGAAGGATAGGAGCATTTCCTAATAGTCCATTTGCCCCGTGCAGCTGACACATGCTTTCTTCCTGAGCACGAAGATGCATTGTTAACATTCCTTCATGGTGTGTTGAATATTTCATTATGTTAAATATTTCACTATTAATCCAGACTCTTAATCATGGTTTATGAAATATGATAGTGCAGTGAGTAATCCGAGGCTGAAAGGGAGAGGGAGGTCATCACTGATGAGCTGGTGTTTGGGGGGTTTTCTATTTCTAGGGAATTTTTCTAAAATGATCTGTTACTGCTTTCTTGTTCCAGCGGACCTGGGGTCAGCATGTTCTCAGAAAAGGTTTAGACTGAACCTGAAGTATATCTTTAGAAACCTGTCATTATACAGAGAAATGGCCAGGTGAAATGTTAAATTTGATCCCTTTAGGAGGGGGGAAAATTCAAGGAGATGGAAGATGGCAGCCCTTGAGAGACACTGAAGTTGACTTGATTTCTTTACGATCAGTGAAAGATCTAATATTTTCTAGGTGGCTTAATGGAATACCTCAATTGCTGTATCTCAGTTACATTGGGAAGGGTTTACCTCAATACGGTACGTTTATAAAAAGTCTGCTTTCAGAGTGGTGTGCCAGGTGCTGGGAGATGTTAATGTGTAAGCCAACATTGCTTACTTCTGGAAGTTGATGAACTAAAGTGATGAGCTTTGGTGACATTGCTGATTGGTAAGAATTAGCAGTGTGTACCTGTTTTTGCTAAACTGCAACAAGAGTGGTAACTCCTTATTTGTTTTTCATGTGCTAATGTTACTAGATGAAACCCAAAGTAATAGGGCCGATTCAGTTACACATGTGTAGAATGTTAGATTGGTAAAGATCACACTCAGAAAAGCCACACTGTGTATGCTGAAAGGAGCCCCCACATTCCTGGGGAACAGACACGCAGATACAAGTGCTATGTGGTGAGGCTTGGGAACCGCAGGCAGGGTTTCCTATGTGAGGCGGAGTTGACATGTGACCATGTCTTGAAAGAGGGTGAGAGCTTTACGGTGGAAGAGTCTGGAAGGAGCTGTGAGTGCAGGAGCGGCCTTGTCTGAGGTTCTGGAGGCAGTGCTGGCTCCGGCAGGGAACAGGTGTGGTTGGTGTGCTTTTGGCTGCATCCCATCTGTGGTGAGGAAGCCATCCCAGGGTTTTCCAGAGGAGAGTAAGCCAATGACAGTGACAACTAGGGCTGCCCGGAGAATGATTGGAAGTGAGAAGACTTCTAGATACACCAAGCCAGGGAGAATGAGAATAGGAAGCCTTGGTGATGTGATGGAGGTGTTACTGAGGTGCAGAGAGGGAGAAGAGAAGGGAGGAGGAGAACCTGGATCCATTCTCCTTCTAGGGGTCCTGGTTTGGTGAACTTTGGTCACTGGGGGTGGCGTAGGCCATAGAGGGCTTAGTCTGAAGGGAATAGGGGGACATAGGGGAAATAGGCTTGGTTTGGGGGCCGTGGAGTTTCAGTGCATGAAGAGGTCCTATAAGCTCCCATGGAGAGGGCCGTCTGGCTGTTTCCTGCACTGTGCTGACTGGAAGTGAGGTTTGATCCTTTGTTGTTCTTGGTGGTGGAGGGGAGGGGTTATTCCAAGATTTATTTACTTATTTGAAAGGCAGAGTTACAGAGGCAGAGAGGGAGAGAGAGAGAGAGAGAGAGACAGAGAGGTCTTCCATCCACTGATTCACTCCCCAAATGATGCAACAGCCAAGAGCTGGGCCAGGCTGAAGACAGGAACTTCCTCCAGGTCTCACACATGGGTGCAGGGGACCAAACACTTGGGCCATCTTCTACTGCTTTCCTAGGCCAAAGCATAGAGCTGGATCGGAAGTGGAGCAGCTGGGACTCGAACCAGTGCCCATATGGGATGCTGGCACTGCAGGCGGTGGCTTTATCCACTACGCCACAGTGCCAACCCCATCAAGTAATTGTTCTAAACTGGAAGAATAGAATGGGTCCAAAATATTTTAAAAATATTTTATTTATTTTGAGAGTTAGAGTTGCAGACAGTGAGAGGGAGAGACAGTGAAATGTCTTCCTTCTGTTGGTTCACTCTCCAAATGGCTGCAACAGCCGGAGCTGTGCCAAGCCAAAGCCAGGAGCCAGGTGCTTCTTCCTGGTCTCCCATATGAGTGCAGGGGCCCAAGGACTCCCAGGCTGTAGCAGAGAGCTGGGTTGGAAGTGGAGCAACTGGAACTCCAATCGGCGCCCATATGGGATGCCGGCACCGCAGGCAGAGGATTAACCTACTACACCATGGCGCCGGCCCCCCAAGATATTTTTAAGTTAGGAAGGATAAAATGCAAACCTCTAATGCCTTGTTACTTTCTTAGCTTATCCTTTAGCCTTATCACCTGCCACTTTAGTGCCTGCCTGTTTCTCACCACACTGCGGTTGCTGGAAGGTGCCATCGTTCGGCCTCCCTTCCCTTGGGTAGCTGCCACTTGTCAGTGAGCCCTCACTGAGTGGTTGGAAGCCCCTCCTGGGTGTTCCGAGCCTCTATTGGGCACTTTATAACTTTACACCTGCTGTTGGATCATAACTTGTTTGCTGTGTAAATTGTGAGCCTTTTCCTCCAACTTTTCTTGGTAAATTTTTTTAAAGATTTATTTATTTATTTGAAAGAATTACAGAAAGAGATCTTCCATTTGCTGGTTCATCCCCCAGATAGATGGCTGCGGTGGCTGGAGCTGGGCTGATCCAAAGCCAAGAGTCAGGACTTCATCCGGGTCTCCCACATGGGTGTAGGGGTCCAAGTACTTGGGCCATCTTACGCTACTTTCCCAGGCCCATTAGAAGGGAGCTGGATTGGAAGTGGAGCAGCCAAAACTTGAATGGGTGCCCATGGGATGTCATTGCTGTAGGTAGTGGCTTTACCTACTATATCAGAGCTCGAAGTGCTCTTTGTAAAATCTGAAAACCTACAAAAAAATTGTTAAGTGGCTGGCGCCGTGGCTCACTAGGCTAATCCTCTGCCTTGCGGCGCCGGCACACCGGGTTCTAGTCCCGGTCGGGGTGCCGGATTCTGTCCCGGTTGCCCCTCTTCCAGGCCAGCTCTCTGCTGTGGCCCGGGTGTGCAGTGGAGGATGGCCCAAGTCCTTGGGTCCTGCACCCGCGTGGGAGACCAGGAGGAAGCACCTGGCTCCTGGCTTTGGATTGGCGCAGCATGCTGGCTGGCCATAGTGGCTATTTGGGGGGTAAACCAATGGAAGGAAGACCTTTTTCTCACTGTCTAACTCTGCCTGTCCAAAAAAAAATTGGTAAGTACCACGCGCATTTGATTCACCAGTTCACTTAGATTTACCAATTGGTGACATTTTCAGATGTGCTCAATTATGCTGCGTGAACTGTTTTTGTGAGTCATTTGTAAATTAACTGCAGCCCTGTGGCACATCATTCCTAAGTTTTTCAGCTTGGGGATGGGTGTTGTGGCTCAGGTGGTTAAGTTGCTGTTTGGGACGCAGAGAGCCTGGGATCAAGTCCTGCCTCTGCTTTGCATCCAGCTTCTTGCTGATGCACCTGGGAGCCAGCAAATGGTGGCCCAAGTATTTAGCCCAAGTACCACTGACTTGGGATACCTGGATTGAGTTGCTGCTTTGGCTTGGTTCAGTTCTGATTGTTGGAGGCATTTGGAGAGTGCCATTGGATGGAAGGAAGTCCCGCTCTGTCTCTGTCACTCTGCCTTTCAAATAAACTAATTAATTAATTTAAAAGACTTAAATTCTTCAACTTGCTGCTACCCTAGGTCTTCTGGATTAGAATCTGCCTTTATCAGGATCCACAGGGGGTACTAATCTCTTGTACAGTCCATATTCACCGTATTCCTATCCAGATTGTACCAGTTGGCCTGGTGTATTTCATATCCTTTTTTTTTTTTTTTTAAAAAGATTTATTTATTTATTTGAAAGAGCCACAGAGACAAGGAGAGGCAGAGAAAGAGAGAGAGGTCTTACATCCGCTGGTTCACTCCCCAATTGGCCACAACAGCCAAGCTGCACTGATCCGAAGCCAGGAGCCAGGAGCTTCTTCCTGATCTACTGCATGGGTGCAGGGTCCCAAGGGTTTGGGCCATCTTCTACTGCTTTCCCAGGCCATAGGAGAGAGCTGTATTGGAAGTGGAGCAGCTGGGATACAAACTGGCACCCATATGGGATGCTGGCACTGCAGGCGGCGGCTTTACCTGCTACATCACAGTGCTGGCCCCTCATATCCATTTCTATACATAACAGGACTCTCTAAATGATCACATATTGGATTTAGTGATCTTGATTTCCAACCTTTTTTCCTCCATGACATGGATGTTTTGTAAGAGATGAGGCAAGTTTTGTAGGTGCCCCACTCTTGGCATTGTCTGATAGATGGTGTGTTTTTCTTTGGACATTGCACCAACAGGTTGTCAGATTGTTCCATTGGTGGCGATGCTGAGTTTAAAACAGTTGATTAAGTAACATCTGCCAGATTTTTTTCATTGTCAAGACACCTGTTTCTTGTTTCCTTTTGGTCTTAATAATTAGTTGCTGTGGTATGTGCTAGGGATTTCTAATTAGTCTTTGGCATCTAGCAGGATTCAGAACATGGTAATTTGTCAATGATGAATAAATGACAAAATAGGGTATCAAAAGTACATACAATAGATGCATGTGTTAGAAATTCTTACTGTTTTTCTTACCAGAAAACCCCCACACTTTATTTATTCTAAAGGTGGAGTGAAAGAGAGGGAGGGAAACATACCTTCCGTCTTCCTTGGGCCATCTTCTGTTGCCTTCCTGGGCACGTTGGCAGGTAGCTGGGTCGGAAGCTGAGCAGCTAGACTTAAACCAGAATTCCAGCATGGACTGCTGGTGTAGCAGGTGGCAGCTTAACTTGTTGTGTCACAACACTGGTCCCTTCTTGTCTGTTTTTGTTCCATCTGGGTAGCAGCTATGAATCTCTTCTCAACTCTAGGTGTCTTCTCGCCTGGCTCTCCAAGAAAAGTATGTTCTTTGTGGGCTTCTCAGCTGTGTGAAAAATTTCTCTGCCTCTTAGTCCCTTTGTTGGAAAACAAAAACCTCTTTTCCCTGTTGTGTTTCCTTTCTCTTGTGCAGATGCGTATTTCATATCCTTTGCTTTTCTGACTGGAGTCATTCACTCTTCTGTGGAAACAGGGACTTCCTGTATATCCATAATCAGTGTCTGTGATGAAAGCTTAACACAGCTAGCTTTCTGTTAAACACTCTTCTGTTGTTACTGGTCTCAGCCATAATGGGGCAGAAGCTAAGTGCATAAACAGATATCTGCTCCATACAGCAAACTGTCACTTCACATCTGGGATTGCTGTGTTCTCTCTTCTTTTTAAAAGTTTATATATTTACTCATTTGAAAGGCAGAGTGACAGAGATCTTCTGTCCTTTGGTCCACTCCCAAAATGCATGTTAACAGCCAGGGCTGGGTCAGGCCAAAGCCAGGAGCCAGGAGTTCCATGCTGTGCCACAACACCCGCTCCTCTTCTTGTTCTGCTCCAGCCATGTTGCCTGCCTCTTTTTCCAAGCCAAAATGCTGTCTTATCTCTGTTAGCTCTTCTTGTAATCTCTTCCCCCAGGTACTTAATTAGGTTTTCTATTCACTTTGAGTTTTTGGCTCAGATCTTCCCAAGGCAGAAAAACCCTCCAGGGACTCTACCTAATTCCACTACTCTGGCTAGCATTATTTTTTTTTTAATTTACTTTTTTATATCATTGCTGTAGTGCAAGCTTTATGAAGGCCAGAGTTCTGTTGTCTGGAATGGTGTCTGTATGGAGAAGGTGCCTAAATACTTGCCAAGTAATTGGCTGAAAGGTGGACAGAACACTGCATATTTAAGTTTACCTTTTGTCCTTTTCTTAGTACTTTTTGTAATTAGTTTGTCTCCTTGTGCTTTGGCCATGGCCTGCCTGCCTGAATTCGATCCTCCTTCCCTCACTCCTCCCACCGCCCCCACCCTTTTTTTTTTTTTTTCCAATTTATTTGAAAAGCATGGTTACAGAGAGAGTGGGAGAGACATGATCTTCCATTCACTGGTTCACTTTCCAAATGGCTGCGATGGCCAGGGCTGGGCCAGACCAAAGCTAGGAACCAGGAGTTTCATCCAGGTCTACCATGTTGATGGTAGGGGCCTAAGTACCTGAGCCATCCTCTCTTGCTTTCCCAGGCATACCAGCAGGGAGCTGCATTGAAGTGGAGTTGCCAGGAGTGGAACCAGTAAAGAATGCCAGCATTGCAGGTGGTAGCCTAACCAGCAGCGCCACAATGCTGGCCTCAGGGCCATGACATTTCTTTGATTATGTGTTCCCTGTGTTTCCCCATTGCCTTTGGTGTTCTCAAGAAAATAAGAAAAGGAACAACATTAAGAATGATTTAATAATTTGGATTATTTTTGGAATTTTGCTTTATTTAAAAACATTTAAGTTGTTTTCATGTTATTTGAAAGAGAAGGAGAAAGAGGTCTTTATCTGCTGGTTCACTCCCCAAATGTCTGCAGGCCAGGCCAAGCCTTGCCAGAGCCAGGATCCCAGAACTCCATCCAGGTCTCCCATAGTGGTGTTAAGGACCCCCCAAATACTTGAGCCATCACCTGGTGCTGGATCACAAACTGAGCTGGGATTCAAACCAGGTCTCTGGTATGGGATATGGGCATTCCAAGCAGTCACTTGACTGCTGTGCCAAATGTCTGCTGCCTATTGTAATTATTATTATTTTTTTTGACAGGCAGAGTGGACAGTGAGAGAGAGAGACAGAGAGAAAGGTCTTCCTTTGCCGTTGGTTCACCCTCCAATGGCCGCCACGGCCGGCGCGCTGCGGCCGGCGCACCGCGCTGATCGGATGGCAGGAGCCAGGTACTTATCCTGGTCTCCCATGCGGGTGCAGGGCCCAAGCACTTGGGCCATCCTCCACTGCACTCCCTGGCCACAGCAGAGAGCTGGCCTGGAAGAGGGGCAACCGGGACAGAATCCGGCGCCCCGACTGGGACTAGAACCCAGTGTGCCGGCGCCGCTAGGCAGAGGATTAGCCTAGTGAGCCGCGGCGCCGGCCTATTGTAATTATTTTTTAAAGGATCTGCCGAATGTCCTTTTGCCCTTAGATCTGTATATTTGAAAGGAGAGTGACAACTTCTGTGTGCCATATGAATGTCTGATATAAAATGTGTGGGTTGGTCAGACAGATGATGGCTGGCTCATTAATCCAGTTGCTTTGTGTTAGGTACTTGGAACCTTTTTATTTTGGCTCTCAGGCTTAACATAGACTCAGAATTATGATGAATGAAAACATTGTAGTTGTGATTAGAAAAGGGAGCTGTTTATACTTTTTACTTTCTCACCCTTCCCCTCAGACCTCATTTGGTTTACAGTTTAGAAGCAGAAGGTGACAGGTGAGGGGGATGCGAGCCTTAATTATCAGGGTCTTTTTTTTTTTTTTTTTTGTAGTTACCAGGAAATTGAGAGATTCCTATAGCTTTGTTAGTTCTGCTTAACACGAATATAACCTGGTGTAACTGTGACAGCACTGAGTAATCTGCAATGCTATATTTTGTGCAGTGTGACAGTTTTGTTGCTTTAGATACTTTTATTTTCTAAATTTCCTAATTGGCATTTAAACGAACCATCCTAACATTTCATTCACTTAACCTTGCTCTTAAAAAAAATTGGCATTCAGTAGCTTGGTTAAGGATTGTGTAAAGCTTTGCAGTAGACACATTTCAGAATGATGTGGCCATGCCCCTGTAATGAGCTTCTGCCTGCTTTTGAGAAGGTGTGCCTGTCTTTGCAGGAATGGGGTCGTTTGCCAGCCCTCAGCCCCTTGGCTCTGATGGAAGTGTGCTTTTATTTTTTCTTAGTGCTTCTCCATTTCTCTTGTTTCATAAAGAGTACTAGTCAAATGACTACATCGCTACCCCCTTGTTGAATTTATAGCAGACTTTTTGTTTTATAGCCAGGATTGCCATTTATGAGGTAATGAAGACTGAATAACTACAGTTTAACTTTTTATTTAGTTCCACTAACCACAGTTCCTCTTGGAAACCTAAGGTTGCTGTAATTCATTAAGGTTGGCTAGCTCCAGTATGTTTTGTAATAGATCTTGCGAAGGAGTGTTCTGTAAGTTAATTGGAAAGCTAGAAACTGCCAAGAGTTTAGAAGTTATTTGTTTAGCGTCTTTGAGCAATACCATTAATTGTAGATGACCAGAAGATATGACTAAGATTAAGGCAGAAGCCTTTTTCTTGGAGGCTTGTAAATATTTTCAAATCAGCTGGCAGAAATTCAGTTCAGCTAATGCCTGCCTGCCTGCACAAAGCACCGGGCCACTGAGTTACGGGATGTAAAGAATCACAAAGCATCATTATCATCCTTAACCCTAAAATATAGCTAGGAAAACCACATTCTAAACCTGAGAAAATTAAGTTGAATAAAACAATTCAAAGACTGTTGAGAGAACATAAATGAAAAGAGCATTAGAATGTCAGGGCTGGCGGGGCTTAGAGTATAGAATTCAACCTCATTCAAGGAGAGGATCTGGAAGGGTGCAATGCCTTGCCCAAGGTCAAGGGAATAAGTTAGTGACACAGTTGGCAACAGAAGTTGGTGTTCTTTTCAGTGGAGCACGTTCTCTCCAGCTTTTAAGTTCTCTATTTTTCTTTTTTGAAATCCTCTTAGGGTTGGAGTCCTTGAAAGCACAACTTGACTTGCTAGCATGGTTTAATAATGTTCAGTGTCACTCTTGGCAGGACTTGATTAAAGGTGCTTGTACCAGGCAGTCCGCTTCCATCATGCATATTGAAAATTTTGAAAACACTGAATGAGTTCTCAATTTTCAAGTGTCAGTATAGTTCAAGTTTCTGAATGTAAAGGAGTGATTGAGTCCTTTGCTTTTAACCCCTTTAGCAAGTACGTGAGTCTCATGAATTTTTATGGGGAAAGAAGGACACCTTCTCAGAGACATTACTGAAGAAGATGTGGGGGCCGGTGCTGTGGCGTAGTGGGTAAAGCTACTGTCTGCAGTGCTGGCATCCCATATGGGTGCCAGTTCATGTCCTGGCTGCTCTACTTCCAATCCAGCTCTCTGCTATGGCTTGGGAAAGCAGTAGAAGATGACCCAAGTGCTTGGGCCCCTGCACCCACATAGGAGACCTGGAAGAAGCTCCTGGCTCTGAATCAGCACAGCTCTGGTCATTGTGGCCATCTGGGGAGTGAACCAGTGGATGGAAGAGCTCTTTATGTCTCTCCTCTCTCTGTAACTCTGACTTTCATGTAAGTAAATAAATCTTAAAAAACAGAAAAACAAAATTAGGAAAAGCCAAGAAATGATCATTTGAAGAAAAGTAGAAGAGTATATTTATTTGGAAAACTGCATTATGTTCTTGTTTAATAATTAAGTACGGATGTGACCACATGTATCTAAATGTCCACTTCAGCTAGCTTCGCTTAACTTGCCACTTGGTTCCCTCCCTCTAAAATCTTGAAAGTTCTGTTTCATTTGTGTTGAAGCAGGGCCTGTGGAATGTAGGATACACCAGGCAAATAGTTTCTTCTGAAATGTCTTATCTGTGACATTTGATGACATTTGCTTGAACTGTCTGTAGCCCTTTAGCAATCTAGAGCATTCTGTCTCCTAAGGTTTACTGACTTGGGTTGATCAGTTTAGTGGTCAAATAACCTTTAAAAACCCAAGCATGGGCCTGTAAGAGCAAATTTGCCCACCTGCAGTGAAACAAATTCTCTGGCACCTGGCATTCTGTGTTATCAGATTAGGCAAATCCAGACTCCTTTAGGCATCCCCATCTCAGTGATTTTAGCATTTTTTGATGCTTGGGTAACCACAATGTAATGATGAAAATTTAGATTTTTTTTTTTAAAGGAATTTATTTGAGAGGCACAAAGAGAGGAGGAGAAACAGAGACATCTTCTATCCACTGGTTTACTCCCCAAATGGCTGCAATGGCTGGGACTGGGCCAGGCCAAAGCCAGGAGCTTCATTCAGGTCTCTCATGTGCGAGCAGGGCCCCAAGACGTGGGCCAACCTCTGCTGCTTTTCCAGCTGCATTAGCAGGGAGCTGGATGGGAAGTAGAGCAGCGTGGTCTCACACCGGCACCCATATAGGATACTGGCACTCAGACCACGGCTTTAATATGCTGTGGTGCAGCGCCGGCCCCAAAATTGAGAAATTTAACAATGATAATACAGTTATCTAGTTCAGAACCCATATTCACATTTTTATCAGTTGTCTTAAGATTCCCCTTGTCAGAACAGTTTCCATCCAGAATGACAGTATTGAGATGTAATGTCACTTTAGCCCTGTTTAGCCTCAAAGAGTTTCTTAATTTCCTAAGACTGTGGCTATAGTTACTTTCTTTTTTTTTTCTTTTTTTTTTTATTTCTTTTGTTTTTTTCTTTTTCTGAGGGAAACTTCGGAGGGAACCAGCTACTAGATGGTTCGATTAGTCTTTCGCCCCTATACCCAGGTCGGACGACCGATTTTCACGTCAGGACCGCTACGGACCTCCACCAGTTTCCTCTGGCTTCGCCCTGCCCAGGCATAGTTCACCATCTTTCGGGTCCTAACACGTGCGCTCGTGCTCCACCTCCCCGGCGCGGCGGGCGAGACGGGCCGGTGGTGCGCCCTCGGCGGACTGGAAGGGCCTCGGGATCCCACCTCGGCCGACGACGGCGGGAAGCCGCCGCCGGCCTTCACCTTCATTGCGCCACGGCGGCTTTCGTGCGAGCCCCCGACTCGCGCACGGCTATAGTTACTTTGTAGAGCATCCCTTACTTTGAATTTATCTGATGTTTCGTCATGACTAGATTGACGTTGTCTAATTTTGGGAGGAAATAGTACTGAAGTCATGGTATATCTCTCTTAGAGGTAGCTGATGCCATTTTGTCCCCTTATCGGAATGTTAATTTTGATCACTTGGCTGAGATGGTGTCTACCTGTAAAGTTAATTCCCCCCCTTGTCAAAAATATGTAATCTGTTGGGAGTTAGTATGACACCAGGTAAATAGTGATTCTTAGGAAACTTCTATTTACTTGGTTTAGCATTCTTTGATGATTCTTACCTGAATCAAGATTATTATATATTGGGTTTTTTTTTAAAAGATTTATTTATTTATTTGAAAGAGTTACACAGAGAGAGGAGAGGCAGAGAGAGTGAGCGAGAGAAGTTGAGAGGTCTTCCATCTGATGGTTCACTCCCCAATTGGCTGTAATGGCCCAATCAGAAGGAATAATAAAACCACTCAGAGTAGGTTATCCTAACTTCAGAGAAAACATCACTGTTAATACTTTAGTGTGTGTACCCAGGTGCCTTTTTTCCCCTTGTAGTTATACTTTAGATTGTTTAAAAATCACTGTGCTGGCCGGTGCCGCGGCTCACTAGGCTAATCCTCCACCTAGCGGCGCCGGCACACCGGGTTCTAGTCCCGCTCAGGGCGCCGGATTCTGTCCCGGTTGCCCCTCTTCCAGGCCAGTTCTCTGCTGTGGCCCGGGAGTGCAGTGGAGGATGGCCCAAGTGCTTGGGCCCTGCACCCGCATGGGAGACCAGGAGAAGTACCTGGCTCCTGCCATCGGATCAGCGCGGTGCGCCGGCCGTGGCGGCCATTGGAGGGTGAACCAATGGCAAAAGGAAGACCTTTCTCTCTGTCTCTCTCACTATCCACTCTGCCTGTCCAAAAAAAAACAAAAAACAAAAAACAAAAAACAAAAAAAAAAACAAACGAACAAAAAAACCAAAAACCCCTCACTGTTCCATGTTTAGGAGTATGTATTTTGAACATTTTCCTATAAATTCCCATATGGGTGCCGGTTCGAGTCCTGGCTGCCGTATTTCGGATCCTGCTGCCTGCTAATCTGCCTGGGAAAGCAGTGGAAGATGGCCTAAGTCCTTGGGCCCCTGAACCCCTGTGGGAGACCCTGAAGAAGCTCCTGGCTTCTGCCTGGACCAGCCCTGGTGTTGTCATTTGGGGAGTGAACCAGTGGATAGAAGATCTCTCTCAATCTCTCATTCTCTGTAACTCTGCCTTTCAAATATATATTAAAAAAAAAAAAAAGAAAGTGAGAAATTTCAGATACACAAAGATGTTAAAGGGGGGCAGACCTTTGACCTTGTGGTTAAACTGCCATTTGGAACATCTGTGTCCCTGACAGAGTGCGTTGGTTGTGACTTCGGCTTCCTGCTAGTGTGCATCCTGGCAGGCATCAGATAAAGGATCAAGTAGTTAAGTCCCTGCTCCCCAGGTGAGATACGGGGATGGAGTTCCTGGTTCTCTGCTTCAGCCATGCCCAGTTCTGGTTTTTGTGGGCGTTCAGGGAGTGAACCAGTGGATGTGAGTTCTCTTTCTTGGTCCGTTGGCCTGTATCTCTCAACAATCAAAAAATGGATTGGCCGGCGCCGCGGCTCACTAGGCTAATCCTCCGCCTAGCGGCGCCGGCACACCGGGTTCTAGTCCCGGTTGGGGCGCCGGATTCTGTCCCGGTTGCCCCTCTTCCAGGCCAGCTCTCTGCTATGGCCAGGGAGTGCAGTGGAGGATGGCCCAGGTGCTTGGGCCCTGCACCCCATGGGAGACCAGGAAAAGCACCTGGCTCCTGGCTCCTGCCATCGGATCAGCGCGGTGCGCCGGCCGCAGCGCGCCGGCCTCGGCGGCCATTGGAGGGTGAACCAACGGCAAAAGGAAGACCTTTCTCTCTGTCTCTCTCTCTCTCACTGTCCACTCTGCCTGTCAAAAAAAAAAAAAAAAATGAATTATGAACATTGACCTATAGACCTCCACATATATTCAACAGTTAAAAGTATTTTTAATCATTCATTGAACTCTTGAATTTTTAACTAATATTTAATATCTTGACATTTTTCCCTGAGTATTTCAGAATGTGTCTCTCAAAAATACATTTCTGCACAGTCAAAATTCTGTTACCATTTCTGAGAAATTTAACAGAAATTCTATAATATCTAAAATTTCATACTAACGACTTACTAGTTTCCCATGAATGTTTAGAGCTTGTTTCTAATCAAGTTCCAGACAAGGTACATGTATTGCTTTGTGTGCATATGTCTCAGTGTAGAACAGGCTTCCCATATCCTACCTGTGTAAGACAGTTTGAAGAGTTACAGCCCTGATGTTGCCTTGTCGGATGCTCTGTATTCTGCATTTGTCTTTGTCTTGTGTTGCTTGACATGCTTCTGTATTTCCTATTCTTGAAAGTTAGTATAGATTAGGGTTTCTTAACCTAGAGTCAGTGAGTTTGGATTGGAAAATTTTGTTTTCCTTACTCTCTAACAGTAAATTAGCGTTTCTTTCTATGAATGTAGACAGCAAACTACACATTTAAACTGTATTTGTACCTTTGGCACAGTAGGAGTATCAGGGCTTTTCATATCTGCAATAGTGGTAATAAAGAGTTTTTGAATAAAATATGTATATATAGGGTCTGAATGTGGTACAGTGGGTTAAGTCACCTGTGAGAATCTGTCATCCATATGGGCACTGGTTCAAGTCCTGACTGCTCCACATCTGATCCAACGCCCTTCTAATGTCTCTTGGGAAGTAGCAGCAGTTGATATGAGTGCCTAGGTCTCCACCACCCAGATGGAGAGTTCCAGGCTCTTGGTTTTGGCCTGACCCATCCCCATCCGTTGTGGGTATTTGGAGAATGAACCAGCCAACGGAAGATACCCCACTGTGTGTGGGGTGTGTGTGTGTGCGCGCGCGTGTGTGCACACACATGCTGTATCTCCATTCCCCCTGCTCTGTAACGCTGCCTTTCAAGTAATAAGTAACTCTTTAAAAAAGTATATATTCTTTATTTCTTGTAGTTTTGAGACCTCTTGTCAGATCTTAATTAATAAAGGAGCAGGTATTCTACTGTATCACACATTTGTTTTTTCTAAAGAAAAATATTTAAAAGATTTAAATATTTAAATATATTTAAATTAATTATTTTATTTATTTTAAATATTAAATAAAATAAATAAATAATTTATTTTAAATATTAAATATTTAAACATATTTAAAAGATTTATTTGAAAGGTGGAGTGACAGAGCAAGCATGTATCCGCTGGTTGACTCCCTGAGTGCCCACAACAGCTGTGGTTAGGCTGGGCTGAAGCCAGGAGCAAGAACTGCTAGGTCTCCCACCTGAGTGGCAGTAGCCCAAATACTTGGGCCATCTGCTTCTGCTTTCCAAGTGCATTAGTAGGGAGCTGGATTGGAATCAAAGCAGCTGGATCTAGAATAAGTGCACCTGTAGGGGCCGCCTGCTCACAGTGCTGACCCCACACCAATTTCTTTTCACTTTTTTCAGTGTGACTACTAGAAAATTTTAGATTATAATGTGTCTCCATATTGTATTTCTGTTGAACAATGTTGGTGTGTAGGCTCCATAAGACTTCCAAAGGGATCCACCGCATTAAAAATAAATATTTGAATCTCCGTGAGGGAAGTTGATTAGACTCAGGCTAAACATGTAAAACAGCTGTTTTCTCAAGAATACATTATGGGTGATAAAGGGTACTTACTATTTCTTCTTAAAAGAGACCTTTAATACCAGGTGTCCCATTATTAGCAGCACGTATTTTAGTTATTTGCTTAAGGTGGTGACATAAGATATCAATATTATAAAGATGTATCTTGGCCGGCACTGTGGCTTACTTGGTTATTAATCTTCCGCCTGTGGCACCGGCATCCCATATGGGCGCCGAGTTCTAGTCCCGGCTGCTCCTCTTCCAGTCTAGCTCTTTGCTGTGGACCGGGAAGGCAGTGGAGGATGGCCCAAGTGCTTGGGCCCTTGCACTCGCATGGGAGACCAGGAGGAAGCACCTGGCTCCTGGCTTTGGATTGGTGCAGCTCCAGCCGTAGTGGCTATTTGGGGAGTGAACCAATGGAAGGAAGACCTTTCTCTCTGTCTCTCTCTCTGTCTAACTCTGTCAAATAAATTAAAAAAAAAAAAAAAAGTATCTTTTCCTTTATTAGTGATTAACCTGTCAGGTGATACTTTGGCACTTTCCAAATATCCTATTACTTAGTAACCTTTAACCTAATGTTTTTTAGATCCATTGATGATCCTTGTCTTGGTTATTACCATGGTCATTTTCTAATTGTCTACATAGTGTAAAGATATTCCCTCTCCCATCTCTTTTGTTTTGAGAATACCTGTGGTCATAGGATATTTATTTAGGTAGTTGTGTGTTGTTTCAGTGATATTTTTGTTATTTTTTAAAAAAGATTCTTAAAAAAATACTTATTTGAAAGAGAAGGAGAGACAGAGACCTTTAATCCATTGCTTCACTCCCTAGACGGCCACAGTGGCCTGGGCTGGGATGGGCTGAAGCCAGGACCTTCTTCTGGATTTCTCACATGGGTGACAGGGGCCCAAGCACTTTGGCCATCTTCTGCTTTCACAGGTGCATTAGCAGGGAGCTGGATTGGAAGTGTAGCATCTGGGACTTGAACTGGCATCCAAACAAGATGCCGTCGCCGCAGGTAGCAGCTTAACCTGTTAGACCACAGTGCGAACACTTGGGCTTTCCTCAGACCATTAGCATAGCAGGGAGCAGGACTGAAATTGGAGCAGCCAGGACATGAACTGGCACCTATGTGGGATGCAAGTGGTGTGTGTGGTGGCTTTACTCACTAGGCCACTATGGTGGCCCCTAATAATTTTAAATGCGAAGAGATGAAAGTGGATTTTTTGTCTGCTGATTTATTCCCTAAATGACTCAAACAGTCAGGGCTGGGCCAAGCTGAAGCCAGAAACCAGGAACTTCATCTTAGTCTCCCACATGGGTAGCAGGAGCCCAAGTACTTGGGCCATCTTCCACTGCCATCAAAGGCATGTTAACAGGGAGCTGGATTGGAG